>NC_136068.1:1376576664-1377180101 GCF_964261635.1 Lissotriton helveticus
AAAAATAGATAAAAATATTGTAAACATTAAAAAATAGAAACATATTATAATATTAAATAGATATGACAAATTCCTGGAAACGTTATATTGAATACATTTAAAAATAATTTACAAACAAATAACTATTTTTAATTAGGAATTATTTATGAACAAAAACATTAATTATTACATCAATTTAATCTTTTTTATTTCCTACCCTATAACACTGCACAATTCACAACACACATCCTAATTTTAAAAAAATGTACCCCATAATTAAAATTAAAATTAATTTGCTCCTCAATCGTTACACCTATAAAACCAAAATTTACACACACAAAAATTACCTTAATTAATTATCTATTGATTAATTATTATTAATGCTCACCAAATTATTAATGGATTAAACATAAATTACCTTCCACTCTCTACCCCTTAAACCCACAACCCATACCTAAAAACCATTACACAATTTCCATAATTAATTTTAAAATTATAAATTAATATCAATTAACAACTACTTAATAATTAATTAAAAATGAATTACTTCCCACCCTTTACCAATATAAACCCCACAACTCACATCTAAAATTAATTACACCATTGCCATATGTACATTTTAATAAATTATTTAGCATTAATTAACAAATAATTATTAATTAATAAAAAAACAGACAATTTCCCACCCTTTACCCTAATAAACTCCACAACCTGGTCCTACAAAAATGATATAATTAACATAATTAATTAAATCATAATAATTGACAACCTATTAATAATTACTTAATAATAAATTACTTCCTACAATTAGCACTATAAAGTCTAAATTAAATAACCATTAATACATTTAAGAAAATCATTAATTTATGATGATTAAATTACTTTCCACCCTTTACCCCTATAAACCCCACAACCCACTCCTAAAAAAATAACACGTTTACCATAATTAAATACCAACTAATTAATTAATATTAATTATCAACCAATTAATAATTAATTAATAATAAATGGCTTCTCACAATTAACACTATAAAATCTAAATTACATAAATATTACTAAATAAAAAAATAGTCATTCATTTATGATAATTAAATTACTTCCAAACCTATTTCCCTATAAACCCACAACCTGCTACGGAACTAAAAAACTTAACATTTTATTCAAATAAAATTGATAACTGCTAAAAATGTAACAGATACATTAAAAAAACAAAAGCAATACTACATGAAAAAATTGATCACATACATTTAAAATACCTACTAAAATACATAACACGAATAAAAAAATCGATATTTTAAACAATTATATTTTTGTAAATGACTTCGATATTTTTAAAACTGTATTTCTTACCTTAAAGTCAATATTCTTGACCACGATATTCTTGCTGTTGATATTTCTGTGTCACGATATTTCCAACTCGATCTTTGTGTAAGTCGACATTTCCAACTCGATATTCTGTCTGCATAACGAGTAGTCTGGGGTCCAGGACTTGAAGCTCTGCAACAGTGTATGTTAAGTGGCGAGAGAGCCAGGGGTCCTGGAGGTGGGTGTGGCTCTGACACGGATGGGCACAGACTAGCTTGCCTTTGCATGTCTTGGACACACCGGTGTGCAAGTCCGCAGCACGTATCTGCTGTGGCCTCCATAAATTAGGTACTGGGAGGAGGAAGGGGGGCTGCATGGCCGAAAGCGGGAGAGGCAAACAATGGGTAGGAAAAAGCGAGCAGTCAAGCGGACCAGAGCAAAACAGGAGAAGAAAACGACAAACAAAATACAGAAAATGCAAAAAAACAAAACCAAAAAAAAACAAGTAATTTAACAACAGGGAAGGAATACAATAAAATTAATCAAGGAATAAGACTGAACAATTTACTGAGCAGTTGAGTAGAGTAAAATAAAGACTAGACAAACCAGATACAGTAAGTACTAATGAGACAATCAGGTAAAGATTAAGCAATGTCACTAAAGATTAAGCAAGCAAAAGTGACTATAATGGGCTAAACATGGCTAACAGCCAATACGGCATAAAACAGGCAGAGAAAGCAGAGAGGCATGAGCGGCAGAGTTTGGAGACCTGCTGATTTGGCAGCAAAGGGGAGCTGAATCAGGGACCTGCTCAATAGGGTAGCCCTGTGTCCTCCATTAAGTAGGTCCTAGAAGGAGGGAGGGGCACTGGGTGGCAGGAAGCAGGAGTGTGTAATACAGTTGGAAAAAGTGAGTGGCGAAGTGAACCAGAGCAAAACAGAAGAATAAAAAAACATATGAAATAAAGCAAATACAACAGGAAATAAATGCAATAAAATTAAACAAGGAATTTAACAACAGGAAAAAAGCACAATAAAATTAAACAAGAAATAAGACTTGACAATTAACTGAGCAATTGAATAAAGTAAAATAAAGACTAGACAAAACAGGTACAGTAAGTACTAATGGGACGACAATTAGGTAAAGATTAAGCAATGTCAGTAGAGATTAGGCAAGGAAAAGAGATTACAACAGGCTAAACGGGGCTAACAGGCAATACAGCAAAAAATAGGCGGGGGCAGCACAGAGGCACAAGCAACAGAGTTAGTGGACCTGCTGATAGGGTAGCAAGGGGAGATGAATCAGGGACCTTTGTGGTGTGTAACTCACATTTGCTTGGTTTCTATTTGCTTGCTTCATTGTTTTAGGCTGTTCAGCTTGAGTCGGCCTTTCTGTTGAGCATTTCCTGTTTATTGTATCCTTCCGCCAGTGTTCGATTTCTGTAAACAAGCCTTTAAAATCTTGTTTTTTATCTTGTTACATTTACTGTGCATTCAAAGAGAGAGGTCAAATGTCAGGCTCTGCCTTCTGGGGGAACTCAGTCTCTACCCTTCTTTCTCTGACTTCAGAGCGAGAGGATTTATGTGGCAATCATGTTGGCTATCGGGGGTAGGCTGGAGAAAGGCTATAGCATGGTATGTTTTTCCAGCACACAACAAAATGTAAATGTCTGTAAATTAACTGTGCATATTTTTAAGACTATATCAGAACGAGAAAAGCACAAAGTAAGCACATTTTTCGTAATTCTGAACTTTGGTTGAAACACATTTTTTAATATTTTAAACAACTCAATACACTAGATGATGACATTTCCACTCATTTGTACGATGTGTACTTTTATCAGTAAAACTGTATGTCTGCGAAAACGTAATAGTCATTTCAATTGCAGATGTTTTGTCTGTAATGGACGTGCGCTACCACATCAGGTCTACTCCACTTTATGCCACTCCAAACTACTCTGCACCACTCCACACCACTGCACTGACACTCTGCATCACTCCACTCCATGCCACTCCACTCTACACCTCTCTACTCTAATCTGCACCACTCTACTCTAAGAAAATGGACTCTATTCCTATGCCACTTTGCACCACTCCACTTTCACTACTGCACTCTACACCACTCCAGTCAAGGCCATGGCACTTTACTCTGCACCACTCCACTCTACGTCACACCATTCAGCAACACTGCACTCTATGTCAATGCACTCTACTCTGTACCACTCCACTTTATGCCAGTGCACCTTACGCAAATCCAACCTAATGTACTTTGCACCACTGTTCTGTATTCCTCTGCACTCTACCCTGCAGCACTCCACTCTGTCACTTCACTCTACTCTGAAACAATCTACTAAACAACACTGCACTCTATGCCACTCTACTCCATTCTGCACCACTCCATTCTACTTGACTCTATTAGACACCACTGCAATCTACACTGCACCACTCTACTCTACCCTGCATCACCCTGCACTACACCGGTGCCCTCTACCCCGCTGTACTCAAACCACTGCGCTCTGTGCCAATGCCCTCTATGTTAATCTACTCTGTACCACTGCACTCTACTCGACTCTGTACCACTGTACTTTATGCCACTGCACTCTACTCTATGCTGCTCAATTGCACTCTACACCAATGTACAGCATGCTATTACACTTTACGCCATTCTACTCTGAACCACTCCACTCTACGTCATTGCACTCTATGCCAATCCACTCTAAGCTACTCTAATCTACTCTTCTCCACTGCACTATATACCACTCTACTCTGTGCCACTGCACTCTATATCGATGCACTCTACGCTAATCTACTAAACACCACTGCTCTCTATGCCACTATAAAATATAAGCCATTGCACTCTACTCAGCACCACTCTCTGCCACTCTGTTGCACTCTGCATCAATGCACTGTATGCCACTAAACTCTACGTCACTCTACTCTGCATCACTCCACTTTATGCCACTGCACTCTAAACCAATCCACTTCAAGCCACTCTAATTGACTCTTTACCACTGCACTCTATGACACTGCATCCTATGCCACTCTACTGTATGTCACTGCTCTCTAAACCATTCTACTCTACTCATCAGCACTCTACTCTGTGCAGCTGCCCTCTACACCAATGCACTGTATGCCAATCTATTATACTCCACGGCACTCTATGCCACTATACTCTACGCCACTGCACTCTACACCAATTCACTCTAAGCCACTCTCATCCACTCTAAACCACTGTATCCTATAACACTGCACGTTACACCACTCTACTCTGCACCACTGCACTCTACACTTCTCTATTCTATACCATTGCACTCTACTCTGCAACACTCCACTCTACCCGGCACCACTTCACTTACGCCGCTTCATTACTCTGAAACAATCTATTCTATGCCACTCTACTCCACTCTAAGTCACTCCACACAATGCGACTGTACTCTACCCTGTGCCACTCCAATGTACTCTGCGTCCGACCACTCTATGCCACTTTACTCTACTCTACATCACTCTACTCTATGCCACTGCACTCTACGCCAATGCACTTAACACCATTTTACTCAAAATTAATGCATTCTATGCCACTGCACTCCACACCAATCTACTCTGTAACACTCTAAACTATGCCACTGCAGGCTACACCACTTTACTCAAAACCAATGCACTATACGCCAATCTACTTTCAACACTCTACCTTATGTCACTTCACTCTATGCCACTCCATTCTACTCTGCACCACTGTACTCTACGCCACTCTATCTGTACTGCTCTACTCTATACCAATGCACTCTACACTCCTCTACTCTACAACACTGGACTCTATTACCTTCTTCTCTGCAACACTGCATTCTCCGCTACCGAACTCTACATCACTTTACTCTGCACCGCTGAACTCTATGCCACTGAACTCTATGCCATTGCACTCTACTCTGCAGCATTCTACTCTATGCCACTCTACTGCACTCTCTGAACAAGGCACTCTATGTCACTACATTCTGCATCACTCCACTCTATGCACTACACTTTAAGCCACTGCAGTCTACACTACTCCACTCACTCTGCCACTGCACTCTACACCAATTTACTCTATGACACTGCACTCTACAACAGTACACTCTGTCCCTGAAACCTATGCAAGTCTATTTGACTCTTCACCACTGTACTCTATGCCACTCTACTCTACTCTGCACCCCTCTACACCGCTGCCCTCTATGCCTATGCATTCTATGCCATTCTATATCACTGCAATCTAAGACACTCTACTCTCTACCTCTCTACTCTGCATCACTCCACTCTACACCACTGCACTCTATGCCAATCCACTCAACCCAATTTTAACCAACTCTGCACCACTACACTCTACACTACTGCATTTAACTTAACTCTACTGTATGCCACTGCATTGTACACCACTCTGCACCACTATACCACACACTGCACCACTCCATACTACCCTGTACCACTCCTCTGTATGCCACTTTACTCTACTCTGAAACAATCTACTCTACGTCACTGCAGTCTAGGCCACTCTACTCCTCTCTGCTCTACTGCACTCTACGCCTCTGCAATCTATGCTGTACAACTCCACTCTGTGCCACTCTACTCTACTCATCACTACTCTACTCTATGCCACTGCACTCTACTCTAAACCACTGCACTTTATGCCAATGCACTCTACACCACTTTACTCAAAATCAATGCACTCTATGCCACTGCACTCTACACAAATCTACTCTACACCAATCTACTCTGCAGCAATGTACTCTGCGCCACTTTACTTCACTGTACTCTACAACATGAACTCCATGAGGGGTTATATAGAGTATATCTTTGATATTACCTCTTAGGTCATTGCTAATTAAGATATAGTCAATCCTAGATTTGTGTCTATATTCAGCCCCTGCCTCCCCACCTTGGAGAACCCTACCCCATTTACCTGGGCAAGTACAGATCCTGCCTGCCGCTAAACCCTGCTCTACCCTACTCTTGCCTTTTAGTAGTGCAATGCTAAGAAAATACATTTATACCATTAGGGGCCCTAATCCACATATCTATTCCCAGTGTAGCTAAGTCTATGTGCTATGTGCTATATGAGTTTACCGATGGAGTTTCTTAATGCAGCCTGGTTCCGATCCCTCAAATTTTTGCTGTTATGATGCACCCTGTGTACTTATATCTTGTACGAGAGTAAAATATTTTAGAATTCCCAGGAGTTCATCCGCTTCCTGCGCCGTATGCACATTGTACATCTTGTTGTTAAACATAATTTTCAATTGTGCTGGGAATCTTAGTTGGACAACAGCCCCTACCTTCTTAAAGTCTTCCATTTTCTTTCCCAACTCCCATTAACGATCTAATGTAATGCGTGAGAGATCCGACCTGATCTCAAAGGCGAAGTCCATCAGTTTCAAGGATTTCTGTTTGAGAGCAGCTGTTAGTATTTTTTCTTTTGAGGTAAAGGTGAGAAAGTTAATTAGAATTTTCCTCTGTTTTGTTCGGTTGGGGTGTCTCCTAAAAGGGTCTCTATGTATTCTTTGTAGGTCCCGCATAAGTTCTTATTCTGATTTGTCAATCTGAACTGCGTCTTTAATGAGGGTAACAATAAAAGATTTGAGATCCTCACCCTCTTGTCCTTCTGATACGTTTAAGAGGCGCAAGTTATTGTGTCTATAATTGTTCTCCAGCTTCCTAAGTGTGGAAATATCCACTTTAACTGCTCCCAAATCTTCTTTAAGTTCTTCCACAGAATTATTTAAAACCACCGTCCTTGAGCTTAAGATGGCCATTTTTTTCTCAAGTGACTATCAAAAAAGTCTAATCTCTCCCTGATTTGACTATGATGTTGCGAATCCTTTTTTAATGTCAGATGCCATTGTGAGAAATAGCAACTCTAATGAGCTCCCTGAGAGGGGTCTATCTTCCAAGGCTTCCCCCATTTCCCTATTGTTGCTCCCAGCATCTCTCTCAACCTCTCCCGCAGAGTTAACCCCTTCAGCGCACCTTATTTGCTCATTTAAGCTCATGGCCGCGCTGTGTTCTGTAGTTTCTGCGATTCCAGACTCTTTTAACTGAATGGACTGAACGGTCTGCATAGTTGGTAGCTCAGATGAAGTAGGGGGGTCTGAGGTTGCAACTGATATAGATATAGGGATCCTAACTAGAGTTAAGCAGGGGCAAGGGGATTTCTGCGTCCATACCTAAGAGAGAAGGGGACTGCTTTTCAAACTTAGACTGCCTGACACCTTCCCTGAGAGCTTCTCCTTGTTTTACCACATCTAAAACCTGTGGGAGAACTTTAAAATATGATCTTAGCGAGGTAGTAACTCTTACTTTGGCGTCTGCAGGGGAACCCCTTTTTCTAATACTTTTTGCACCTTTTCCTTTGTACCGATAGGGAAAGGAACTTTCTTCAATGCTGCCCTCCGACTTTTCACCTGGTATTTCTTTATTTTCCAAGGGCGCCTTATTGGTATCTTTGCCTAATCTCCCTGAACTGGATTCCTTTGTATCCGGTTCTCGTGATGCCCCACGTTTCTGGCCTTTAGGAGTTTTAGATGTTTTGCTCGTTTTGGCCGTCTCACTTAACTTATTCTCCTGTGGGTTATAATTAGTCAGAGCTGGTTTGAAAAAAACAGAGTCCTCCTTCCGTCTTAGACAGTAAGGCGCAGAGGACTTACCTGATTCAAGGGTCACCCGGGTAACCTCGCCGCCCTCAACCCTGTTTCCTTGGGGCCACAATACCTTCTCGACCTCTTTTGTTTTGCCGCCTTCAGTCGGGCACAAACCGCTGCCCCCGCGGTGAAAATCTCGCTCTCAGCTCTCCCCGTTTCCTCGGCTCCAATCTCTCTCTCCAGCCTTGATGCAGCGGTAGCTGCCGCCTTCACTGTGCTGGCTCTGCCTGTAATGCCCCCGGAAACGCCTCGGGAGAGACCCCCTCGGAGCAGCCCTCAAGCCACGGACAACCAGCCCCACCTTAGTTCCAGGGCAGCCGAGAGGCGGCATGGGAGGTCCGACAATATTCCAACACACATCCCCAGATGGCTTGCGCAGGTAAAAGGTTAACTAAAGTGCTAACAGACTCTCAAAAAATTAAACCATGGCTCCATGGATGTTTTTAGCATAATGCACCATGGCAGAGCAGGAGAGCTACCGGCATCGGCAAGCGACCGTTCAGCTCACGGCCGCCATGTTCTTCTCCATTTTTGCACCAATGTACTCTGCGCCACTTCACTCTAGGCCACTTTACTTCACTGTACTCTACAACATGAACTCCGTGATACTCCACTCTATGACACTAGACTCCGTCAAACTCTACTCCAGTCTCTGACACTCTACTAAACTCTATGCCATCCCACTCTAAACCACTCTACACCATTCTGTGATGCTCTACGCAACTGCCTCTATACCATTCCCTGCCACTTTACTCCACTGTATTGCTTGACACACTACTCCACTGTACTGCTTCATTCTACACTACTCCACTCTATTCCCCTCCGCTCTATGACATCTGCTCCCCTCTACGCCGCTCCACTCCAGGCTATGCTATTCCGCTCTACTACACTACTCCACGCCATTCCACTCTATGACAGTCTACTCCGCTCTACGCCACACTAAGTAACTCTACTCCATTCTACGTAACTTCCTCTATGCTATTCCACGCTACTTTACTCTACTCTACTCTACACCATTCCACTCTGCTGTATATATCTCCACTCTGTGACGCTCTATGACATGCCACTCTATGCCATTTTAATCCACTCTACGACACTCTAGCCCCTCCATGACATGCCACTTCAGTCTAATCCCAATGGTGCCACTCTGCTCTATGACACTCACCTCTGTGCCACGCCATGTCACTTTACATCACACCACTGTATGCCACTCTATGCTACACCACTTGCCACTCTACAGCACACCACTCTATGACATGCCACGTCACTCTCCTTTACACCTTTAACATTTAGCCTTGCTGAACAGAGCCACGCTGGTGTACAACATGGCTAAAACAAATTGGCAAAGCCAATAGCTCTTGCGTGACATTGGCAAAGCCAATAGCTCTAGCGTGACCTATTGGCTTTGCCAATGTTTGTTTAGCCTTGAAAATGCATTGGCGTATGAGACATTTAATATTAAGCTTTCAGCTCAATGCCTTCAGTTATGTAGCTGGCGATGTCAGGTGGTTAGGAAATCCTGACTATTTTGGTGGTGTCTTGATGCTTTTTTGCAACTTAGCGTTGCTAACGCTTTTGTCATCAGGGTCTTGTCTGGCTCTGTTAAGTTTACCTTTCCCCTATCGCGAGCCGAGCTTTGACCAACTTTTTCCCGTATTGGGTCTGTTTGTTATTTCTATGATAGAAGAAGATGTTTATGAAACACTTCCAAGTTTACCAGTTGAGTCACGCCTGATTCGCGTTATTGGCGTAACGTGTTATTTCACATGAAGACCCTGAACCCCTGGGAGCCCGCCTGTCCCACAGCGATATTTAACACGTGTTCCAGCCCTCCTTAGTACAAATATACACAGTGAGATGCTATTTATGGTATTTCCCATTTGTGTGCAAATTCTTTGATTAAAGGGCGCTGTTCTCTGCCTCGGGTTCCACTTATTTCTGAGGTCGCTTTAATCAATCTATGTGGTTTGGATAGAAGGAAGAAGTTATCCTAATAGCGTCGTCTGTCTTTCTTACTCTAATGCCAACTTCAGCCCCCGTAGTTTGAATGACTGGTAGTCAGGAAAACAGTTTTGAAGCATGTTCAGTTAAAAGTCGCAGTCAGTAGACATAAAAACGATATATTGTTAAAATGGATTGTTTAGTCACAAAATATATGAGAATAAGAAATATGGCTAAATGAAGAGATGTGGAGTGTTGCCCCCAACACGTCTGAAATTCTGTCTCCCGCTTTACTGTGCTTAAATCTCACTTAATTTCATTAGGGGGTTTATGCTGTTTTGGCCTGAGCAGTGTACTGTGTGAGCGCTTGGTTGTCGAGCAGAATCTTTGCTGTAGGATTGTGATTTGTTGTCTATGGGCTGTGATTGTGAGAATTCTACAACTTTTGATTTTTCAACCCTCTTACAAGGAGATTCTCAGAATTACAATATGATTGAGAAATTGCTCTGAAAGGGCACCATTGAAAAATGAAATGAAGAAAGTTATGGACATTTTCAAAAATGATAAACCATGTGACATTGCATACTTAGCTATTGTAACTGCTAGCAATACACACTGCTCTTTAGTCAATTTTTAGGGCAAAATCTGCTGCAAAATCCACTGTTTTGCCATCCTTTTTTCATTGGAGATGACAAGGTTTGCCTGGCACACCACAAGTTTTGTAGGGCCCAGTTGTAGGTATGCCTGGGTGGTATATTCCGTTCCGCTTGCGGAATTTTGGTAATTTCACGTTCCGCGGAGAACGTGGAATTGTCAAAAATTCCACAATCCGCGGCTTTGCTGAATTCTTGCTTGTTTGCACTTTCAAAATGCGTGTTAGCAAGCTATTTCTCCCTGAGCACACAACCAGCGTTTGCAAACAGGAAAAAAGCATCGCGAACAGGAGGAACAAGCAATTCCTTGTTCGTGGAACTTTTGCGTGCTCGCAGAGATTTTTTACCGTTTTGCAGAGCTTTGCGTAGCGCGACTGCATAAATTCCGCCCACCCCTAGTTGTAGGTAACCGCTGTGTTGTAAATGCACAATTTGGCATCGTTTTGTTTTCACAGGTGGAATTTTATAACACTCCCATTTCCGGATGGGTAGCATGCTACTCTATGGGAGTGGTATAGATGGAAGTCTGCAATGTGGTCTGGATGGGTGGCGTTTCAATCAGTAGCGGCTGGTGTGGAGGTGGAGTGGCGAGCGAGGGATGTGAGGGGAGGAAAGGGAGGTAGGGAGGAGGAAAGGAAAACAAATAAACATTTAAAATAATACATATAACTTACCTTCCACCTGTCTCCCAATGCTCTTTTCTGTGTCCTCGCTGCTGTGCAGAATCCAGATGCTGTCTCCTTTTTTTTTCTCAGCGCTGACTCGGGTCGAAAGGGAAGGACTTCTGCCCAAGTACAACGAGAAACCAACCAATCCTCGAGCTGGGGTTTGTTAGAGCAGGCTAGCACAACGGTCATTTTGAGGCTGGGGGCCTGCATCTGCAATCCCTCAGCTGTTTCTGAGCCTTGGGATTGCAGGCTCTGAAGTGCACAGGTCAGATTGGTCGGTTGTAGGCAGCCAGCCAATCTGACCTGCGCACTGGCAGGGGGCTACATTAATAGGACAACTGCATTAATCAGCCCCTCCCCCTCCATTGCGCTGTAAAACCTGGGACCCATTCATAAAATGGTATTTATTACTATTTTATTAATGTGTTTGCCTGCTGAACTTGCAGCAGGCAGGTCGATGCTCCTCTGCCATAATAGAGGAGCTGCCACTGGTTTCAATGCTATCCGTGAGTTCCAGAGCTGGGCTCTTGTCATTTATTTCTCCAGCACCAATGTATGAATTTAACATGAAACAGATGAATAACTAGGCCACTTAAGAACTAGGGGCCAGATGTAAGACCCTTTTTAGCTGTCACAAATGGGAAACCTGCCCGTTTGCGACTGCTAAAAAGTGTGGGTGTATGTATGAACCCTATTTTGCAAGTCGGTAGCCAATTACTGACTCGCAAAATAGGGTTTACGAGTCACTATTAAGAAGGGGCTTGCCAATGGCATCACTTCCTATTAGCAAATCGCACTTGTATGTACAATTGTTATGTAAACGCAACTGGGGTCGCGAAACACTCGCAGTTTACCACCTACATCAAGTAAGTGGTAAGCCACTCGTAACCCTTCCCCTTTATGAATGGAAGCAAAAATATTTTTTAGGAGCAGGCAGTAGTCCCACGGACAGCTGCCTGCTCTTAAAAAATTATACCTAAACGTTTCATTTATCTTTTTTAAATGCAGCCCGCAGCCCATTTTTCCTTTAAGGAAAATGGGCTGCATTTAAAAAAACACAGCTTTATTGAAAAAGCAATTACAGACATGGTGGTCGGTAAACAACCTTTACAACACAACTTTTACCACGCAGTGCCTTTACAACGCAACTTTTACAACGCAAACTATTACAACGAATTGCACTGGGGGGCACTCTCGGATAGGGAATAGGTTTAATGTACTATCCAACACCTTCCCCACTATCCACGGGGACTGGAGTTGGAATAGTAAATTAAACAATTCACTATCCAGCGCCTAAAAGCACTATGCATTGTAAAGGTATGCGTTGTAAAACTTGCGATGTAAAGGTAGGCGTTGTAAAAGTATGCGTTGTAACGTCATACATCCATGGTGGTCTGCTGACATCTCTGTGAGTGCTGGCCATTCCCAATGGGTCCCAAATGGTGACCTGCCTCATGAATATTGATGAGTCAAGTCATTTGCGACCCGACTAGGAATCGCAAACAGTGTCTGAGACACTGTTGTACATTCCATTTTGTGAGTCTTAAATTGGGAGTCGCAAAACATCGTAATTTGTGACTCCCAACATGGAATGATCGTACATCAGGTCCCATTTGTCTGAATTTCTAGAAAGGGTGTTAAGCGTTGTGTCCTATGTGGAAAATGTTTTGCTAGTCTGCATGTATGCTAGAAACATCTCATACAACTGCTGCAGTGAACCTATAGCTGTGCATATAATTGCATTTATTGATGTATTTATTTACTCAGTTTTATATTGCAACATTGAACACCAGTGAACAAATGAGTCATAATATAAATGGATATCCGAATCATATCTAGGATCAGAACAGATTAAACATAAGTTACAAATAAAGGCGACAATAAGGCCTTACCATAATCAGTGTTTGGGGGGCCAGGGAGTTTGCCAAATAGGGAGCTGAGTGAAATCAAGGGCCTTAGCAGCCACTCAAACACAGTAAAGATTCCTGTGGAATAGGAGGATTTTGAGCTCCTTTTTCATAGTTGCAAGACATGGGGCGGTACAGAGATATGATGGAAGGAAATTCTAAATGGTGCTCCCAGAGAATGAATATTTCATACAACGTTGTTGTTTAAATGTAGAAGGCAAAAGCTTTGAGGGAAAGATAAGTTTGAGAATAGTTATCCTCCAAATAAAATGCCAAGAGAATACGAATTTCATTAAAGGCTCAGAGGTTAACATTATGCATTATTCTTTTGATGCCAGTCCACGCAACATTTGAAAGAACATTACATAAAACAAAAGCAATCTAGAAATGAACATCCACACAACATGAGTAGTCCATGCACTGAACAATCTACCTCTTTAAAATTCAAAACCTGTTCCCTCCTTTCTTGCCAAATGAGGATTGAGTAAACCACAACGGTGTAACTTCTTACAGCAACTGTGTAATGTCTTATAGGAACGGTGCCTTTGAGTATTATCTGAAAAAATTAAGAATTGTTAAAGTCTCAATCTAAAAGGAGCTTTCAATAAAAACTTGAAAATGCAAAGATAATCACTTACTCACACACATAAATATATCAATTTCTAAATACTTTATTTACCAATTTATGTGTTTTCTTTTTTTCTTTATATAATCAAGAAAAAAGATCCCTTCAGATTGGGATGGAGGGCGTGGGATAATGTTAGCCTCCATGTCTTTAATAAAATTCAGATTCTCTTGCCATTTTATTTGGAAAATCGCTATTTCATTACAGGACCGGAGGCTTCCATTATGCATGTTGGTAGCCCTCTAATACCACATCAGACATGTGTTCAACTGGCATTAGACCAATCTGTTCTCATAATAGGTTCCAGACTTCGACCACTTCAGAAGGTTTGTGTTGCCATAGAGAATGATTGTGAACCTTTTGCAAATTAACACCAGTCTGCTGCATGTAACATTTCACCCACCTCGCAATAGCAACTGTGGAAACTGTTTAAAAAGGTTTCAGAAATTAAATTAAGAATTGGTCAACACCATTAGGTCGAAACTCACTCATTTGAGAATCATATTCTCTCATGCAATCCACTACATACAATTTCTTGCATGAATCAACTCTGGGATAAAATTATCCAGAAGGAGTCATAGCACCTGTTAATTACCTCCACGTCGAAATATCTGAAGCTCTACGACAAGAGGTTAGACTTGAAAAAGAGGCTAGTTTCATAGTGAATTTTTCTAATCTAAATATATTTTACCTGGCCATCTAGTAAAGAACTAAATTAACATTCCACAGGGTTTCAGTTCTTGGTCTAATAGGTCTTCTTACACTCTTGCCATTAATCAGACTGTGACTCACAAAAACTGTTGATCTGTAGTAGATAAAGGCTCTATAGCTAAGGCACCTTACAAACGGATCTACCAGGAAGCAATCTATTTCAACTATATGAACTTCCACAGGATCCATGTTCCTTTTCATGCACCAAGTTAACCAAATTCTTCAAATTCTTATATACCAGTAATGGGTTCCTGGACCCTGACATCTGGAAAGATCTGATATTTTTCATGCAAAAAAGTTCAAAGGATCTGACTGTACCAGAGGATGTTCCTCTCCAACTACATCTTTCAAAAGACCCTCCATAGCAGGAAGAAGAAAAGTGGAATGTCACAAGTGAGTTCCAAAAGCATTGATTGAAAAGTCCAAAATGGGGTTATCAGTATAAATGAGCAATTCTCTTGCCTCACTTGCTTGCTGAGGGACTCTCTGAGGTATTGGGAAAGGTTGAAAGCATAACCGATCATTCGCTTCCAACTGTAAATGAATGCATTCACCACTAGGGCTCCTGGATCTGCTATCCACCCTTAATACTTGTTCAGTTGAAATGTCAGTCTGCTTGGAAAAAGAGACTACATTCACAGGACCCCAACACAGAGATAATTCCCTGAAACAAACCTTGTTCAGTCTTCACTTGCTGTAATCCCTCAAAATTCTTGAATTCCAGTCTGAGGGTACATTCCCTACGAATTAACGAGAATTGCTACTCAGCAAAAGAGTTGTACAAAATAGTAAGGGAACTTAGCAAACCTGTGAGTATGACCCAAAAACTGCACCCCTCAGAAGAAGCCTGTGAAGAAATCAGTAGATTTTTCTCTGAAACAAAATCAGTAGAATCTACTCTTCCTTTAACCCAAATACCACGGCAAACTCAATTAACTGGGAGCACCACCGGACTCGTCACCAAAGTACCACATTTAGCATGGGCAACTTTTCCCCTCTAACAGATGATGAGGTCCTAAAAGCAATGGGAGAAGGGAAATCATGATCTCCCTCAGACCCCTGCCCTCATTTTATCTTTGCTCAGATCACAGCAGTGTTATGTCCTTATGTCACTCAGCTACTCAACTACTCTCTTAACTCTGCTACCTTCCCTGAGGTCTGGAAGCAGACGGTAGTGACCCCCCTGTTGAGGAAAGCAGGAACAGATGTGCACAGCCCTGAAAACTACCGGCCAATTTCTCAGCTCCCATACCTCCCCAAAGTTTTGGAAAGATTGGTGAACCGACAACTATCTAGAGTCCAATGATTTATTAGACCCACACATACTGGTTTCAGAGCTACCAACAGCGCGGAGGCACTATTGGCCGTCCTAGATAACATCAGATCACTGACCGATCAGGGGGGAGCAGTAGCTCTGATATTATTGGACCGGTCGGCAGCGTTCGACACGCTCTCCCATAAACGATTGCTGGAAATCCTGCATGAAAAAGGAATCCACGCCAAAGCCCTACAGTGGCTCAGCTCATTTCTGAGTAAAAGAACACAAACGGTACAACTGGACCAGTTCTTCTCTAAACCTAGGGCCATCAGCTGTGGCGCGCCACAAGGAGCATCCCTGAGCCCTACACTTTTCAATGCATTTGTGTCATCCTTAGCGAAAATCAGTAAAAAAATGGGGTCTCAAGCATTTGCTCCTACACGGATGATACTCAGCTGATGGTAGTGCTTGAGGAAAGGCATGATGACACCAAAGCAAAATTAAAAAACTGCCTCACAGAGATGGCACAATGGATGTCAGAACATTGCCTGAAATTAAATGCAGGGAATTCGGAAATCCTGTTCTTTTGTGGAGCTAACCTTTTTGGGATGCCACTTGGTGGCCACAAACACTGCTAGGTGCCGCAGCACCCAAGCAATGTGCTAAAAACGTAGGCATCCTTATTGACAATACCCTTTCCATGAAGGACCATGTAGGGGCCCTGTATGGAAGGGGCTTTGCAACCCTGAAAATGCTAAGGAGACTCTTTCCCTGGATCCCATTGTAGTGCAGACAAACAGTCACACAGACCCTGCTCATTAGCAAGCTAGAATATGGCAAAGCCTTGTTCGTAGGCATGGCAGACTATCTTTATACACGTCTACAGGTATTACAAAACGCTGCAGCAAAACTGGTATGCAATTAAAGCAGACTGAGCTCAGCATCAATGTGCATGAAACAACTTCACTGTCTACCCATGCGACAGAGAGCAGTGTCAAACTACTCAGGCATGCACATAAGGGACTGCACTGCAATGGACCAAGAATCTTACAGAATAAAATCGAATTTTACGCTCCTACGAGGTGCCTACGGTCACTCTATCAAGCACAAGCCAGGATAAAGCGCATAAGAAAAGTGAGGGCAGGAGGACGTTCGTTCTCATATCTGGCAGCAAAAAAGTTGAACGACCTACCTCAAGACCTATGCCTTACAGCAGATTATCTGGTTTTTATATGAAAAACTCAAAACCCATCTGTTTCCTAAGTCCTAATATCTATCAGATCCACTACTCCCGCTGGTAACTGAACAACGAATTCCTGCTACTTAGCGCCGTGATATCCTTTGAGATGATTGTTAGCTCTCTAGAAATAAATAAATTATATTCCCTTTCCAGGCAATTGCTCTGCCAACACACTTATTTTGAGTTCTAAGCCAAAATATCCAAGGTTTCTTGGCTACATCTGAAAGATTCAAGGATTATGAGCCTCCTAAGTGATTTATACAAGCCACCGCTCCAACATAGACCATTCGTAATAACACTGCTCTACCTTGTAAACAATGCCTGCAGCTCTAGAGAGGATAAAGACCTGCTGGGAATTCTAAATAGTTTTAATCATGCAATCTTTCTTAGTGTGACCATAATCCACCAGTTTTTTGTACACCCATCACGTGCACCCAAACCAGTTAAACTTGCATCTGATTCCAGAATGAAGTCTGGTGATCATCCAAAGATTGCCTGGCTATACCAAACATATAAATTCTCTAACCACTAAACCAGCTCCTCCTTTTCTGATCTAGCGATATCTTGTCTCCATACCCTAAACCTCCCGAAAGCAAAACACGATAGTGTAATGAACCACAAAATGTTGTCTGAATTGAAGAGGATAGTAGATCTAGTAGCCACGCAAGCTCTCTCAGAGTTGTAGTCTGAAGCAGAACCATGTTTTTCGTACCTACTGTGAACCCTAAAAACCTCTAGAGAGTGTGAAGAGTTGTGGATTGATTTCTCTGTGTTCACTATGAACCCCAGACTTACCTGAAGACTTTCATACAATAATTGAGATTGACACTGGGAAATAAACAGAATATTGTCCAATTAAGAAAAACCATGCGTATGCCCCTTTCTCTCCCTCATAACGTTGGTGAATCACCATGGTGCTGAAGGAAGGTCAAATGGAAGTGAACAGAATTGGTAAAGTCCATTCCGCCTAGTGAACTGAAAATAAGGTTGGTAAAACTTCGACATGGGGATTGTAAAAATAGGCATCCTTCAGATCCTACTTACCAACTAATTGTCTCTTCAGCAACATGTCTCTTAAAAATGGAGCCCTTCCATCTTGTAGTTCCTCTACACCAGGAATCCATTTAAAACAGATCTTCTTCCCCTGTCATTTTTCTCTACTTGGAAGAGTGTAATTACGAAAACTCTTCTTTCTTTGCACACTTCTAAAATTGCTCCCTTTAACAACATATATGTTATCTCCTTGTGTACTACTTTTCTGCACACTATGCACTCAAAACCAACCAAGTGTACTGAAAAAGGGAGGTTTCTGAGAAATCAAATCTGAAACCCTGGATGGTTTCTGAAAACCCATGGATCCTGTGTAATTGTGTCCCACACTTGGGTAAAATGTAAGAGGCGACCACCCACTCTTCCCTGAAAAAAAAAAGAATGAGGAAACATAGTACTGACCCTGGTATCCTGTATCACCTTGGCTCCTTGTCCAGGTTTTCACCTTGTCTGCACTGAAAAATAGCCCCTTAGCTATGTGATCTCTTTCTCCGCTAAATCTCTCAACTTGGGGTTGATTTTCTTTAGGGGCGTATTGAACTTATGGCCTCTAGTCCTGTATTGGTATTCCCCAGGAGAACCATAACACGCTGGCACCAGCCTCCAAGTCTAATGAAAGCCCCTAAAATATGTCTCATTGGACATTTCAATGATCCTTGTCGGTGGGCCGACAGCGCCAAGGAGGCGATCTTGACATTTGTTCAGGAATCTCTGAAGACCCTTCCTGGGGTCCCTGCCAAATGGGCGTTAGACGTACTTGTCATGGATGACTGGCCTAGACAGTTCGGCCTTGAGGACATTCCTCCCTTCTTTATCTAGTGGAAATTCAATCCACCTCTCAATGATTTCGCCCACATGTTCAAACAGCCACCTTTCAGCACTTCTGGAATGTTTAATACTGTGGGGTGAGAACATATTCTCTCCAAATGGATTCCTGAAGTCTTCTTTGGCGGTAGAAGGATCTTGATCTTGATCCTCACTGAAGAAGTCATCTTCATCATCATCCGCTTGGAGGTTGAGTACATACTCCTCATAAAGCTCATCATAGTCTCTCTGGAGCTCCTCCTCCCCATACTAAATTTCGTGAGTGTCCATGTCCTGCTTGTCGCTCAGGACATCCATCTCCATTATGCCGCTTTGGACACCTCTCTTTTTCGTGCTGCATAGGACACCATTCCCCCATTATGCCGCACCGGATACCTCCCTTTTTTGTGCTGCATAGGACACCATTCTCTTTTAAGGTACTTGAGCCTCCTTTTTAAGAAAATAGAACCTTTTTCAATATGATTGGTCTTCTTTCTTTCATACCTCCTTTATTCCCACAATCAGAGACTCCCTTCGAAATAGAATACAATTCACTGTCAGAACCACTCATAACTTTCTTCTTGAGCATTAATTTCCAATTGTCTCGAGTACACAGATATGCTTCTAATGTTGGAATAATTACTTAAAGATCTCCTCAATAACTTTCACCTATGGGAACTCAGGAGATGCCCTGTCCTTTTCAGGCATACTTTAAATAAGGAGTAAGCTTATAGGTGGTCCTTCTCAGGTATATAAATAAGGCACATGTTTATGAAAAAAGGTGCAAATTATAGGTTTATGTTAACCCTTAATGAATAAACTCTCCAACATAAAAAGGGTCTTTAACTGAAACCTTAAAAGTAATAATCCATTTAAATTGGCTTTAATGAATATCCATTCACCATATCTAATCATCAATATATTTTATAGAAGTAAAAAGAGATTAATCTCCTAGTGAAACGAAGTTGCAGGAATTTGCCTGTAATCCTGCCCGACTATTAGCTGTTCGTGGGATAGCTGGAAGCTATGATTTGGAGGCAAGTTTTTTTTCAAGCTTTACACGTAAGAGGTATGCATGGGCTGTAGGAAGGTCACATATAGCTGTCTATATGAGTAATCACACAAATAACCATTTCTCTAGCACTTACTAATGAGTTCTTATTATCATCTAAACAAACCACTTGAGCAATCTTAGAATAAAGAAAGATTAGAGAAAAAACTGTACGTTTCTACTCCTAAATCTTATAGTTTGCATCCAGCTCTTTCATTCTGGTTCATAATTCACTGAGGGATATAATACAACAATTATAACTTATGACCCGTAAGTAACACATGAATCTTTGCAGCAAAAGTTGCAGGCCACAGAGCTCTCTACATAAATGCAAATTCTTTGACCTGCATGTAGCACTTGTGCTTTGTAACAGGCTCATTAACGCTCAATGTAATTTTATGTAACACCAAAACTACTGGGAATAAACTGGGGGATGTTTCCATAGATTGGAAACCAAAGAAATGGTAAACAAACTAAGTTAATAGCAATAACAATATAAAAAGCTTGTTAAGATAAAGAAGTATGTATCTGGGCGAGGAGCAGTATTTAAAAGAGGAAGATTGCTCAGTGCATGGAATACTTATAATGTGTGGACGTTCTATTCTAGATTGCTTTTGTTTTATAATGTAATGTTCCTTCAAGTACTGCATGGAGTGGCATTAAACAAATAATGCATAATGGTAGCCATTGGTCTTGTAATGAAATTGATGAATGTTTATGTGCAACATGTAACATATTGCAGTGGTTAGTTTCCTACAGTTTAAATTACATTGAATATTGAAAAGGAAAAAGTGCACACCGGTGAAGTGTGGTACCCTAAGGAGGTGGATTTATCCATCGACAACGGCAGACATTGCGTAAGATCTACTACATGTGGCAGAGGAGCAACCCACTGCATTCAGCATTTTGCAAGCAGTCATGGTATATGCTCAGAGGTGTACATCCAGAAGTGGCACAAAGGGACACCCAGGGGAAAAAAATTATACAGCCATGCATAGTATATGTCAGAGGGGCCCACCCAGAGGTACCGGGGAGCAACCCATTGTAGGGAGAACCACCCACAGTGTATACTCTGAAAAGTGTAGCAAGAGAAAACAACCCATGCGAATAGGCACTTTCATAAGCAGTCACAGTGTACAGTTTATTGTGTCTAACTGGTGCTATACAGTGCCACCTTATAGAAGGATACTACTTTGAAACTCATTTAGTGTAATACGGGAGAAATCCTCCCTAGGGTATCATCCTTCTCAATTGAGCTATTTTCCATTTTCAATATTTTATAAAAATACGGTATACAGCTGGCCGCACCCCTCCATTGCATCTGTCCCAGAGCACAAATGAGGACAGGAAACCCATGGCCCTCCTGAGGCCTTTGTGGCCATTAATATTGGGGATATGCTCTTGGTGGAGGAAGCGGCTCTCTATCTTCTCTTGAGGCACCACCACCCTGTCTCTGGAAGGGACTTATCCCCAGCACTTCCACAGCAATGAAGATGTCAGAGGACAGAACATGCTCTGTGGAGGCAGATTACAAGCACCCAGATGGGATGCCGTCAAGAAACCTCACCATAAAGTTAGACTACCAACATAATATATGTGGGTGGGACCCAAAAGGAAAACCATGGTGCTGGGAATAGGCTATAAGGATGAGAAGCAATTGCTTCATCACAATCATCAAGCCATCATATAATGGTTAAAGAAATAACACTTCTGTGGGAATCCAGCGGGACACTGCCCAATCCCTAGTGGCCTGCATCACATTTTTTAAGGAAGAAGAGAAATAAATGGACTAATCACTTCGGAATTATAGGAAGGTGGGATCTGGCTGCATAGTTACCCCCACTTTTTGCCTGATGTTTTGCTGGTTTCTGACTAGTCTGACTGGGATCCTGCTAATCTGGACCCCAGTCTATCCGCTTCCTCCTTACATTGGTTGTGATATGTACTTTGGTACACTCCAGCTTAGTTACTGGGGTACCCTTATCAGTCCCTAGTATATAGTACCCATGTACCCAGGGCATAGGTACCCCAGAGGCCTCCCATGGACTGAAGCATGTATTATGCCACCCATGAGAGGCCATACAAAATGGAACTACAGGTCTGCTCCTGCAACCTGTGTAAGCTGGTGCTTGCACAACTTACTTTAGATATAGGTCACTACACTTAAAACCTATAAGTCAACCCTATAGAAGGCCTTAACAATCCTTAAGGCAGGGTGCTGGGTTATACGTGAGAGGGTGCCCCTGCATGAGCAGGCCCCTCTGCAGTCTTCACGGACAATTCTCCCGGGTTGTCTGTGACTCAGCCAGACATATAGGTAGAGGTGCATTATAACCTCACGGTAAATGCAATCTCTAAAACGGCTGCATAGAAACGTCATGTTTGGTATCAAACACCTTGGAAACATACCTCCACTCCGGTAACCGGGTGGGAGGTATAATTCCACCCTTCTGAAGCGAGCTTTGTTGGGTCACTGGTCTATCCGGTGCCAGCCTTCTCGAATTGGTCAGCACAAAATTGATGCTGCCGACCAGAGACACATTTCTGCCCTCCTGCTGCTGAGCCAAGCTCAAGCAGAGGAAGGCAGCACAATAGGCATCCTGTCACAGGGAGGTGTGACCACCTCCCAGACAGGATTTAGTGTGTTGGGATTGGTGGGTGCACTTTGAGAGTGCCTGAAAGTAGGCACCTGGGGCACATTTGGTGCCCCTGTGCATAGTCCAGCTCAAACCAATTCTGGGAGCCATTGTCTCCTGCTCTTGTGCAAAACCAGACAAAGGACATGGGTGTAACTACCCCTCTGTCCTGACCATCCCCTCGGAGGGTCCCCCGAATCTGTCCAACCCTCTCCCATGGGTACAAAAGGGCTTACCTGATTGTAGCTCTTTAGATTTTAAGTGGACAAGATTCTACAAGATGAAACCACTGACCTTTGACCAGCTGGACACGCTCGACTTTGACTGGGCTCGACTTTTTCTCCCTCTCCGTCCAAAGCTTTGTCTGTGCCCTTGCTCCACACATGCTCATTGCAGGACCTGTGGTGCACTAAGGACAACTGAAAAATCTCCCTGGTGATGAAGGAGTCACTCCCCTGCATTCGCAGGCACCTCAATGCAACTGACCGGTCAGCTGCTCCCGAGCTCCTGCAGACTCTGAAGACACCATCAACATGGTGGGTTTTGAAGGTCCCTGAGGTTGATCTGCCCTCTCAGCAAGTTTAAGGCCGGTATCCCTCGTGGGGACTGCATAACCCGAACCCCTGTGCACCGCCTCTATTTGCAAGTGCATATGCTTGTTGGCAATTCCCGATCCTGTGCATTGGACTCTGTATAGTCCTGACCCTGAACAGTATTTCCACCAAAGAACTCCGCCTCCTCCCACCGAGGCTGACACTTTGTGATCTTTGCGCGATGTCCCCTCGCGACTCCTGGCCATTCAGCCTGTGGGTCCTCCTGAAGGTCATCCTGAATTCTGTTGGACTTTCCTGGTTACTCCAGATGTGCCCTGACTCCCCATTGCTTGGTGAGTCCCCTAGACCTTGCTGGTCCACAGCGTAACCTGCTTGGTTGCTTTTACCAAGGCTTGTTGGTGCTCCAGACAGAGACCGACACCATAGCACTCAATATCCTTTGTGGGATAGCTCACATCTGGCTTCTGGTTGTCCTCAACATCTCCTGGTGCTTGTGGATGCAGAGTCAAGCATCCCTTCTTCGCACCTGAAGCCCCCAACATAGGTGGGCATTCGTCTACCGAGCCCCTGGTCACCCTGAAGTGACCCAGACTCTGTCCCCTCTGCTTTCAGGTTCCATCCTTCACGAATCCACCCTTAAATTCCAATGGACACTTCCTTCCTTCCCGACAGCAGCTCTTCTTAGCAGCCCTCCATTGAGAACGACAGAATTTTCCGACACCACTCCAGAACTATGCACCTGGCTCCTGTGGGATAGGTAACTCGGTACTATGGTATCCATGGGTGGGGTGGCTCTCCAACCTTCTAAGTTCCAAAGGGTTTCCTCAAAGTCCACCTAGAAGCATCCTTAAACTTTAAAAGTATAACTGCAAATTCCCCATGGAATTGTACAGAGCCCACGGTCGTATTAGCACACTGCACCCGTCCTCCATGGGGTCCATCTACTCACCTTGGGTGGTTCCTTGGGGTTCCAGCGATTCTACGTGTTCTAGACACTGTCTAGACTCCAGTAGTGGTTCTTATACCACTATTTTAGTATATGGTTTGGTCTCCCCCTGGAGCCCACTGTGTATTGGGCTACTTACAACTGTTCTATTGATCTCTTATTGTGTGCTTTGTGTCCTATCCTCGGGAAGAGGAAACTAGAGAGTGTTATATTAATAAATACATATTTTTATATAACTACTGTGTGGTTCTCATTTTATTTAATTAATGCAGGAGGTGACATTCTGGTAAAACAAGCTGCTTTACATTCCTTCTAGATTAAGCCTGAAGGATGCTCTCCACGTCTACCACTAGGATAGCTTTCCAAAGGTTATCTTTGAGCTTATATATCATAAGGGTTGTTTGGACTGGTGCACGGTGCCCACTTTAATTAGTGGACAGTATATACCAGGCCAACTTCTCACAGGAATGCCTTGATTCTTGCTACCATCAGTTAAGATTTGATTGTATTCTGACGTACCTGCGTCTTTGTGAGAAGAACCCTGTGGTTGGTCTGATGCCAAGTCCAGTGAATTATTGTGACCTTTGATAATGCACCGGGCAAGGAAAAGCTCTCCCCAAACCATTCGACTCCTACTCTAAAAACGAATCTCTTAATATTTTGAACGCTCTCTAGAGATGTAAAAGTAGTTATGTAATTTGGAATGCTATTATCTAAAGCCTCCCAAAATAATGAAGCCCTTTACTTTGGCACCCCACTAATGTTTTGAATTAATCTCAGACAGCTTAAAATGTATCACCCGTGAAAAGGAATCTTATGCCCAAGGAGTTACATTTGCATTACTCAAAAGGTGCATTGTACCATATCACGTAGAAGCTCAATGTTGACTCAAACATAAACGACAGTGGAGCCATCAGCAATAGCAAATGCATGTACCACTGAACTGCCCAGATCCAATAACTTGGCTTGACATATCCTCAAAGCATAATGTAGTCCCTCGACAAGTGTGTTTGAATATAAAGATATATGCTGATATGAAAACAACTGTGTAGGATTCCAAGTGTACAGCACTCTGACATTGACTGAGGCCCGGTTCATTCTATCAAAGACTATAAATTAAAAAACATATACAAACATATTATCTTTCACTCCAAAATCAGTTTTGCACACTCTACTAAGAGAACATTTCCATGGTGTTCCTCTTTTACATTCCCCATTTACTCAGACACATGGCTTGTAGGCTACCAGTTCTTTACAGTGGATACTGAATTCGTTGAGCAGCCATTTCTGTCCTTAACGATCTACAGAATGGAATTCCAAAATTACTAACCTGCTGGTTATCTTTACTAAGATAATGCTCTTCACCACTTCAAACTTCATACTCCAATAAAGTTTACGTCATCACAATGATCCTGATCATAACAATCAAAAATTGTTCTCAAAGTCATGATTATTATGTGCATGGGGCAAAGCACAAACCTACACTATGGGGCCGATTCTGAGCCTGGATTTTTATTTTCCATACAAATAAGATTTGTATTTTTTTCCATACAAATTGTAAAAGTCCCTTCCAACCCGTGTAGTACGATTCGTACGGGAAAAATACATACAGATCAGCCCGATCCTTGCAAATCGGATTGGGTAAAAGCTGTACGACACGGACTTGTAAAAAGGACCATACAATTTGTAAAAAGGCTGCCCAACCCGTCAAGTACGATTCGGTTGTCAGCATACGATTTGTATGGAAAATGGCCTGTATACGGGGAATGACTCGTACCGGGCAATGAAGTGAACCCCTATATGCCTCATACCCTGGTATGACTCGTTCTGGGGGTATGACTCATACCGGGGTATGGGTCGTATAGGGGTATGAGGCATACAGGGGTCCCCCCACATGCGAGGCGTGTGTATGGTGCGTACCCCAACATTGCGCATGTACGCACCGTACGTATGCGATTTTGGGGTACGGTGCGTACGTACGCGATTTTGGGGTACGGTGCGTACACAGGCGATTTTGGGGTACGGTGCGTACGTACGCGATTTCAGGGTACGGTGCGTACACAGGCAATTTTGGGGTACGGTGCTTGTACGGTGCGTACAAGACCAGTACCCCTTCATCGCATCTGTACGTACCGTACCCCACTTTCCGTGTCATCCGAACGCACCGTACATACGCACCGTACCCCTGTATTCATGGGGTGTACGACACGTACATGGGGGGGTCTGTCTCGTACTGTTTTCGGGCGTACAAGGTTTTTCTGGCACTTTTTGGCTCTTGTAAAAAAGAGCCGCACGGAGTGCCGTTTGTACGAATCGTACTTGCCGGGTTGTAAACTGCTGCCGGGAATACATGGGAACGCCGCGTACAGAGCAATCCGATTCGGAATCGCTTGTATACACGAGTTGTATGGTCTTTTTTACAATTTGTATGGAGTGCGTCTATTTGTACAGATCGTACTTCCTAGGTTGTAGGGGGCTCCTTACAAGTACGAGTTGTATGGGGAAAACGCTCCATACCACGATTTGTACAGCGTTTTTCCAGGATCGGAATCAGCCCCCATGTTGTGAACTAGTGCAGAGAAAATCATAAAGATTGCAAAAAACAAACTTTGCAACATTACAAACACCTCCAGACTACCTTAAACGTAAATAAGAAAAACTATTCAGAATAAACATTAAAACATCTAAAACACAGTGTGTAATTGCATGAAAAGCAGGTTCTCTAATTTAAAGGCACTCTCTAAAGGGTAAACTTTAGAACATCATAAGCCTTCAAATAATTTGAAATTGAAAAATCATCTCAAAAAGTGTTCATATCCGTGGAAGGGAGCAGCAAATAAAGAAGCTGTGTTCTAGAATGCTGATGAAGTCATGCTAGTTGCATGCCAAGAACATCGCTCCTCAGAGGTCTTAATTTAGTGCTGTTTGAGGGTTGGTAATATGGTAGTATGCAGAAAATGCATGCCTACTACCTTGACAATAAATCCAGACCTCGGGTTACATAGATACATAAGGAACGAGGTGTGCTAAGTTAAAAAGGTTTTTGTAAAGGTGCATAATTCTTTCTTCTTCAAGAAAGTGACACTTACAAACATCCTTGAAGAAAAAAGAAAATCCTACATGATCATAGATTTGAAACAAAAATCACAAACATGATGCTGCAGAAGTGTTTTTCCCCCTGTTGATACTCACTGCGTGGTCATCATATGGAAAGGAGGAAGATTCCCTGTGTGGAAAGGAGGCAGATTCCTTAGCCATGCCTAGCCATGCTGCAGGCAGTAGGGCTTCCCTTTTCCTAGCCATCACTGTATCCCTCTCTCCTCTTATATAGTACACCACTGCCCTCCCATTCAATGCCCCATTTCCGGGTGTGAAATCTCAGGCCTCGATTACAAGTGACCCTGAAAAATACCTGTTATTTCTCCACCCTTGAATTACTTCTATGGGAGCTCCCGATAATGCCCTAAGTGCAGAAACAACAGCAAATTACAAGTTACAATGCTGTCTACGAGCTGATTTCTACATGTTTTCCCTCGAGATTGCACATTGAATTTTCAGCTACTGGACGTAGCCGAAATCTCTGTGTGAGAAACAAAAACTTTGGGCCTCATTTGTTAGTCCTTGCGTCAGTTTTGCGCTTCCGATGCGTCACAAAAAGTGACGCATCGGCGGCGTAAAACATGCCTCCTGTTGCGCACTATTTACAAAGTGACGCATCTAAGCAGATGCGTCACTTTCTAAACACCTGCGCTACATTATACCTGTGTCAGGTATAATGTATGCTGGGGGGGTGTTCCTCCGCAAAAAGCATTGTATAAGTGACGCAGTGAAATCTATGAGATTTCATTGCGTCACTTCTAGGACGCCGTTGCGTCAAATTATTGCCCCTGCCTCACAGCAGGCGTAAAACTGACGCAGGCCCTTTGCCCCATGTGAAAGGACGCATTGCTGGAGTTGCGTCACTTTTGTGACACACTCCAGCAATGCGTCACTCTTGCGCTTACAGATACGTCAGAAATTCTGACGTATCTGTAACTCCTTGCGACATGATGCGTCATACATTAAATATGACGCATCAGGTATGTTGCAAGGAGTGGGCACTGAGAAGTGACGCATCGCTGCTTTCACGCAGCGATGCGTCATTTTTCATAAATGAGGCCCCTTGAGTTTTGATTGTAACTTCTGTTACCACTGCAGCTCAAGCTGCCTCTGCAAGCGCAGCTAGAGTTTTACAACACTGCTAGATTTCCCAGCACCTTAAATGACTGTACTCTAAGGACTATCTCAATTGGGGGGTCCCATTTCCCAAATTTTTGCCTGTATTTGGTGTGAGCACCAGCCCCCTTCATGAAGAATCACAGAGTTATTATCATTTAAACCACACTATAACCTTCTGGAATGCCTTGTTTTGCTGGGACCATTGAATAAAACTGCGGGTGGTGTCTGGTCTTGTTACTGGAGTTTTATGACTAATGAGACGCAGAGGCATTCTGTCTGTGCGGTAGAGGCGGATGCTCCTGGCAGCCTTCAACTCCTTGATGGCTTAAACCATTTATCTCTTCCTCTTGTCCACCATCCATTCCCGTATCCAATGTAATTGTTGGAAATATCCCTTTCAGAATCTTGTGCCCCCTGCTCTGCCCAGTATAGAAACGTCCATGGTGTGTGCAACAAGAGGGTGCTCGCTTTAAATAGCCGAGTTTTAGAAATGATTTGCTTTTGAACACCAAGAAAGGGGGCCTTTTTAGAAGCCAGGAAGTTGCAGCAGCTTCAACTTCACACCAGATTACCTTCCTCGTGATGCAAATGCTTGGTCCTCTTCATACTGCAGAGGCCATGACATAAAGTCTGGCTTTTTTATCACAGTAAGATTGTATTCTTTTTCTTGCCCTTGAGAATTCAAAGTCCCTAGCACTACTGTGCAACGTTTTCTCCAGTTTTTAACAATGTGTCCACCCATGTAAGCCCTATCTCCCCATTTCCCTACATAATTCTGAAGATCTGGCCTCTGGCACTGGCAATATTCTAGATCTTGCCTAAAAAACAAGACAAGACACTCCAGATGTAGCCTAAAAAGCAGAACACAATAGTCACACTTCTGGCCTCCGGAAAAGGATACAGTACTCCGCAGCTCACCAGACGTGATAGAATACTCAAGGAGCGGGCACAACAATCCACCAGTGATGTGTACAATAGTACCTGAGCTAGGGCTAGTTCTCTTCAATAATTATTGATTATCTTTAAATACCCCATGGTCCACAATGAACTGTCCACTGTCTCTTAAGATACCCAAATTTAACTGGATCGCCACGAGGACTGCTGTGATGTCTTTCAGGATACATGGCTGAGAAGTATATTGCTTTTCAAATTATTTATTTCAAATTAGGAGCCTGTCACATGGCCCATGGGGACATTGGCATCTCCTCTAAGTTAGCATGAGCACGCTGCAGACTGTCCGCTGCTTTGCGTACGTTACTACACATGTTTATTTTGCAAATGCCTCTTTTGAGATTTTCACATCAGAACCTACTGCTTTTTCTACACTGTACAGGTTCCTGGGATTTAGTCTGAACATTGTGAACAAGGTCGAACAATAATGCCCCTTGATATTCTGTTCTGGTCAGTCCCTAGCAACCTGCCAAAACACACAGATGCAACTGCTGTTGGGGAATACGTACTTTGGTCTTTTTGGAATGCACAAATTGGTAAAAAACACTTGGAGAGGGACCTTTCCAGGGAGAAGAGCATGACAGCACCTATGATGTAGATCTACCATCTATAGACTGAGGTACGGGTCTGCAGTTAACTCCCAGAGATCTTCTAATATATAATCATACTGCTTCTATACAAGGGGAGGGAGGTTAGGCTACGCTGTCTTTTACAATGACAGCTTCTTTTATGATTTATGAACTACTTGCTATGCTGACCATATTTGTGTTATGCATTGTTCTGCGTATTGTGGCACGTATACTGCATATTAGAGCATGTTAGTTAAACTAAATAGTTTAAACTTTATTCGTGTCTCTTTCAGATCTTATTGTGGATAAGAACAAGAGTGTGAGCGAAAGGGTGTGTCTTGCAAGTGCGATTCTTGAGAGAGTCCAGATCAATCAATCAATCATAGACATTTATAGAGCGCTCTACTTACCCGGAGGGTCTCAAGGCGCTAGGGGGAGGGGGGTGCTGCTACTGCCCGAACAGCGAGGTCTTGAGCTTCTTCCTGAAGGCGAGGTGGTCTTGGGTCAGGCGCAGGTCGGTCGGGAGGGAGTTCCAGGTCCTGGCGGCCAGGTAGGAGAAGGACCTTCCTCCTGTTGTCGTTCTTCGGATGCGGGGGACGGCGGCGAGGGCGTGACTGGCTGATCGGAGGTGTCGTTTGGGATCGTAGAAGTTGATGCGGGTGTTGAGGTAGCTCGGGCCTTGATCGTGGAGGGCTTTGTGTGCGTGGGTGAGGAGACGGAAGGTGATTCTCTTGTTGACCGGGAGCCAGTGCAGGTCTCTTAGGTGTCCGGAGATGTGGCTGTGTCGTGGGACGTCGAGGATGAGTCTGGCTGAGGCATTCTGGATCCGTTGGAGTCTCTTCTGGAGCTTGGCGGTGGTTCCGGCGTAGAGGGCGTTGCCGTAGTCCAGTCGGCTGGTGACGAGTGCCTGGGTGACAGTCTTCCTGGTCTCGGTGGGGATCCACCGGAAGATCTTCCGTAGCATGCGCAGGATGGTGAAGCACGACGAGGAGACGGCGTTGACTTGCCTGGTCATGGAGAGGGAGGAGTCCAGGATGAAGCCCAGGTTGTGTGCGTGGTCTGTCGGTTTGGGTGCGGTTCCCAGGGCGGGGGGCCACCAGGAGTCGTCCCAGGCGGAGGGCGAGGATCCCAGGATGAGGACTTCCGTCTTGTCCGAGTTCAGCTTCAGGCGGCTGGTCGACATCCACTCGGCTACCTCTTTCATTCCTTCGTGAAGGTTGGCTCTGGCGGCGGCGGGGTCGTTGGTCAGGGAGAGGATCAGCTGGGTGTCGTCGGCGTAGGAGATGATGTTCAGGTTGTGTTGGCGTGCGATGGCCGCGAGGGGGCTCATGTAGACGTTGAAGAGGGTTGGGCTCAGCGAGGATCCTTGGGGTACGCCGCAGATGACTTCGGTGGCCTTTGATTTGTGCGGTGGTAGGCGGACTCTCTGGGTCCTTCCGTCGAGGAAGGAGATGATCCATTCCAGTGCCTTCTCCTGGATTCCGACGTTGTAGAGGCGCTGCACTAGGGTGCGGTGGCAGACGGTGTCGAAGGCCGCGGAGAGGTCTAGGAGGATGAGGGCCGCTGTTTCTCCGTTGTCCATCAGGGTTCGGATGTCATCGGTGGCAGCGATGAGAGCGGTCTCGGTGCTGTGATTGGCTCGGAAGCCAGACTGTGAGGGGTCGAGGGATCCGTTCGTCTCGAGGAATGCGGCCAGTTGCTTGTTGATGGTCTTCTCGATGACTTTGGCCGGAAACGGGAGCAGCGAGATGGGGCGGTAATTCTTGAGTTCGGTGGGGTCCGCTGTTGGTTTCTTGAGTAGAGCGCTGAGTTCGGCGTGCTTCCAGCTCTCCGGGAAGGTGGCGGTGGTGAAGGAGGTGTTGATGATGTCCCGTAGGTGGGGTGCGATGACAGCGTCGGCTTTGTTGAAGACGTGGTGAGGGCAGGGGTCGGTCGGTGATCCAGAGTGTTGTGTTCTGGGGTGTCTAATCACTTGTTCGTCTGTGAGTGAGTAGGAGGGCAAGTGAGACACTATAGCTAGTTGGTCCTGGGCTCATGGGTACTAAGGTGGTAGGATGACTCATTCCCTATATACTAAGGTCCCACAATCCTAACAATAGTTCTGTGTTTGCGCAGAATCCCTGAAACAAACATTTGCTAAGTGTCAATAAAAGGAAAGCTTTAAAGGTCCTTTGCAGTAGTAGAGCACTGATCCTGTTGCCTGCAATTAGCAGTGGAATTTCCAGTGGTGGGCAGTCAGTGTTTGGCTGATGAGTGAGAGATGTAGAACCCCCACCTCTCAGAATGAAGGCCAGCACTGATGGAACTGATTCCCTCTCGGTACCATTCTTGTCCCCTCAGGGTACGGCTATACTGCACATCAGACATTTCTCTGAGGCTGGCCGCCCTGTACTTCCTGTATGTGACATTGAGCTATAGGCAATTGTCATCTGTAGCCAGCCATTTGGACAACGCATTGCCTTGGGTGAGAGCTGAAATCTATGACTGCCTCCAGAAAGAGACAATTTCTAAATTTGCCTGACTTCGTTTAACACTTCCTCCACCTATTCTAATACCAAAGTAACGGTGACGGGTGCAGCAGGCCCGTAAACTCTCTCTAAACAGTGACATAGCAGAAGATAGACTGCTACACAGATCTTGAGCAACACCATAGTTCATCGGCGGGGCTGTCTTGGTGTGGCCCATAGTTCTACGGAGAAACAGCGCAATGTGAACAACAGCTAAACTAATATTAAAACACTGCCCCGCCATTTGCACACTCTTTCTGTGATCTGACCTCTCTCTGAACAAGACCAGAGCAGGATCTGGTGTTATCACGCCTGCAGTATTGTACGTTGATGTGTTTTAACATCTACGTGAACCTACTTGCTAATCTTGAGGGTACAAAACTGCACCATCTGGCTCATGTTGGCTCCCCAGTAATATGGCTGCTTCATCCTCGCTCTGACGGGCCTGAAGTGGTTGGGCTGTGACTTGCGTATTGGGCCTGATGTGGGATATGGTGAAGATGTCATCCAGAGTTACTTGTTCAGGAGGACTGAACACAGTATCCCATGCTATCTACTGCAAGCCCTACACTACAAACTCTCATCGACTTCTTGAAACTGATGGGAGGCAGTGCTCTGGAAGTCAGTGGTAAACATCTATGGAATGGGTTTATCTGAAGCCATCAGAGAGATGTCAGTGTCTACACAATTCAGAAGAAAACTCAAAACATTGACTTCTTTTACCACAGACAGCCAGTAGCTTCAGATAGTGGGCACAGATATAAAATACATGGGGATATGTTGCGGTAGATTGTCAATTGTGTTTGCAGTGTGTGATTTTATTCAGTTTTTTTGTTCCTTCTTCAGGTATTGTATTTTTATTTGTTGATGCGCTAGGCGGTAAACTTGATATTTGTGGGAGAGTGAACACTTGTGTGTCTCCTGCCAATGTCTGTGCACCCGTGGGTATGTGCGACTACTCCTTGCAAACACAAGGAGGGTTCATAAGATTCCTGCAGTGTGCGTGCATGGTTGTGTGCATGTGTTTAGATGTTGTAATACACCAGGAGGGCACAGATATGTTGGGCACTATGCATGCGAGTGGCTGTGTATGTGTGATCCTACTCATTATACAAAGAGGATACAAGGGTCCTGGTGAGCTGCGAGTCTGACTGAGTATGTGTTGTATTTCTGTGCAAGGAGGACACACTCTGTTTGTTTAGCTGCACACGCATGTGCCTTGCTAGCTAGCATGCGGTCGAAGGCGCGCAGACCCTGACACGGCGGATGTATTATTATTGAGTGTGTGAAGCCTGTCGAACAGAAGCATTAGTGTTCAGTGCCACTGTGTGATGAAAGTTTGAGCCCGTGTTCTCAATGTTAGTGTGTGTGCAGTCTCAAGGACACCCGCTGCACATGGCTGTGAGTGCTCTGGGATCCATGTACCAGCTGGAGGGGCAGGCCCTGTGTCCGTGAGTTTGCTCGGGTGTTAGTGGGTTTCTCTGCCAAGCGCCCGCAGGATATCCGGTTCCCCAAACTCCGTCGAGTGGTGCCACTGAAGCACAGCACGCTGTTTCTGTCGCTCCGTCAGTTTACTAGAGGTCAAAGTTCCCGTCTTCCTCGCATGTGAGGTAGCTCTTGGCCAGTCTGCAGAGGTTTAAAGGGTCCTATAAAAGAAGAAAGCAGGAGCCCACCTCGGGGCCTCCTCTTTCATGTCAACAACCCCGGCCATGGGAGATCATTCCAGAAAGAGGTCCCACTGCTTTATGACTGTCCTAAAATGGATTCTTAAGACTGGGTCCCTCACCCCTTAGTGCATTCTTCCAGAATGCATTAGGACACACCAACAGAGAACATTCCATAATTTCCCTCACTCTACATATACATCAACACTCACAGCAGGGGCATTTGGAGTACATTGGCATCCAAATTGTGGTGAACTATTGTGAGAGAACGAAGTTTGGGCTTTTTGTACGTGGAGAATTAAGGAGCTCAGGTTAGTGACTATCATAATCTTAACTGCAACTGGTATTTTTGGAGCACTAAAATGATGCTTTAACTATGCATGCACCCTTTACACATTGTCTTGCCTGTTTATTTTCTGTGCAGTGTGGGCGGCACCCCATGCCACGAAGACTGCCACCATACACTACACCAAGCGACAGTTGGCGTGACTGATTTCAGATACTTTTTGTGCTGCTGTCTCAGACAGGGAGCACTGCACAGTAAGAAATCCTGTCTCCAGCGGCAGGCACTAATCCCTCACACAAACAATTCCTCCTTTCAGCATTAGTGCACTCCTGCCTCATCCAGGAAGCCACGCCTATCTGTGAAACTATCATAAGCAGAGGCCTGACTGGTGGACAGCGTAGACCACCAATAGCAGAGGTCCACTAGTGTGCACTGGAAAGTATGATGAGCCAAAGACTGACTGGTGGACACTGGAGAGCATCATTAGCAGAGGTCCACCAGTGTGCACTGAAAAGTATGAATAGCCAAAGACTGACTGGTGGCAGTGTAGAGCATCATTAGCAGAGGTCCACTAGTGTGCACTGGAAAGTATGAATAGCCAAAGACTGACTGCTGGACACTGGAAAGCATCATTGGCAGGGGTCCACTAGTGTGCACTGAAAAGTATGAATAGCCAAAGACTGACTGCTGGACACTGGAAAGCATCATTGGCAGAGCTCCACTAGTGTGCACTGGAAAGTATGATGAGCCAAAGACTGACTGCTGGACTCTGGAAAGCATCATTAGCAGAGGTCCACTAGTGTGCACTGGAAAGTATGAATAGCCAAAGACTGACTGGTGGCAGTGTAGAGCATCATTAGCAGAGGTCCACTAGTGTGCACTGGAAAGTATGAATAGCCAAAGACTGACTGCTGGACACTGGAAAGCATCATTGGCAGAGGTCCACCAGTGTGCACTGGAAAGTATGAATAGCCAAAGACTGACTGCTGGACACTGGAAAGCATCATTGGCAGAGGTCCACCAGTGTGCACTGGAAAGTATGAATAGCCAAAGACTGACTGCTGGACACTGGAAAGCATCATTGGCAGAGGTCCACCAGTGTGCACTGGAAAGTATGATTAGCCAAAGACTGACTGCTGGACACTGGAAAACATCATTGGCAGAGGTCCACCAGTGTGCACTGGAAAGTATGAATAGCCAAAGACTGACTGCTGGACACTGGAAATCATCATTGGCAGAGGTCCACCAGTGTGCACTGGAAAGTATGAATAGCCAAAGACTGACTGCTGGACACTGGAAAGCATCATTGGCAGAGGTGCACCAGTGTGCACTGGAAAGTATGAATAGCCAAAGACTGACTGCTGGACACTGGAAAGCATCATTGGCAGAGGTCCACCAGTGTGCACTGGAAAGTATGAATAGCCAAAGACTGACTGCTGGACACTGGAAAGCATCATTAGCAGAGGTGCACTAGTGTGCACTGGAAAGTATGAATAGCCAAAGACTGACTGCTGGACACTGGAAAGCATCATTAGCAGAGGTGCACTAGTGTGCACTGGAAAGTATGAATAGCCAAAGACTGACTGCTGGACACTGGAAAGCATCATTAGCAGAGGTGCACTAATGTGCACTGAAAAGTATGAATAGCCAAAGACTGACTGCTGGACACTGAAAAGCATCAATGGCAGAGGTCCACCAGTGTGCACTGGAAAGTATGAATAGCCAAAGACTGCCTGCTGGACACTGGAAAGCATCATTGGCAGTGGTCCACTAGTGTGCACTGGAAAGTATGAATAGCCAAAGACTGACTAGTGGACACTGGACAGCATCATTGGCAGAGGTCCACTAGTGTGCACTGGAAAGTATTAATAGCCAAAGACTGACTGGTGGCAGTGTAGAGCATCATTAGCAGAGGTCCACTAGTGTGCACTGGAGGAGTAAGGTACACAGAGGCCTGACTGGTGTACAATGGAAGGTATCATTAGCAGAGGTCGACTGGTGTACACTGGAGGAGTAAGGGCCACAAGAGTAAGGTAAGCAGTGGTTGATTGGTGGACAATGTAAAGCACAATTAGCAGAGTATGACTGCTGTACACTGGAGGAGTAATGTGCCCAGGAGTAAGGTAACCAGAGGCTGACTGGTGTAGACTGTGGTGTAATTGACAGAGCTGCTAATTTTGGACCTGGGGTACCTGCTTCACATCTCGGCTTTGGCTCAACATTGTGTGATTCCTGGCAAATCACTTAATCTCCACGTGCATACCATAAATGAATGTGTCCTTGTGTAACGTAACTGGTGCCCATGTAAAGTGCTCCCATGCCTTTGGGTCGAGTTTGTGCTATAAATAAATTAAAAAAACAGCGAGTATCACTAGCAAAAGAAGGACTGGTGTACACTTGAGGAGCATCATCAGCAAGCACCGGCTGGTGTATACTGGAGGAATCTCATTAGCAGAGTTCGAATGGTCGGTCTACATTCAACGAGTTGCATTTGAGGATGCTGAATAGTGCACACTGGAGTAGGATCATAGAGGCCGACTGATGTACATAATTGAAGTGTCATTAGCAGAGGCCGACTGAGCTACACAATTGGAGCATCATAAGCAGAGGCCAACTGGTGCAGGTGCACACTGAAGGGCAAGAGTCAGATGTTCAACCAAAAGGTAGGTTAAGAGAGGGTTAGTAGCATTAGTCTGCGCAAATAGGGTAACTGACCTAGAGGCGGTGGAGAAACTTGATAAAACTTGGTTTGGAAGAAGGATTACTCCATTCCCCAGCCGTGGTGGTAAAGGAAAACAAAAGTAGAGCGTTGACTTTCCATTGTCACAGGGATTGTAGAAACATGTGTAATACAGTAAGGAAAGTTTTATTGTTCAACATTCCTCACAGCAGTATCTTCTGTGTGTGCACAAAATGTCAGAGACTCTCCCACAAATGCATTCTATCTGTCCTTTCAGAGGCCCTTTTGAGGTTCCTTTCCCTTTTATGCTCTGGCCACCCTAACTTCCCATTGACTTTTTCATTACCCTGGTATATGGCATCTGCGATGGTGGTGCTGTAATTAGTCTCAAGTTGTATCCCTCTTGTAAGAGGAATATATCCATCAGGATAGATTGGAGAGTTAACCCTCACTGCAGACATCTTCAGTGCTCTCAAGGTCAAGAGTTTGAGTCGTGGCAAGGAAGACTCAGACATCTGCAGTGCTATCAAGGTTAAGAGTTCGAATCCTGGCAAGGCAGACTCAGCCTTTCATACTCCCCAGGTCACTAAATTGAGTACCAGGAATTGGAAAACAGTAGCTATTTGGACAGCTCAGTGATTTAAACACATGCCACTAATAAATGTAGTGACAGAAAGCTCTTTAATTCGACTCCCATGAAGATAAACTCAATCTTTCATCCATTTGAGGTTGGGAAATTGAATAACATAAAATGGGTATTAGCAATATCTGTTATTTACAATGCTTAGAAAGGGCACAATTGTGGCATGAAAGGCTACACAAAAATATGTTCTAATAACTGCTTACCGAGAGCGCTTAGAAACGGTAGATGTGTAGTATGAAGAGAAATGCAAAAGCCACGGTAGCTCAGTGAACGTGAAATATCCAGTGATCAGATCCAGTGATCAGATCCAGTGATTAGATCTCTGAAGACCAACTCACGCTTCCTCAAAATGTGTAACTTCCAGGATTTATACATGCCAGAGGTGAGGTAAGAAGAGTTAACAAAATAACTCAAAGAATTATCATTTCAAGATTTTGGTACATCCACACAGGCATAGATAACAGTTTTTCTATATAGTGCGTCTTTGTAACATTTCCAGTAGGAATTTCGTCTTCATTCTCCATTGCCAAGCAGAGCAGTGTTTGGGATTTATCATCTTTCTGCTGATGACTTTGTTCACAGTTTCAGTTATAGACTACAAGCGGGAAGTGTGGGGTTTGTGTCTGTGGGGAGGAGTGTTGGAACCCAGCTCTACAAATCTGCAAGTCTGTACATGACAGTCAGGCTTAAGCAATGCACAGTGCAATGCACCCCAATAATATCCAGTCTTGTGAGGCCAAGTAATTGACCTGCCTCTATGTTGGTCCTTATCTCTTAGCACAGACCCTTTATCCTGTTTTGTGTCCTGTCCCCTTAAGAGCCCGAGTATTCTCACCCAACCACCACAAGGTCTGGAAGGATGGCTGAGAAATCAATTTCCCCAGTCTGTCTCTTAACCTGTTTTAACTGGGAGCAGCGGGGCCTGATTTACATTTTCAAAACTGATTAGGATTTTGGGACCCCGGCAACAATTTGATTAGCCTTTCAATAGATCTCAGTCCAAAACTGATTAGCGCCGGCTGAAAAATGAGAAGCAAATTGCGGCGCTAATCAAGGCAATGCCAGTCTCGGAAACTGCAGGACGAAGGTGAGGGCAGAGGCAGCTCCTGGGAGTTCAGGGGAGAGGGGGGTGGAGGAGAGGAATGAAGGACACACATTTCATTTCTATACCTTATGAAGCCAACGCAGTAAAGGCACATGTAACCAGTATTGTGAGAGATTCTTGTGACCTCAACTTCGACTCACACCATCCATCATTCCTACAGCAGTGCGCTCGGTTACTGTAACTAATGTGTGCTCAAGAATTGCTGTATTCGGCTCATACTATTTGAAAGCAACACTACACATTGTGTTTTATCAATATCTGCTAAAGTCTGCTTTGATTGAGGCCAAATTCTTCAGAGAGTTGAAAACGTGAGGCTTCTCAAGGGGGAATTGGACATTTTTTCGTATGTTTTGTTATTACATTTGTATATGGCACTTCAACCTTTTGTACGGTCGCATTAAGCTTTTGGGGATCATAGAACAAGCAAGGTGTGAAACATCACAAAATGAAGATGAATCCCAAAATACAGATCAGAATCTCCTACAACACATAGGAACAGAATACTAAAATGGACAAAAGGGGCTCTTGTGAGGCACGGGACTGGAGACAAGGTCAATCCTAAAATGCATTACATAAGTGCTTTTGGAGCATGGGTACTCTTTAGCTTCGAGTGCCAGGAGTCAAAGAGTGTTTTTGTCATTGTCTGTGGAGGTGGATGGGACTGTAGTTTTGCTTTGGACACAGGGACAGTGTAAGGACCTGCCTAAAATTAAGGGATTGTCTGTGCTTTAGCCAATTTCCATGACAGAAGCTCAGATAAGCCAAAAAGCTTAAATTATATGAAGTTTAAATGTACATCAGACGTCCTTCTGAATTAGAGGAAGAGCATAATAGATTAATCATCCAAGACCCTCTTGAGGCAAAGCTTGAGAGAGAAGATGAATCCTAAAATGTACATCAAAAGCCGCTATGACTCATAGGAAGATAATAAGTAGATTAAGCATAAGAGGCTGCAGAGAGAAAAAGCACCAGAGAAAAGATGAATCTTAAAATGCTCCTCAGAAGGCATTCTGTTCACAGCAAGAGAATAATATAAAGCATCAGAGGCTCTTGTGAGAAAAAGCACCAGAGAAAAGATGAATCCTAAAATACATTTCCGAAGTCCTTGAGACATATGATAACAGAGTCCTAGCATAGACAACAGACGCTAGACTCGACTTTGCACCTTTGGCTCTCCAACACACATATTGTCTCTAGGGGTGTGCAGAATGTTTCAGTCCACCCGCAGAATTGGCGGAATTTGGTGACTCCGCAATCCTCCTGTATCATTGAGTTCCAGACGTATAATGCCAATTGCCATGTCGTGGAATTTTCTCCTGAAAGGCTCCAGAAATTACGAGCGGGATTTGGCATCCTCTCCTGCCATTTTCTAATGCGGGTGGTTACAGTCAGAGGGCTCCTGCTGAAGTAGATTTTCTACTCGAGCAGCATCAAAATCAACTCGAATGGCCACACACTTATGTGCACCACATGGTACCTTTCTTTCTGATTTTTCAGCGCTGCTTGTGCTACTGGTACTAAATTTCAACACAAGCAGTGCAACATGCATATTTTTCTGCCTGCTGGCGGAACTCTGCGGAATCTCACTGAGTTTATGTAACTCCGCGGAATTCCGTGGAGTGAAACTCCATGAGTTCCGCCCACCCCTAACCATCTCCTCCGACCCTCTCTGGCATCCTACCTGATGACTGTGGTAAGACTCATGAAAAGAGACTACAACATAATTTTTTTGCCCCAGGATGTCCCAGTCACAGGACATTCTGGAGAAGGAAATCGCCATATGATGAAGGCGTCAGAGGCTTCCACTACACTACACCTGTGTGCCATGGGGAAAGTCAGGAAACTTTACCTCTCTTTACCAAGTGCAAAGTAATCTGACTTCACCGGACTACACAGGCATAATAAAAAAATTGCCTTAGTGTACAACTTTTACTTCGTCCAATATCTTTTTTACACTACGGGTTGCAAGGGTTAGCTGCAGGGGTGTAGCTTTAGGGGGGTGTTTGGGGTGTACCACCCCCTTATAAATGTATTATTTAACAAATAGTTAGGCACAGACGTTTTCATTTGGGTATGATAAGATGTCTGTCGGATTTTAAATACTCAGGTAAAAACACACATACACATACACTCTCGTCTCTGTTATGAAGGTCTTAGGATATAGTTATTTTACAAAACTCTGTGTTTTCTGTACACCTCACTGGCCTTTAGCCCTTCTCAGGCACTGTGTATCATATAATGATTAACATGATATGCCAGAGTGATTGTCGAAAAATCTGAAGCTCACCCCCCCAGTCTTATGGTGCCCATGGCATTCCTCTTGAGTAGTGCTTGTGACGATGAAGAAGGCAGTAGCGGTGATGCCTTCCTGACAAGTGCTCACCTGTGCTCTTTGTTCTTCCCTCCCCTCCTTCATCATTGTCATGACATCCCACCTTCACGCTCACCCTAATATTTTCAGCAACCATATGGAGCTTCCTTTCTTGAGGTGGGATTCCTCTCATGAGCACTAATTGTCAAGAGGAGGAAGTGGTCACAGGTCATGAAGATTACCAGGAAGTAATTAGGGCATCAGCTGTCCTTAATGAGGCTGGGAGGCTACAGGGCGGGGATCAGGTGACCAAGCTGGGAATCCTGGCACCCTCAGCCACTGATCCCCTCTACTCTGTACCTGACACCTGTGGGAGAAGGACGCAGCCATAGCCACGGGGGAGAAAGGGAAGGGGCGCCACAATAGGCCCTCTCTGAGCAGCTGTGTGGGTCGTCAGGTGCTCTTCTGTCCCACTCTGCCTTGCTCCAGTAACCCGTCATTATCTCCTTCAGTGCTCGGGTCCTGGAGCCATGAATTTGCATTGTACACGACAGCGGATTATCTGCTTCACAGGACCGGGAGCAGAGCCCGGCCAGGATCACACAGCTGGCCTGGCGGACAGGCTGGAAGAAGCCGTGAAGAGGCTTCCTTAGGAGAGACACCTGTGCACTGGGAGAAAAGATGTTCTACGTATTCACAAATGTCCCAGCAGACTTTGTTTGATTCAGTCTTAGAATATTGTCGATTTTTTTTTGTAGTTTTATATACACACGCCCATGACCCTCATTTGTGCTCGTCTATTGTTGCTGTGTAAACAAACATACACACTCAATCATGTATATTCGTCAGATAATCTGCGTGAATGTTTCTGCCCACAATCTTCTTCCTATGTTTCCCTGCCGCCTTCCCTCCATTCGGATAGGTTGATATCCTCATCGATCTATGGGGGAGATTTACTAAGATTTTGCGCTGTGTTCGCGTCACAAAAGTGACACAAAACGACGCAAAATCTTTTTTTTCTAATTTACTGTACAGCGCTAAAGTTGTTTTGCATTGGAAATAATGTAAAAGTAATGCGAAGCGCCATGAGGCGTGGCAAGGGTGGTGCGCCTGTGCGGTCCCATGCAACCACCCAAGGTTTCTCGACTAAACCCGATTTACTAAAGACAATAGAATGGGTTTAGTGTGAGAAAACTGCATCCTTTGAAACTAGGCTCAAGGAAGGAGAAATGCTTTCATTTCTACTTCTTTTTCCGACTTTGCATGCATGTTGCAATGTGCAGCACGCATACAATGTGGAAAAAGCTTTATCTTGTGTCTTTCTTTAACTTTTTTTTTCACTTATCTTCCTTTTCTCCCCCCCTTCTCCTTCATTCTTTGTGCCCCTTTTCCCCTTTTTTCCTCTGCAAAATAACACAATTCCGGTTTGAATTGAATTCTTTCTGTCAATGTGTAGGAATATGTATTCTTTCTCCTGAACTATTGTTTGGAACAATTATTCTCTACCCCTGGTTCAGGTTGGTGGGTTGCCTCTGTGGTTATACATTATCTTGTGTCTAGGCATATTATTTTGTACAGGAAGGATACCCGTCCTGTACAAAACCTATGCTAGACTCACATTCACACCCTCGCGCTATGGCGCTAAGGTGGTGTGTGTGTGGCGCACGGCAGCTGTAATCACCGCCAGAGCAAGGGAAAGAGGAGGAGAGAGCCATATCTTTGAAAATATGGCGCTCTCCTGCTCCTTCCCACTCGCGCAACGCAGCGCAGCTTCGCAGCAGGCTGCGCCGCTTTGCGTGGAGATTTGGTAAATCGCCCCCTACGTGTCCCACGTTAGTCCTATCACTTTATGCTTTGCAGTCTCTGTTGACATTTCATAACTTTTAATTTTTTAACTAAGAATTCCACTTTTCTCGCACAATAAAAATACTCTTTGCTGTACACGTTGATACCTCCAGTTAAGCCAAAGAAGCTAGAACGTTGATCATAGATTATGTCGACTAGTAGTTAAACTGTCTGCTTTAAAACCAGGCGACCAGGTTCTTACCTCGGCTCTTTCACTGTAATCCTGGGCGAAATACGCCATGACCTTAAATACCTTATCTGGAAAAAATAGTTGTGTTTGTGAAGAGGCTAGCCCCAGTTTCTTTTAATAAATTAATTAAAAACTGTTTAATTGTATATTAGTAAATCTTTCAGTTTAAGCCTTGAAAGAAAGTGCCTCAGCTCGCCTGTCCCAACTTCGACTGTGGCCTGCGCTTTATCTTGCCTTCTCTAAATACAGAAATTAGTCTGACTACGAAGTTCAGAGAGAATGGAATAAATCACACGTTTAAATAGTGCATTTTAAAGAGAAACCGTAGCAAAGGATGCTCATTAGAAAAAAAGTCTAACATTATTGGTATACATAATTTTTCTTGGGTGCATTATTTGGCCCTCATTTACGGGATATTGTTTTGGACAGCGCAACAAGCTGCCTTTGTTGTGCTGCCCTACACCAAAGTGAACGGCAGGGGCGGCGCCTCCGCTATGGAGGAGGAGCGTCAGCCCACTGCTTTCAAGCAGTGCAGGGGCATAAAACATAAAATGATAGTAACTTTCAGTTATTAGCATGTTATGTTTGGCTGCTTTGCAGCCGGGCGTGTGGGCGGGGCTGCTCGCAGAGCAGGGTAGTGGAGAAGTGGTTTGACCACTCCTAAAAGCTAGCAGTGACTTATTGGTCCCCCTTCTCTGGCCATCCAAACCAGTCATGCGCACTTTCCCACTTCTCCATGCAGGCAGCATTAAAGCCTGTATGGAGAACAGGGCCACACCTACAGCCCCTGGCTGAGCGCTGTATCACGGCCGGCACTCAGACAATCACAATGCTGCAATTGTAGCTTTGTGATTGGCTTAGGGGAGGGAGCCTGCTGCCTGCATCCTGTTCCTGAATTTGGAAGCAGGGAGAGCAGGAGCATCGACTCGGGACCGGGTGGCGACAAGGTAAGTGATTTTTTTTTAAATTTCATCCGAAACCCCCCCTCCCCGTGATCCCCTTCCACCTACCTCACTACCCACGAGTCATGCCGGCCGCTGCTGGTGAAAGGGCAGGAAAGCACAGTATTTGTGTCCATACTCCATGCACTGGCGTTGTTTCGGCAGCCTAGTGCAAGGGTGCCTCCGTTGATGCAGGATTGTTTTAGTGCAGGAAGGAACACCTTCCTGCACAAAAACTATCCTATGAGACGTTTTCCTCTTCCTATGTGTGTTGCAGAATGGAGCACACATAGAAAAAGGAAACAACGAGGAGAATTAAATATATTTCTCCTCGTTATTGCTCACCTAAGGAGGCGTACAGATTTGGCCCTTCACCGAGATTACATAATTTTGTAAATATGGTGCAGCTTCAAAATCCATGGGTGTTGCGTGGGAAAACTGACTTCAACCCCCATGGAACACCTCCTGGGCGACGCAGCGATTTTTGCTGGGTTGCCTGACTCAAGATTTATAAGGCCAGTCAAAGCCACGTAGGGTGGCTTTGCATGGCTTCATAAATCGGTTTTAGAGCCCTGGGTCACGCATGTACCACTTTAAGTGGTGCAAAAGTGAAGCAGGGCTCTCATAAACAAGCCCTTTTGTATCTATTACGATGAGATTTGGAGCCAATTTGATGTCCTAAATAGACCTAGGTATTTTTACTTTCAAGAGTCAAGCGTCATGATAAACATACCTAAAATAACTCAGCTGCACTCATTAAGGTAGGTGTATTTGCAAGAACACTTTGCTCTCAGTAAGGTGCTGAAAGGTGTCCATGTTAATGTTCACATGTGACGCCCACGCCTTGTTACTGCAGCTTAATTCTGCATACAGTTCATTTCATTCACAATGAAGTGGGGTAAAAACCTCAGGTGTAAATGTATGGGTGGAGTATTAGTGTTGGTTTTAGATTTATAAATTAATATTTAAAAATGTCTCTCCTTCAAATTAATGCCTAAAATTATTGCTAGCCCTTCTCTTCCTCGCCATAGTCTTCAGCGTTTGGGCACTAAATCCTACCTTATTAGCTTTACCGCTGCCTTTTGGAGATGTTGTACAGCATCAGCAAGATGCTGTGCAACATGGCCAAAAGGGGAAAACAAGGGTCCTCATTTATGAGGCCGTGTGTCACGTTTACGCCGCTGGTGCGTCACTTTTCGTGACGAACCAGCAACGTAAAAAATTTGCCTTGTTGCACCAAATCTACAAAGTGACGCATCTAGGTAGATGCGTCACTTTGTAAACCCCTGCGCTACATTATACCTGCGCCAGGTATAATGTATGCAGGAGGCCGTTCTTACGCAAGAATAGGTCATAGAAGTGACGCAGTGAAATCTATAAGATTTCACTGCGCCACTTCTAGGGTGCAAATGCAACAACTTCTTACGCCTGCCTCACAGCAGGCGTAAGGCTGACTCAGGCTCTTTCACATGGGGCTTGCCCCATGTGAAAGGACACATTGCTGGAGTTGCGTCACTTTTACTGATGTATCTGTAACTCCTTGCGCAATGATGCGTCTTATTGTAAATATGACGCATCATTGGTGTCGCAAGGAGGGCGCAATGAAAAGTGATGCATCGCTGTTTTGACGCAGCGATGCGTCACATTTCATAAATGAGGCCCAAGGCACTTTGAAGTGGCCACAGCAGCACACCATCTTGTAGATGAGTGCGTGCGTGATTACCTGTGAGCATGCAGACATCATTAATCATGTGCATCTACAAAATGACACGGGTTCCATTTCTTCGATCTGAAAAGAATCATTAAAAAAAATTTTGCACAAAAGTGTTTTTCTTAAGGCTGGGGGGACAGTAGCAGTTTGCTGCCTGGTCCACTCCACTCCCCACAAAAAGAGAAGATGGTGGGTGTAAGGCACAAAGGAGGAGTCAGTAGGGAGAAGCAACGCTGAATGGAGAGGGGAAAAAGCAGCACACGATGGAGAGCAACACAGAGAGCAGGGGAGAAGCTCATGAGCAAGAGCTTGCAACACGAGGAAGACAGCAACATGGAGCGCAGGGGAGGGTATTTGGCATGGGGAAAAGTATACGCGGATAAGTCCTGGAAAACACATGCACTCTCCCGGAGCGCATACGTAAAATGAAGAAAAAAAATCTCTAAAAGTGAGCAGTGCAAGGATAGAAGCCAGCCAATCACAAAGGTGGCAGAGAGGCTATGCTGGAAGGGAGGGACAAACACTAAATGGACAAGCTGGGACAAGAAAATACATTGAATAAGAAACAAAATAATAAGTGTAACAATAAAACCAACCAATGGAAAGCAGTGGTCGGGCTGTAAGCCCCTTTATGTTTCTGGTAAGCCCACAGTAGGTCTTTTCCAACCAGACAGGTTGTGCTCTCTGGTATGCTCGACCTAAAAACCTATCCTGATCTTGTGAGAGTGCAAATTACTATCATTACCCATGGCGTGACTGGTAATATCTAACCCTCCCCCAGAAGTCAAAGCCTCTCTGTATCTCATAGGCTGGGGCATAATTTAAATGTTTATGTCAATAATTGTCAAATTCATGAATTCGATGTTATGCAAAATTTGCTAAATTCATCAATCAAAATTTCCCATTATATATTTTGTGCAGTTTTCGCTCATGGGAGACTGACTGGCTGGTGTGAAAAAAGTCATGTTCAGATTTTTTTTTTAAATCTAGGTATGCCTTAGTGTAAAAATGCCAAAAGATACTCTAAAACACCTTTCGTGCTAAATGTATAATTTTGCAAATTGTTTATGAAAAAAGTAACGCCATGCAACTGTTAACGCGGGATTACTGGTTATTAGTTACCTTACCAAATCCCAAACTAAGTCGACTGAATCGTTGGTACCTGTCATTGAGTAAAAGGTAATCTAACAATAAGTCAATCAATTTAAGAACTTACACCACTCTAAATGACCACTGACCAAATTTAAGTTTCAAAGATTTAATATAAAGTCAAAGATAACTGAAGATACAAACTTCTCAAAATGAGATTCAGAAGATAAATTGGTATCACTATGAACATGAACTTTTTGAATAGTCTGAGTCTGAAGAACAGAATAATGAGTACAACTTCAAATAACATAAGCGTTGCCAAAATGGATACAAGTTGCAACCTCAAAGTCATTACAGAAAAGAAAATTAAGGTTAGTCTGTCCCTACACTATACTAAGTGTCATCCCTACTTAACAAGATCTTTTACCCCTCTAGGTGTCAGCCGTGGTGACTTCCTAAGAAGATCACGCACTTCTCTTTGTCTCTTCTCTGATAATGGGTCTCTCCTGATCAGCCTATCTGCCTACCCATCCGCTTCCTTAGGCTCCCAAAATCATCTGCTCTACTCTCCTCCCGGGTCGCTTTCCCTAATACCAAATCACATTTCCAATAGAAACGCCCCTTGGGACGCCCCTCACGTGGTACATCTTTGCGCGGTAAACTCCATGATGGTACTCTTCAAGACCCTCGTTATAGTTGACCTTGGTTCCCAGGCTTCTTCTCCAGTGCGCTGATACCCCCTGAAATTCCTGGAAACTCCTACAGGCCTGCGCCAAGCGCCACTGAACAAAGCCCCTTTCATTCTAGCTGATTAAGACCCTCGCACCTGCATACAGTCCGTCCTGCAGTGGGCCTCAAATTCCAGACTCCACCATATCTATAGGTCGTAAAGCACGCTCGAAGCTCTGAGCTGGACACCGCTCGACTTCTCCTCTAACGAGCACATGGCACATCAAAGGAGATGACATTATCAGCACAGGCCTCCTTGATTTACATGAAGCGAGTCCCTGCACTCTAAAACATTAACTTGATTTAAACAACATTCTTAACTAGCATACGTTTCTAAAACAACACATCTATAAAACATATATTTCAAACTTAATTCGATAATACATTTGTGGAAGAACCAGGTTAACCCCATCTCACATTATTTTAGCAGCACGTTTAGATTTGCTGTGAATTGCCCTAAGGCCTACACAATATACTGGATTTTCAGAGTTCTATTCAACTCTAACATGATTCCTTTAACATGAGAACATGAGGTTTTCATATTCATTCCAACATTTCTACATTAATCTCACACAGTTATGATTATTGTTACTCTACTTAAACATTCTATACACTTCACTACTGAATATAAGACACTCTGTGTATTTCACTTCTAAATATAAAACACTCGTGTGCAAAAGCATGTTTAAACTAACTACGTGCTTGTAAATATGGTGCACTTATACATTTTTCAGACTTGTGCTCTCTCAATCCCCCCTTTGATGACCTTCTGGGGTCATCACCATCAAGACACCATCACAAAATGTAGAACCCTTCAAAGTGAAGTCGTGGCAGTGCCACCTCTTTTCATTGTCTCTAATGCCTTTAGACTCCTGTATTGGGTGTCCTGCATCGCTGTCAACTTTGCCTCCTGTTTCCTCATAGTTCTCTGCAACCTATTTGCTCTATACCACTGATACAAACGCACCAATCCCCACAAAGTGATTACACAAATCACAATTATGATGATGGGTTTCAGTATGTACCAAACGATACCCTTTCCTAAGTTGGCAAACCAACCTCCAACTTTACCCATTCCATGACCTACTTTTTCCCACACGTTTATCTTTGTCAGATCCTCAATTTCGTAGTGTATGGCAGTGATGTTTCGTATATACTTCTCTAGAGGTTTTGAATTGTCTGGAATGTAAGTGCAACACTCCTGGACCTTCAAAGCCTTACAGACTCCTCCCTCTTTAGCTAACAGAACATCTAAAGCAAGTCGGTTCTGAAGAACCATTGCCCTAATCGATTGCATCTCACCTTCCACCAGCATCAATGATCTAGCAGTACTGGCGGAAAGCCTATCTACGACTGTAGCTAACCTCCTAATCTTAATGTCATTCAGTATCACTCCTAGAATAGGGAATGCAGCACCGAATACATCTCCAATTACTTCTGCTGCTCCCAGCCCTCTCTTCCCTCTAGTTGGTATTTCTTTCTTCGTCGTTTCTAAATTCTCAACATGATATATTTTAGGGAAGACAATAGCCAGATAGCATGATCCGTACCAATTATCTGGTAGCTTCACATAGGCATTTCTTCCACATACAAAATATACATTTGGAATTGCTTGCATCTCTTTCAGAAAATCCTTAGAGTAATACTCCAGTTGAAAAGCATGTTCACAACTGACTTGACCTACATACAAATTCTCATAATAGGAGTAACTCCTGTGAATGCACAGTTTCCCCCATTTCTCTTTGTCTAAAGCAATTGGACCAAAGCTACCCTTTCTTTGATGTATCCTTTCCTCCTTGGTCCAATCTGTTTCCCATTGTCCTGAGGCCTTTAGAATCTTCTGCCTCCTGTATCTAGTATCTACTTGCCCTATAAACTTTTTCTCAATTTCTGACACTTGACAAGTCAGATTGTTTCTTCGAGCATGTGAAGTATCTAACGTTTTCCATGGAATAAACCATTTGTGTAATCTGTCTTCGCTTTTGTAATAGTCCCACTTGTTCAAATGCTTGTAATTTGGGACCTCTGGCAATGTCGAGTCGAAATTCGAGAAATAATACTCAAATCCTTCTCGTCCATAAAATATGCTCAACAACAAACTGCATGTGATTCCATATGTCAATGGAAGATGATGGTATCTGATACCCTCCTCCACAGAAGCTGGTAATTGCATACAAACGTAGCAATTCTTCGCCTCCATGACATCAATGTACTCATAAAGTAATTTAGCATAAGCATTTGACCTGAAATTTCCCTGTGACTCATCTGTGTGTAACCTTTTTATTTCTGCATCTAACAACGCTTTGTCTTTATCATTGATGTTTCCCTTATCATTAACAATAGTGGTTCTCGGTGTTGACACTCCCTTGACCTCCTTGACTGCTGTTGCATCCCTCTCATGTCCCACTATGTATGAGACAGTAACCACTAAAATTATCAGGGAAATCACCACTCCCAACAATGTGCCAACTATACATTTTGCCCTGCGGTTCGGGTTGCCAGCCTCCATGTTCTCAAACAGTGTAGTTCTTGACTTTCTTCCAGCATTCGCTTCTTCTTCTCTGTGTACAAAGTCTTTCTTTTACATATTGTCCCTCTTTGGAACCCTTGGAAGCCGACAATTTACTCCGCAAAACAGTTTAAAGTCCTGTAGAAAACAGACAACCCTAGCCCTTCTCCATCCGCTAAAAGGAAACCCCTACCAATTTTCTTCTTCCACTCGGCGCTAGGTTATCTTGCAGTAATTTTTCAAAGTCCTTTCAAAAAGTCTTTTTACAACAAAGTGTTAGTCCAAAACAATGAGCATTCCAAGAACTTCCACTACTCGCTCAAGCATTTCTAACCGAAGGAGCGTTCCCTCCAACACTGGATATCGTGAACAGCAAACTGGAAATTCAACTGTTTCTAAGATCAATTTTCTTATTCCGCTTAGGAGAGGAGGATAGACGATGTTGAGTGTCAGCAACCTTTCAGTCTCCGCCCCCGGTAGCAGGAACAGAATTTGTACAGTGATGATTGGGTCAGTTCTGATCAGGTTCACTTCCCTGACCCTCCCGGTTCTGTGCCCCACCGACATCTGCAACGAGGTAGGTCCAATCAGGAGTAGAGTATCTTCTACTAGGCACTCGCACCCTCCTTGATCTTCTAGGGCCCTCCTCGGTTCCCTCCTGGGTATCTTCCTCCTGATCCGAGTCTTCGGATATAGGAACAAGTGTTTCTTCCTGGGCCGACCTCAAACTTAGCCTCCTGTCTCTTCCCGGCCAAGTGGCAGCCTCACACCTTGTTCTCCTATATCTCGTCCTCACACTCGGTTCTTGATCACTTTGGTACTGATCTGTGTCTGTTTCGTATTCACTGCTGCTCTCTCCTTCAGTTGCGTCTTCAGTCTCACTGCCGTCCTGCCTTCGCTCTTCTTCTGAATCCGATGCGTTCCCAACTTCTTCCGACACCCCCTCAGCTGCTTCAATCCCTTCTTGCGACTCTTCTTCCACTTCCGGGCTTTCGTCTGGGATAGGAGCTGTTTCTTCTAGAGGTGCTGGAACTCTTCGAGTATGGGATGCATGGATCCAATTTGGTAGCCCCCCGCACTTCACCGCGGTGTTCGTGATCAGGATTACCTGAAAGGGCCCACGCCAGCGAACATCTAGGCAGTTCTTCCGGACGTGTTTTTTAACCAACACCCAGTCCCCTGGGTTCAGGTCATGACACAGGTTCCTCGATGCTGGAACTTCAGCCGCATGCACCTGAAGGGACACAGAATGGATGGTGTCAGACAATCCTTTACAATAATCCAAGATCAGATCATCTGTAATATTCAATAGGGCAGCAGTTGGAACTGTGGGAAGTCTCATGGCCCTCCCCATCAGAATCTCGTGTGGAGAGAGACCTGTCCTCCTGTCAGGGGTGCTGCGCATGCTCATAAGCACTAAAGGAAGAGCATCTGGCCAACTCAAAGATGTGGATGCCACTACTTTAGCCAATCTATTCTTCAAAGTGCCGTTCACTTGTTCCACAATTCCTGAAGCTTCTGGTCGATAACTACAATGCAGTTTTTGATCGATATTCAGTGTGGAGCACAACATCTTCACTATTTCGCTGTTAAAATGTTTTCCTCTGTCCGATTCCAGAGAGGCAGGCACCCCGAAGCGCGGTATCAACTCCCTGAGCAACAATTTTGCCACTGTGAGTGTATCGCACCTACGTGTAGGGTACGCTTCAACCCATCTAGAAAATACGCATACTATCACCAACACATACCGAAGGCGATTAACTCTTGGCATTTCGATGAAATCTAGTTGCATTCTATTGAAAGGCCCCCCCGACCTCCCAATGTGACTCAGTGTGACTGGTGTTCGTTTGCCTACGTTCAGTTGTTGGCAGGTAACACATCGCTTACATACTGATTCTGCTGCTATTCTAAATTTAGGGCAATACCAAGTTTGCCTAAACACTCTCATCATAGCATCCCTTCCTAGATGTACTGGACCATGTATTTCTCTCGCCATGGGATTTGCTAATTCTTCAGGTAACACAGCCCTCCCATCTGCTGAAACCCAAAAATCCATTTCGCTTCGCACGCAACCTGCTATTTCCCATGCCTTTTTCTCTGTTTCAGGTGCATTCTCCTGCATCATTCTTAAATCCTCCCAAGTGTCTACAGTTTCTAACATCATGCTTAATTCAGTCTTTTCTTCAGCACCATCTATTTCCACTTTTGAAAATGAATAATCTTGTTCCGCACAATAACGTGCGACTTCATCAGCGTATCTGTTGCCTTGTGACACAAAATCTGTATTTTTAGTATGTGCTACACACTTTACTATTGCAATGTCAACTGGACCTTGTAATGCTTCTAACAACAGTCTCACAAATTCTCCATTTCGAATGGGCGAACCAGAGGAGGTCATGTAACCTCTCTGAGACCACAACTGCCCGAAATCATGAACCACACCGAAACCATATTGGCTGTCAGTGTATATGGTGACTCTCTTTCCGTTTCCTGCTATGCAGGCACGAGTTAGGGCAATAATTTCTGCTACCTGTGCGGAATGTACTCCTTCCAGGCAAGCGGCTTCCACAACTCCAGTAATGGTACAAACAGCATAAGCTGCTCTCAACCGACCAGTATCGTCTCTTAAACATGAGCCATCAACAAAATAAATTTCATCGGGGTCAGACAACGGCTCATCCACAATATCTGGTCTGGGTTTCGTGCATAGTTCAGTCACATCAAGGCAATCGTGGTCTTCACATCCTTCGCCTTCTATTACAGTAGGTAATGGCATTAAAGTAGCAGGATTCAAGACAGAGCATCTCCTGAGGGTCACGTTCTCCGCGGCAAGAATAACTTGCTCGTAGCGCGTGAGCCTACTATTGGTCAGATGCTGCGTCTTCGTCCTGGTCATTAGCAATTCAACTGAATGTGGTACATACACCACCACTGGATGTCCCATCACAATACTCTTGCTCCTTTCAATGCTGACACCCGTTGCAGCAACGGATTTGAGACATCCGGGCAACGCTGCGGCTACTGGATCTAATGTAGCCGAAAAATATGCAACTGGTCTACGGGCATTTCCGTGGGTCTGTGCCAAGACTGACAAAGCACATCCCTCTCTCTCACAGCAATAGAGTGAAAATGATTTCTCGTAATCGGGCATTCCCAGAGCCGGAGCACGACACAAATCGTCTCTCAGCTGCAAGAACGCCACCAGGCATTCTTCATCCCATGGTACCGGATCACTCACCTCCTTGTGCGTCAGTTTCTGTAAGGGCTTTGCTTTCAGTGAAAAGTTAACTATCCACTGTCGGCAGTAACCCACCATTCCTAGGAACATTCTAACTTCTCTCTGTGTTGTAGGCGCATTCATCTTCATTATCGCCTCAATCCTCTCTGGGGACACCTTACGTTTCCCTTTTTCTAACCGGTGCCCTAAATACTGTACTTCTGTCAGACAATACTGCAACTTGCTCGGGGATACCTTATGTCCATTCTCAGCTAAATGGTTCAGTAAGGCAATTGAGTCTGCTTTACAGGCTTCCTCTGTCTCTGACGCAACAAGTAGGTCATCTATGTATTGGACCAGAACCGAGTTCTGGGGCAGTACTAGATTTTCGAGATTCTTTTTCAACAACTGATTGAAGATGGATGGGCTGTCTGTGAATCCTTGTGGGATTCGACACCATGTTAAAACGCGATCTTCTATTTTAAAAGCAAAAAGATACCTGCTCTCTTCATCCAATGGGATGGAAAAGAAAGCCTGGCAAAGATCTATCACTATGAACCATTCTGCCTGACATGGTATTTGAAATAGTATTACTGAAGGATTCGGTACCACGGGACAACATGAAACGACTATGTTGTTAATCTTTCGTAAATCCTGCACTATCCTGAATTTTCCGCTAGGTTTCTGCAAACCCATAATCGGGGAGTTACAAGGACTACCCACGATTTCTTTCAGTATTCCCTGTTGTATCATTGACTCGATCACAGGTTTTATCCCCGCAATCGTTTCCTGGGACAATTTGTATTGAGGCGTTCTTGGAAACTCGGCATTTGGTTTTACCAGTATTTTTACCGGTTCTACCCCTTTAATCAATCCTATTTCTTTTCCTGTGAAATCCCATACCTCTGACGCCACTGCATCTCTTAAATCTTGGGGAAGATCTTCAACTGTCAGAGTAGGATATAGTTCTACACAGGATTTTGAATTGGCCACCTTAAAGGTAGCATCATCGTCAGTAGTCTGTACCTCCACTCCTTGCGGGGTGCAGTATATGGTGCAGTTCAATTTGCACAACAAATCCCTTCCTAACAGACATACCGGACTCGAGTCACAAACCACAAACTGATGCTCGTTCATATGGTTTCCTATCTTCACAGACACTGGTTCTGTCAAGGGACTAGTCAGCCTTTTGTTCGCGACTCCTACCACTTGAATTGTTTCCCCTGACATCGGCAAGTCTGGAACCACCGCCGATCTCAGAGTTGATCGGGTAGCCCCAGTATCCACCAAGAACGTAGTGGGACACCCTGCCACCTCTGCCTCAACAAATGGCCCTCTCTGATCCACCTCTAGGACAGCCCCGAGGGTACAGTCCTCTTCACTGCTCACACGTTGTCCTGTCAATGGATCAATGTAATAACACTTTTCTTCCTCAATGAAGAGAGGCATCTGTTTAAAGACCTTTCCCCTGTCGCTACCTTCGGTGGCTGTGGGAACTGGGCCCGTGGAGCCGAAGTCCCCCCTTTGGCCACCTTGCTGCCTGGAACTGTCACCTTTGGAGTTGGGACTTCTTGAACCTGCTCTTCTACTTCTAGCTCTCCATTTTCAGGGTTAAAGGGACACTCGCGTCGCCAATGCCCCACCTGGTGACACTGATGGCACTTCGTCGTTTTCTTTAAAGTGGCAAAGTCTATCCTAGGTCTCTGCCCTTCTTCATTATCTTTGTTCTGACCGTTTGGTTTTCGTCCCATCCCCTGCTTCTGCTGGCCCCCCTTCCCAGCGGACTGCATTTGCACCACCATTAATTTCTCCTTTAAATTCTTAGCTTTAGAATCTATTTCGTCACTACAGTATCTCGCATAACGTAGAATCTCATCTAGTGGTTTGTTCTGCCAACAGATTGAATGTTGCTGTATCATCAAACAAATATCAGGTCTCAACCCCAAGACAAACTTTGACACAAACTGCCCTATATCTTTGGGATCCATTACATCTAGTCCACTGTATTGCTTGAATGTTTTCAATAATCTTTCATAAAACTCGTGAACTGTCTCCTTGGGTTCCTGCCTCGTTCGGTCTATTTTCACCCAATCTATATCCTGTGGTGGTACCTTAACTTTCAACCAAGCTATTACCCTTTCATACTTTCGCATGACAATCTCGGACGGTCCATTAGTCCGAGCATCCCTCACTGGTTCAGTATTTGGCCATTCAACACTAGTCTTGCACGGGGTCCACAAATCAGATGGGACCACGATGTCAAACAACGTGTTCAAATCAATCCACAATACTTTCGAGATCTTGACAAACCTTTCTACCTGCTTATACCACTCAACTGGATTGTCCCTTAACTTCGGAAATGAGTTGGTAAATGCAGCTAAGTCTCCTCTACTCCAGGGCACATGTACATAATTTCCGTTTGATATTTCTCGCAAAGGGAATGCCTCCATGTGCATTACCCTTCCCTCGGGGGTCATCACATTTGCACTTCATCTAACTGTGCCCTTTTTCGACCACCTTTCTTCCCATTTGTCCAATTCTCTCCACACTCTTATCCCGGATACCAGCTCTCTTATGTGTGTTTTTAATCCAGTAGTTCTCTTCTCATCTAGATCCTGGTCTGCGTACTGTAATCTGTGGTTACTCTGTAATGCCCTTGTCCTAGATAAATCCACGGCATACCTGTCTGCCAAATCAGTCAGTTTCTCATGAAACGCTCTAGCTTTCCTAGTAATATCCTTTGCCATGAACAATAACTCATCCTGTTCATACAATTCTATCCTTTCGAAAGGCAATGTTCCATCTATTATCTCATCAACATCTGATTTTAAACTAGTAACATCGAGCCTCTTTGCCTTAATTTCAGCTTTCAAGACACTCAATTTAGCTCCTCCATCCGCATCTCTCCCATCCCAGCTCCGAGATCTACGTTTAGGTACTGGTGAGTTATAGGGAGTCCTCCCCTGTTCCCATCTCTCTAGGTCCCATGCCTTTCCATCTTCTCGGGGTGGGTGGTGAAACACTCCTTCACGCCTCATAGCCCCTCTCTCCCCATCCTGGCTAGTTTCACGGGATGCAGGGTAAGATATTCCATTACTCCCTCTTTCTTCACTACTTCCCTGTGATTCCTGATTATTCGAGGCGTGGCGGGACCTATCGCTGTTCTCCTTTCTCCAATGTTGAACATCTTCTCCGAGTACATGATGAAGGCACCTAAATCTATTCTGAAAAGCTCGTACCATCTCATCTCCCCCTTTCTCCCAGAGACGGGACATTTCCTCACACTCTACACTCCTACTATTTTGTTCCTGCTGTTCTCTCTGATCTGCAGGACGTGTATCCCCTCTATTCTCTTGACTTTGGCCTTCCCGCCCCTGACTACTTTCGCTGGCCCCACAATGAGATACGGTCCCGTTACCTCTGCTTTCCCATTCTGGTTCTGTTCTTGACCTATTACTCGGGGCTACTGCGGACCCATCCCATTCCCTCAAATCAGCTCTTAATTCTGTATAGGACTTTGGCCGCGGTCCCCTTAGGTCCATCGGTCCTCTCTGACCTCCCTGTCCTGTGTTGGGACCTACAGATGTATCTAATGGGGTGTTCCACGTTACCGAACCTGGCAATTGCTTCCATGCATTTGTCACGTTATTCCTCCTTTCCATCTCAATCCTTTCTCTATCCAACTGCCTCTGTTCTTCCTCTCTATCTCTCTCTGGGTTATAGATCGATACTATAGGTCCTATGGTAACAGGCACCTGAAAAGCATCTGGCAATCCAAAGGACTCAACCCTTTCGGTGGCTGGCGTTTTCTGCACCACAAACCTTCCCACTACACTCTGTACTGTGCTGGGTTGAGGTGTCTCCCCACCTTTGGTAGGTGTCCATTCCGATATAGGGAGTGGTGTATACCCCTCAATGGCATTCCCATCTTCCCTTGCGAGCCCCCTATCTTCTATCACCCCCACTCTCGGAGGTGGTCTATCCATTAACAATCTGTTTATCAGATTGTCCTCCGACTCGCTTTCCTCGTCTTCTTCCATGAGGTTCCCTCCTCCTCCTGCCACCTCCCTCATCGGATACATTTTTTCCACCTCAATAACCTGTACCCTCCACCGCTTTGCTTCCTCATCCCATTTAGAATCTCGCACTGCTCTTACCGATCGCGTCAGTCTTTGTTGACGCCTGTTCAAATTTCTGTCGTGTGCAGCCCTAATCCATGCATTAAGGGCCTCAAACTGTGTTGGTCTGGGCGAGGGTTTCAATGAGGACATGGTTGCTTTTAGCCGATGTAACACCTCTAACTTAAACGTCCCGTACCTCGGGAACTGCATTTCCTCATTCCCTTCCGTAAGCTTATTCCAAGCCCCAATCCATAATATGGTATGCAGCCCAACATTCGTTGCCATATAATGAGCTGGCGTACCCTCCGGCGGAGCCTCTTCCCCATAATAATGTTCACTTCGTTTACTTTTAAAAATCCCTTTCAAACACTTAAAACACTTCATGATTTCGCTCTTTCTCCGCGTTTGTTTACTTCCTGATGATATTCCACCAATCTCAGCCCCGTTCTCACTAACTGGCCTATCCGTACGCGACTTTCCTCCGACGTCACTCTAGCCGCCCAACCAGAGCGTGGCTCTAGCTAACGTCACACCAACCGCTCAATCACAGCGCGGCTCTAGCCGACGTCACCCGTCCCCCTTCGCAGCAGTTCCCCTCCTTTCTCAGCTCGTCTCCTCGGTCATGCACGCGTCCCATTCATACTCTGAAAAATGATTACTTCCGTCCAAGCGATCACCTTTCTTGACTGTACGCCCACAGTCTTTCTGTAGTTGTCACCTTAACTTGACGAAATGTCTTTCCGTTTACTTCCAGACAATCGCCTTCTCCGATAGGTTACTCACACACACAGTAACTTTCGACCAGCGTCCGTTACTCATACACTCACTCTTACACTCCCCCTATCTTGGATCCACGGCGGTCAATGGTACCTCGTGACCTCCATACTATGGTCGACAACTACCCTGGATGTTCGATACACCCAAAACCACTTAAGCTCTGGCCTGAACTTAAGATTTCACCAGTTCACCCGTTTACCAGGTTACCAGTTTACCAGGTTGCGCGCGCTCACAACCTTCTCTCATTCACACTACAGGCATTCAACTCCGCAAGACATTACAATACAAATACAACACAAAACACCGCAATCTGTTCACGCATGACCCTTTTTATACTCACTCTCCTCCGATACTGCTGCTTTTCTCGCACCGTCTGCACCTTTCGGCACACGATTCTTCCGCTGCTCGTCTCTCGACGTCTCGGGGCCTTGGGGTAAACTAACCTCTCTAGATTACCTTCCTCAAGAAGATAACCATCCTCACTCTGCTACCAACTGTTAACGCGGGATTACTGGTTATTAGTTACCTTACCAAATCCCAAACTAAGTCGACTGAATCGTTGGTACCTGTCATTGAGTAAAAGGTAATCTAACAATAAGTCAATCAATTTAAGAACTTACACCACTCTAAATGACCACTGACCAAATTTAAGTTTCAAAGATTTAATATAAAGTCAAAGATAACTGAAGATACAAACTTCTCAAAATGAGATTCAGAAGATAAATTGGTATCACTATGAACATGAACTTTTTGAATAGTCTGAGTCTGAAGAACAGAATAATGAGTACAACTTCAAATAACATAAGCGTTGCCAAAATGGATACAAGTTGCAACCTCAAAGTCATTACAGAAAAGAAAATTAAGGTTAGTCTGTCCCTACACTATACTAAGTGTCATCCCTACTTAACAAGATCTTTTACCCCTCTAGGTGTCAGCCGTGGTGACTTCCTAAGAAGATCACGCACTTCTCTTTGTCTCTTCTCTGATAATGGGTCTCTCCTGATCAGCCTATCTGCCTACCCATCCGCTTCCTTAGGCTCCCAAAATCATCTGCTCTACTCTCCACCCGGGTCGCTTTCCCTAATACCAAATCACATTTCCAATAGAAACGCCCCTTGGGACGCCCCTCACGTGGTACATCTTTGCGCGGTAAACTCCATGATGGTACTCTTCAAGACCCTCGTTATAGTTGACCTTGGTTCCCAGGCTTCTTCTCCAGTGCGCTGATACCCCCTGAAATTCCTGGAAACTCCTACAGGCCTGCGCCAAGCGCCACTGAACAAAGCCCCTTTCATTCTAGCTGATTAAGACCCTCGCACCTGCATACAGTCCGTCCTGCAGTGGGCCTCAAATTCCAGACTCCACCATATCTATAGGTCGTAAAGCACGCTCGAAGCTCTGAGCTGGACACCTCTCGACTTCTCCTCTAACGAGCACATGGCACATCAAAGGAGATGACATTATCAGCACAGGCCTCCTTGATTTACATGAAGCGAGTCCCTGCACTCTAAAACATTAACTCGATTTAAACAACATTCTTAACTAGCATACGTTTCTAAAACAACACATCTATAAAACATATATTTCAAACTTAATTCGATAATACATTTGTGGAAGAACCAGGTTAACCCCATCTCACATTATTTTAGCAGCACGTTTAGATTTGCTGTGAATTGCCCTAAGGCCTACACAATATACTGGATTTTCAGAGTTCTATTCAACTCTAACATGATTCCTTTAACATGAGAACATGAGGTTTTCATATTCATTCCAACATTTCTACATTAATCTCACACAGTTATGATTATTGTTACTCTACTTAAACATTCTATACACTTCACTACTGAATATAAGACACTCTGTGTATTTCACTTCTAAATATAAAACACTCGTGTGCAAAAGCATGTTTAAACTAACTACGTGCTTGTAAATATGGTGCACTTATACATTTTTCAGACTTGTGCTCTCTCACAACCACATTTCCTGCTATATGCAAAATTCGCAAAATATTTAAGAAATTTCTCGAAAAAAACTAATTTTACAAAACCACACTTCGTGCTATATGCATAATTTGGTACAATTTCATGATAATTTTTTAAAACAACATAGAGTTTCATGCACCTCTAGACTTTTGTAGAGTTTCTGAAACTGTTGCAAGTTAGACTAGGACTGGGAGGGAATAAAGGTAGTTAACACTAAGGGGCCTATTAGGATGGCTGGAGGACTTTTGTCTACCCCCCCACCCTAGCAGTGCTGGGACTGGCCGCCCATGGTGCGGCAGTCCTGCACCGGCGATTAGGAGGCCACAGCCACCGTGGCATCCTCTATTCCCAGCATTGTGGCGGACGGTGCTCACAGCACCGTCTGCGACCATGCTGGGAATGCACCTCAAGACCTCTGCAACTCTCTGGCCACCTTTTTTCACCGTAAGATTGTCGACATACACGACAGCTTCGGCGCTCAGAACTCGTACCCCACCACCGAACCTACACCCCCCACCACCGCCCTGTGCGCCTGGACTCAGGTCAGCACGGAAGATACCACCCACACGATGAACACCATCCACTCGGGCTCCCCAGCCGATCCCTGCCCACACCACATCTTCAACAAAGCCGACTCCATCATCGCACCCAAACTTCGGGACATCATCAACAACTCCTTCATATCCGCCACCTTCCCGGAGACCTGCAAGCACGCAGAGATCAGCACCCTCCTGAAGAAACCCACCGCAGCCCTCAGACCTCAAGAACTTCCGCCCCATCTCGCTCCTCCCCTTCCCTGCAAAAGTCATCGAGAAAACTGTCAACAAACAGCTGACAGCCTTCCTGGAGATGAACGGCTCCCTCGACCCATCGCAGTCCGGATTCCGAGCGAACCACAGCACCGAGAATGCCCTCATCGCGGCCACTGACGACATCCGGACCCTGCTGGACAATGGAGAAACCGCCGCCCTCATCCTGCTCGACCTTTCGGCTGCGTTCGACACAGTCTGCGACTGCACCCTGATGACCCGCCTCCGCCACGCCGGAATCCAAGGCAAGGCCCTGGAATGGATCACCTCCTTCCTCTCCGACAGAACCCAAAGAGTCCGTCTCCCGCCCTTCCTCGCAGAAGCCACCAAGATCATCTGCGGCGTACCTCAAGGCTCCTCGCTCAGCCCCACCCTCTTCAACGTCTACATGAGCCCCCTCGCAGCCATCGCACGCACACACAACCTCAACATCATCTCCTACGCCGACGATACCCAACTGATCTTCTCCCTCACCAACGACCCCACCTCCGCCAGAGCCAGCTTCTAGGACGGAATGAAAGACATTGCAGACTGGATGAAGCTCAGCCGCCTGAAACTGAACTCAGACAAGACGGAAGTCCTCATCCTCGGCCCATCCATCTCCGCCTGGGACGACTCCTGGTGGCCCCCTGCTCTGGGCCCCCCACCCAAGCCCACAGACCACGCACGCAACCTGGGCTTCATCCTTGACTCCTCCCTCACAATGGCCAGGCAAGTTAACGCCGTTACCTCCTCCTGCTTCAACACACTCCGCATGCTCCGTAAGATCTTCCGCTAGATCCCAACTGGAACCAGGAAAACGGTCACCCAGGCCCTTGTCTCCAGCCGTCTGGACTACGGGAACGCCCTCTACGCTGGGACCACCGTCAAACTACAGAAAAGACTCCAGCGCATCCAGAACGCCTCAGCACGACTCGTCTTGGACATCCTCCGAAAGAACCACATCTCCGCCCACCTGAGGGACCTGCACTGGCTCCCCGTCAGCAAGAGGATTACGTTCAGACTCCTCACCCACGCACACAAGGCTCTCCACGACTTGGGCCCCGAATACCTCAACAACCGCCTCACGTTCTACACGCCAACCCGCCAGCTCCGCTCCGCCAGCCTCGCCCTCGCCACCGTCCCACGAATCCGCAGAAACACCACCAGAGGAAGATCCTTCACCTACCTGGCGGCCGATACCTGGAACACCCTCCCCACCCACCTACGACTCTCCCAGGACCATCTCTCCTTCAGGAAGCAACTCAAGACCTGGCTTTTCAAGCAGTAGCAGCCCCCCCCAGCGCCTTAAAACCCTATCGGGTGAGTAGCGCGCTTTACAAATACTCTTGATTGATTGATTGACCGTGTGCATTGTCATGCTCAAGGTGACAGGCACCACGCGGTGCCTGCCATCTATCCATGACAATCAAGGGGGGGGTACCACTGGTACCCCCCCTTGTGCATCCCCCATCCTCCCAATACCCTGGGGGCCCGCAGCGGACCCCCCAAAGCAGACTCTACATGGCTTTCCATGGCGAGGTCTCCGCCATGGAAAGCCATGCACCGCTGCCCATGCTATTATGGATGGCGGTGTCTAGCAGACACCTCCACCATATTTAGCCCCTTCTCCGTCCGGTTGACCGGTGGAAAACCGGCGTACGGTCTTTCTGTCCGCCGGGGTCCCCTCCGCCATACTAATATGTTGGGGGAAAATGGGTGTCAGGCGTGGTATGATGTAGGGCGGATCGCCACCGCCATGCGGGCCGTGGCGATCCGCCCTACATCCTAAGAGACCCCTCAGTAATTAGGGTTTTAACTCCACACCCATCTTTATTTTACTAGTCCTTAATGCCGAGGTTGTCAAAGGCAACTCTACCCTTAGGGCCACAATACAATACATCATTCTTTAATTAGCCAGGCACCTGTGAGTATAAGTTGTATATCTAGAGCACGCAATGGAATTACCTTCAAGATGGACCCAAGAACCCCAACACTAACTCTCGAAGCATTATAGTCTCTCATGATAATGATGTATAAAATGTATGAAGAACCTACCAAGTTGGGACACTACAGAAATCTACCAATGAAACTCCTTGATCTTCCACCAAGGATGCTGAAGAGCCCCTTCTGAACCAACATTGAATCCTTTCTTTTAGAGTAACATGCAGCACGGTCTAAACGTACAAAAATAATGATGAAGCTTGCTTTGTAAATAGCGCTTTAGGCAGTATGTCTACTTTTTAGTAAGAAAACCTAGCGAAAAGTAGGTTTTCCAACAATTTATTGCCGTAAAACATATTTTGGCAAGATGCTTTCTATTTTGTGAACTACATAACAATCATTACAATTATGAAACTTGCGACGGTTGGAAAATAAAGTGCACCGACTCACACAAAGCGCATTGTTTGAGAACACTCAAAAGAGGACATGAATTACCTTGAGCCGGAATCAAAGATGAGGTCTTGAAAACAATTTGTTAAGACAAATTTGCAAAAAAGATTGCCTACAGGGAAGCAACCAGAATTCTCTAAAGCAGCGGGCCCTGGTGGTTGTGCCTTAGTGCCTCTTTCCACTCCACAAAAGTAGGATTGTCCACGAGGATTGTGGAGCAATTCCAGTCCCTTCAAAGTTGCAGAAGAAGAAGTAGGAGACAAGTTGTTTCAATTGAACTACAGAACTTTCTTTCTCGATGGTGGGTTGCTCTTCTCCAGTAAGAATGGGTTGGTGAAAAGGGGCATCACTTAAGGTTGTTTGGTTTTCTGCTTTAGTCTACTTATTTACAGGGGAATAGGATATTGCCAGGTTTGGGCCATAGAGCAATCTGAGGATTGAGGGCAACTCTTTGTTCAAAATGGCTGTGATTCTTTGGAACACTTGCTGACTTCCTAGCTGATCCATCAGTATGGAACTCAGTAGCTTTGAAGCCAGGAAGCCCGGGTTGTATGGGATCGCTGGACTAATTTAAATTGTTTACAGGCCTCTCACAGGACTGCTCTCACAGGGTTTTCTGCACCTTCCCTCTCTGACTCCCACCACGGGCGATCTGTGAGGGGAGAACAGTGGGGCGGTGTTCCTCTTGAGTCACCTGGCTGCCCTGGAAAGCGATCTGAACAGTACGAGTTCCAGGGAGGGTCTTTGGACATCCTGGTGTTGTGGCTGCACATGGATGAACTGGTGGCACCAGAAGAACTATTGGCTCCTTTGGGAGCAGCATGATCAGAGGAGCTGTCCCAAGAAGTGGTAGTCTGGTGATACGAGTAGCGGTAGCAAGAGCCAACTACTGTCCCACATCAGTTTAGGCCTGAATACCATGGGGTAGCTCAACCCGATAAAGGAATATGTCAACGAGATGTGCCGTTATCAGGTTGTGCCAGTATGGAATCAGGTTGCCTTGCTTGTTAGAGAAGTGTCTTCTAGCAGCCTGGTAGACCGAAGAAAGAATATGGATGACGTCTCCCAACCAAGAGCCGCATGGCTGTGTACAGGGCTGAATAGGGATAATCTAGTCCCTCTGATGAGGATGTGCTGACAATGGGTGAACAAAAGCTGCTGGAATATTTAAATGTATTTCACACCAACCTCAGACAGAAGATGAGCAGGACAGAGGCTGCTGTGCAGTCAGCGCAGGAAAGAATTGATTGGATATTTAGCTGAGTTGTACCAGCAGATCAGAAGCCTGCATTAGCAGTCAGTACAGCCAAGTGGCCTAGGCTGCCCTGGAGGAGACGACAACAGTTGACAATTGTGCTTTGGGAAGACAGGTGAGTTTGGAGCAAAATTGTAAACTGTTGAACAATTGTAGAAGGGGCTCCTAACTTAAAATGCTGGTGGTCTCTGCGCTGTGGCAATTAATGTGGATTCCTTATGAGGGGCAATGGAGGCAAAGCTAGTACAAATGCTGAGAATTCTGCTGGCACCATTAAATATTGATGTTTGATTGGCATTTTATAAGGTGCATAGACTGCCACCTAGAAGAAGAGTACCTGGCGATTCTGTAGACAGCCTAGCGACGGTCATGGTAGACTCTGCCACGCCGATAGCCACAAAAGGCTATGACATAGACCAAGACAGTTATGAACAAGAACTGTTGCTTCTTCTTTTTTTCCAGATCTAAACCCTTGCACCCTTCATTGGCACAGAGACAGTGGAAAATGAGTCAAGTGCCAGGGGAATGGGAGCCTCAGTTGGGTTTCTGGTGCAGTTGAAAGGCAACTTCAATGAAAGAAGTTCATGAAATAATTGGGATTGAAGAAAAACAAGGTGAAGAAAGGATTGCTTGGATTAATCTCAGTCACTAGCGACAGATCAGTGCCACATTCCAGACCATTGTTTTTTATCCATTGTGCCAGTCTATATAGAGACTGGTCTTATGTAAATCAGTCTTGGTCCTGCTCTAATAGGAACAGACCGGCCCAAACTTACAATCCAGGTCCCCTCCGAATGGTAACACAGGCAACCCCAGACCAATTTCGACCTACTTAGCACACATCAATGCGGTATAGCTTAAGTCCTATAGCACATATAGCATGGTATCCATGTCTGGACATACCCATTGCACTTTGGGTATCTACTGCAAAAAACAAGAAGGTGATTGAAAGGACCGCTTGAATTCATCTCATCCACTGGTGACAGCTTGGGGCCACATTCTGGATAATCTTTATTCATGGCTGAGATTAATTAAAGTATCCCTCCCATAATTGTTTTGTGTACCTCAATGTGACACCCTAAGTGCAACAGGTATTGCAGACATGAGTCTCATACTCACTGTGCATTTAGACTCAAACTACACCCAACTGAAGAGGCCCAGGTAGACCCGAAACTGTACCTGGGTTACTTGTGTTTCTGTTCAGAGGGAACCTGGCCTGGCAGTTCGGTCTGGACTGTTCCTATTGGAGCAGGATCAAAACTCATTTACATATGGCTGGTTCATGTCTGAGATGGCATGGTGGGATAAAAAATGATGGACTGGAATGTGGCCCAGAGTAATTACCAGTGACTGAGATTATTTTGAACATTCCACTCAACACTTTTTTGTGCATTAGAGATTTGGGGTGGAGCCTGCACATGCAGATCCAGTTTCTTCCATCCTACGGAGGGGCAGGTCAGCCCCCTTCTTCTCAGTTTCCTCTTCATGGTTCATTGAACCACCCACCTTTTTCAAGTCGAAGGATGTACCTTTGGAGGTGTTCCATTACCTGTTATTCTCATCATCCCATTATTTGCTCCACAGCGAACGCCTTGCAACATTATGCACCACAGAAAGATACGCCGAATCAAACTTAGAGGCAGCTGTCACAATAGGAACTCCCTTTAAACAGTGAGTTGGCTCAGTGAGTTGGCCCCTGCTGCCTCTATGGGTCGCAGGTTGCAAAGGCAACCTCGCCAGGGTCAGTTCTTGGCTCGATATATTTGTAGCATTGATTTGGAGGAGGCGGATGGGAGCCGGACCGTTGTCAGGGCGACATCTGAAAGTAGACAGGATTGAAAGTGCCTGACGTCACTACTTCGGCATGCTGAGCTGAGTGAGCAGCCAGCCTTTACATTTAGTTCAAAGATATTCCTAGTGAAGCTAAACGGGGTAGCATTTATTAGCTACATGTAAAGTTATCAAGAACAACATTAAAATAAAAAATATTTTGGGTAGATTCTGCATACCGAAAATCAGTGCTTGATAAAGTTAGTGGCCATAACTATGGACGGAAAAAGGAAATTCTCAATAAAAAAGTTGAGTGATAGAGCAGGCTGCTCACCAACACCAAATCAAGGGATTTTTCTGGGAAATTGTGAAAACCATAAAACGTCGCCCCAGCCACAAACTCCACTCTCTCCTACTCTGCTGAGTTTAAGGGTTAACATCAGAGGGTCAGTGGTGAGAGCTATGCGCCACCTGGAAAAACAGTCCCCGAGCACACCTGGAGTGCAAAATATATGCAAATCCTCATCTTTAATATTCACAAATCACCACTGCTTTAAGAAGGATAAAAAGGGGGCCTGCCATAAACTGGGGTGGCTTGAGAAGCCTTTACAAGAGGCGTGGCCTATGTAATAAATACATGTGAAAAAGCATCCTCTGTTTGACAGATTCACAAATGTGGTCTCCCTGGACAAAGCATAATCAAATTCAGCAGGATATTTTACTTAACAGTTTATAAAGCACCTTTATCCAGTGCCAAAAGCAATAAAACACCTAACAAGGCAAATTGAAAAGTAAGTAGTCAACTGTCATCTGCTCCATCTGTCACAAAATGGACAGTACGTTGCTGCACTAGCATGTGGCAGGCAGGAAGATAGGGTTTTTCTTCAGCTAGTGAATAACAGAAGCAGAGAGCCCCATTGACCCTGGTTAAATATGTGATTTTTAGGTTTCGCCTGCACAGCACTTGCGCTGTGCTTGAGAAATCTATTGTTTCAAATATAAACTTAAAAGGGACTACCTCCTTTCTTTCCTGGCAGATCTTTGGTTTCTGTGCGTGACACTTACTTTCCTCTATTTCTATTGGCTGTATCATATTTTTCTGCATTTACCAACGCTTGCTCCTCATCTGCTTCTCTTCTCAGTTTTCCGTCACCGAAATACTGTTAAAACATTTGGTTTGGGGGAACTATATTTTCATAAAGTTTTGCCTTTAACTATTGCCGCATATTTATCTAACAATTTATTACCTACATGATGCACAAGTTACTACTTGTGTAACGATATATCTGTAAGAGACATTAGTTAGTATTAGATTCCTTACCTTAGAATATCCCCAGGCGTCAGACTGGATGCGGAAATTTTTGCGTAGCAGTACCCTTGCGCGTCGGTAGGCGTCGTCTGCGGCTCCGCGTCCGTCGTGGGCGTCGTGGGCGCTGTGATGACGTCGTCGGAGTACTTAGACGCCGCCTCCGCATGCTGACGTCAGTTCTTAGACACAGCTTTTCCGCGCCAGAAACGCAGAGCCATGTTAAAAACCAACACTGGTGCCATTGAAACTAGGGCCCTGAAAGGGGGGGAACCCTAACACTAGATATCGGTTCACAGAACGGGGAGGATGGGTGAGTCGGTAAGGAATCTAATACTAACTAATGTCTCTTACAGATATATCGTTACACAAGTAGTAACTTGTGCATCTGAAAGAGACACGTTAGTATTAGATTCCTTACCTTAGAATAGATACCCCAGCAATACCAACCCCGGTGGTGGGTCTGCGAACCAATAATCACACCAGAAAGTCCTGGAGGACAGAACGGCCAAAGAAGTCATCCCTCCGGACTTGGCTGTCCAGGCAGTAGTGTCTTGCAAACGTGTGCAGCGATGCCCACGTAGCTGCCTGACAGATGTCTTGTAAGGGCACTCCCCGGCCCAGGGCAGTTGTAGTCGCCGTGGCTCGGGTGGAATGAGCCCGCAATCCAACAGGGGGCTCCTTTTTAGCCAAGGAGTAACATGCCTGGATACACAAGATGATCCACCGGGAGATGGTCCTCTTGTGCACCGCTTTCCCCTTCTTAGCGCCCACGTAACCAACAAAGAGTTGGTCATCCACCCGGAACTGGCGTGTGCGATCTAAATAGAATGAGAGGGCATGTTTTGGGTCCAGACGGTGGAGCCGCTCTTCCTCTTTAGAGGGATGCGGAGGCGGAAAGAAGGTTGGCAAGGTGATAGACTGCCCGATGTGGAAGGCCGTGACAACCTTGGGCAGGAAAGATGGCTTAGTACGCAACATCGGCCGAAAAGTTGGCGGACCTCAACCAGGCATGGCGTCTGACCGCCACCGTCGTTGCCATCGCTCTTCCTAGTGAGTCGGTGGTATCCAGCCCACACCGGATATAATATTTGGCTGCATCCCAGCCCTCCACAAGGGCTTGGCCGAGTTTGGCCCGTACATCCAACGGACACTTTGGCAGCACATCCGCAACCGTATCCCACAGAGAGTGGGTGTAGCGGCCCAAGAGGCATGCGGTATTGGAAGACCGCAGTCCCAGACTAAGGGACGAGAAGATCTTTTTACCGTACTGCTTGTACCTCTTGGATTCCCTGTCCGGCGGCGCCGACGGGAATGCGGTCTGGGAATTGGAGGCCTGGATGACCAGGCTCTCGGGGGTGGGATGGGTGGACAGGAAACATGGGTCGCCCGGGGCTGGGCGGTGGCGTCTGGCCACGTTCCTATCTACGGGCGAACCCGTAGCGGGCTTGGACCAGGTGCCCAGAAGAACGTCGGTCAAGGCCTCATTAAAGGGCAGCAGAGGCTCGGCCGAGCTTGACTGCGGTTTAAGGACCTCAGTGAGGAGATTAGTCCTCACGGCCGCGACGGGGAGCTCAAGGCCCAAGGCCTTGGCAGCCCTCATCAACACCACACTGTAGGTTGCCCCCTCATCCGAAGCCATGGTAGGAGGGGAGACAAAACCAGTGTCTGGAGAGGTGTCCAGGCCACTGGCCTCCCCAAGGTCTCCTGCCCAGTCCTCATGAGACTGACACTCTCGGGTCAGAGGGTCCTCAGATCCCTCCCAATCCCCTTCATCACCCATCTCCTGATACTCAGGGTTCTCAATCAATGGGGCCTGTTCATAGAAGTGAAACTCCCCAAACGACGTCTGGAGCGGCGCCCATCGGGGCCGTCCCAATGTCGGAACAGGAACGAAGGGGGCATCGGGGACGGCGCCGCCTGAGGACGGCGCCGGAGGCGACACCTGATGGTCCGACGCCGGGGAGGTCGTAAGGTCCACCGGCGACGACCCAGATCCCGAAGAAGGTCTAGCGGGGTCCCACGGCGCCGGGCCCGAAGGCGCCGGCGGTGCCGGGACCGCTGGACCCTGCAGCGCCGGGCCCGAAGGCACCGGCGGCATCGGGATAGCGGAGCCCTGCGGTGCCGGGCCCGAAGGTGTCGGCGGCGTCGGGGCCGAAGCACCCGACGGCGTTGGGGCCGAAGCCCCCGACCAGCTAGAGGCCCCAGACGGGTCCGCTGGACCCGAAGGCGCCGCGGAGCCCGTCGGAGGAGAGAGTTTCCTCATGGCCATGAGGAAGCGCTCGATCTCCTCCGGCGTCGCGCCTTGCCCAGGGACCACAGGGTGTGGAGCTGGACGCGGCGCCCGCGACTCCGACGGAGCCGCGTGGGTGGTGTCACCCGAACCCCCGGCCGCATCGCGCGAGCGTCGGGGGTAGTCCGAAGAGCGATGACGCCTCTTGGACTTCTTGTGCTTCTTACCGGACGACGACTTCGACCCGGAGGAGTGCGGCCTACTCTCGGAACTGTGGGGGCTCCGAGCTCGCGACCTGTCCCTCGACCTCCCGTGGGACCGAGACCTCTCGCGGCGCGGGACCGACTGCCGGAGTTCGAGTCGCCTGCGGGACCGCTCCCGCCTGGCTTTCGAAGAGAGGGCCCGGCAGTCGGAGCAAGCCTTGTCGTCGTGGTCGACGCCTAGACAAGTTAGACACAGGTGGTGAGGATCCGTGACCGACATCGTGCGGTCGCAATCCTCGCAGTGCTTAAAGCCAGGCATCCCTACGGCAACCGATCGGAGTCATAAGACTTCGAGAAATGATCAAAATGATCAAAATAGTTAGTCAAAAATTGACTAAGGGTTACTGCTTTTTCCAGATCTGCGCTTGCTGGCACGGAAAAAAGAAGAACTGACGTCAGCACGCGGAGGTGGCGTCTAAGTACTCCAACAACGTCATCACGGCGCCCACGACGCCAATGACGGACGCGGAGCCGCAGACGACGCCTACCGACGCGCAAGGGTACTGCTACGCAAAAATTTCCGGATCCAGTCTGACGCCTGGGGATATTCTAAGGTAAGGAATCTAATACTAACGTGTCTCTTTCAGATTTGCAAAGAATCACAGAATGTTGCGCGGCACCCTGGAGACTCGAACCAGGACTCCCAGCTCTTGAGTCAGCAGATATGGCCGCTGTGCCACATCCTCTCCACTCCTGAGTTGTCTGTCAGGGAGATCTTTCCTCCTCCAGACGATGATTGATGAAAACAGCTCTTTCTTCATTGTAAAAACGATGCATTACCAATGCTTGTTTGTTGCTTTGCCAGGGCATGGCCTCGGCACCATGGCCCACTTAGTGCACTGCAAATCATAATGATTAGATGTATAGTGACTCATACAAACAAGTCTGCCTGCTTCAACACAGGTGATGATCATACCTCCAGGTCATGGGGTGGCCAACAAAACACTTTGGGGATCTTTATGATGGCGGAAGGCCCGTCACCGCCAGCTGTTGGGTGGCGGGCTTTACGCCATCAGACCGCGATTTTCCCCCCATCACATTACAATGGCGGGGGGATACAGACTGCAACTGTGGAAGATGCAATGACAGTCCACCATGGATCCGCCATAGGCAATCATTCCGATTGCCTGGCAGAGCGGTCTGCATCCATAAAATGGTGGTCCTCCAAATTAGGATGATGCCTTCAGCCAGCCTTTCCATGGTGGGTAAATCGCTATTGAAAGGCTGGCGGGGATTGGTTTTGGGGGCCCGTTGCAGGCCCTCCTTCTGTCTGTGGGTGGTGTTTATGCACTGAGGGGGATACCCATGATACCTCCCTATATTTCACTGCACCAAGTGGCAGGCACCGTGTGGTGCCTGCCACGTAGTGCAGTGAAATACATAACATGCATTTTTAAAGTTGTGGCGGGTGCTGTAATCAGTACTTTTTGTGATGCTCCAGCGGCAGAAACGTCAAAATTATGTTTATGAGGTCAATGGCCCCATAGATATGAAGTAGAGCAAGGCAGCACAAGTCATGGTGTTGCTTTACTCTGCTCTAAGGAGGTGTTCCATAGGCATTGCAGTGGGTTTTCCCACGTAACACCCATGGATTTTTACCTCTCCACAGATTTACAAAATCATGTTACCCTGGAGATGTGCCAAAACCTTACGCTCTCCCAGGGGAGGCGCAACGAGGAGAAATAACTTTATTTCTCCCCATTTATTTCCTCTTACCATGTGTTCTGCATTCAGCATTCTGTGCTGCATTCTATGCTGCATACTGCATTCTTTCCTCCAGCACCAGCGCAGAGGGAAATGACAGGAATGCACCACATTGGATAAATAAGGTGCATTCCTGCACTTTCACTTTGACGTAGGGCAACGCAGCAAGTGACTTGCAGCGCTGTCCTACGCCAACACTCCATAAATGAGGCCCAGATTGTCTTCTGGGAGAAAAGAGTGGTGCAACATAAACATGACATCTAAACAGCCCAAAAACTTTAAACAGCCCTGCTAGAGACCAAGGATATTTGAGTGTTTTCTATATATGGCACCACATCAGGCTCCATTTGTGTAGTTCTAGGGTCCCACTTCACTTCCTAAGGTAATTATATGAGTTTCACGGCGACCAATAGTGGTCTCTCCGGAGTTTCCTTCAAAAATTCGGATTTGCACGCTTTTGTTTTGCTGCATGAGACAGACCTTAGCCTGCAGTGACACCTCAATGTGTGATGGCTGCCAGAAGTGTCTGAACGAACCCTGAGTTCTTCTCGGAACTAGCTGGAGCTGGGCTTCCAATCCATGATCAAAATGTACCTTTTCCAGAACTGACGTGAAATGGCTCTTGCACCACTCACGGGAAACACACAGTGTCATTGTATTGTGTACTTTTACTCAAAGGGGCTTTGGTTCACTCTCCTTTAGGCATGCACTTCTTAGACTCATGAACTTTCAGCCATTGGCTTCAAAGATGGGCAATCACTTCTCAGCTCAGCTCACAGGTTTACTTTAATCTCAACTTTTTTTCTGTTGGCTGTGAGAGGGTATCCTTCCATCTCAACTGGAATGCACAATGGACTATTTTCTATCAAAAAAGTTATGTGTTCCATTACAAGCAAGTACTTAGTTATTGTTTTACACCAAATCAGTTATTTCTTTATTTCCTTTGTCAGCTCTCGAGTGCAAGAGTGACAACCTATTGGATTTGTAATACGGCTTTTCAATTTTTAGCCACATGGTTAAAAAAGATCATATTCCTCAATGTGCGATGTCGAGGATGAGGTCACACTGAAGGCGAAACCTCTCGTGCAGCAGCGTCACAGCATTTCTGTTAAAGGCAGGGGTGTATGAGAACAGTAAGGCTGATGACAGGCCTGAAGTATCAGAGCAAGGCAGCTGAAGGGGGGCAATCAGTGTAAGGTATCAGTCATAGCATGAATGCCAGACAGTGCTTAATTTGAGCCGGTGGTTGCCGGTGGGGAACACCGGCCCTCATTTTTCGGTCATATGGGGCTGGCACTTATTTTCGCTCTTTAGACATTTATCGAGAGCAGGAGGGGGAAAAACACACAAAGGGGAGAGAAAGAGAAAGACAATTAAACGTCATTAAGGTAGACCAGAGCTTTCCAAACTCTGTGTCCCGACACAGTAGTGTGTCGCCTGCAAGTGGTGGGTGTGTCGCAGGATGAGGCACTTAGCACATAACTGCTAATTAGGAGGCATTCCTTTGAAAGGGTGTCTCAGAGTCAGCCACAGCAGGGACGCAGAGACACACTGCTCTAGGGGGGGGGGGGGGGAGATTCACAACAAAGCCCCATTAACAAGTAAATGGTCCTTTAAAGACCTGCGTGCCCGGGAGGCTGGGGTGAGGTGCCAGAGGGTGACAGGCAGAGGGAGGGAGGCAGTGAGATTGAGGGAGGAAGACAGGGAGAGAGAGGGAAAATAGAGAGAGGGAGAAAGAGACAGGGAGGGAGACAGAGGGACGGATACAGAGGGATTGAAACAGAGGGAAGGATACAGAGAGAAGGATACAGAGGGAGACAGAGAGAGGGAGATAGTGGGAGGGAGGCAGACAGATAGAGGGAGATAGAGAGAGAGGGAGAGAGAGAGAGAGAGAGAGAGAGAGACAGAGAGAAATCGATCGATAGAGAGAGGGAGATGGAGAGAGAGAGGGAAATGGAAAGCGAGAGGGAGAGAGCGAGAGAGAGAGGGAGATAGAAAGAGAGAGGTGTAGAGAGGGAGATAGAGAGGGAGATAGAGAGGGAGATAGAGAGAGAGAGGGAGATGGAGAGAGAGAGGGAGATGGAGAGAGAGAGGGAGATAGATAGAGGGAAATCAATAGAGAGAGGGAGATAGAGAGAGGGAGAGAGCGAGAGAGGGAGAAAGCGAGAGAGAGAGGGAGATGGAGAGAGAGAGAGAGGGGGATAGAGAGAGAGGGAGGGAGAGAGAGAGAGAGAGAGAGGGAGATGGAAAGAGAGAGGGAGATGGAGAGAGAGAGGGAGATGGAGAGAGAGAGGGAGATGGGGAGAGAGAGGGAGATGGAGATCGATAGAGAGAGGGAAATCGATAGAGGGAGGGAGATGGAGAGGGAGGGAGATGGAGAGGGAGGGAGATTGAGAGGGAGGGAGATTGAGAAGGAGGGAGATGGAGAGGGAGGGAAATATGGGGGAGATAGAGAGAGGGAGGGAGATAGAGAGAGGGGGAGATAGAGAGAGGGAGGGGAGATAGAGAGAGGGGGCAGATAGAGAGGGAGGGGGATAGAGAGAGAGAGGGAGGGAGACAGAGGGAGGGAGAGAGAGGTAGGGAAATATGGGGGGAGATAGAGAGAGGGAGGGAGATAGAGAGAGGGGGAGATAGAGAGAGGGAGGGGAGATAGAGAGAGGGGGGAGATAGAGAGGGAGGGAGATAGAGAGAGGGGGAGATAGAGAGAGAGGGAGGGAGACAGAGGGAGGGAGAGAGAGGTAGAGAAAGGGAGAGAGATAGAGAGGCAGGAAGCTGAAAACTATGGCAGGGCATGTCTGGCAGTGGATTAAAGAGGCCTGAGGTAGATTTAGGACTGTGCAATCTTTCAGTGCATTGACAATTAATAGTACAGGCCATGGTCACCTGAGCAGCACTTTGGACAGCGACACTCATTATTTTAAAAAATATTCCCTGATGCTACAAGTGGACATTCTGTACCAGAGAAGGACTGATGAGGGCGGTACTTCCTGCATGAATTGACAGGCTGGAACTGACTAAGGCAGACGTTTGTGGAAGCGATAACAACGCAGCAAAGCTGAAAGTAGCATAGGATTTATGTATGCAGTAGCTGAGGATACTTTTTGATGGATGCACATCCTTTAGGGGTATACATACAGCCGGGTCTGGTGGCTCAGGGGACTATTGCATCAACTGCAGGAGCCTGTGTTTGACTTCATGGTCACAGGTTCAAATCCCGGCGAGTCCACTCAGCCTTTCATCCATCTGAGGTCAATAAAATGAGTACCATTGATTTGGGTAGCTATAAACAGCTGTTATTCAATGAAGTCAATGTGCACTTTACAAATACTCATTTCAAGAAGATGAAAGCTTAATGCACGACTTCATGTGTAAGCTTAAAAAACAATGGAGTATATTATTAAAGGATGGCTATAATTATCGCTTAGCGCGCTTTAAATTATTGCCGGCTATCGCTGGAATATATCGCCAAGCTAGCACTGTATTATCAACGCTTAGCGCTATGGCGATAAATGTTCCAGTGATTGCGAGGTTTTCCATGGAACATCGCTGCATTTCCAGCGATGTTCCATGGAAAAGGGCAATAACTTGATGATAAGGCACTGTAGCCTTAGCCCCACAATCTACCCCCCATGTTAGGTATACCTTAGTCAGGAATTTAACAGACGTTAAATTCCTGTGTTAAGGCATAATTAATGCGATTTCAAATATCGCTACCCCTCATTGATAATATCGCGAAGCTGGGTCAGCGATATTATCCCATGGAGTTTTGTCAGGCACGCCTCCTTTGCATCTCATTAACGATGCGATTCAAGGCGTGCTGATAACAGGGCTGTAAGGCAAGGAAACACGTGCTAGCGTGTCCTTGTTAATAAAGCGATAATATTATTGCCGCTTTTTGCCCGAAAACGCACGCTAAAGGGTCAATAATGTTATCGCCAGCCCTTGATCATATGTCCCAATATGCCCAAAAACAGACTGCAGCAATCCAACACGTCTCCATACTTTCAAATTCCTGTAATTCTCGAGTCAAATCCCTCCAGGGCTTTGGTGACTATAAGAGTGCTTCCGTTGCCTAACTTAGTAGACCAGCCAGCTTCTCAACGCTGCTGAATAATCACAGACACAATGAATCCTGTAGGCAAGTTCCAATCGGGACCAAATGTGTCTGTGGTTGTTTTACACGTTTGAGAGATGCCGTCCATCTTTATTGGTACAATCTATTTAAACGTTCTAATGCTATTTTTAAATTACAACAATCGTGTTACTACTGCTTGATGGAAATTGGCAAACACAGCTTCTGATTGTACCTTAGGTCTGTGAAAAAGGGGATCAGAGAGGCTATGCATGTTTGTAAGTGGTATTTCTGTAGCATGAACATAGATTAAAGGCAGCATAAGCGATTCATTTTGTGTAAATACTCCTTCATACACGTTCAGCAAAAGTACTTTTCATTGCCAGATTCAGGTAGACGTTCACTGTACAGCAGTTTATTATTCCTGTCATAATCGGCTGCTGAGGTTTTGAGGCTGCCTGGAGACCGGGAGGCATGCACAAGGCATCTCGCAGTACAAAGTAGGACACCCATTAAATAAAAGAGTTTCAGGCATCAACCCCAAAAGCAACCGAGCAATACTTTAGGAAGAAAACTCTCAAGTTACACCAGGTCGTGTACTTGTGCAAAACCTGACTTGACATGCAGAAAACCAGCCCCGCAGGAAAAGCCCTGGATTTGTCTTGTAAAGTAATCAGTATTAAATGGCAATGTTTTTAAACCGGAGTCTTTGTCTTAGCCCCTGGCCTAATCTCCTGGGATCAGCAAAGTTATTAAATGTAATGGGATCAATCTAACCATTTAATGAACCTAATGGAGCTGGCGATTGGCCTGCGTTGGCACAGAGCCTAGCAGGGGGCTCCTGTGTGCCTCTGATTGCGCAGGGGAGGCAGGTTACACAGGCGGGTCCGCTTTCACGACACCGCTTGGGCTGGTAACCTAACCAGGGCGGCCATGTTTTGCTGATCCGCCGCGCTGGCTCGGTTGTATGACACTATATCAAGGTCGTTAATATTGACCCACACGAATATCACATCCAGTTCTGTGTCAAGTATGTAATCCCTATTCTTAACTCCACATCTACACACTCATACTTGCCATGCAATGTAGTAGGTAGGTCGATGTAATGTATGCAATTTTATTGTCATGCAATATAACGCATGTGATATGAAGACGGTGTACCACCTTTTCACACTCAACTAGCAAATTAATCATATTATCCTTGAACATCAAAATATTAGGTGTTATAATTACTTATGTCCCTGTAGAGCTCTACCTCCATTCCTGACTCTTCACCCAGCCCACTCACTGGTATCCACCCCCTGCTTCAAAAACTGCAGAACTCATCCCCATACTTGAGAACACCCCGGTAGGTACCACCCTTCCTTCTTTCATGAGACGCAGTCCACCAAAACGGCATTCTCAACTATAACTTAAATTGTATTGCCACCAAGCACCATAAAACTGACTCCATCCACCCCTCTATGTTGATCTTACTGCGTCCTTGATTACAGGAGGGGATGTCATTGGCTTCATAATCATAATCTTAAATGTCACGTACGCCAAATGTGCCTGAATTTTCTCTTACTTAACTAATCGGTCTCATTCTTGGTGACTTGGTGTTCCTCATAGGCGCTGAGCAGCACACTATCAATGGGTACTCAAAAGATCCTGTTGCTGTGCCCAGGGGCACCTCCTCCGCTATGCCACTATGAGCGTCGCTCCTGCTTCCAGGAGCGTTAAAAAAAAACACTGATAATAAACCAGGGTTTATTATTGCTTAATTTTGTTTCCTGAGGCTTGGGGGCGGGGCCAAGGCAATGACAGGCCCCAGCAGGGGTGGTTGCACTGCTATCAGTGAGCATGACGGTTTGGCCGGCCGACTCAGGCCGGTCAAAGCGTCATGCGCACCAAAGCTCTTTCCAACCCTACTGCCTTGCTGGGTTGAAGAAAGCAAAGCACAGGCTTCCAGTCTCCCTGGGAGTACAAATCATCAGCATTCAAGCCAATCCTGAAGCTGCTTGAGAGCAGCTTCAGGATTGGCTGCAGGGGATTCTGGGAGCCTTTGCCCTCAGTGGAGCAACACGAGGTGCAGAAGACAGCATTGCGGTGGGCTGCAAGTGACAGGTGTGTTCTTTTTTTTTCTCCTTTTTTTTCCATTGTTTGTTGTCTCCCCACCATCCCCTACCATTCTCCTCTGACACTGGACGCTACTGGTTGTCCCTACTATCCCACACAGTGGACTTCATTTCCCTTCCCACTACCTGTTTTTGACATCAGAACATCTTCCTATACTTTCCCTACCACAATATCCAAGGAGGAAAACAGCCTTCTTCCCCTCTCACACCACAACTACCAGCATTCCCACCCCAAGTTCTGCCTCTCCTTGTGCCTTCCATTACCCTTTGCTTATTAAATACTTCTCTACATGAGAGCATCAAGGGTATCTCTGCCTTTCTCATCTCAGCCTCACTTCAGCCCACTGTTGCCTACTCAATTTTTGCAACATTGACCACATTCCCTATTTCAAACAGCTATAACCCTGATCATCACAGGAGTCCTCAGCAAACTGAATTACTACAACAGCCTCTGTAATAACACATAGGCTGTTCGAGAGTTACCAATATACGTGTATTGGTAAAATGGTATGCTGAGACTGACTCTAAGCTCCTTGTCTTCAGCTCTGTACTTCAACTTCAAACAGCACATTTCAAACTATAACATTCAATGGGTGGTTATGACCATACACCATTCCATGTTCTACATTACACCCATACTGCCTCCTTGCAGTTCTCTATGGTTTACTGGTTCTACAAATTAAATTGAGTCGTCTTGCCCTTATACCCTGTTCAGCCTCCCAAGATCCTCTGCAAGGTTGTCCAGTGGACATAGGAAGGGAGGTGCACAGGCGACAGAACAGTCCTCTTTCATTGCCTCTCTTCATATTTGAAATTGTCCAATATCGTGCCCCTCCCTTCCTTTCTTCAAACCATCTAATCTAATCTTGATCTAATCTGATAATTCTTTTGACCTGACCCTAGCCTGACTAACATCCAGTCACAAAATTCAACAGAAAAATAATTTAAAACACCCAGAGTCTCACACATCTTGAAATATCACACCTTTCCTTTTTAAAGCCTCCTTACCCACAGAAGCATACCTACATGCATCCAAAGCCGGCAGCACAGAAATTATAATAAATATGATGTTGTACTGGCAAGGTATCCCTAAAAGATTAAAACAGATATACCTTAATATTACTGACCTATGTTTGAGGTGTGGGGAGAGCATGGAGTTGGAGGTTCACATATAGTGGGAATGTCATACTGGAATGGTCTTTTCCCACAGTGTCTCCTACTAGAATATACTCTTTTCTAGTCCCATCCAGTTCCACTTATAGTCTCTCATAGACACACTTACCTACTTAACTATCATCATCTGATTTACTCGCTCATTGTGCTGTGTGCTTAATTTTAGTCCCTCTATTCTAAAGTATGTATTTTTCCTTCTTTTAGGCAAAGTAAGGTTTAATGAGAAAGGCAATATTACTGTTTGTCCTGATGATGGTTCCCATAACTCTTTAAGGGGAACCGAAACGCCGTCGACCTGCTTTTGCACCCTATACAGATGATTGATTGTATAGTTTGTTGTAATGGTGCTTAATGATATTTTCTGTGTAATGTATTTGTAAAACAGAAAAACGCTTGTTGTTTGCCTTCAAACCTTTCCTATCTTCACTAACGGTAATCAACCCGCATGTGTTGGGCACAGGCTTGTGCACCACACAGGGGTTCTGTGGAAGGTATCTTTGTTCCACCTGTGTAAATTTTGTTTATTCAGTAAACTTGAAAGACCTCTGTCCGGCTGGACAAGTCCTTCCAAAATATAGACTTGATTTCGTCTATATTTATTGTATGTCTATCTTTTCTTGCACGGGACCATTGTTGTTTCAAAAAATTGCTCCCCGAGGTCCCTGGCTGACTGTTTTTTGGGGTCCCTTGTTGTTGAAAAAGAATATTGTGCGCAATCGATTGATTGCAAGGGCTTTACTCTCCCTCCCACTTCTCCTAAGTGGTCGCTAGCGTCTCTACCTGTACACAAGCGGTTCTTTACTGCTCCTCACATCTCCTTTCACTTCCTTTTCTCATCACTGTAATGTCTGACACAGCCCCTCTGTATTCCCTTGAATACATTAATAAAATCTGTGCAGGACCGTCATTATTCACTGACCAGGAAGACACTAATACTACAGTTAGTACCAATCTTTCTGATGAACTAGAAAAGCAAAAGAAGAAATACGTCAGACTAGAGTTGATGACTTTGATGCTCACTCAGTACCTAAAATCTAATACAATCCCACTTGGCCTCCAAGTCAGGAATATACCAGGGGTGTTTACGGACAATCCGAAATATATAACAGGCTTTAGCGGTATCGGCACTACCTGTTCTAGGCACTGGCTAGTCCTAGGTATAGAGACCGCAAGCGAGGAACTTAAAAAACTCACAGAAACAATCAAAGACTTGGAAAAACAGATAACTGATGATAAGGTAATCATTGATGCAAAGGCATTGCTTGAAAAGATTGATAAAACAGTTGCTGAATTCAATCGTATAGAGCAGAATAAAAAATCTAATAAAGTTAAAAAAGACATCAAATTTTTTTCTCTTGAACGGGCTTACCCATACTTACAGAAGGATTTTTATACGAATCGTAACTTTCATCAGCATCAACAAAACCCTAGACCCTGGGGACGCTTCAGTAATAGGAATACTGTTGTTGGTTTTACGGACTCCTCTGCAGAGTCATCAGATAGCTCTGATCCGGGCGAAGGAGGTAGTGGACCAACACGGAACCAGGCTCCTTTTTTATCCAGGGGAAATCCAGAACCCCAGAAGAGAGGCAAAATCAAACAACAGAAACGATGGCACAACCCCCCGGGGGAGCGCCAGACGAGGCAGAAGTTGTATCAGTGGTAACAGCCAGCTCTAGTTTAGATACAATTCCCATCTTTAATATCTCTAACCACACCCTAACCCCAGATGAGCTATCTATTTTGAGTAAGGGTTTATCTTTTGTCCCCACCACCTACCCAAATTTTTTGAATCTCCAATCAGAGTTACTAGGCTTCTTCAGGAAGCTAAGACTGCGTGCATTCTTTGAATTAAATCCATCTGAACCAAGGGATGTTACAACCCCATTCCGCCCCCCATCAACTTTCTCCCCTACCTCTAGCATGATCCCAAAAGAAATAATAACTTTTGAGAAAGTCATTCTCAGAGAAGTCTCTAATATAGAGAAATCTCATCTCTATGTACCATACAACATTTCCTTGGATGAAAGGTCAGCAATCAATTCCCTCAGAAATAATGATAACTTGATTATCAAGTCGGCAGACAAGGGAGGGGGGATAGTTCTACAAGATATTGGTAATTACAAGAGAGAACTTTTGCGTCAGGTTACCAATACTGATCATTACTGTAAGCTTCCGTGTAACCCCACCAAGGATATTCAGACCCTTATTAAAACCATAACTAAGGAGGCTCAGCAAAATGGTATTATAAGTCAACATGAGTATAATTTTTTGAATGTTGCTAACCCTAGAACTCCTGTTCTTTATACATTACCCAAGATCCACAAAAGGATGGATAACCCCCCGGGTAGACCAATATTATCTGGTTGTGGTTCGGTTTTAGAACCTCTGGGCCACTACGTCAATTTTTTCCTAAAGGATTTTGTGCCGATCACTGCTTGTTATATCAGGGATAGCATGCACATGATTAGTCTGATTGAGAACCTTGCTTTTGACCCTGAGCATGAGACTCTGTGTACATTAGACGTGGAGTCTTTGTATACTAATATACCCCAGAGAGACTCGCTACTTGTAATGCAAACTATACTAGACACCAGGACACGTCCCCATAGAGTACCGACTCTGTTCATAATACAACTACTAGAGATCTGCCTTACTCAAAACTTTTTCCTTTTTGACTCAGAATATTACCAACAAACACGGGGCTGCTCCATGGGAGCTATTTTTGCCCCCACCCTGGCAATTCTATACATGGACTGGTTGGAAACCCAAACCATCTTGTCCAGTAGCAACCCATTCCATCAGGGTATACACACGTGGAGGCGGTACATAGATGATATTTTCCTAATTTGGGGCGGTTCCACTGCGGATTTCCCAGGTCTAATACATTGGCTCAATAATAACTGCAATGGACTTACGTTTACCTTAGTCCACAACAAAGATAGTATTTCCTTCTTAGACTTGACCATTCAACACGATGAGGGAACTTTATACACATCTTTGTTTCGCAAGCCGACAGAAAGGAATACCCTCCTGAGCTATAATAGTTGTCACCCAAGGGCCCTGAGGGATAGCCTTCCCTACTCACAGTTCCTCAGAATCAGGAGGAATTGTTTTAAGAAGGAGGATTATTTCACTGAGGCGAACACACTGTCTTTAAAGTTGAGATCTAGAGGCTACCCCAAGCGCCTGATAAAAAACTCTATGAAGAGAGCCTGGTACTGTCCTCGCGACACTCTTCTAGAGCCAAAGCCAAAACAGACCAATGAGAAAATAGTGTGTGTGACTACCTTCACTACTGTATCGAATCGTGTCAAGAAATGTATAAACAAAAACTGGCATATTTTGAATTCTGGTCCCTTAAATTGGCAGACCCCCCTCTTTGCTTTTAAGAAAAGTAAAAACCTCAGAGACCAATTGGTTAGGGCAGCGTTACCATCCACGGTTGTTAGAAATGTCACACTCCATGACCATTGGTCACTTCCACCTCTCCGGGGGCATTCGAAATGCGGTACATGTGTGGTTTGTGAATTTGCAATTGAAAGCAAAGAATTTGTATATAAAAATGTAAGGAATGTACTACACAGTTTTACTAATTGCAATAGTAGTAACCTTGTTTATGCAATCTTTTGCCCATGCAATTTCATATATGTTGGCCAAACAAAGCAAAAAGTTAAACTGCGAATATCACAGCATCGCAGCCGGATCAGGTGCAAAACTCCAAATGCACCGTTGGTTGAACATTTTCTAAGCAAAGGACACACGGAGAATGAGATCCGCTGGACAGTCATCACCCAAGTCATCATACCACCAAGAGGGGGTGACCTAACCCGGATGCTCAATAGAGAGGAATTAAAATGGATCTTAAAGACAGACAGCCTGAACTCAGGGCTGAACCTACAGGAGGAGTGGACTGCTTTAATCTGAGAATTTAGAATGTAATTGGATCCCTTGAACTGTACTTCCTGTATTATGCTTAACTGAGGTCGCTGTAGACTTATGTGGCTGTTATTCCCGATTATACGGGATATACGTCTTTTAAACTTGTCACCCTGCATGCTAGTCACTTTTGAACATCACCCAAGATGACTCTGGTAAAAGTTGCCCCTTGTTTATTTCTATGCCCAAACTCCTCACCGGCACTGTCCAATCACATCTCACACCCTCCCCTTCTTTTACTTCCTGGTTGTAGCACGCCAGCACGCCAGGGAAGATCGTTGTGACCGCGCTTTTCGGTAAGTGCATAACACTATGCATTAGTACTTGGGGACTGCAGTTCATTAGATTGTAAATCCCTGAAACGTATGTTTAATTTTTACAGGCACACCCTGGCGCCGACCTGTTACGATTCTGTAACACGGCCGCTATCGCCTATAAATGGTAAGATTAATTGCATGCTGCCTCCTAGACCCGAGCGGTATCGCCGTTCCCCAATCTAACATGTAGCCTATCATTTTCTACGCAGGGCTGCAGAATCAAATCAATTGAGTAACTACTCTCGATATGACATGCCTTGCGCTGCATTGGTAAGCCATATCCGCCACCCCCTCACATGAGAGGAGACCTTTAGAGCTCTTGGCCACTGCAATACCGTTAGTCCATAGGCGCACTTCAGCACAATTATATGTCGTAGTCACATCATTTAGAGGCACGACTTGGTAATTTCTAGAGATAGCCTGCCTAGGTCAAGCCGCCCTCGGCCACTCTGCACTCTCTCCCCCGCTGTATAGTCACGGGCTACTTGATCTACACTCGTGATCTACACCTCGGATAATTCAGTACTACTTGACAGAACCATCACTACCTCACCAGCCGGTCCGACGCGGTACTCACCTGGCACAGTAAGCTATGCACGGTGCACGAGAAGTCACAATTCTACCTTGTTGTTTTTATTAATTTTAGTCCCTCTATTCTAAAGTATGTATTTTTCCTTCTTTTAGGCAAAGTAAGGTTTAATGAGAAAGGCAATATTACTGTTTGTCCTGATGATGGTTCCCATAACTCTTTAAGGGGAACCGAAACGCCGTCGACCTGCTTTTGCACCCTATACAGATGATTGATTGTATAGTTTGTTGTAATGGTGCTTAATGATATTTTCTGTGTAATGTATTTGTAAAACAGAAAAACGCTTGTTGTTTGCCTTCAAACCTTTCCTATCTTCACTAACGGTAATCAACCCGCATGTGTTGGGCACAGGCTTGTGCACCACACAGGGGTTCTGTGGAAGGTATCTTTGTTCCACCTGTGTAAATTTTGTTTATTCAGTAAACTTGAAAGACCTCTGTCCGGCTGGACAAGTCCTTCCAAAATATAGACTTGATTTCGTCTATATTTATTGTATGTCTATCTTTTCTTGCACGGGACCATTGTTGTTTCAAAAAATTGCTCCCCGAGGTCCCTGGCTGACTGTTTTTTGGGGTCCCTTGTTGTTGAAAAAGAATAGTGTGCTTCACTTTAACCACTACCTGCCATCTGATTCAAGTTCCTTTTCTCCCTCTTGAACATGATAAGCGGTCCCGCCCTCCACAATCCTTATTGTGAATCTCTCTCAGAATGGAACTATGTCCGGGCCCTACAGGATCCAATGCCTGTACTATCAACTATCTGCCTAATGTCCCCAAAAATGCAGCAAAAACATACAAATACAGACTACTCAAATCTAGACCTGACACATTAATCTCTGATGTCTAAGTCTGCCCAAAAAAGGGTATCCTCCCTAATGACCTTATTCTCTACACCAGAAAACGGGCAGGCTTGCAGAAGGTCATTTTCTCCATGCTTCGAATAAAAGACTCCAGGAAAAACCCTCATGGTCTCAAATTAATAACTTCACCCTCACTCTTCTTCAGAGCGAATGCCACCATTACTCTCTACAATAATAGTATAATTCTCATACAAGCCTCTAAGTCCAACCTAGCCAAGATGGATTACATCTTACCTACCCTCAAGATAGCCGTGACTCCTAAATCATCTGTTTCTTCTACACACCCTTCTAGTTCATTTGACCTTTCCAGTTCTTCTCCCTCAGTTCTATGGAATAAGTCTAGTTTGCACCATTCCTCCCACCACTTATTTGTCCTTGAGGATTCTCCATCTCCTATAGTAGCCTCGCAAACCATGCAACCTCCATCTCAACTGGGTGGTGGGCTTAATGATCCACTCATCTCGCCGATAGCAAGTCAGCATCACGACGTCTCCCTTACCGAGATGCCTGTTCTGCCGATACTCTTTCTGCTTGGGACTCACTTGCTAAGCCTTCTCTACCATTGGAGCACACAAGACCGATATCAACAATAACTCTGTATCCTAACACACTGAGCACCTCCATTACAACCCACAACTTGCCCTCTACCAACCTTTCCCCCCTTCCACTCCTCCCAATCTAGCTGGGCATCCTCTGTATGCACTTAAGGGCTCATTCCCTCACCAGGACCTTCGTACTCCCATTTACCTCACCCAGATATCACTCTAGGTTCTCCCTCTCCGACGGTTTCCTCCCCTCAGCTCTTTTCTTTGAACCAACACTCAGACTTGGTGGCTCGTCTGGACAAGTTATCTCTCCAAGTTAACCTACTCATTCACGAAATCCATGAACTGAAAGCTCGTAAACACCTAACCATCTGCCCTTGCTTAGTTCTCTTAGTTCACTAGGTAAGCTGCACACAGTCCCCAACTCTGCCCCCAATGGCCTTGACCAGCATTCCTCACTCCCCATCCCTAAAACACTACCCCTCCCCAAAGCCCCCTCTTGCCCTAGAAGAATGATGGTCGAACTTGCGGCCAGTGATATTGAGGATCTACTCCTCTCCTACATGATCACTCTAGAAATTGACAAGGTCCCTATGGCCCAAATTCAATCCATTCTAGCCAACCCAAACAGAGAACCCTCTAACAACCACAGAGTCATAAATAGCAACAACCTCAAGCAAGTGAACATCCCCCAGATCCCTACATCACACATGCCTATTCGGTTGAATACTTAATTGTAGATCAGCAAAAAGCATGCCTCAGATACATTTGCCCTCATCCAAAACAATGAGCAAGATATCATTATCCTCACGGAAACCTGGCTAAATCCTTCCTCCACCCCATATTAGCCCTCCTAGTCATGACATAATCCATCTACACAGAACTACGAAACAGGGCGGTGGGTTAGCTTGTATACACCGGAACACACTATCTGTCTCCCACATGGAGACTTCCATCTTATCTGTAGCTGGATACCTTTGCCTCAACATCTCTAGTAACCACCTCCCTGTATGCAAACTACATACTTTCTACCACCCTCCTGGCGATAATTTCCTCTTCATTGAACAACTAATGAAAATTATCTCCTCCAATGATGACCACTCAATATCCCAAATCTACCTCAGTGACTTCAACCTTCCTTGGTCTAAACCTAATGACCAAGTGGTGATCTTTCTTAACGCTTTTCTATCAGATATGGACTTAACTCACTTCTGTGACCGGCCAACTCACAACAAAGGTGAAATTCTGGACCTCAATATTTCATAAGGTAATACCATCACTTTGGAGGACATTATCCCTTGTGATTGGTCCCACCACTACAGCATCTTCTTCTTTATCAATAGGGAGGTGATACGGAAAACGATCCAACCCAATAAAACTAAACAGTGGAAAAGGTACCTCGGGAATATTAACATGAACTGCCTTGCTACCGAATGTAAAGATGCCTTGCCCCCCAAGATGACTTGACTGATGTTCAGGATCTCACAGACTTCTATAACTCTACCATCGCTGATATCATGGATTCGATAGCACATCTACAACAAAAAAATGCCTCCTCTAAACTCTCCAAACCATGGTTCAACAACAACCTAAACTCTGATTGCCGCAACTTAAGGGCAGCTGAACGTCTATGGAGATCAAAACCTTCTGTGTATCATCTTAAAGTCCTTAGATCGGTTAGGAGCTCCCACAATAAAAAAATCAAGACAACTAAGGCCGATTATTTTTTAGAGCCCAACTTAGACAAGCCTCAAATTGTCCTAAAAAACTGTTTGAAATTGTCAAACAGCAATCAGACATAGCTCCCAATCACCTCGACTCAGCAGTCAATTAATCTTCCTGCACTGATCTGGCTACCTTCTTTATGGAGAAAACTAAATCAATCAGTCTTGACCTTGAAGCTAAGAGGGCCCTTCTTACACCACTCGAGAGTATGGCTCATCCTGTCCTCTCTGCAAGTCTAAAGCGTCTCAGTATTAGCACTAAGAACATGGCCACTTGGGGCGCCTTCTCGCCCCTCAGTGAAAATGACAACTACAAAACTCTTCTTAGCATTAACCTGTCTAATCACTTCACCGACCCACTGCCACCGTCTGTCTTCAAAGAAATCATGGAGGCCCTCACCCCCTCTGGACTAAAATTGTCAATGCCTCTTTATCTCAAGGCAATATCCCAAAATGTCTAAAAGCAGCTCAGCTTTCACCCATTTAAAATAAAAAAAACTGATCTCAACTTCCGTCCCATCTTTAACATCCCTACTCTGGCTAAAGTTCTAGAAAAATGCGTCCAATCGCAACTCTGCTCGCACATCGAGACCTTCAATCTCCTGGATCAACACCAATCTGGCTGTAGGAATGGTCACAGTATTGAATCGGCGCTCATTCACATCATTGGTGACATCTTAAACATGCTAGACCATAATGATTCCTGCCTCTTAATAATCCTTGATCTTTCCTCTGCATTCAACATGGTTAATCACGACAACCTCTTAGCTATTCTGGAACACAGGATGGGTCTTTCCAGCTTGGTACTGCAATGGTTCTCTTCCTTCCTTCACAATAGATCCCAAAGAGTTAAGGTGAATCATACCCTATCCCATCTGCCTGCAGTCTCCATGGGGGTCCAGCAAGGAGCTGCCCTTTATCCTATACTTTTTAATATTTTTCTGGAACCACTAGTGAACACTCTATCATCCATGAACATTTTTTTCCATATGAATGCGGATTACACACAACTTTATCTGAAAATCAATTCCTCTGAAGACTTCATCTCACCCAACTCCTCCTTGACGATTACCCAAAACTGGTTAACTGAAAACCACCTCTTGCTCAACACCTCCAAGACTCCTCATTTGCCCTCCTAAGCACATCCCCAAGATTGACCTCTGGATGAAACACCTCTCCACCTTCAAATGCTCCCAAGTTATCATACACTCAGCTAAATCTCGTGGAATCACCCTAGACTCGTACTTGAACATGAAGAAAAATATTAGTAAGATGTGCAAGGGTGCGTACCACCAAATGAGGATTCTTAGAAACCTAAAACCATTCCTCCCTCAAGAGAACTTCAAGCAGGTGGTATAAGCACTTGCCCTACCGAGGCTAGACTATGGGAGCGCGACGCTCAGTGGCCTCCCCAAATATACCTTGGCCCCGACTCAGGGCCTCCTTGAATACCACTGCCAGATTGGTCATTGATACAAAAAGGAATGAGCACATATCCCCAGCCTTAAGATCCCTAAAGTGGTTACCCTACGAAGTAAGAATACAACTAAAGATTGCTTGTCTAACGCAAAAAGCCCTCCACTTCAAACCCCCTGGCTGCTTGGCTCAAAAACTGGAATTATCAGGAGGGGCAGACCCTCAAGAAGTGCAAATTCTCTGCTACTGAAACCTCAGACCTTACGCAAAAAGAAAATGAGGCTCAGAGCCTTCTCTGGCATGCCACAGAAGATCTCAAACTCTCCTCCACTGGAAATTCGCAGAATCCCCTACACGGGTGCTTTCAAACATGAAGTAAAAACAATCCTAATGGACAAGTTTCTGCCTTAATTGATCATGGCTCATCTGTTTGCGAAATGTCCTTTTTTTGCTGTTGTTGTTTTGCTTATTAATTGTAATGTCTATGATTTGCTGCCTTACCTTATTAAGAAATGTTTGCTCGCATCCTTATACAATCTAAGTAGCTCATTATGTTACCCTCTCTTACCCTTGCTTCAATGTCCCCTTACTTTGTTTCCTCCCTCCACTACGGTGAAGCGCTCTGATACTCTTCGGGGTCTTGTTCACACTATACAAAACTTTTAAAGTAAATAAATAAATAAATACATCTTGTATAAAGCACCAAGCCTTCACTTGCTCGTGCACATAATGATTACTGTAAGAAATTGTGCTATTGGTTGTGGAGGGTTGAAACCCTACTCAAGTAACAACCACAATCCTTTTTGGGGTGACCCCAAAAGTCCATAAATTAACATGTGATTAACCCTTTGGTAGTTTAGCACAAAAGCAATCAGGCTTAACTTAGAGGCACTCTGTCAAGTATTTATGCAGCACACAAACAGTAATAATGTGAAAACACAACCCAAGAGATATCCCACAAAACAATCAGAAAAATTGAGTAAAATGTAATAAATACAATTAGACCAAATGACAAAAAAATAATCAGCATACATGCAATTTTAAATGCTTAAGTAAGAATAGCACCAAGAAGCAGAAATTGCTAACAGTGGGCATCTGACTGCGCTAGACTGGGACAAAGTCACAAGTTCAGGCTGACCGTGATGGAGTGTGGGCCAGAAACAGGGACCAGATTAGTCTAGCTGAAACAGTTAACTTCTCAATGTCCAGTGCACCGAGTTAAAAACTTTAGGATTTCACAGGAGCTCAAAAGATGCTAGCCAATGTTCCGGGACCCAAGGAGATACCTCTTAGGGATCAAACATACACTCCAGCAGAGGCCAGCAGGTCCAGTTGCAGATCCTGACAGGTCTAGTCACAAGTCCAGACATGGGCAGTTGCAGCAGGTCAGGTTGCCGTTGTAGGGAATTTGAATTGCATGATTTCTCCAGTACATACCAGGATTCTTTTCTTAGTATGGGAGACTTTTAGGTGAGAAGGAAGACAGAGGGCCCATTTGAAGCTTAGGACCCACTATTGACTGAACTGGGTATCTGCTACAGGTTACAAAGTTGTTAAGTGTGACAGCATTCCATTCTTGTGAAGCTTGTTTTGGGTCTCTCCTAACAGGCGACTTCCAGCTGTACCCCATTTTCCCACCATGACCTTAGAACAAAGAATGTGTCTGAGTGGGTTAGGCAAAAGGAACAGAACGGCCCAGAACTGGTCTCACAGCAGACTACTGGAATACACAACTACCGTCTGCAACTTTTGTATAAAGATGGGACAGAAACTTCCAGCCACTGTGCAAAGAATTCTCTAACAAATCAGGAGTCTCCATATCAGTGGCAACCGCGAGACTCTCAGAGGTGCATGACTGGGGTATTCACTGGCAACTCTCCATGACAGATTTGGCGCCAGAATCCTGGACACTGGGATAAGACTGTCAGGAGGCGCTTCCTTCAAGGGAGTGAGCTGAAGGACTCTTCAGGAGAGGCATTGTAAATGTACAAGGCAGATGTCACTCAAAAAGATAGGGGATGTGAAGGAATTGAGGAGAGATGAGACATAGAAGTCCAGTTCAGCACCAAGTAAGGACCTGCACTGCTCAGCACGGGTGAGGTCCAGGAGGGCCCACATTTTCTCCACCGTGTGAGCAGAACCGTGTAGCCCTGTGGATTGAGGTTACTGAGGATCTAAAGTCGGTCTCACTTTTATTGAAAAAACTGAGTACCAACAAGGCACGAATGAAACCAGACATCCGTCGATGTGCCCCAAATAATCATGGGTTGTGCTTTGTCACCTTTACACATGACACCCACATTTTCTTACTCGGTGATATTTCAAACCCACGCAGTAGCCTCATTCATTTCCTGGTTTATGACTGTGGTAGATTAAATTGTACCATAACTTTCTGAAACCACCTGGAAACATGAGTGGGGCCATTAGTTATGAATTGAAATTCTGGGTGGCTGTCCCAATCCTTCTTGACATAAGAACCTTGAATATCATGATAGCCTACCTTTTGTTACTCAAATTATAAAGTGGTAGTAAAGTTCTTTTACATTCAGCTTTGGATTCTATGAGGTATTTTGATGTTTAACCCCAGATGCAAAATATAACCTGGTAAAAAGATTCGGACTGGGACCACAAATAGGCCAACAAAAAAAAGTGGTCCTCATTTGCAGAACGCGACCTTTCATGAAGCATTGTTTGATTAGTATAAAAGAGCTAATTTCAGTAGGACTGTATCCTAAAGAAAGCCTTTTATAGCTTATATTGCCAGCAACATTGATCAGGACTGAAAACTCCATTGTTCCACTGAATCTCACCCACTAGTGTCCTGACACTCATCTTTAGAGCCATGAATCTCCATTTCCCCATGCTCTTCCTCATATCTCCGAGTCCCCGCCTGTCAATTAGACCGTAATTTGCATGCAACTTTTAGAATTAATTTGTTACTATGTTATTATATTCTTCTAAAAAATTACATAATAACATACTGTTCTCCATTAAGCCTGCATGTGCCCTTTTAACAACATGTATATCTCGTTCTTCAGCTTAACAAAACCTCTCCACTTCTTTTTTTTTTGCAACATTCCTCTTTTTTGGTGGGTCTATTTAATGTATGAAACTGCCTTTTCAGGAACAAAGTACAAAGCCACATTTCAGTCTCAAAGTCAGTTGAACATATGGTGATCTTGGACAATTTACACTGTTTCTGGCCAATTCACTAGTTAAGCACAGGATAAGACCATTTCACAGGAAAGAGCCAGAAATACTGTAACACAATTTAACAAAGCTTGGTTTTCACTGTGATGTGTAATACATGTGCTTTATTTATGACATCTGTGGCACCTCCTTTTGGAGAGTTGGAGACGTTTAAAGGCATTTTCTATGAAAGCATTTGTGTATATGTTTAGCTACACAATTATTATGTATCTAGTCTGCACCTATGCCTTTTTTTAGAATAGATATATATATATATATATTACTGGATATAAACAATTTCCTCATTTGTAATTGCAGGCACTAGAGTCATGATTTCAACGGTACAGCAGGTGCAGTAGCACAGGGGCCAAACGGTTTCGGAAACCCACTGAGCACTGATTATTGCAATATTTTACTACTAAACAAGCACTCACAAGTGCAGTTAATTTGCAGTCACTAAGGTCATGATTTGAATGGTGAAGCAAGTGCAGTGGCACAGGGACCAAAAGCTCTAGGAAACTCACTGAACAACGATTATTGCTATATTTTACTAGTAAACAACCAGTCAAGTGCAATTATCTTACAGGAACTAGGGTCATGATTTCAATGCTGCAACAGGTGCAGTGTTACAGTAAACAAATGATGGACGGAATCTGACAATGCAAACATTCTCCCCCAGTCAAAAGATATGGGTTAAATCCATCGTTCTTTTGACCACTACACCACCCCAGTTTGGACCCAGCCATATCCAAGTCAGTCATGACCCTGTGCCCCATGAGAGCAGTCCAGACCAAACTGCCAGGCAACAGGTGCAGTGGCACAGGGGTCAAAATGTTTAGTATTTCCACAGAATATTGATTATTGCTATATTTTACTACTAAACCAGCAGTCAGGAGGGCTTATTTTAGTTCTTTGTTAACCATTGCACCCAGGGTAACACATATTCTAAAGCACCACTGTAATAATAGCTGTAACCTATTGCACTTCTCTGTCTACCTACAACTTATGATACATTCAGTGCATTTATATGGAATGGAATAGGAATTTATATAGAGCGAAACTGCCACCCTACGGGTATCCTGGCGCTTGGATCAGAGAATAGACATCAAAAAGCAGAATTAGTTGTCAGTAAAAGGAAACTAAGAAGCGTTCCTTGGAAAAAGCCAGGTTTTCAGACTCTTCCTAAAACCAGTCAATGAGCTTTCCTGTCTAAGAGTCAGAGGCAGCTCATTCCATGGCACATTTTCGCAGTTTTTGTATGGTCCTAATATGCTTTGAATCTGGACACTCTAACATCTTAGCTAGGGCATTCCCCATTCTATAACATTAGCAAATCAGCTGTTGTAAACACTATATAAATTCTTATAACTTACCATATGGCACACCATACCAAGCATTGGCAAAGCCAATAGGTCTTGCTTATGCAAGATCTATTTACTTTTTTCAATGTTTTTAGCCATATTACTCAACAGCACTAGCTTCAGTGCAGCATAACTGAAAATAAATTAAAAATGCTATAACGTGAACCACTTTGGCTGTGTCATACAGCTTTTTAAGATTACTTTCAGCCATTTGCAACATAAAAACTATTTGCAAAACTAATAAATCTCACAAAGGTAAGACATGTTGGCTTTGCTAGTGCTTGTCTCCTCTTTTTTCCCATTGTTAGTGCCTTCATATCATGCTCTTGCTCCACCCTTTCTCTCTCTATTGCTGTGGTGGCACTGACAACCAACCAGAGAAATTATGCAATATGTGTTGGTGATAAAAAGGACAGTGATGTGTTCGGCAAGGAAGAAGAAATTAAGCTGCAGAAATTGGTACAACAAAGTCAAACGGCAGAGCGTTGCTAACAGAGTCAAAAGGAAAGGTGCATGTAATTTGAGCTGTTACATAGTTCTTTCCACAGCATTATCTGCCATTTTGTAGCACTGTATTAGCAGTTTTTGATCGAACATTTGATTTTTCTGATAATTACTAAATACTTTCTGTGGGGCGCCTCTTTTACTGAGGTAATTGAAACGCTGGCTTGGTAGCCCAAAGACCCAGCAAACATGTTGCTGAGGGCATCTGCTAACAAAGTCACTAGTTTGCTTTCTTATTTAATTCTGGATCCGAAGATAGATAGGTAGAGCTGAAAGGATGCCTCACCTGGCTACCTTGAATGAGAGTGTGGTGATCCACGGTGGGACAAACAAATCCACCCCATCCACCCCTGCAATACCCTCCATTACTTTTTCTTGCAAAGGGAGTGTGGACTCTTCTGCTCAGAAGCAGCATCTCCCAGGGCAAAGGCCTACCTGTCAAGCCCTAAGGGCGGAGCCAGAGGAAGTACACCACATGGTGTGCCTGGTGGGGCTGGCCTATTATCACTCTGTACGGAATAACAATGGGCCGGCTGACTGTTGGTGCTAGGTTGTGGAAGGGTGAAGCAGCCCCTCAAGCTCAGAGGATAGGCGAGCCGACCCCAACAGTGACAAAAGCAGGGGGGAGGAAAAGGCCCACATCTGTCCTCGAGCAGTGGGTCTCAGTCAGCGGCCAAATTCAAGCCTTCCCAATCTGACCCTACTGTTGACTCAGGAAGCATCCAGGGATGGCTCCTCTGCTAAGGCGTAGGAGCATCGACCAACTGCTTTCAGCAGTGTAAAAAAGAAAAAGGATAATAACACAATGGTATTATCATTTTATTTTTCTCAGCTGAGGCAGTTTTGTGGGGGTGGCAAGGCTGCTCATAGAGCGGGGGTGTGATTGAGGCACTTTGTAAGTGCACATGACGGTTTCGCCAGCCGTCTTGGGCTGATCAAACAGTTATGCCCACTTTGCATGCTGTCCAACGGGCTGTTTTATTTACAGCCTGGTGGAGAACATGCACCGGCTCAGAGTCCCCATCTCAGTGCACTCAGACCAATCACGACGCTGCTATCATGTGACAGCAGCATTGTGATTTGCTTAGGGAAGCCTGTGTGCTTCCTGCTTCCATTATGGGACTCATTGGAAGAGAAGCAGAGGAGATATGCGGCTGGCTGAAGAGGTTATTTTTTTTCTACCTCCCACCCAGCCAGCCTGATCCGTGCCCGCTGCCACTGGAATCATCACAGCAAGGCACTGTGCACTAAACATAAAGTATTCAGTAGTTTAGACCGAGGTTTTCAGTAGTGAACTGTAGACTTCAAGTATGCATCTCCCTAATAAATTAAGTACTGCAAAATATACATTAAATTTGACCTTGAAAAGTTGGGTTAAGTTTGGGCAAAGAAGAGGAATTTCAGATTGAAAATTTGCATAAAGAATTTTTGGATGCCTTGATTGAGAATGTGGCCATTCACTGTGGGACAAAAGAATCACCCCCATCCACCCCTACAGTAGCCTTCATTCCTTCCACTTGCAAAGGGAGTGTGAACTGTTAGAAAAATAATGCCCAAAATCATGCCCAGGGAGCCTGATTTGTGGAGAGAGGTACTGATCGGAGAGTATGGCCAAATGCCATTTCCTTTTCACTGTGGCCATTGCACATAAATGTTCTGGGCACAAGGATTAGCCTAATTCTAAGTCCTGCAAAGGAGTGGCAACAGGGTACGGGTAGAAGACATTCCCCAGGGCCAGAGCATCTAATGTATGACATAGGCCTTCCCTACAGCCTCTGGGAAAGGAAGTTTGTACGGTGTGCTGCTGAAGGACTTTCCCTGGACCCAGCATACACTGGGAAAGGGGTAAGAGGGAGGAAGCTTGATAGCCAAGCCTTGGGCCTAGACCTACAGTGTCTCTGGGACAAGAGTAACTGGGTGTAGGTAAAGGCTGTTTCCATAGGCCATGCCCGGGACACACTGCTCAGTGAGCGTGGCTGGATGTAATGCTCTGATACTCCGGGGACAGGGAGAGGCTATTTGACCTTGTCCTATATACAGAGGCCATGGACTTCGCTTTCATTTCTTGTTTGGTGTCATCAGAACCACTTAGTCACATTAGTTCCAGCCTTACCTATTATATGTGCATGATGAAAATAACAATAATCTTTGGGGGTGAAAAGCACCATGTCTGTTTCCTTACAAAGTTTAGAGAAAAAAAGGCACAATACAAATACATATAGTTCTATATTTGTCCAAATCCATAGAATATCCCTCAGTGTTCAAATGTAAGTTTCAAACTCACTGACAAGGAAAGAGAAACAAGCTCCAAGGCTCTTGTTCTGACTTCATGTATCTCAATCACCAGCAAGGACGCTGGACAAGGAAACTTTATACCTGATTAGTTCAAGATGGCTGCCGCCATTTCCAACAACATGAGAGTTCAATGGACTCATGGGAGCTGTATTTGCATTCAGGCAGGGGTGTGTAGTGAGGTGTGTAGTGAGTCTTCCAGAAACACAAATCCTTTTGACCGAGTGGCGCAGACACTCTGGGACGACTGCCAGCCTTTCCTTCCCCAGAACAATCCCTCCACGAATGAGTGTTGGGTATTGAGCTCATGATCCCACCAAGCATTACTAGAAGATAAGCCACGGATCATGACAGTTAATAATAGGAAATCTTCAACCAATTATATGACATTTTTGTAAGCAATATTCAGACAGACACACCTTCTCAAAGATGTATATGTTACTAGTGAGTTTAATTGTGAGTAGTTACTGGAGGATTCAGAAATTGAGGCGGTGGATACAGTTGCCCAGTAGTGCAGTGAGTATGCATATGAAGCAATCATGGCCTGTTTCCCTTGGAGGGGCTTGTCCAGGTTCTTCACACCATCAATAGGGCCAAATGGTGCATCATGCAGTAAAATATTCAAATAGATATTCTAAACTCCACAGGTTCTCCAAACAGTTGTAAATTGGAAATCAGGCAATATTTCAATAGTTTATTGGTGTGTCAAACAACAGTGTTATCGGAAGTTTGTGCCTCCATAAACATTGAAAGCATAGTGAAAAAATCAAATTCCCAAAGCAACAGTGGAAAAAGGAACACGCATTTGAAATAGTTTGGGTGTGTAGTATTGTTCTTTACTTCTTCGAAGGTCGCATCCATTTAATGGTAATTGCCTTTGCAATCTTTTCCTTTAGTTTAGTTTGTAAAGTTTTTTTTTCTTTTTTCAGAAGTGATGATATTTATTATGAAAATCATATGATAAAACAATAGGCATTTAAGTGTGGAATATTATTACACTGTTTATATACTTTGCACAATTCTGTTCAAAGAAGGCTCCTGGCATCTATGATTAATTTGTACCTTTCCTTATTGCAAGCATAGGTTCGCCATGTTAAGGGGGTAATATTTTTTTCTTTTCTACTTTTATTATTTCAATTTACTTATGCCTTTTAATTTGTGTGTTTGTTTTTTGTAGTTAAGGATTGGGTTAACGCAGAAGTGAGTCAGTGGGTTCCTGGACGTTGCATGAGTGCAAGGATGAGTGATACATTGCATGTATGATGAGTGCCTAAAATCACCATTGACTGAAGAGGCACCTTCAGTTATATGCTAGATCAATTGGTATTGCCAATCCTTGCATTAAGACTACTGCATAGTTTTTTTTGTTATTACTTTATTTTCCAATTTTAGCAATACAGTGGGAACAAAAGAAACAATAATGAATACATAATATCACAAACAAACTAAGAAAAATAATAGCCAACGTAATAGAATTTACATTCTTGAGGAGTCTGTATAATCGTGATCAGTGAGTAGAAAACAAACAAATATTACATACATTAATCACAGAATGCAATCATCACTGTAAGGAATAGTAAGCCAAATTATTTAGAGACACAAGTATTCTAAAGTCCGTACAAAAGTCTTCAGTGTGTTACTCAGAACTGGCAGAGTCAGTCACGACTGCTGGGATCGCCCTATGGGGGAAGGTGTATCGGGGCGCTTTCGAGCCGGGTAAGCAATGTGTGCTATGTACAGGCTCCAGAAGATTTTCGGTCGGTTTCTAGGGGGGTAGCCCGCTATATGTTTCTGTCTGTGTATTACAGTTCATCACGCCCCTGGACCATCGTAATATTGAGGGAGGAGGACCTTGGGACCAATGCAATGCTATGAGACGTTTGGCTACCAAAAGGGCCATATCTACCAAGCGTCTGATAGGCTTTTTCAATTTCTTGGAATAGCCGAGGAGGGCCTGTAGTCGGTCAGGGTCAATTGCCATCTGGGTAACTGCACAAAGTTTGGCAAAAACGTGTATCCAAAAATCCGCTATTGTGAGGCAAAGCCAAGCTAAATGTAGGAAATCGACCCCACCCGCTCCACATCTCTGACAGTCTAACGTGTCGCAAAGCCTAAATTTGTGTAGCCGCATCGGTGTGTGGTAAATTTGGTTAAGAAAAAACTGTATGAGGCGGTGTCAGCCGTTTAGTGAGAAACGTTTGGTTGCCTCGCAACAATATTTCCACATGTCGTCGTCTATGTTAGTCTCTAGGTCAGTCTGCCAGTCGAGTCTGGCTTTTACTTATTGATTATGGTGCAGTTCTTGTGTCTTAGAATATTTATGTGAGACCAGTCTCTTAGGGGATTCCGAACGAATCAGTGTGGAGAGGGAAAGTACCTCTGGAGGTTTCAGAAGCTCATCGCCGAGTAAGGTTCGCAGAGCGATTTGAGCCCTAAAGAAGTGGAATGTGGTTAAGGGCGGAGGTGACAGATCCCTCTCTAAGAAGTCCGTGCAGTCTCTGCCCGCTCCGTCCCTAACAAAGGCTCTGATTGTGTCTATTCCAAGGGAGTGCAGAGCCGCTATAATTTCTGGAGAGGTTAGAGTGGGGAGCCACTCGCACCAGGCAATGGGAGTGATAGGGGAGTACAATATGGAGAACGCTTGTCGGTTGAGGACATTATGCCAGGCGTGGGTGGTACCATTGATCGAGTCGAGGACAGATGTGGTTCTGCATGGCACATGGAATAGGGCAGTCACTAAGTGAGCAGGGGACTGCGTCAGTCATTCTATGTGCAGGTGGGGAGGGGGTGTCTGCTGATGTAGCTAAAAGTATGCATGTGAGGCCTGTGCCGCTCGGTAATAGTGGTCAAGGTCTGGAGCTCCCAACCCTCCCATGTAATATGGTAGAACGAGGAGTTTCCAGCTTGCTCGTGGCTGTTTGTTGGCCTAAGCCAGTTTAATTTGTAATGTTCTAAGTTGTTCGAAGAACTGCGTCGGTAGGACCATTGGGATATTAAGGAACAAGAAAAGGAAAGGAGGCAAGCCTACCATTTTTATCAGAGATATTCTACCCAGAAGGGAGAGTGGGAGATGGATCCATCTTGCAACGTCCTCCTCAAGTGTAGTAATTGCGCGACCATAATTCTCCCTGAATTCCGGGTCTGTATGTATTTGAATTCCCAGATAGCGCACCCGGTCAGTGGACCACCGCAGAGGGAAGTCCAATTCGTCTGGGAGCGACGCCGGGGTTAAGGGGAATATCACTGATTTCACCCAGTTTATTTTTAATCCTGAAAACTCTCCATATCTTACTATTTCCCAGCTCTATGGAATACACTTAAGAGCAGGCCCTTTCATTATAAGGTCCGATGCCTGCAGACAGCTGGTAAAAGAGGCTTGGAGTAAGTTGCAGGAGTCTTATATTGAGAGTGAGAGCATTCACTGCATGTTGTGTGTGTGTGGCTTGAAAAAAGGAGAGTATGATGATTGTGCTTTACTGTATGGGGCAGGACTCCATTTTTTATCTCCTGTGTGGGAATGGTACACAAATGGCAGATGGAGAGAGCCTTCCAGACAGGTATGTAGTTTAGGGGAATACTCCCAATAAACGTTTGAAGTTTATCTAACTTCAATGAAAGTAAGAAGAGAGATAGGACCCGGGCCGGGGAGGTGAAGCTGGACCAGATGAGGGCCTGGGTAGAACGCTCTCCGGAGGCGGGAGCCCATCCCCTGCCCCCAATTAGCATGCCGGCTATGCCGGCGGGGCCAGGTTTGGCCCCAGTAAACAAAGCGAGCCTCCCCCCCAATCAGGGGGCGAGTAAGGTAGCCTGAGGGGGGATAAGAAGGGGCCAACGGCCCGAAGCAGGTAGATTCCCCCCCCCCCATCGCAGGAAGAAGAAAGGAATTACCAGCTGCTGGAGGACGCCGAAGACGCTTCTTGGGACGGAGAATCTGCGGACCAGGACGAGGTAAGAATTACAGCGGGGCCTTGCCCTACGCTCTTTTACCGACTTCTGCAAGGACGGGAGCAGTACGAGCAGAGTCTCCACCCCCGCCGCTTCACCCAGCATCCGATCGTCGAGCCGGGTGCTTCACATCTGGATACAGCTGAGCTTACGGGCAGGTCAGGACGAACACCCTCCAAATCGATAGCAAGCTGGAGCCCAGACCCGTGAATCGGAAGCCCAGAAAAAGGGACCCCTCCCCTCCCAAGAAATTGAGGAGGCTGAGTCCATAATGCAAGAGAAAGAATTGCAATGAGCAAGAGATGAAAAGTTAGAACATGGACATTGAATGTGTTTATGACCACTAACGGAAATTTAAAAAAAATTATGTATAAAATGTTATGTTGATGAATAAACTGCGACCTTTTAAGGCACCAAAGAATGTTGTCAGTGGTGATTTAAGGTAAATGCGCGCAGTTGGTGGAAACGATGGAGGGGAGTGGGGTGGGATGACTCGCCGCCTGGAGGGGGTTATAGGTTTCTTTGCAAAGTAGGGGCACTCCCTGCCCCACTCCCCGTGTGATTCTGTCCCAGAGTTGATACTGCAGTTTTGTACAGTGGCTGAGTTAGAAGGTCTCTCTGTTTCCGATTTCCGTGTCAGGGTACCCCTAGCTTCAGCAGCGGTTTGACTAAGAATAGCTGAAGCAAGGTATTCAAAGGTACATTGTGCGATCCATCCTAAGAAATGCTAAAATACAAAAGATAAGTTTACTATTTGTTCTGTTGCTAGGTTTTAGCATAGCCCTTAGAAATAGGTTCAGGGTGTTAGGATGCCAGAAACTCTCTAACAATTTAAGAAGCATTTATTTTGTTTTTACTGACTGGTACATGCTTAACTGCTGTTATATTTGCATTCTGTGAGGTTATAAAACACATTTCATGCACTAGACTAAGGATTTTAATATAAACATTTTAAATTACAAGCCCCTGTTTCTTAGTGCAATCTTTGACTGTGTTCTTCATAAATGAAAGATTGTTTGGAATGCCACTGTGTCCCTAAACTCATCTATAGAAACTGCCAGTAAACTAAAAACATGGCCTCTGCAAGATTGAACAGGGGGCTTGCGTTAGGACTGCGGTCCATCCGGCTTTCTAATTAAACATCGACGCATTGAACTTAGTCCTTGCATCAGTGTTAGAATTCCAACCCGTGCAGCTCTGTGAGGCCCCAAACTTCCTATCAAGCAAAGAGTCCATTTCGCTGTGGGAGAGGAGCTGGAAGTGTGCCTGCAGGAGGGCACTGTATATAAAAGGATATACCAGCTAAGTAGGAAGGACACATATTTTTAACCATCAGAATTGTCCTTTAAGAATGAGGCTGAACTGCTGAACACCTGCCAACTCACACGGTGCCACCGTGTGTCACATGATATCAGCCCCTTTTACTTGGTCACCCGTGAGGACTCGATGTCACATGGTGCAAAGCGATGTGAGCTTGAAACCCTTGCAAAGAAGAGACTATTTGTGCAACTAAAGTCCACAGAGATTGTTTATCAACCTTCCTTGGACATTCAAGCTTTTTTTCCTGGAGGGTAGTGAGTCTTAGCACAAAGCCACACCTCTTTCTATGGCTCGCTCTAAAATCCAATGATGGACTTTAAAACACCAAATGGCTCTAGGCCTCACCCCACCCCTATCCATGCGCAGCCCACTCCGAGGCCCTTCTACTAACTCTCAGACCGTGATAATTTGTATCAAATTTGGCATGCCTGTGAGCAAAGTGTTCCAAACTACATTGAAAATGGCAGACACCCTGTGAAGTGAACCTGGCACCCATAAGGAGCAGTAGAAAGGGCAGCTTTCTACTCTTGATGGCCCGCAGTGCAGTGAGAAAGAGCGCCACTAAGGAGAGAAAAGGCAGGCACCCAGGAGCAAGAGGCTTCCTACTGGATCTGCCTGCCAGGGCTGACTTTTGTTATGGCTACGGGGCAGAGGACATGTGTAACTTTTGAAACGTTCAGAAGGGCTGCTAGGCAACTCGTAAACAAAGTCGTTTTAAAGGATATGCTCTGCCCCTGGGAATAAAATGGGGCCTAGCAGTAATAGGCGCTATAACTGCTTCGAGGAAGTCATGTAATGCAGCCATGTGTTTTTATGTCTGTCCAGAAAACTGTTAATATTTTGTAGTCAACCTTATGTTAATGTGGTATGGATATTAGGTCAGCCTAAAGTGAGGTTTGTCTCTATAGTGAGGGACCTACTGTCAGTGGCTGAGTAATTACCAAAGTGAGTAAGCCTGCTATTATTTGAAGGAAAGGGTTTATTAAAAACTGCGGGCCTTTCTTTTTGGATTACTGAAAATGGGTGACAAAGTCAGTAGGTCTAACATTTGTGTGTGAAAAGCCAAATGCGAAACTAAGTGCCTTTTTTTTAAAGAGTACTGCTGGTTTTGCATGTTAGGCCCACAGGCATGCAGTTTTTCATTCGGCACCTTGCTTATAACAAAAGCAGACTAGAGCCAAGGGGTTAGTTCCCTTTTCTGATGAATCCTTAAGGTATATGATTTGCACCCTTTTATCTGCAAGGCCTCCTTCAGAAGAGGTTTGAAATTATTATTCCCACCGAGAACTTGTTTGCTATTTGGTATCTGTTTTGCCACTTGTATATTGTTTAGATATTTGTAATGTGAAGCACAGTATTTAGCGATGTGCCTTTTACTGTACTGTTTCTTTTTAAAAGTAAACCCAGTGACTGGACCAACACTACTTTTTAATTCAAGCGCTGAAAGGGGATACTTGGTTTTCAGTTTAGGGTAACAATAGTACTGGGACGCCAATAGTAAAGGGCCCCACTTTACATAGTCGAAGCCCAGCAAACCCTGGATAGAATTAAGCCACCTGTTAATGGTTGACACAAGGCGCAACAATGAAGAGGTGGAACGGAGGGGGGGGGGTGGGGAGGGGGACAGTGTGGATAGCAAAGGGGAATTAAACTGGAGTTGAGTAGAGTTGCAATATATTGGGACAACACCATTGTTCAAGCCTTCGGCTTTCATTTAGTAAATCACTGGTGTTTTATGTGTGTTTCTTCTTTGATTAACTCTACTTCTACTGAAGCAAATTAAGACTCTTAACTCCCAGAATTCACCAATTTGTGATATGAAAGCCCCAGATGATACCAGTGTTCTCCCACCAAGGCAACCTATAGCTTAACGAAGGGGAATTTTTGGGGTTATCCCCGGCTCCCCTTTCCTCCCATCTTCTGTGAGCCGTAATTACTGACACTGTGCATAGTCAGTGCAGATGTTTTTTAATAATATCAAGCGAGGAAATGTTCATTGGAGCATTGTTTTTACATTCAACTGCAGCTTCTAAGTCCTGGATTCTACCTTTTGACTGAAAGTCCTAAATTAAGCTGTTGTAAGCTTGAATCATATTTTTGTAGAACACAGAGCCACATTTCTTCTTGCTTTCAAAATTGTGCATATGTTAATCTGCACATCTTGAGGTACTACAAATGAGTGTGTGCAATTTGCACCGGGAAAGTGTGGTCCAGTTGTGATTAGCCTCCTTGTTTCCAGCAATGCCTTGTGTTTACCAGTGAGCTATTCTCCATCTCTGGTGGCTTGCCTCTTTAATTTCCCAATTCTACGCCTTACAGATATTTAACCTCCTCTGTGTAGCTTTTGTGGTATTAAGCTTCCTCCTCCATTGCCACCTCAGCTCGGCATTGGATTTGCTATTCAAAAACACAGGGAAACTGATTTGAAGGTTGGTTGTTTATGCAAAGTGCTTTGACTGCCTCCATCCTGCTTGGTTAACTCCAGCGAGCACCAGCCTTGCTTGCTTTGCATAAGCTGTTTTTACTTCTCTTGGCTCCCCAGTTTAACCTGATATCATTTTCCCACCTGTTTTTCTCAATTTGTTAGTCAGAAAAGGCAAACTAGCATTTGATTATCGATACTTGCCTCATGAAAAATGGTATTTGATATTTTTAGGATATCTTTTCTTCTGTTGGGCTTTCTGTAAAAGCGGCCAACAACACACTGGACGCTCATGAAGAATAACCAGGAACGTTTATTAGATGCGTGATTACCCTGACGACCTCAGCCACAGCCTGTCTCAAAGGTCAACTCTGAACAATGTCCCCGGCGCTCGCCTTGGAACGCTGGTCGCGGTGACATTCTAAATGATGTCACCGTGAGCAGCTCCATTACATGCGGAGCCGCCGGGGGGGAAGACAAAGGTGGAAGATACCACACATCCCCCTCCCCTGCGGAATAAAAATAGGGAATAAACAGAGGAACAAAAACATGCAGAGAATCACATCATTGCATATTGGCCTGAATGTAGTATGCAGAAAATCACATCCTAACATATTGATCCAAATGTCTAGGGGGTCTGGTCACTCTCCTGCTAGACCTACCAACTGGGTGTGGGACTGGCAACGGCCTCCTAGCATTGGGACGATTGCTCCCTCCCACGTCAGTTTTCTCCTCCCCTTCACTATCGGAGTCATTCCCGGGTGGATGAAACCTCACTACTCTTCCCAGGTTCCATATTTTCCCTTCCTGAGTCTTCACCGCATTCTTGAACAGTTTTGTGATCTTGGTTGGACCACTGTATCCTGACCAGCTTGCTCTACCAGTAGGTGTCTTGATCTTGATTTTATCACCTTCTTTGAACTCGGCATCCCGCACAGATTTGAGACGGTCGTACCTTTCTTTCCTTTCCCTCATGGCTCCTTCTTGTTTCTCCAGACTTCTTGTTTCTTTTGAGTGGTCCGACCATCCCTTGTGCCACCCCATCCATCCTGGGGATAGCTTGGTGTTAGGTACCCTTGCCCGGATCAACTCGAAGGGGGTGACTCCCGTCGTTTGGTGCGGGGTGAACCTGTATGCTTCCACCTGCCTCCACATCTCTTTTTTCCAGCTTAATCCACCGGCTTTCGCGAGTTGGATGCTTTCCTTGAGGGTTCTATTGAAACGTTCGACCATGCCGTTGGTCTCAGGGTGATACAGGGCACACCGTTTGTGAGAGATGCCTCTCACCTCCAGGAAGTCTTCCATTTCTTTGGAACACAATTGCACCCCATTGTCTGTGAGTAGGCTGCTGGGTAGCCCTTCCCTGACAAATAACTCTTGCATGAACTCAATGACCACTTTCGTCGTGACTTCGCTCACTAGTCTCACCTCCGGCCACCTAGAATACATGTCCATGAGCACCAGAATGTACGGTGTGCGCACTTCTCCTGTCAATGGACCCACAATGTCCAGTGCCAATTCCTCCCAGGGTCCTGACGGTGGTGGCCTACATACCATTGGCGGTGTCATTTGCTTCAAAACATTGTCACTGTTGCTGCACGGTATGCAGTCCCTGATTTTCCTTTCAATAGCAAGGTCCATGCTTGGCCACCAATAGTCCTCTCTCAGCCTTTGCTTCGTCTTGGTGATACCCATGTGGCCTTCATGGGCTAACTCGACTAGGCTTTCTCTCAATGGCGCAGGGGGTACCAGTCTTGTTCCCCTGAACAGGCATTCATCGGCCATGGATAGCTCGTCTTTGACAACCCAGTACGGCCGCAGATTCTCCTCCCTTTTGTCTTTGTGCTTCCACCTGCCCTTTATTCTGTCGCACACCTCCTCCAAGGTTTCATCTTCCTTCATGGCGTTTTTCCATGTTTCCTCTCCTATTGCCCTCCGGATGGCGCAGACACTCTCCATCTGGTGTTCATCCGCTTCAACATCCGCCTCCTTCACTTCCTCCTCATTCACGAGTCTTGATAAGCAGTCTGCTGCAAAATTGCGTGTTCCCGGCACATACTCGACGCAGAATGTATATTCTTGCAAACTGACCACCCATTGCCTGATCCTGCTGGAGATGGCATCAAGGCCCTTTTTGCTGAAGACTTCAACTAGCGGCTTGTGGTCAGTGCGCAGCGTGAATTGTGTGCCCCACAGGAAGTCTCTGAATTTTCCCAATGCCCAGGAAACTGCTAAAGCCTCTTTTTCGATAACTGAGTAGTTGTTTTCGGACTTCTGGAGTGATCTAGAGGTGAACGCAATGGTTTCTTCTCCTTCTCTGCCTATTTGTGTGAGGACTGCTCCCAACCCTTTAGCGCTTGCATCGGTGGTGACCACTGTCGCCCGGTTGGGTATGTAGGACTTCAAGCTGGGGGCTTCTGCCAGTGCTCTCCTCACATCTTCAAACTCCCTCTGACACTCCTTACTCCAGTGGAACTCCGTCTCTTTCTTCAATAGCAACCTGATGGCGTACGTCCTTCCCGCAAGGTTCCGTATGAACTTTCCATAGAACTCTAGCATTCCCATGAATGACTTGATTTCATCCTTGCTTGTGGGGGGCATCAAACTTACGATGGTGTTCTGGAGCTCGGCTTTTGGTGCATATACCTTCTGCTGTCACCTTGTGTCCCAAAAAGTCTAATTCTGCGCAGCCAAAGACGCACTTTTCTTTTTTTAGAGTTAGGCCTTGCGACCTGAACCTACCTAACACACGTCTCAACGTCTCATCATGCTCTTCATGGTCTTTTGCAAATATCAGCACATCGTCCTGATAACACACAACGCCTTGGATTCCTTTCAGGATGTTCCCCATGAGCCTCTGAAACACGGCAGCCGCCGAGACTAACCCAAAAGGCATCCTTTTGAACTTGTACGCACCCATGGGTGTCACAAACGCTGTGAGTTCTTGCGACTCCTCATGCAGTTTGATCTGAAAATATGCCGAGGTGAGGTCGAGGGTGGAGAACACTTTTGCCCCCTCAAGCATGCTCATCATCTGGGTGATGTTCGGGAGAAGAAATCGATCGACTTAATGGTAGCACAGGGTCTAGACCTCAACAGAGGGATGCCTAGTGTGTGTAGACTAAACGCGAAATCCTTCACTGGGTACTCTCAGTGTTCAAGAGGTTTCCCATCAGAATTCCAACCTGTACCGCCCTACATCATTTGGGAATCTGGTAAAGGGCACACAGAGAGTGACCCAATGTATGATTTAGCGAGATCATACCTTTCGTTTTCTATGTCCCAATGTAGTTGGATATGAGTTGGGTATCAGGTTGTATCTGACCAGCAGTGCTAAATAGTGAATACAAAGTGTAACAAAAGGAATGAAAAAGTGTGGATAAAATTGGGTATAGGAAGGAAACATGAAGTTTAATTAAGGCCTTCCATTCCCAACATTAAAACCAGTGCTAAAGGTAGTGTCAACAAATAACTACCTTGACAGGTGTAATGGTCATGGTCGACATGTTTCTGCAGTTTTACCTTGGGCCCATAGGTCACCTACTGCTTCATCAGGACCTTCTCTGCTACTGCTTCATTCAGTGAACAAACATAAATGGGAAGTGCAATAATACTTATCACTATAAATCTCCCATTGATCTAGAGAATGTTGCCCCACCTCACCCGGCATCAGCGCAGGTATAATGGAGCCCCGCTCTTGCCGTCGGTACTCCGGACGTCCCTCTGGGCTGTCTGTGGGAGGTACCTCCTTGGGAATGGAAGGCCTTAATTAAACTTCATTTTTCCTTCCTATACCCAATTTTATCCACACTTTTTCATTCCTTTTGTTACACTTTGTATTCACTATTTAGCACTGCTGGTCAGATACAACCTGATACCCAACTCATATCCAAATACATTGGGACATAGAAAACGAAAGGTATGATCTCGCTAAATCATACATTGGGTCACTCTCTGTGTGCCCTTTACCAGATTCCCAAATGATGTAGGGCGGTACAGGTTGGAATTCTGATGGGAAACCTCTTGAACACTGCGAGTACCCAGTGAAGGATTTCGCGTTTAGTCTACACACACTAGGCATCCCTCTGTTGAGGTCTAGACCCTGTGCTACCATTAAGTTGGTTTTCTGTATGTTTTGGGGCTGTAGCACTGTTGGTCGTTAAATAACCCCAGACCCCCTTTTGTATGATTATTGAGGAAATCGATCGACCACGACTACTCTGTTAAGTGCCCTCAGATCGATGCAGAGCCGAACCGACCCATCCTTCTTCTTTGCGGCCACAATGGGTGCCAACCATTCTGTCGCTTCCACTGGGTGGAGAAGCGTGGCTCAGTGGTTAGAGGCGGCAGACCCGGAAGCTGAGATCGGCCGTGGACCAGGGTTCGATTCCCCGCCTCGGCGGGTCTCGGGCTCAAAAATTCCACGGACTCGACAATTCTCGCTCCGGTGCCGACTCGACTCACGGGGTCACACTCTGCAACTCTGGGCAATAGCTTGCTTAATCTCCACTACGGCCCCTCGCAGCGGGATGCCTGGCTTTCACCTTGTGGATACCCTGGTGGGGTATCTCACAGGGGAATACCAGGATGGGTTCCCTAAGCAAGCGCCTTGATACCTTCGGGTGATACGTGCGCTATATAAGTCGCAATACATTTCCACTGGTTCGATGACTCCTGCCTTGCACAGCTTCTCCAGTTCAGACTTCACCTCTTCTTGGATGGCAATTGGAAGCTTCCTGACTTTGGCCACAACCGGTTTAGCGTTCTCCTTCAACTTTATCTTGTGACAGTAGTTTTTTATACATCCTAATTCTTCTCTGAAAACTTCCTTGAAGTCAGACACAACGTCTTCCTTTAGTTCCAGCATCTCCTGTATCAAGATCTGGGGGTTACAATTGGGATTGAGATGGACCCCCAACTCCTTCTGTGCTTGCCACCCCAATATGTTATCTCCAACAGTAGACACATACACCTTGGACACTGTTGACCTGTTCCTGTACTCTATCTTGCCCCAAAAGTACCCTTTCATTGATATGGGGCGACCCGCATACCCACCGGGTCTCACATCCATTTTCCTCAAAATTATCTTCCCTTTGGACACACAAGCAAATTCTCTAGCATTAATAATTGTTATTCTGGAGCAGGAATCAAACAATGCCTCCAACTCAATGTTACCCACTCTTATGGTGTCTTTGGGACTGCTGATTTGACCCTCATCGATCTGTACCACAATTTCTTCACAGATGGTGTCATTACAGCTTTTGACCTGACTTCCGTTAACTTGTACCACAATTTCATCGCAGACTATGTTAGTCCTGTCTCTACTCTGTCTGCTGAACCCTTGTCCGCTCTTACAATACTGCCTGAAGTGACCTTTCTTCCCACACTTGTTACATGTGAATCTGAGGGTAGGACACTCTTTGTCATTGGCTAGATGCCCCTGCTTGCCACACCTGTAGCAGGTGCCCTTGAATGATCCTCCCACCCTGCTTTCCCTCTGCTCTCTACCTGTTACCTTTTGTCCTTTGATCACAGACACGGCCTCGCATTCGGTCACCACTTCACTCACACTGGGCTTATCTTCGTTTCTTTTCTCCCCAGTGTCTTGCTTTATTTCCTTGACACACTGCAACATGTGCTCAACTTGTTTAGCTATAATTAAAACCTCTCTCAAGGGCGGATCATCCTTAACCCATAGCTCCTCACGTACGCGTTCCATCCTGCAAGCTAACACAAACTGATCCCTGATCCTTTCTTCACTCGCACCACCAAACTTGCATGTCGCAGCTAGTTTCCTTAACTCAGAGACAACATCTTCAATAGATTCCCCCTCCTTTTGTGTTCTCTTCCCAAAATGGTACCTCTCCATTATGGTGCTAGTCTTGGGTAGGTAATGTAAATCTAATTTCTTAAGACTCACTTCTAGCTCATTGATGCCCCTCGCTTCCTGCGTCCCTAACTCTGGGAGGTGATCTAGAACTTCTTCTCCTTCTGCTCCTAGGTAGTATGCTAGTAATGCTACCTTCCTTTCTAGCCCAAGGTTTGGTCCACACACAGTGGCATAATTCGAAAAAAACTTTCTTCCACTTTTTCCATTGAATACTCGGGTCACCTGGATTAGTCAGGAAAAAGGGTGGAGGAGTCACACTCTGCATGGTGTAATATACAGGACGTTATCGCAATACAGAACCCCAACCCGTATGAGTAATACTGGACTAAAATTATGGATGGGGGTGGGGTTGGGCACAGTGACAGGAGGCGCTAAAGCAGCGAGAAAATCAACCCACTGGGTAAAGTGCTGTTAAGTTAAGTAAAGGTGGGGCAAAGTGTTATTCTCAAACCCAATGGTATAATGGGGTACAAATACTCAATTACCCACACATATACTTTAGTTTGTTTCACCACAAGTAGGCACCATGGCGAGTACACCAATCCATGGGGGCGCATTACATGCTATAAAGGATACTTTTCTTACAATAACCAAAATGATCCAGAGCACACCGTGAAGGGCCCACAGTTACGATTATTTGGTTCCCTAGAATAGTCTTACACAGCTAACACCCTTCAGGCAGGATGTCAAGGGAAAGTGAGGAGGATTCCGCTTATTGTGCACAAGATCCAAATAATACACAGTCTCTGCTTCACGCAGTAATGGCGTCAGTGTCAAAGTTACGTGAGGAAGTCTCAAAGGTTTTCCTTCTACTTCACGTGGAACAGTAAGGGAAAAATGCGCTGCTATGCTGCCATACACTAGCCCAGTGAGTAGGTATACAGTGATGAGCACCCAAGTTGATCCTGGTGCGCTGACGACTACCTGACGAAAGCAGGACGATGGTTAATGAAGGCGCGAGCCTGGCCTGGAGAATCACGCCGTGCCGTCAATGACCCGCGTTTTCCTAGCTCCCCGAAGACATCATAGGCCGCACCTCCTACTTCCCTTCCTTTGCGCTGCACACGAGTAAGACGTGGATTATGGCAGTCCGCTCGCACCCGCTTCGCCTTCGTGACTGCCTGATACACGCTCCCCTCAGGATCCTATAGGGGGCGTAAGAACTACGCGCCACACGCTTTAATCTAAGGTGCAGAAGCGCTTCGTTTAGCAGCTTGACAGGCGTCCGTCACCACCTCCGCCTCACAGGCTTTAACGACCCCGGTGACGGGTTCAGTTCTGCCAGTTCATTGCCCCTGGGTTCAACACAACGCGCTGAAAACAGCTGATAGCTTACTATTGCTCAGGTGCAGACGTTTCTTCCTACCGGCCAGCAATCGTTTACTTCATAGTCCTTGCCGCACTTCAAACTGCCACGATTCCCTCAATACTCCTCACTGTTGCAGCGGCACACACTACTCTTCATACCGGTGATGTCCGAATTACGGTGCGTTAATATGTTCTCTGTCTGCTTTCACAGTACGATTCTTCAAGCGTGTTGAGGTCGCAGGTGTGATCCCACCCTCGTCGCCAGTGTAAAAGCAGCCAATAACACGCTGGACGCTCATGAAGAATAACCAGGAACGTTTATTAGATGCGTGGTTACCCTGACGACCTCAGCCACAGCCTGTCTCAAAGGTCAACTCTGAACAATGTCCCCGGCGCTCGCCTTGGAACGCTGGTCGTGGTGACATTCTAAATGATGTCACCGTGAGCAGCTCCATTACATGCGGAGCTGCCGGGGGGGAAGACAAAGGTGGGAGATACCACACTTTCCAAGGCATGCCCTCATGGTAGAACTTCAGGCTCGTGCCTCTTCCAGGTCTGCGAAGGGCGGGAAGCTTGCTTGGTTTTAAATTCTTATGAAGCTCAACTGGTAGCATAAGTTTATTGAGCGGGATAACAAAATCAAAACGAGAAGAGAAACAGACAACAATCAAATGATATTGACAACAACAAATATTTTCAGCGCCTTCCAGAGAGCAGGATGGGAACTGGTTGCTCTTAAATGTAATTGAGGGATTATTCCAGAGTCTAGTGCCCATCAGTCTGAGGAACCGGCTTCAAGCACGTTCAAAAGTAGCAGGTTTTCAAGAACAGACGGAGCACGTAGGAACCGATGGGGTGAGCCCGTCATAGACTCCACTTCTCAGAAAACACACTGCTGTGAATAGTGATTTAGTGCGGGGTTCGTTGTTGAGCCTACAGAGAAGCAAAACTGTAGGGGAAATGGTGGCAGCGGGCATAAAGAGTGCAGATAATGATACAGCCGTTGAGAAACAAACTTTAACCGAGGGCATAGATTCGGGGGGTGTTATACCCACCTACAAAAATATTCTGTAGTACATAAGTAGGTACAAGTGCTTTCAGTCGGGTATGGTGATGTGTCTGTCGGATTTCAACTGGGATTTCCACAAACAAACAAAACACATTCTTTCTCTCTTGTCTCTGTTTAGAAGGTCTTACACAATGTTGGCTAGTTTGAAAATATTGTTTTTTAAGTACTCCTAACACATTGCCCTTAAAGCCCCCTAATGCCCTGCTTCTCATATAATGTATTTTCACAAGATACATCAGCTTGATTGTTGGGAAATCTGAAGTTCACCCCTCCTCCCTTCTTACTGACCAAGCCAAGCCCCTGACTTTAACAAACAAATTGTATTGTTCTCAGCATAACCCATAACAGTATAATAACAATACATTTAACAGGGCGCTCATACTTAAGGATAAATCGAATCAGATTAACTAAAATAGTACAGTACGTGAAGACAACCATGAAGTAACCCACAAGCTTACCCTTACCGCTGGCTATCCATGCATATCACTTACAAGATGGGAGCCTGGGCTACGTAGTCAGCCAAATACACCACTGTTCCATAGGTGGTTAGGTCTCTATATAGTGCATTACCTTTGCAGTAACTGACCATGAGGAATATATTTATGATGATACAGAAAACTATTTTTGTAGCCAAGTCTGTTCTATAACAAAGTGGCAATACATCAACAGATCTTTTAGCACTATGGATTTTAAATATTGGTAGTAACCACCTTCTAAGCGCAGTCAGTGCCTTTCTACGAAACCCATTACCCGAAGGACAGAATCCCTGTCCCATATGACAATTTACAATCGCAGAGGCCGCTGCACGGCAACTTAGCCCCATCAGCTCTTGTTTCGAGGGTTCCTAGCCTGAACTTAAGATACAATGTGTGTTGTGCTCTAGTTGCACACAATCCAAGTATGACTCGAGACCGGTATTTTCTTTATGAGAAGACAGACGTTAATAAGCCAAGCTTGGCCACATGCACCGCTTTGTAAGCCAAAACCACTCCTTAAACAAGTCAATTGAAGCAGTTTAAATCAGTGAATAATTATCGTAGAGATGGCCGTATAGCAGTGCCCTTAGGGCTTTCTCAACATGTGACATCCATGGATTTATCACAGGCCCTTCATAGGATTCCACCTCCAGCATGGATCTGAGATATGCCCTAGCCTGGGGATGAATGTGGAGCCAAACCCAACAAAAACCTGAACAGAGGGAAGTAATATCAACAATGGGTTGAATACTTGGCTTCCAATACAAAGGTGCCAGAGGATTGCCAGGCTCCACATTCTTCACAATATTCTGCGTGGTACAGCCCCAGAATTTGGACCATAAATAGTTGCTGCAGCTCCCTTTTGGTTTGGTACAAGTCATAATTTCCACCCACTTGCCAGGAGAAAACTGATTTTAAAAATATCATTGAACTTTTTTGACATGCACGTATTTTATTTACCCAAATAGTATACAGCCACATTGCCTGATCCAACATTCCGATGCCTTTTCTAAAGCCAGATGTGCATGTAAAAGAATGGCTTCTGCGTCAGCCTAACACTGAAGACAGTTCACAATACTCAGCTAAAAATCTTGCTGGCTCCATCCAAAAAAGGATGTGGCCTATGATTGGCTGGACCTCCATGTCATCCCTTTTTGTCCAGCGGAACAATTATAACTGACGGCCAGCACTTCATTAAAAAGCTTGCTAAGAACTGCCACCCATGAAGTAGGGTCTGCTTGGTACATGTCGACCGGAACTGGCTTGGGCCAAGAGATTTATTCAACTTTTGAATGCTGTTTCTACTTCAGGGATTGATACAGTAAAATTATTGCTACAATCCCCATTGTGTTGAGCCTGGCTCATTGCAATGTCAGATTTGTATTCGCCCTACTCGGTTCGGCAATTACTTTAACCCTTTGCATGCTGATGACGGAACCGCTCCGTCATCAGCTGCGGGTGCGCTGTGCTGATGATGGAGCGGTTCCGTCATGGCCCGCTCGCCGCTCATGCGCGGCGCGAATTCCGCGCCTGCGGTGAGCATTCTATTGAGCGGGGCGGGTCATGACGGAACCGCTCCGTCACAAGCACAGCCCAACCGACGCTGGTGACGGAGCGGTTCCGTCACCAGCATGCGCCCGCCGCATTTCCGCCCCGCCCCCTTAGCACTGCGGCGGAATAGCCGCCGCAGTGAAGAGGTTAAGTGGTGAACCCATGATCATGCTTTCGTTTATTTACATGTCCCAGAAAACCAAGAGATGCAAATTCGCAAGTTTGCATTTTTATAAGTGCTAGCAGGCTCTAGGCTCACGGAGGCCCTGAGCAGGGAGTGTAGGTAGGGGGCCCGAGGCCGCCAAATCCCTGCCAGGGGCCGCCACGCAAATATGTATCTAAGGATATATATTGGCGTGGCGGCCCCTGGGGTTTGGCGGCCCTGTGCAGGTGCACAGCTTGCACATGCCTTAGGCCGGCCCTGGTGCTAGCTTGCCTTATCTCACCACACATCCTCCTCTGGGCAACGCAAAAGTTTTTTCTAACTGACAACTTTGGAATATTCTTACCTTAATTCAATAAAATTTGTTTAATTATTATTAGAAGGATTGCATATGACTAAGTTAGCGGGAAAGCTTGCTCTTCCTTTGCCAGCACTGCTCGTCGAACCACTCAGTCCTACTTTAGGCTTGAACTCCCTTAGGGGGTTTGAATGTGGTCTCAGAAGAAGATGACTTTGCAATTAAAGACCCCGTAGTATTCTTTTGTTGCCTTCTCTAGCTATAGGTGGGTTCTTAAGATCTTTATTACTTCCTCCATTAGAAATAGGGCAAACGTGTCGTAGTCACTGCTCTCCATTTCATTGTTCTTCTGTTATTTGATGGAGAAATTCCTGAATGGTGCTGAAGCATCCATCTCTCATGGTACCCAGTGGGAATAGTGTATGCTGGAAATCGGCACTGATGGATCAGGATCACTTTCAAGGCGTGACACCACTTCCATGGAAAAGACGAACACTCAGACTTCCAACTTGCCCAAAGTATAATTGATTGGGGATGCTCTACTTCCTGACTTATAATTTCTACTTCCTAACTTATAATACCAGATGAAATATCTGAACTAGTACGGTCATTTAGTAAGTGCAAGCTCCAAAGTAACAACAGTGGCAAAAAACTACTCCCATGCCTTGTATTTTTATTATTGCGAAAGCAAAACAGCTCCGGGGTACCCCAGGCTGTGTCCTCATCATTACTTACACTATTGAATGGCTTTTTTGGTGGAAGAGGTATTTAAATCACCATATACTAAGAGGTTTTGGTGGTCCAAGTTGCTTCTGATAAGCTGAACTATGTCTTCAAGAGTTAATAGGACAGACACATCATTGGTACGGCGGCATGGGGGAACATCAACAGTCATCATTTCTAACACTGTCCTGGAGATGCAGTCTTAGTCAATCTAACAGGCAAACCCGACATTTGAGACTTTATCTAGGTAGCTGTTATGCTTTAATATGGATCTTGGTAGAAACTTATTACATTAATTCCCACCCCATTGGGCGAACATGTTTAGGTTTAAATGCTGGAATGTGATATTCCATAAACAGGTCCATCAAGGTTTCCAGGAAAGTCCACAACTCTTTAAAATATTCCTTTGCTTGGTGAATGTTTGCCACCTTGGATCTTCTATTTTAAGTCTTGTCCTGTTGAAATACAGAATCAATATCATTTTTTAGCATACTTATGTTCAAATTAAGGCTACCAAAGGGCTATGGAATGAGAACGGCTAACCTTCCCTTGATGCTTGGTTGTACAAGTACTGTAGTAGTTTTTTTCCCAGGAGAAACCCAATTTGAGTTTACAGATTAAACGAATACCTATATAATACACAGTGGTGACTCCTCCCCTAAGGCAGAGGAGTGACGCCCCACTGTTCACTAGCAGTGTAATAGAAAAAATGTAATGATAATAACTGGAGTTATTATCATTTTATTCTAAGTATTGTCAGTTTAGGGCAGGACAGGGCTTGACTCCCCTGACGTTGGGGAGGAGTTGTTGATGTACTCTACAGTGCGCATGATGCTTTGGCCGGCCCTCTTGTGCTGGCCAAAATATCATGCACACTTTGCATGCCCAGGTTCCCATTCCCCATCTGAGCGCTGAACCATGGCGCTCAGACCAATCACAACGCTGCATTGCACCGTTATGATCGGCTCAGGGGAGCCTGGGTGTTTCCTGGAAGAAGAGCGGAGGAGACAAGACATGGGATATACGGTGGAGAGACTCAGGAATCAGGTAAGTGAATTTTCTTTTTTCACCCCACCACCCGCCCCCACTGCCCCCATACCGTACCGGCTGCCACTGTTAATAAAAGTGGTTCATGCAGTCCAAAGTATGTCATTAACCATTAATGATCATCCTGGGGAGGGGTGGCATTCAAAGCAATTAACTTTGTCTTTGCAAAGTTGATAGAGCCTTTACCATGCAGTAGTCAGCGAATCTAGTCATTCATGACTAGAAAGTTCTGTCAGGAACAGCGGGACAGCATCATCACCAAATAGGAGTAGATGAATTTTCAGGTTGCATAATATTGGGTATGAAAGAAGCCCCAAACAGCCTGTTTATAAACAGACTCAACAACAATGGGGTAAGCATATAACACTGCAGCACTCCTAACGTTCACCCTCCTGCCCCAGCGCAGCGTAGCAAACCTGAGCAGTTGTTGTTCAATGAAGTCCCTGTGGATACACACATTAGGGGAAGGATGTGATGCAGGATAGTACGCAAACTTGCCTCTCCTATTTCAAACATGCAAGCAGCTAAAGTAAGGCTGTCACAGTGCTAAACATTTTGTATCAGGGGCGACAAGGCTTTCCTTGTGCTACTCAGTGCTGATTGGAGCCAGGTCATGATGGTCCCTATTATCCTTTATCTTTGTTACAACGATGGTCTTTTCCTCACCTGCAATATTTCATGAAGGCTTAAATGGACCTAGGGCCTGGAAATTTGCTGGATTTGCATATGATCTTACAGCCACTTAACTTCCATGGCCGTAGCTCAGGCTTAAATTAGCTGTTGCATAATTGCTGCTCACAGGAAGGGGCGTGGAATAACATCTATGTCCATGATGCAGAGCTGCTCCAAATTATCAAAGATTAGCCTACATACATTGTAGGATTTAAATTCCACTTGTGTAATACGGAACCTGCTCGCATTACTAGTGGCGGCAAGGCATTCACTGGTTCTATGTTATGGGGGTTAATCAGCTTTCTTATAGAGTACACAGCATCAACCATTTTTTCCTGTTTGGTCGTATATAACTTTGGAATAATTCAAGTGCCTCCCCTACAGTATTGTAGAGGGCAGAAAGACTGATTTAGGGGTTGGGTAGGGCACAAGCCCTTGCCCAAGGAGCTGCTCCCCTGCCACAAAACTGCTCCAATTGATTACACACTACTGTAATCGGCTGACCCTTTACATGGAAAGGGACGTATCTCTGGAAAACTGAGGGGCATATTATCAAGGGCTTTATCTCCGCTTTTTTGGCTTTAAAAGCCAAGAAAGCGGAGATAAAATTATCTCCCTATTACCAAGCTGTCGCTAACACCAGTTAGCGACAGCTAATAGGAGATAGTGACCATCTTGGGCCCCGCTTTGCATGTCAGTGATATTTATCACTAATGACATGCAAAGTGGGCGTGCCAAGATGTTAGCGACTGGAAACAGTCGCTAACATTGCTATCTCCTATTACCAACTTTTGGAGATATTCGCGCTAAGCGCGAATATCTCCAAAAGCTAACACCTGCCCATGAGCAGTTCTTAGCCATGTTATCCAATGGGAGGTGGATAACATGGCTAAGAGCATTTGCTCGATAATGCATGAATATCGCTGACTTTTCAGCGATATTCATGCATTGCGGCCGTTTTTTATCGCATTTGCGATAAACCTTGCTAATAGCAAGGTTTATCTGCGATAAAAATCGCCGATTTGCGGCGATAATTTTTGTCTCTAAACAAGTTAGAGACAAAAATTATCTCTATTGGTTGGTAATATGCCCCTGAGTGTCTCAACTTTCCAACAATACCTCCCTTTTGCCACAATTCCCTGGGAGAGTAGAGATGGGGGCTGTTTTCAGCCCCCACTGTGCTCCGAGGGAAACCAGGAAGGGGTTCGCTAGATGCCAGCCTACCAATGACGTGACTATGTAACTGACACGATCACTCAATTCGCAAGAGAGTCGTATCTCCCTTGGCCGGAGCGTGAGAGTCATCCGCTCCGACACAGGGGAGTGGTATATGGGGGAGAGGGCTCCAGAGCAGCACACAACAGCTGCAGACCCAAATTTTGATTCTAATACATTTTTGAAACTAATATACAACACCTTTTTGGTGTGTGTAATTTTGCACAAAAAATTCTAATATTATTCCTAATGTTCACACATATCCTATCTCTGTGACATGAAAGAGCAACACAGCAAGGATTTGAACCTTTAGAGGGAAGAATGATGGTGTTGCTATACATTATAATGAATAAAGTACCCCTGCAATATATTAGGAGGATATTGCAAAGTAACTCAGAGTCCCATGACCTTATAAAGCCACAGTACTCCTCAGTGACTTGCAATATCCTTATAATGTACAACAGGGGTCATTGATTACATATATTGTTTGACCTATGACACTTTCTACCTTCTAAATAGTCAGGACTTACTTATGACTTTGTAGGTCAGTGTTTTATGCACGTTGTGGGTGAGTGTTTCATGCATAGGTGATAACAGAGTGTGCCTTCCTTGCCTGCAAGAGTTACAATTATGGGGTGACCCTGTCTTCCTCAGAATCTGGACACTTAAAATAGTCATAAGTAAGATTGATTCTGTCGGAGGTGGCTAAAAACAAAATAGTACAGAATTAGGTAAGCAGTCTTAACTGGCATACTATACCGATATTCAAAAATTGAACATTAATTAGCACATGTATTTTGGAGTAATTCACTTTAAATTAACAATGTATATATCAAGCACCGAATGTAAACATAATCAACAAAGGTGCTCTATAGGTTACAAAAACAGAAGTGCAGCGGCGCTGTGCTCGTGGAAAGTGAATAAGTGATTCTGACACAAATAAAAACGAAAATATGGATGACTGGTCACATTTGATCAGTACATGTAAATTACCAGCAAGCCATAGTTTTGTAGTGTGTCACTAATTTCATGAAATTCAACATCCAAGCATATGAAAAACTAGAATATGGGTGTCACTAGAATCTACCTTCCTGACGCACACAGGTTCCCATAAGTACGCATTCAATCAATTTTAATTCCTTTTTAACTCTAAATACACTCAAGGGGTTATGTATACCATAAGCACATACTCCATCATTCACACGTTTGACATCCGTCCTCTTTTACCACACAGGGTGTAGCCATTGTTTTTGTCCTGATGAACCACCAGTTTATTTTAAATCATCATTTAACGATTCGAAATATTATTGACATTACCTTTGTTCATATACTTGGATGTTGAATTTCATGAAACTGGTGACACTTTACAATAATATGCGTTGCGTATAATTGATATGTACAGAGAAAAACTGACTAAGCATCCATATTTTGATTTGAATGTATATTGATATTCACTTTCCAAAAGCACTGTGACGCTGCACTTATGTTTTTGTAACCTATGGAGCTCCTGTCTTGATTGTTTATATGTCTTGCTTAATATATAAATATTTCACTTGAAGTGGATTCTTCCAAATACGTTTGTTATTTCCTGTTTATATTTTTTATTACCGGTAGAGTATTTCCGTTGAGACTTCTTAGCAAGATGGCTGCTGACAGTCTGTAGGGAGAGGACGCGCTCCCTGTTGCTCCCCGGCTCCTGATCTTACGTGCGGAAAGAGGAAGAATGGTGCGATAGAACGGCGGCGTTTTTGAAAGCCTACATCTACTCTGTGTGGCAGCGGCTTTCATTCTGGAAAAAAAACGGGGAGAAAATTAGTCTATGTGGCTGTTTATGCAGGCAATTACGGAGGTACTAACCTTCCCGGCAGTGGATGTAGTGCTGACGCGGGCATTGGCTAATGCACGTCAGCTGATGGTGAAGGCGAATACCTGGAAACAACAGTATCGGCAGTTGAAGCGATATCGGCAGCAGCGCTCCACAGCGGTAGCGTTGTCCACAACTTGGCGTTCAATGGCGCCGAAGATTTCAAAAGTTTTGAGAGAGGAGAAAGCTGCTTGGAGCGAGTCTGATGCTCCGGCGGCTAACCTCCGTACAAAGAAACCGACACGGACCCAGGAGGGGGCTGAGGATCTACAGCCTGCCGACCAAGGAAGGAGCACAGTACGAAGTAAGGAGGCTGGCAGCGGCGTGGGGGAGAAACCTAAGAAAAAAGACAAAAATAAGACGGCTTTGACAAATAAAGGAAATAAAGGAAAACCAACGGATCAAGGGAACTTGAGGCAGCCGCTAGTTTCAGAGACCTTTTTTCCTGTTTCTGTAACTAACTCCCTGGTGTCTGGTACCGCTATAGCTCAACCAGAGTCTGTGGAAATTGTGGAAACTGTGAGTTTACATCCTGACCTTGACCGCGGCCCCCTCGTGAAAGAGGTAGACAGTAACCTGTTGGTATCTAGCTTGGTATCTAGCTTCTCAACAGAGACTGATAAGGTGGAAACTCTGAATAAGGAAGGTTGCAGAGATATTGAACCACCACAAGGAGGCTCATTACAGGAGAAAGAAGGGAGCCTTTTTGTGCAGGACAAACAGAGGCATACAAAGGAGGGAGAAGTGGTAACTGACAATGGCAATGCTAATAGCGTACCAAGCAATGTAGACGTTGGCATTATAGAGAATGGCAGTACTGTATATCTTGCTGAGGAGAGTACTTTACCTCCAAACTCGGGATCAGATAACATCTTGGATTTAACAGAGGCATTAACAGAGGCACTAAGGGAGAGACAAAGAAGTCTTAACGCTCCTAATCTGTCTGTTAAAGGGGTGGATAAGAACGAGGCCAATATAAGTAAACATTCCGATGTGGGGGGGGATGGAAAAGGAAATGGTAATGGTGATAATAATATGAATGACATGATTAACAGTGACCCCAAGGTTCTGATAGCTCTAATTGGTTCTCCGAATGATGAATGTTTCTTCTCTGTTAATGAAGGTGAGGAGGAAGGAGCAGAGGTGGGGGCGGTTGGGGGAGGTGAGTCGGAGGATTCTTCTACTGCTGACTTGGGGAGTGATCAGACACTGTCAGGGCTAGAAACAGGGTCTACATCAACATCAGGTTCTGGAGAGGTTTCTGGCCAAGATATAGTTGCAAAACGCAAATCTAAAGTCTTGACTAAAAAAAGGAGAAGAGCAAAAGGATCTATAAGCCCAGCAGCTATGAATGTTGTAAAGAGGCTTGATTGGGGTTATGCAGCTACATCTCAGATGTATAAAGAGGGTGCTGCGGCCCTAGATGAGACCATGGGCTCTTTACGGATGAATGATGAGGGAGTTAAGCAAGGCCAACCTGAAACCCGGACCCATAGCCAGGGACAATCTCAACATCAAAACTCACCTATGGGGCTCGAAATGATTTTTTCTATGCTTAAACAAATTCAAACTGAGGCAAGGGTAGAGAGCCAGAGAGCCAGACAGGAAAGCAAAAAAATACAAAGTTCCCTTCGAAAAGTAAATAAAGCATGCACAGAATTGGCAGGGAGACTTACGGAGGTTGAAGGAAGAACTGTGACTTTGGAAGATGAAATGAAAGGCTGGAAGGAATTTAGACAAGATCAAGAGAAGACCAATAGTGATGTATTATGGAAGCTCGAAGATTTTGAGAATAGGCAGAGGAGAAATAATGTCAGACTCCTAGGTATTCCGGAAGGAAGAGAGGGAAAGGATGTTAGAGCCTATACAATAGAACTTCTTAAGGGAGCACTCCCAGACATAAAAGGCTGGGACTGGGAATCAGAGATTCAACGTGCTCATAGATTTCCATTCATGCAGAAGAAGGGGGATGGTTCAAATAAGCCTAGAGCAATTTTAATCTATGTGGGCAACTATTTACTAAGAGAAGAGATAATGGCCAAGGCAAGGCCACAGGCAAAATGCAGATATCAGGAGGTAGAGTTTTTTGCTAGACCAGACTTCTGCCACACAACGGTAGAACGTAGGTGGAGATTGCGGGAACTAATAGCCCCGTTTCAGAGAATTGGCTGCGAGGCATATTTAATGTTTCCCAGTAGGCTGAAGGTGGTAAAAGATGGACAATTCAAAAATTTTTATTCTGAGATCAGAGCGGCCGAATTTTTGGCATGGCTTAAAGAAAGGAAATCGCAGAATCACACACACTCCCAGACACATGCTGATAGGGAACTGGTGGTAGATCTATTAGCTAAAGACAGCAGGATATAGCCGGATATAGCAGGATATAGGGTAAGGATTCTGGAAGCAGAAGAAGAAGCATAAGAATGTAAAATTGTATAGTATTGTATTGCTATGTAAATTTGTAGATAGGTATCAATAAGTGTGCATCTTCTTTGCCAATGGGTAGGAAGACAACAGGAGTGGGGGGGGCGGGGGGGCGCGGGGTCCAAGCAGACACAGCTGTCAAACATAGGTCCCTTGGACCTATTTGCCTGTAGGGGGGGTGGGATAGCTGGGGTGGGGGTCCAGGGTGGGGGACACAGGGGGGGCAAGGAACACAGAGTAAGCTGGAAATCTGGTACACAGGAAATAATATGGAATAAGAGGATAAACAAAATGGAAGAAATATTTGTGATGTGTAAAGCCGTGGCAACAAAGTGTGTTACTTTTTTTTTTGTGAAATGATTAAAACTATGGTTATATTTATCAAAAATCCAGGATGAGTATTCGAATAATGACATGGAACGTATGTGGTCTTAACGATAAGGCAAAAAGACAGAAGGCAGCAGTCTTGATTAAAAACTTAAGATTAGATTTTTTAATACTCCAAGAGACCCACATACAGGTGTCTGAAATTAGGCTCCTAGACCAGTTAGGCCTTACTGTTATAGCACACTCCAGGCAGGGAACTAGGAATAGGGGGGTTGCTGTGATGGCAAAGCAAAGAGATATCACTACTGGAAAAAAATGGGAGGATGTTTGGGGCAGATGGGCCTTAGTAGAGTGTATGGTTGGGCAAACATGGGTTACTTTTGGGTCTATTTACGGATCTACAGGAGATGATCCGGAGATTTTTGAAGAAATTGACATTGAGTTGGCAACCTGGGCTCCCTTTATATTGATAGGAGGAGACTTTAATATTAATGGAGCAGGGGGATTGGGGTTGGGGCTAGGACCCCCAGTCAAATATAAGGGAAGGAAGAAAAGAGTTTTTAAAGCAATCTATAACTTAGCCAGGAATAATGGATTACTTGATGTATGGGATACCCTTAACCCAGGACAAGATGGTTTTACATACTATTCAGCACCCCATAGAATAAGCGTGAGATTAGATTACTTTTTAATTAGTAGTCAACGCATTGATGGGGTAGAGATTGAAAGAATACCAAGGCTCTTATCGGACCACAATCCTCTTATTGCCACTTTGAAGGGTATGACAGCGGTAAGGAAGATATCGGAGTGGACATTTGAAAAGGCACTGTTAGTGGAGGATGCATACATTCAACATATGAAGAGATGGATAACTGAATTTTTTAATATAAATAGGCATACAGCACCCGTAGGGATAGTGTGGGATTGTTTTAAGGCTGGAGTAAGGGGTGAGACCATTAGCTTTGGGGCTAGAAAAAGGAAACTGGAGAAAGAAAGAAATGACCGGGTAAAGAGGGAGTTATTGTTGGCAGAGGAGGAATTAAACAATAGGACAGAGCAAACTGATAATGGAGCTCCAACGGATTCTGCATATATGAAACTTGTAAAAATAAGAATGGAAGCAGAAGAGTATATAGCAGAGAGGGCAGCTAAACAATATACAGTGAATAGAGAGAACTGTTATGAGATGAATGAAAGAGTTGGCAAAATGCTAGCAGCTAGAACTAGACAGAAGGCATCTCTTGGTGAGATAAAAGCAATAAAAGATAGCTCAGGGATGATGGTAATCAATGTACAACAAATAAGGGAAGTCTTCAGGAACTTCTATACGAAGTTATACTCTGAAAGTCAAAAAAAAAATCCTGAAGACATAATGGAGTATTTGAACTACTATGAGGGGAGGCAGCTGGATGAAACAGAGAAGCAGAGGATCGATAACTTGTTAGATCTAGAGGAACTAAAAGCAGCTATGAAGAGTTTACCATCAGGAAAGGCTGCCGGTCCAGATAAAATCCCGTTAGAGTTTTATAAGGTGTTCTGGGAGGAGTTAGGAGGAGATATGCTTTATACTTTGAAACAGGCACAGAAGGGATGCTCAATACCGAATACCTGGTCTGAGGCTGAAATTGTGGTCATCCTTAAGAAAGGAAAAATACCAACAGATCCGGGGTCATACAGACCAATCACTCTCATGAATACAGATACAAAGATATATTCGAAGGCACTGGCAATTAGACTCGCCAGTGTAATAACACCTCTAGTTACTACCACCCAACATGGTTTTATACCAGGACGGGGGACTACGCATCACGTAAGGAAATTAATTATCCTTATGGATAAGACAGAGGCTAGTGGGGACCCATTTGCGGTATTATTACTGGATGCTGAAAAAGCTTTTGACTGTGTATCATGGGTATATTTGTGGAGTGTTTTGGAAAAGTTGGGATTTGGTAATGGCTTTTTGACAGCGATAAAGACATTGTATAGAGATCCGATTGCGGCAATTAGAATTAATGCGGGGTTAACGGATAAAGTAAAAATTGATAGGGGCACAAGGCAGGGTTGCCCATGCTCCCCGCTACTGTTTGCCATATATCTAGACCCGTTAATTCGAAGACTGGAGCTAAATAGGAATATTCCCCCAATCGTTACACTTAGGGGTGAGTGTAAGATTTTGGCATATGCTGATGACGTGGCGGTCATAACATCTTCACCCACAGAGGCTATAAGATACGTGGAACAAGAGGCAAAAGAATTTGGGAAGGTGTCTGGGTACTCCTTGAACACTGGAAAAACACAAATTATAAAAAATAATAAGGCTCTATGCCAGGACTCTCGGGTGGCGCAGACGGGAATTTATCTGGGAATAACCATAACCTCAGATTTAGAAAAGATAGTAGAACTAAATATTGATCCTATTGTACGGAAAGTAGGGGGAGAGTTAGATAGACTGAATAACCTCCACTTTACTTTGGTTGGAAGAGTAAATATTGTAAAAATGTTAATTATGCCGAAATTCTTGTACCTTTTTCGAACAATTCCCTTATGGTTTGACAATGTTTGGTTTAAAAAGATTGAGAATATGATCAATAAATTCATTTGGTCCAAAGGCAAAACTAGGAGGGCTGCGAGATTCTTGGCACTCCCACGAGAAAGAGGAGGATGGGCATTACCAGACTTCAAGCTCTATTACTGGGCTACTGCTCTGCAGTATATGATCGGACTAATAGGTGGAGCTGAAGCAGAAGGAGAAGACCATCTGGGGTCATTGGCAATATATGGCATACTAATGGGTGAAGAAACCAAAAATATTTTTTTGAAAAACTTTGACACGGCATACTTTAAAAGAACACGCTTCAAGACTATGTTGGGAGCATACAATATATGGAAGGCTTTTATGAAAAAGTTTGGTTTGGGAAAATTCAATAGGTATACGAGGATATATGAGAATATGGTATTTCCGGGAGATATATTCTCTGACTCAGTATATGCAGAGTGGTATCGGAAAGGGGTAACAAAACTGGGGGATGTTATGGGGACACAAGGGATGAAACAATTTGCAATAATACAGAAGAAATTTAATTTGCCAACAAGTCACTTCTTCAAATACCTACAAGTAAGAAGTTTTTTGCAAAATAAAAGAGGTGGGACAAGAGGATTTGTAAAAAACAACATATTAGAAATAATAGAGACTGGAGTAGACTGTACAATTAAAAGGTTATACGCTGAGTTAAATGAACCTAGACCAGACGACATGGCTAAATGGGGGGAAATTTGGTCAACGAAGTTGGGAATAGAACAAGAATGCTTTAATGTATCATTAGAATTAGGGATAAAAATTCTATGCTCTGCGTCATTACAGGCACAGCACTACAAGACTATGTACTGGCTATACTACACCCCGGCTAAATTAGGACAATGGGGGGCGACAACTGGTATAAACTGTCCCAGGTGCATGAGTGTAAATGCAGATGCTATTCATATGTTTGCAACATGTCCATGCTTAGTTACAACACTTAAGGAGATAGAAATGTTCTTACAAAGGGCATTAAAACTAGCCGCTAACTTAACACCTGTGATTATTTTGCTAGGGGTAGATGGAAGTAATGAAGATGAGGCAGGGAAATATTGTATTTTTATTGCCATGGCGGTGTACAGACTATGTGTTGCTTCTGCATGGTTAGAACAAATGGCACTATCATTCCAGCAATGGTTAGTTAGGTTGTTGAGTATATACAATCTAGAAAGAGCAATCTACTCAAGAAGGGGGAAAAACTCGAGGAAGCTAGGTCTGAAAATATGGGAGGTAATAACGAAATGGAAGGAAGAAGGATGACTTGTATAGGAAATGTACATACTCTGTATATAATTGGTAAATAGTGTCTAATGTATATAATGTATATAAACGACTCCAATATGTAATTACAAGGAGAGTGATTCCATCTTAATAGGGACTGGCGTAACATTTTGACACGAAGATGAAGTTTTTTGTTTATGGCATAATGAGTTGTACTGTGCAAATATTTTATGATTATGTACTACTGTTTATTTGTTCCACACCCCCTCTGAGTCCCAGAGGGTGGAAAATATCTAAAAATCTGTTAATAAAAAGAATAAAAAAAAAAAAAAAAGAGACTTCTTAGCTAATTCTATACTATTTTGGCTTTATGCAACTCCAATAGAATCAAGCTAGTTATGATCTTTCCTTGCCCCTCAGGCTATTATATTGGTTTGGGGCCCATCGGGGGGGAGTGGGGGGGGGGGAGGAAAAGCACCGACCAGAGACTCAAAATTAGGTGTGGTAAAGGCCGCTTTATTGGAAGCAGGTGCACCTTATACAATGAAAAGCCTCGGCCTGCGCCATACAAAACTATACCTCACTAAATATGCAATTTCCTGACAAAACCCCCCACCCCCTCCCCTAACTGGTTCCCCCAATCCACAAACAGTAAACAATTAGCAGAAACGTCAATTTGCCTCTCCACCTGGCTAAATGCTTTATTATGCTTGACCTACGCCAACAACAGATCTCCTACACTTTCCCCACATATTAGGAAGAACCGCCCCAAGGCATAACATCACCCCACACCTGCTCCAGTGACACAACCAACCCCACAACCATTGAGCAAAACTAGATGCACCGGCCCCCAAGAAAAACTCCTTCCAAAAACCACCGCACACCACCATAAACCCCTCCTATACCCTGAAGAAAAGCAATCACCCCTCCCCCTGCCCCCCGGGCCCCGTACTTGAAACCCACCCCCCCATCAACTTGATCGAAAACCCAGGGAGGGAGGGTGGGAAATGAATTACCTCCGCCACACCCCCGCCCGACTGCTGTGTCACCAGCCACCAAAATGGTGGCCTGTGACTCAAAATGCCCGGTTTTACAGGGGACCAGCCCAAAAGCAACCCAAAGCTACCAAGTAGCCCAAAACCAGCCCAGCTGGCTCTACCCCCCCTCCCCCGGCCCCAAAACCTCCCGGGGATGGCAGGCCTCCCGCTGGTCGGCCGCCCCCCCAAAGCCCTATTGTCTTTCTGCTACATTCCGTGAGTTTGAGCACACGCTGATTAGTTAGTAGAAAATGCTGGTTAAGGAAAGCATTTAACCAGAAGACGGCTACCTGACATTAGAGGATGATGTATTAAACAGTATTTTTGTCTTGCCCCCAAACGTATCACAACTTTGAGAGTTTGTGTTTTAAGACTCAACTAATGGATCCACTGCATTCCACTTCTGGTTGTCTTATAGTACCCGGCCATTGGTGGAGCGCCCCTTCTCCTTGCATAAATAAGGGCTTCTGGCACTCTTGCTGAGTTGCTGTTCCACTTCTAATGTCCACAGGGGTGGCTTTTGCGTACAAAACCCCATATATACGAAAGCTCGACACTGGAGGTTATCAGAGGCTGTAATTACGTTATATGTTTTAATAAACACATCATTAACAACAAAGTTGCTCTCTAACATAAGACTCAGTTAATGCAACAAAAACACAAACGTTCTTTCAAGAAATTAACAGGTCCTAAATGGGAAACATCGTTAACATTGCAGTCAGTATGCTGTTACATCGCGGTTGTTACAATGACTGCGATGTTACCATGCTATGCCATTACAACGCAAGTTTTTACAACGGCTTGCGCTAGATGGCGTGCTAACATTACAAATAGTGTAGTTTACTATCCTAACACCTTACCTACTGTTAAGTGGACTGGAGTTAGAATAGTAAATTACACTTTTCTAATGTTAGCATGCCATCTAGCGCTAGTCGATGTAAAGACTTGCGTTGTAATTGCATAGCGAGGTAACATCGCAGTCGTTGTAACGACTCCGATGTAACGGCACGCATTGTACTGCCTTGCGTGGTAACGTCATACATCCGGTAAAATCCTTAGGGAAGGAGCTTGAAGGAAAAAGGGACTTGGTTGCTAAATTTTGCAAGCAAGCAATCGGTTGGAAAGAAGTGGCAGCATGGTATTGGATGCTAATCCAAAATGTTGAAGAGATGAAAGACAAGTTTACAGAGTCCTGGAAGAAAGATCTTCCGGATGAAGATCTCAAAAATATGGGGAAAGTATCGATGTCTCTTTTATGTTCTTATGTGAAATCTGCACCATTAAAGAAGAATCATATTTTTACAGTTCATAAGGCATACCGGACTCCATCGGAACTATCAAAGATGGGGAGCCGAGAGACCACGAAATGCCTGAAATGTGGAGAGTTTAATGCCAACAAGTATCACATGTTCTGGTCGTGCCGAATCATCCAACCCTTTTGGCAGAAAGTGGGTGAAATGATCTCTGGCATTCTTGGGCAAAGGAGTGAGGTGACTACGTCTTCTGTAATTTTTGGAGTGCTTCCGGGGGGGATAGACAATTAAAGCTTAACTAAAAACCATCAAGTTCTTTTTTTTGTTCTGACCCTTCTTGCATGGAGGGAATTATGTATAGAATGGATTCTCCCCTGCCCCCCTATGGAGGAAGAATGGATTTATTCCATTCAGAGGATTTCCCGACTTGACCGTGCAAGTAAGCAGACCAACAAAACTAAATATTGGGAAATATGGGATGACTGGGCTAAGACACACATTTCAAATGCATTATAATAAGTGTCATTCTCACTTTTTTGCCGGTTCACTGTTTCACTGCTACTTGATTGGGTGTTTTATCTATTTACGATACCTTGTCACCTACTTATCAGGCTTTTCACAACTCTTTCTACTTTTCTTTTTGCTTAGGAATCATTTTGAATTCTTGTGCTTTATGTCTGATGATTAAAACTATGCCTCAAAGGCATAGCTATAGCACCTGCCTATAGAAGTCTAGGTGCTATACACCACCCAAGAGGATAACTACTGGTATGACCGGGAGATAAACTATGTCCTTCCTCCCTTGTGGAGTGACCGGGTAGTAAGTTATCTTACCATGGTTTGGTCTTTGCCCTTTCTTCTTTTAACTTAAAGCACAATGGATACATGAGGACCAAAAAAAAAAAAGAAAGGAACACCAGCTGCCGTGATAATGCCAGCATTTGAGCTACTTTCGAATGGGAGTTACTTGAAGCTGGGCGATCAAGGTTGTTGTGGCATGCTTCCAGGCATTACATATCTGGTCACCGTGAACACCAGGGTTACTTGCTGTATGCAAGTATTGTTTCAACTGACAAATACAGCCAGGGAGGCGCTAGTATGGCCTTCGCTGAATATTTTGTTGATACAGTTTGATGCTTTGGGCAGAATGAAAGCCATGCTTTTAAAGCAAACCATGCCATTAGACTCCACTCGAGAAACCTTTGAACTGCAAGTTGCAAGGACCTCGACAGAGTTACAGGCACTAATACACCTATTTAAGACCATGGTCTCCAGATTCCTTAGACCTTTCCAAACAATCCTCTAAGTTATTCCTAACTTCATACACTCCGTGTTTGGAAGCATTTTCAGGGGTCTACCTCTGATCCTGCACACTGTATCTGGAATCCTGATTGTCGTTTACCTGCTTCGCAATGAACAGACCATCCACCAGCAAGATTGAGAGAGCTCTCCTGGAAAGATATTACCGTGAGCGCATGGTACAGCATCTGGGTGCACCTTCCCAACGGGAACTAAGTGCTTCTTGGTTCCTATCCTTCAGACCAGTCTTTGAGGACTGCGTCGTACCTGTTTTCTGATGCCTGTTCTGCAGAAGTGAATGCAAGTTGGACATCTGCCTGACACCTCTGACGAAGATGCCAGCGGACTTAGACTCCAGGCTGGAACCACTGCATTCCCATGCTTGACTCTGTCCCCAGCGTATTCCCATCTTGACGCATGCCTTCCTTGAGGAATTCAATTTCAGCTCCAACATTGACACTGAGGTTTCAAATTCAGCAGCGGAAGCCCACATGCAAGCTGCCAGCAACGAGGAGTTACATCAATGCACACTTCACTTGCTATGCGAGGTACTACAGTGTTTGTCCCCTACAACAGCAGGCAGAGACAATGTTATGTCTCCCAGCCAGTACATTTAATCTGAATCCGGCTCACCATGTGCTGGGAACATATATGGAACTTTTCCTTTCCCTTCGTTTACTCTTGAAATAATTTTTTTTCTCCAAATTGACACTTTCTATCTCAGTGCATGGCCTTCTAAGTACGCTTACAGTAGTTCAACTTGTATGATCAAACTCATTTAAAACTGTGATTTGTGGAACTTTACCACAATATCAAACACTACCAAAAGAAATGTTTTCCTCGTTTTTTTAAACTGTTTTTTAATGAAGATTTTAATGTTTTTAAACATTTTAAATGACTGCTTGATAATGTTATGCACTGACACTGTTATCAGTGTGTATTTCGACAATGTGTATTATTATTGTTAAGTATTAGGTGGAGTGGGTGTTATATTCGATATCGGTACCCTAATATAGGTCCAGGGAACATCGTACACTTTCTCTACATCAGCTCCCATCATTTCATATGAACAAGCCTTATAAGGACATAACTTCAAATAAGGAAAGACATCCTTGTATGGACATAATGCCTTATAAGGTCTGCAGCCTTTTATGGACTAAACCTTTCACCTAGTTCATGACGAGGGTGGGTTCTGCCTGATAGATACTGCTAAGATGTCATCCTTAGCACATATGAATAATTCATGAATACACTCTCTAGGAGGTACACTTCACCTCTCCCATCGACGCACAAGGTTTAATCCCCAAACGTCATCCTCATACTGAACAATGGGTAACACATGTACATAGGTTGTATAAATACAGCCCCTCTTGCTATCAGTAAGCAGGAGGGACCCGAGACTTCAAGGCCGACACACTGACCAGAGACACTGGGGCTCCGGTATGACATCGCTCCAGCTGATAGTGGTCTAACCATCCCTTGCGGGGTGTCCAACTTGAGCCCAGGACGGAGTCCCACACTCTCACTATTCAGGTATGGGGTTTGGACTAAATCCTAGCGGGATTCTTGGCTCCTAGATTCTATGCCATTTGGCTCTTAGGATCATTAGAACTTTCGCGCCTACTCACATGCTAGGTACACTTAGGTACATCTAGTCAGGCATCTTAGGAGTACGCACTTTATTTTATAAATGCATTCTATATTCATGTATAGGTTCATGACCATTGCAAAATGGTAGAACAATACTATTTCTTCTTATTCACTGTACTGCTGGTTCTATATCTCTGTTACTATGTTACAGTCATAACAGCGCACTTATTCTACATGAGAAGAACTACTGTACAATAAATTCTTATTGTAAACACGTTCAACTGTTTCTCCTCTGGATCTCTCTGAGAGCAAAAACAAGCGACACGATTGACTGGGTGAAAAATAATATATTGTTTCCATGAGTCTGAGGCTATTGTGTTCTAAAGTTGCACAAACTAATCTCTCTGATAACAGGAGATTCTAGTGACACTGCGAGCTAGCTAATGCGAACCATAGGCTAATACATGCGGCGGGTGTGTACACAGAGTCAGTCTGCCACCAGACCCACAGTATATGTAATCCGTAATCGTCGTAGGTCCTGCATGACAGGTTACTTTTTGGGACTACACTACAACATGGTCAAGCAGTTTTAGGAGCTTGGGCCACACGAAAAAGCTGTGCCAGCGCTCAGACACATAGACTGATAGTGTTTGGAGCATGCTGCACATGGACAGACAGTGTTAGGAGCTTGATGCACAAAGAACAGGTAGAGTTGGAGCTAAGGCACATAAAAAGGCAGTATTAGGGGCACAGACAATTGGGCAGGCAGTGTTAGCATCTTGAAGCACACGACAAGCAGTATTGGAGCTCAGACACATTGTCAGGCAGTGTTAGGAACTTGGAACACATGAACTGGTTTAATGACCAGAGCGGCTGACTTTGAAGCTGGGGAGCAAGGTTCAGGTCTGGCAGGAGGCTCAAGCATCCTGTGATTCTGGGCAAATCACTTAATCTCCCTGTGCATGAAAAAATGTATATGCCTGTCTGTTATGCAGCTGGTGCTCATGCAAAGTGCTCTGATACCTTCATTTTGAGTCCACACTACATAAAATTGCAGCACAAAAAAACAGGCAGTGCTATAGTTCAGGCACTTAGGAAGTATTAGTAGACGGGAACCCATGCACAGACAGTGTTAAGAGTACAGGCAGATGGACTGATGGTGTTAGGAGCTAGGTGCACATGATCAGGCAGTGTTAGAGCTCAAACACATGGTCAGGCAGTGGGAGGAGCTAAGGGGCATGGGCAGGCAGCACGTGACTCATAAGACACATACAGGCAGTGTTAAAGCTAAGGCACATTAACAGCCAGTGTTGGAGCTCAGGCACATAGTCAGCACTCTTAGGAGCTTGAAGCACATGAACAGGCAGTCTTAGGAGTGCAGGCACATAGACTGATAGTGTAAAGCGTTTGGAGCACATGTACTGGCATAGTTAGAGCTCAAGAACATGGTCAAGCAGTGTGAGGAGCTCATGGACCAGCTCAGTCACACGGTCAGACAATGTGAGAACCATGAGAAACATGAACAGGCAGTGTTAGAGCTAAGGCACATGGTCATGTAGTATGAGGAGCTCAGGCACAAGGGCATACTATGTGAGGAGCTCAGGCACATGGGCAGACAATATGAGAAACACAAGACCCATGAAGCATTGTGGCAGCTTGAAACACAAGCACAGGTAAAATTACAAGTATGAGGCACACTCAGGAAAGAGTATAAGGAGATTAGGGCAGATGGACGAGTAGTGTGAGGAGTCTGGAGAAGACAGGCAAATAGGATGAGGTGTTTGGGACAGACAGTGTTAGGAACAAGATTGCCACCAGTTTAAATGTATGATCAGATCAGGCAGGGTGAAGAATTTAGGGCATATGGTCAGGGAGTGTTATGTGCACAAGGACAGGCAGTGCTAGGTGCTCAGGTATGGTCAGGCAGCATTAGGTGCACATGGACAGGCGATGGTAGGTGCTCAGGCACACGGTCAGGCAGCATTAGGTGCACATGGTCAGGTTGTGTGAAGAACTTAGAATACATGGAGAGGCAGTGTGAAAACTTAGGGCACATGGATAGGCAGTGTGTCAGGTACACATGGGCAGGCAGTGTGAAAAGCGTGAGGCACATCTAGAGATTTATGCATAGTGTCAAGGGGTGCACCAGGTGTGTGCCCCTGGGGCACTATGGTATTAGAAAAGTGGGCAAAGGCACTTGTTTGTCCCTTTCTGCTACAGCAATAGGGCTGGCACAAATGTAGTGCCAGCGATGTCTTGGATGGTGTTCCCTCATTTGCATGTTTTTTCTGGGGGGGGGAGTTTTATATAGCGCAAACTAGACCTGAAGGTATCAGAGTGCTTTACATGAGCACCAGTTACCCTACAGAAGGACACATTAATTTTTTTTTTGTTAGGCATGGGGAGATTCATCCCTGCCGAGACTCGAACCCAGTTCCCCGGCTTCGAGGCCAACCTCCCTAGCCATTAGACCACATCCTCGCCCCTAGTGGGTGTGGCCCATGCAAATGAGAGAATCACTTTGTCTGCACACCCACACCCTATTATCGATGCGAGTGCAGAGGCAACCAGGCTTTTAGGAGGCACACTGATGCACCAAAAGGAGGTGACACACATGACCCTCCCAGACATCCCCTGCAAGTGGGTGTAGTCACTCACTGCATCAGCCTGTAGGGGGGGTCTCTGTTCCCTTTTTAAAGTGAAGGCAGCTGCCACTTGCACTGTAAAATACACAGCGGCTTGCAGGCAGCTGCTCTTTCTTTCACCAAATACGATGCCCACAGGGCAGGTGTGAGTTCGCAGCTGTCCTGGGGACAGTGCATTTATTATAATAGGACACACTATCCCGGTTTGTATCTTTTGATAGATGTGCCATGGTGAAAACTGGCACAGTGCGCCCTAAATAAAATACAGGCCCAGGCAAGCACCGTCTAATATGTTGTCATCCAGAAGTGTTATATGTATGATGCACATTGACAGACAATAAAATGAATGAGACGTATAGCGTTAAGAGATTAGAACACACAGTCAAACAGTGTAAGGACTTTCAAACAAAGGTGCATACTGTTAGATTCTTTAGGCGCACTAGTGTGAAAAGTCTAAAGCACAGGAAGAGACAGTATGGAACTCTCAACTCTAAGGCTGGTAGCGTTTGATCCTTGGGGCACCTTGGCAGGCCGTAGATAGTGTGCCGTTCATGCCGCACATGGGCAGGTAGGATTGGGACACATGGACAGATAGTGGAGTGAGTTTAGGCAATATGAACAGATCTTGTGAGGCACTCGAAATACCACGGAGGACTTCCGGCCTCAGTCCACCTTAAGTGATAAAGCTGAGGGGGGGTGCCATGGGGAGGACGCCCTCAACACCAAGGCTACTCTGGAAGTAACTCCATCATCAGTCTTTCTTGTATTGTAATTGATTTTTTTGTGTTTACTACCCCTGATGTATATATAAATATCTTATTCCCGCTGACAAGGTGCTTTATGATGGGTAGCATGGTGCTCCATAATCCATAAATGGTTAATCCAGTTTTTATTAGTTATTGTTGTATATTGGATTAGACTCGTGTTGTTAAGAAATGATTACATGGTTACGTTGTATACACATAAACATATTTAAAATTCAAGTTGGGCTGAGCTGATACCTAACTTCATGGTCCCTCACTGGTACGTTAAGTGGCCTTCTGGTGAATGGGCTGTGTACTACCCTTGGTTGAGTGACTCCTCTATTTGGTACCTGTCTTTAGGAATAGCTCATTTTGTTTCCACTTCTGTGCATAAAAAGCAAACTATCTTCATTTCAGCCCCAACTCGGTTTTTTTTCTTCACAGTTGGGGGAAGATTTACAAGCCCCTTGCACCTCTTTTACGCCGCCGTTGTGTCACTTTTGTGACGCAGTGGCGGCAAAAAAGAGGCGCCATGGTGCGGGGTATTTACAACGTGACGCATCTGGGAGATGCGTCACGTTGTAAAGCCCTGCGCCATAAGGAGGCGTACTTGCGCAGGGGGGTGGGAGGGCGTTCCTGTGCAGGAACGCCTACTAAAAGTGGCTGAGTGAAATCTACAAGATTTCACTCAGTCACTTTTAGGCCAATGCTGTGTCAAAACCCTGCACCTGCTTGAAGCAGGCGTAAGGCTTGACGCAGCATTGGACATATAGGGCCCCCCAGAGCATTGCTGGAGCTGCCTCACGCTCGCGACGCAACTCCAGCAATGCGCTGCCTTTACGGCACAGATGCGTCACGCATCTGTGCCGTTTTTGCCCCATGGTGCGCCGCATTGTAAATGCGGCGCACCATGGGATGGGTGACGGAGCTGCGGCGCACAATAACTGGCGCATCCCTGCTAATTTGCAGGGATGCGCCAGTAATTGTAAATCTGCCCCGTCGTGTTTATGTTTCACCTACTTACAAACACGAAAAGCGCTCAGTTCACGTGCGCATGAGCTGACTTTACAGCACTCTAAAGGATGCAAACAGTACAGGGGCACTTACCAATAGAAGCGGAGCCGCCACAGCCGTGAGCTCAGCGCCGCGCGCCCCGCCCCGCGTTTCCTTCTCGCGCTCAACTATCTCGCGCCATTAGGACATCAATGCCATTGGCGTCCATCGACGCTGGCAGTTTAATTATGTCTGGGTGAGCACTTGCTCTTTTTTTATTCACGGCTCTATCTGGGGGCACTTGTCAAACACAATTTTTTTACCCGACACGGCCCGGGGAGATAAACGCACCAGAAGAAACAGAATACTAATGCGCCGCCGCTTGGCGCCTGACAAATACGCATGGTTTTTATTACGGCGGTTGATTATTCCTACCATTAACAGCACATACATTACCCCCTCTCCCCATCACCCAATATTATGACACGCATTCATCTTTCTCATAAGCAGATGTGCGACAGACTGGGTGGGGAGCCGAGGATTGCCTTAATATTGCAAATAGACATTTTTTTCTCGTGCGAGCCGGAGCGCAGGCGTCTGGGCGCTGAAAAAGGCTACTGGCTGCCCAATCAGAGGGAAACAAGTCTATCTGCAATGTCCGGTTTAGTCGTTATTTTAGTCCAGTAATTTTTCGCCCACTTCACTACTGTCTTAAACACATTTTTGCAGTTACACATAGTTCCTCTTAAAATGTGTTTAAGAGTAACAATGCTCTGCCTGGTGTGTTACCACATTTGTTTTACCACGATAGAGGGCTCCTATAAATGTCCTCTAATCTGCAGTTTGACAAGACCATAATGACACTCAACGTGTACCCTTACGTCACCCACAAAGCAACCTGTATTTAAATTCACTCCAGAACCACACACCACTTATGAGAACCTGTTAAGCACTCCTTTGCTGCTCTCTGTAGCACACCCTTTTTTTAAAGGAAGATGTGAATGTCACACCCAGCAGCAATTTATAATTCGGAGTGCTTTCATATAAGCTTAAAAAAAATACAAGCACTGGCAAAGCCAAAAGGTCAAGCTTAAAAGTGCAAATTCACGGGCTGCTAGCATATTGAAGCGAGAAACAAGCAAGAAAACCAAAGGGAGTCGACAGATAGGACTATAGTTGTTAAGTTGTCTCTTGTGCAGTTCAATGCAAGCACTGGAGTGGGGACAAAAGGATATTCCCAACGGCCAGTAGCATTAGGTGACATACTAATATGCCACTAGGTTGAGCCAAGCAGTGATTGATAAAGAAAGTCTTACGCCGATCTCTGAAAGAGTCTGCTCGAAGAAAACTAATGGTTGAAAGAGACAGGCCTAAAGCAATGCATTTACCACAGTTACATGATGCTTGGTACGATGGACTAAACCTATGTTGTTTGGAATATGGCTCCTTGACACTACAGCTGTCAAATCCCACAACTAACAAGCATTTACAATGCAATGGTCTCGTCTTTGTTAAAGTTAGAGCTATTGGCATTGCTCATGACATTATTTTGTTTTTAAAACATAAATAAATGGCATTGTCATTTACAATGCAAATAGCTTAATCTCTCGCAAATGCGAGACCTAGTGCATTTGCACCCACACACACACAAAGAGCCACACACAGAGCCACACACACACAGAGCCACACACACAGAGCCACACACACAGAGCCCAACACACAGAGCCCAACACACACAGAGCCACACACAGAACCACACACCGAGCCACACACACAGAGCCCAACACACACACGCAGAGCCCAACACACACACACAGAGCCCAACACACACACACACAGAGCCCAACACACAAACACACACAGAGCCCAACACACACACACACACACACAGAGCCCAACACACACACACACACAGAGCCCAACACACACACAGAGCCCAACACACACACACAGAGCCCAACACACACACACACACACACACACACAGCCCAACACACACACACACACACACACACACACAGAGCCCAACACACACAGAGAGCCCAACACACACACACACATAGCCCAACACACACACACACACACACACACACACACAGAGCCCAACACACACACACACACACAGAGCCCAACACACACACAGAGCCCAACACACACACACAGAGCCCATCACACACACACACAGAGCTCAACACACACACACAGAGCCCAACACACACACACACAGAGCCCAACACACACACACACAGAGCCCAACACACACACACAGAGCCCAACACACACACACAGAGCCCATCACACACACACAGAGCCCAACACACACACACAGAGCCCAACACACACACACAGAGCCCAACACACACACACACAGAGCCCAACACACACACACACAGAGCCCAACACACACACACACACACAGAGCCCAACAAACACACACACACACACACACACAGCCCAACACGGGAGGGTCACTGACTGGAGATGGAAGCGGGTACTAGCAGCCGCGGCCACCGCGCACCCAAAGTGGTTTGCTCCACGACAGACCTGGGTGACCACCGCAAACGGTGCACTGAGGTGCTTGGCGTTTCTGTGGCAGGTGGGCATTCGGCACCGAGTCTCTGGTGGTGTCCCCCGGCTCCAGCTACCCCGCTAAATTCCAGGTGCAGGGATGATTGACGCGCAGCGGTCACGATCGCCCTGGAAGTGGCCACAGGCTTTCTCCCTCTGGCAGGGGTGACTGGCGGCCAAGGGTCTCTGATAACCCTGGCAGTGCCAACAGTTTGACGCAGGCCACCATGAGCTTAGTTTTGACTCGGGGACTGACCTGCCAGCTGCCTCTCTCGGACATTTCTCCACAGCAAGTCCCAGGCTTTGGTGGTGGAGTCCCGCAGCTGCTCGCTGAACGACCTCCAGAGCTGCTGCTACCTTGGAGTTTTCCTATTCCCGGAAATGATGGAGCCACCTCCGCTGATGCTCTGGGAGCCCTGGGGCTGCCCCCGCGCCAGGGAGCCGTATGGGTGTGTCCGCAGCCCTTGCAGCCGTCCGTGCTCGGCTTCACATCCTGGCACCTCCCTACAGCCGGGCACCGACGGACTCTGCCAGTGGCCTCGTTCACACCACGTGACAAGCACGTCAAGACGTCACATTACGTTTTACGTGTTGCACGCAGGACACTTCTGCCCCCTTGTAATCCCAGTACAGCGAGCGAGAAGGGAAGCAGCTTTGTGCAAGCAAGAGCTTCACGGTTGTGCAAAGAATTAACGCAGACATGACGTTCCAATCCCATACAACTATTGTAAAGCGCAAAACTTAGTAGTGATATATTTAGCCATGTCTATAAACAAATTCGTTGTAAAGTGCACTAAGTGGAGCTCGCTGCTAGTGATTTGTTCCTGTTAGAGCAAGTTCCCGGCTGCCCAGACGGCGCCCTCCCTTGTCCTTGTCCCCTTCCCACCACTGAAGTAACGGGTACGAGGCAGGCGGCACCTCTCTGCGCGCAGCCTCCAGACAGCGCCGAGAGTCACTCCCTCCCTCAGAGGAATAAAGACGGATGCTTCCCGCCTCCTACCTTGGACAGCCCTATTCTGGAAATTTGTAGAAAGCACACAATAAACAGCCCCAGCTTTTTCGGATTGTTGGGCGTGTTTTGGAGGGATGACGTCACAGAGAGAAAAGACAGCAACAAACACGCCCCCCAATCCGAAAAAGCCGGGGCTTAAATTGACTGACAAAGCTCTTCTCCAATGGCTGGCCGCCGTTTAGGAAGCCAGCCAATGGAGAAGAGGGGCTGGCTTCAGCCCACTACTAGAAGACATAAAATCTCGGCAGCAAGACTGTGCAAGCGCAGCCTACGCTAGCCGAGACCTAAAAAGGATAAGTAAATCCAGTAATTGTAAATCCAGTACTTGTATAGCGCACGAATCACCCCCGAAGGGGTATTTCGGCGCTGAGGGCAGTGAGAAACTCTGATGCATTACAGTCCCTGTTTAAGAAAGAAAGAGGTAAAAAGAGTGCAAATAAGAGACACACAAATATCGTTTAATAGGTACCATCGTTTTTGCCATTTGTATAAAATAGACAACAACAGCAAAGCTTTAGTTGTCTATGGTGCCACTCAGGGAGTGCAAAGTTGTGAAGCCTCTCGGCTCTTAGCTTCAGGTATTTTTTTCTAACTAGGTGAGCTATGCGAAATGTGTAGCTCCTATGATTTAAACAAATTAAATGTAGTTCAGGGTAACTAGTACTGTTAAACAGCCATACATCCTGTGTGCTACTTTCAGGGGCGTACGAAAGGGGGTGTGGTGGGTGCGGGCCGCACCGGCTGTAATCTCTGAGGGGGTGATCAAATGCCAAAAATATGTCTTTTAAACACATATTTTTGCCATTTTGTCAAGCCTGGGGTGACAAGAAATTTTCCGCAGCGGTTACCACCTGACCTTGCTACGCCACTGCCTACTTTGATGTACCCATCTGTCCCACCATACCAAAAAATATACGAGGTGCTCAAACAAACCAACCTGGTGAGTCTGCTGATAATGATGCCCAGTGTCCGCCAGTTAACGCTTGCAGTCCCACTCCTGCCCACACCCTGCCAGTCCACCGCCCTCCTAGCACTGAATCCTTCAGCTGCCCTCCCACACCCCTAACAGCAGTGTTGAGTTGAGGGTGCAGCTGGAATCCTCATCTATTCCATTGGTTTTATAGATTTCTCATCCACGGCGTTCCTCCTCTTTGCTAGAAATAGATTAGGTGGTGAGATGTCACACCTCTCCTCCATCATTACATACTTGGAGGTACCTGGGGTGGGACGCCTCTAACATTAAATCACAAATGAGGGCTTCAGTTATCTCCGCCCCTGGGTCACCATCAGTAGGTGCCTGTTGGGATGGAAGTTACTGTGCCATTTCTGCCATTTTTTCTGGGCCCCTAACTAATTCCCTGTACATTTTATTTTTAGCAGAGACTGTAGAGCATCTAATCCCAAGTAAACCCTCAAACTGCAAAGCCGGAGGTCCTGGTAGTAGACCCTTTTGGCAAACCCTGTCGCCCCCCCCAACTTTCATTCTCTCAACCGAGGCCTCGTTAGTTACAGTGGATTAAGGGTTTTTGTGATGCTGGCTGCATCCAGGTGAATTACTTACTGGCCTCCCCGATTAAACTGAAGTCCGGGAATTTGTGGTAACAGGGACCCCTTAGTGCATAAGCATCTTTTATTTAAGGTAATGTTCATAAACATTGACTGACAGCCATCACTGACATTACTGTCGATGAACATTAGAATGAACGACTTATGATAAGAGACTATGAACATTACTCAAGTGTATGAGTTAGGGTTACCCAGGAATGTTCGTGAACTTTTGTCATAAGGTGTGTAGTTTGCACGATGAGGGACTAGTTCTGCCGACAGAGGGTAATCCAATCCCCCACATCTTCTTCATGCTTCTGCTTTGTTTGGAAGGAATCTAATTAATTTCCTGGCCGAAGACTCCTGGGAGGGTTCACTTGGAGCCCCTGCACATGATCTATTCTTAACTCCTCTCTCAGGAAGTAAAACTGACCCTAGCCTGATTGGTTGGCACCTCTGAATTGTGTATATGCATTTATACTGAATGGGCATTAGACTGTTGCCCACTGCCCACCTTTCATATATAAAATGGAGCAACATTTGGGGTGGGCAGACACATCTGACAATCCCCAGTCAGAAACAATTTCACTCTTTATATGCTCAATAGTGTTTCCCTGTGGCCCTAACCTTTAAGCCAAAGTTGTGTTTGGTGATTCAAATCTTATGCCAGTTAGGAAATGAGTGATAGTTACAATGGGTGCCTAATGTTCAGCGGGGATTTAGTGCAATCAATTGTTAGTTAGGTGATTAGAAATATAGATTTTTAACTGGATTTGGGTATTGAGTCATACTGTTCTTGTCAGCTGTTCTTCTGTCCTTTCTAGGATGTTCCTGATTTCTGTTTTTGTCTTTGTATGGACTGCTTCCTAGTTGATTGCCATGTTCTAGCTTTCTTGAAATTCTGACTTGTACTTCGTTTATTGTATTGATGGCAGTATATTTGGTCTTCCTTGGGTTGATTTCCATTTCATTGTGCTTAACTTGGTTACCAAAAGAGTTTATAGCGCCACAAATTGTGCTTCATGGGCCATGCTGATGTTAAGAAGTTGATCTGATCGATGGTCCTTTAATTCTTTGGTTTTGGAGTTGTAAATAGGGGAAGTGCCACTTTACAATATGTACTTTACAATTGATTAGTTTAGTGTGCGCAATTCCTTTATACTACATTGGATTTTAGGTTAATCATTTTACCGTAACCACGGATACTTCTGAGATTGTGTTGGCCAAAACAAGAACTATACCCTCATTGCAAAGATTTGGTCGGATAAGGCAATTTTTGGTTTGAAGGAGGTGGTTATTTTGATTTAGATACATCTGTTGTCATCTTTGTTTTAATAACTGTCGAGCAGTATTTTATCTTTTTGAAAATGTATTGTACTTTGTTATGTTTTTTTCTCCTTTTGTATATTTCTTTTGAATGTACTGTACCCTCTGTCAAAATGTCAAAAAAAAACACAAAAAAAACGGAAAATGTCAATCAATGTACATTAAACTGCAGAAAATAAAACAGAACTATACGAATTGATTTATCTTATAAAGGAGTATATGATGTTGCTTGCATGACTCTGTACTGGAGAAGAAGGCTATTACTCTGATTGGTTTCTCCTGCACCTGATTAAAGGACATTACTTTCATTACTATACAATGTATGGCAGTGAACAGATTGCTGTCACTATCGTTCCCTTAACTGGGTTATAGTAGATTACTTTTAAAGTTTTACCAATGCTTTAGATTGCATTAGATCATAGAAAGCAGGCAATCTGATCTTACCACTGGCTCGCTTTCTCGTTCCGTTTTAAAATTTGACTTGCTTTTTCTATGTAAATATAACGAGAACCTAGAAGATTTTCTGACACTTTGATTGCAAGATTGTATAATTTTCTTTATAAGCAAATGGTTTTTCCTAAGGAAATTGACAAATATGTTTAGATGAGTAAACTAGTAATCACACAGACACATTATCAATCTGGATTCTGGAGGATCAGTGGGCAATGTTTACACTCGTAGGCAATGCAGCATGATGGACTTTTTGAACTAGAGGCAACATTCAATACATCTAGGGGTGTATTTACCATTATTTCACGCTGTGCAGCATGGGAACTTGCTGCTCTGCGTTATGGGAAAGGGAGAGAGCAGAAATGTGTAAACTTACAAAGCTATGGAGCATTTCTGCTCCCTCCTTGCGCCGTCACACTGCCTGCTGCCTAGTGCCAATGCAGGCATCCTTGCGCCATGATGCAAGGGTGACTGCATTACGGGCAGGATTGTTTGTTTTGCAGGAAGGATACCTTCTTGCACAAATGCAATCCTTAGAAGCACAATGCACCATACATGGAAAGAGGAAATAACAAGGAGAAATACAACTATTTCTCCTTGTTACACCTCAATGTGGTAGGATACCATTTTGGCTCAATCCTAGGTTTGGTTTACAAGTGTTTGTAAATCTGTTATTGTGTCAAAATCCATGGGTGGATGCATGGGACTGTCCATGCTCCACCCATGGAATGCCTGCCACAACGAAATGTAACTCAACGCAGCACAAGCTGCTGCGTCGAGCTCCAGTTATTTACAAAGTCAGCAGATTAGCCCAAATTGCCCCTGGTGTGACTTTGTAAATCCGAGTTAAGGACTTGCATTGCCTTAGGATGACTTGCATCACGCAAGGAAAACGCAACTGCTTAGTAAATCTGGGCCATAGTATCTGCATTCCAGAGGGTGTGATACAGTTATCATGCACATGCAAGAACCACAGACAGACAGAAGCGTCAGTTCTGAATAAACTTCAACCAATCATTTATTTTCTAAATTTCTGATAAATGTTGGCTCTTTTGCTGTCCAAGGTTAATATTATCGCTCAACGTAAATAAATTAAGGTACAGCCCAGTACGTTTGGTAGTGCCCTACACAGTATAATTAGGTCTTCTTGTTTTATGGTATTTATTTTGTGAACTTTTCCTCTCTGTGTTGATCCATATTGATCAAAACCTGAGTTCTAGTCTATAATTACATCACCTGAAAGGTCGTACACATGGATTTTATAATAATATTTTTAGTTTAGGCAAGAAATAGGTTCTATTATTCTATATAACTCATAATGATTTACACAACACAATATCTCGCCTAACTTCTGAACCTTTAACTTTTTTTTGGGAGGCGTAATATTATATAGCGCAAACTCAATCCGAAGCTATCAGAGCACTTTACACGAGCACCAATTGCGTTATAGAGGGACACATTCCTTATTGTTTGACACCGGGAGATTGAGTAATTTGCCCGGAATCACAGGATGTTAAGCGTCCCTGCTGAGACTCAAACCCTGTTCCCCAGTTTCGAGGTTGATCACTCCAGCCATTATGCCACATCCTCTGCACATGCGGTTGAAGGGGAGGTATGGTAATCCAAAACTGGCAGCATGGTTGGTGCTGGATGTGGAACGGATGGGGACGGGTGCAGATGGGCTTGCCTTTCATGTGCCTTTGGTGCGGGTCTGTTTATGAGCATAGAGCTCAACTGCTGTCCCTGTCTACTTGAAAAGCAACAACTAGACTGCTAACCAGCCAAGATGTCGGAGTAATGAGGAACACAAATAGCTGTAAAGCGGCAGTGCAAGCTCTAAATATACTTTCTAACAAAGTGCTTAAATGATAGAAAATCAAATTCAGATTCATAAAAACCGAAAAGCCTTTCAACTAGTCATTTATTCATGAACTATGGTTTAAAAATAGGATAACCCCCACAGTGCAAAGGGCCAAAATAAAACAGAATGCAGGCAGAATCATCTGATTCATGACTCATAAGCACAAACCTCAGAATAAAACATTAACATTGTATTATGCATGCATGCACTACTGGAACTATTTAAAACGTAATTTGAAAATCTTTTAACGTCTTCTGTCTCTTTGTCTGTAAAGCCATTGACCTGACAATGATTGACGACATGGAGAATAATTTAAAAGTAGACTTAGTTTTGTTTCATTCCATATTGAAAACCCACAACTGACAGGGAACTGGTTGATATCTCCCTGTATTTATCTGTAAAAGAAATAGTAAAAACTAAAAAATGGGAGTCTTAAGTATAATCAAACCATCAAAACAATTTCAATAAGTGTCAATAATCACTCTTACACCAGATGGCAATTTTGTTTTTAGTACACCGCCATAAATATGGCGTCTACTTCAATGTGACATTTACGGGAATAGATGTGCAAATGTGCAACTCCTTTTCTCTAGAGAAATATGTTGCCCGGAAATATAAGGAACTATTCTCTTAAACCTTACAGACTGTGCTAGGGCATCTGTGGAATCCTGTTTGTTGACAGAGTGACATTAAACTACACACACAAAAGACAAGCTTGCATAACACATCTTTAACAGACCTGAAAAAAAACTACCGACCCATCTCTCCCCTCCTCTTCGCAGTCAAAGTCACAGAGAGACTTGTGAGTGCCCAGCTGACAGCCTTCATTGAAGAGAACACCATCCTAGACACCTCCCAGTCGGGCTTCTGCAGCAACCACAGCACAGAGACCGCCCTCCTCGCCTCCAGAGATTTCATCCCCATGCTACTAGATGAGGGACACACCGCGGCCCTTATCCTTTTAGACCCCCCTGCAGTCTTCGACACCGTCTCACATCGCACGCTCGCAGCCAGACTCCACAACGCGGGGATACAAGGAGCTGCCCTAGAATGGATCCAATCCTTCCTCTCCGGCAGAACCAAGAGGTTCAGACTCCCTCCCCTTCTCTCCAAACCCACAGACATCAACCGCTGAGTACCCCGAAGGATCATCAATCAGCCCGACGCTCTTCAACATCTTAATGGCCCCCCTCACCGCCATCATCAGACAGCATGGGCTTAGCATCGTATCCTACGCCGCCAACACCCAGCTCATCCTCTCACTCATGAAGATTTCGGAAGACACAAGACTCTGCTTCCAGGAAGGAATGAAGAACGTGGCAGCCTGGATGAAGAACAGCTGCCTAAAGCTTAACCCAGAGAAGACGGAGGTCCTCATCCTCGGACCCTGTACCTCTGCCTGGGACAACACCTGGTGGCCCTTCACCCTCAGGAACCCACCAACCCCAACAGACCGCGCTCAGAACCCCGGAATCATCCTTGACTCCTCCCTCTTCATGAACCACCAGATCAACGCCGTCGCGTCCACCAGTTTCAACTGCCTTCACATCCTCTGTAAGACATTCAAATGGATCCCCTCCTAATGCAGAAAGACGCTCACCCACGCACCCATAACAAGCAGACTGGACTACAGCAACACCCTCTATGCCGGAGTCAACAGAACTCTTCAACACAAACTCCAAACCACCCAGAAGGCCACAGCCAGACTCGTTCTCGGGACACCGCATCACGAGCACATGACCCCAACACCTACGCGACCTCCACTGGCTACCCGTTGAAAAGAGGATCCCCTTCAAACTACTCACCCACACCTACAAATCCCTCAACAACATCGGACCCAAATACCACAACAACACGACAGAGTATCCTTCTACATACCCAAGAGGAACCTCTGCTCCGCTGATCTCGCCCTGGCAGAGGTCCCCGCATCCGCAGACACAGAACTGGCGATAGAGCCTTCTCCTACATCGCAGCCAAGACCTGGAACGAGCTCCCTGTGAACAACAGACGCTCCGCGACCCTACACACATTCAGGAAGGACCTCAAGACCTGGCTCTTCGACTCATCCGGAGCTGCTCCCCCTCAGCACCTTGAGACCCTCACGGGTGAGTATCGCGCTTTACAAACCCCTGATTGATTGATTGATGATAAGCCAAAAAAAAAAAAAAATTTCAACAAGATATTTGCTATTAGTTTTCAGCGGAAGACATCATCGAGAAATATCGGGAATGATTTACACTTTCATAATTTTGTAAAACTGCTAATAAGTACTTGCCTAGTTCTCCAATATGAATGTACAAGGATAGGTGGAAGTTACAAAAATGTCTTCTTTGTTTGTTTCACTCCCCCACCTCCCCCACGCGTTCCCCTATCTAAGATGTAGTACTAAAGGAAAGCTTCCTCTTAATTGTTTAGTCAAAGCCATTGGTATAGTAAGCAGTTCTGAATGAGGCACATGTCTGCAGCAATTACACTGTCACGGTTATCTCTTTGCACAGTATGGTCCTCTTACTTACTTGACCTTAAAGGTCAACTGGGTTAGAACAGTTTCAGTGGCTTTTTGTTTTTTAAACTTTTATAATACATTGTCATTGTCATATGCAACGCTTGACTGGAGCTATCCAAGGCTCTTATGTCACTTGGTTTCACTCTGTGCTCCTCATATAGCGCCAAAACCATAGTTTTCTTCTAACGCCACTAAAGCCCCATTCCAGCAAGAGAAACCAGACTGTCATGTTGAATGAAAATGTTAAAAAGAAAACGTTTCATCACAACGTAAGCACGATTAATACTAACACGAATCCAGTCCGTATTCCTACATGGAGCTGCCCTTGTGGAAATGGCGATAGAAATGTAGGTGTAGATTTACCACAGGTTGGCCGGATGCTGAGCAGCACTTCACAGTTTTGAGCTGCGCCCGCAGGTTTGATGACTGGGACGTAGTTCAACACAATGCTGTATGTCTCTTTGTACTTCTATGTGCCACGAGAGCGCCTGCTAAAAAGGTTAGGAAGTAGGGAACAGAGAAAGCCTGATGTGTATGTCAGCTGTAAAGCACAGTCTTTAAAAGTAGGGAGACTTGTCCCAAAAAAGGTGGCCGTGGAATTCTGGAACCAAAATGGCTTAGTAGCGCATCCAGCTATTCAGCTCCAACATCCTTAATACTTGAACCACAGGTCGCCCCAAAATATGAGATTTTAGGTCAGGATTAGCTGGTTTAGAGTTTCTTCCAAATACAAGAAAACCAGGAATTTTCAGGGGCAGGTGACCCCATAAACTCCTTCCTTGTAGACTGATAACACAACTGTGTTCACCTGTTGTAAGTGTAAGCCACAGGTGGTGCACATAGTATTGCTCATATGATTCAGTATTGAAACCTTCCACCCCTCAATCATCAGACGGGCATTTTTGAAGACCCACAACTGGCTATATTTGATGTTCTTTACTGCCCAGTGCCTGCACATACCCCTGGTAGACAATTAATTGTAAGGAAGATGGTATTTGAGCCATTTCCAGGCTACAGCTATGCATATTTAAACTTTCTACCATGCTAATTCGGAAATCAGTTTCGAAATGCGTGCTGCCTGCAACTTGTCGGATTAGAAGAGCAGTTGTCAAGAGTCGAATGCCCTGGACATTAATGAAAGTAATTCATGTCTATTTAAGAGGAGTTCCGGGGATTATACAGAGTTAGTTTGTGCATAGAGACCAGAGACAGTCTGTGCATTATATGTCACAGATTTATTCAGGGCATTATAGATGGCTGAGCGAGACTGCACACGACCTGTTCGCATGTTGTCAGTATCTATGTAATCAGCGCCTTATCAACAGCAAAATGACCATTAATGAAAGTAAGTCTGAACATTTTCAATAGCTGAGACACTCTGCACATTACCAGTAGCTAAATCAGTCTGAAAAGTATCAAAAGTCGAGCCAGTCTGTGAATCAATGAGTCTTTCTCTACATCATGAATACCTGGATCTGTCTGGGATTTACTTGGCTTTCAGTGCATTTTTCCTAGCTGCGCAGAATAAGAACAGATCCTCCTAAATCTGATATTTAGAAATGTGTGCATATTTGAATTTTTTTCCACCCCAAAAAATGTTGGCAATTTATATAAGTTGTTAAATTAGGTTCCTATTCCTAACCGCAAAGGACTCTCTCTCCATTCTTCTAATGTTGAGAGTTAGCGGAAGGAGTGATTTATTCTGAATCCATATGGGATTGAAGAGGACTCCACCTAGATTGTCCACTTTAATTATGATTTCTAATCAAGTCAGTAGCTGCACACTTTCTCTAATGTGATTTCATGCTGGAACATCCGGGCCACATTTTTATTGTACTTTATTTCCTGTGATGTCATGAAGGTCATTGGTCATGCATTGCCAGTGGTCATGCATGTGGAACTAATGCCATTGCTTCTGCCAAATAATAATCATCCAAACTGAAAAAGTGCCTCTTTTGAGCCATTGAATCCAAACAGAATAGAAAGCATAGCAGGTTGAAGCAACACAGCAACAGTACTATCAGTGGGAGTCCAATGGCTCGCAGGTTCAGAGTTTGGATCAGAACCTTCCCCCCCAGCCTCTCCGATTCAAGAGAAATGTGAGCTCCTATTTTCTGCTTGACAATCCCTGAGGAAATACATGGCACAGAACTTTCATGTACTGTTCTACCTTTCCTGAGATTTAGATAAAATAATAGTGTATCCAGCAATTTGTATTGAGGACCACCGAGAATACCTACTACATGTAGTGAAAATGCCAGCATTGAGCAGTAAATCTGGACGTTTCATTAAGGCATAGCTACCTTGGTATGAAATGGCACCACACCTGCATCACAGAGCCTGTCCTACACCCCTGTCTTCTGATCCTCTTTACGTAGGGGCTGATTACGACTTGTGGGGGCCCAGCAGTGGCAGTCTTCCCACCGCCCTATTATACCATCACTGCCACGCCACAGCCGCCAGGGAACCAGCGTTCCCTGGCGGTGTTGCCATGGTCAGGAGGCATCAATATGTTTGGCGGGACCATCACAGTTCCAAAAAGCATATTAGGAGTTTTGTCTCTGCCGAAGTTTACATGACAGTCCCTCCTCCACGTAAACCTATGTGGAGAGGAAACAGGTCCCTACAGGGTCCCATGGTGCCTCTGCACCATGTGGATGCACACAGTGATCCCCCTGTGTGTATGCACACCAGTTCCTGCACAGCATGAACTTTCCAGTCCATGCTGTGCAGGATCTGTTTTTGTCGTTCCCATTGCAGTGCCCATTTTAAAAAGCACTACCATGGGAAATCCCCAAAAAAGCCTGCCAGACAGGAGCAAACTCATAATCTGGTGGGCTGCCTCACCACAGGTCTGGGAATGCGGCGGCGGGGTGAACCCAATGCCACACCATCAAACTTGTAATCAGGCCCTCAGTATTCCCACTCCCAGAATTACCAGGTGTGGGAACACCATGTCTGATTTTAAAGGGTGGAATTATATATCTAGTGAAATCAAGTGAGGGTTGGACAGGGGTTGCAGGCACATTCGTAGTGTGACCCTTACATGACACATTACTACAGTATCAGGTGAGTATGGAAGACTTCTCAATGCTTGCCTAGAGCCACCCCTGGCCTCACACACTTCCCCACCCAGACCCCTTCTGCTACTCATAATAGCCACCAAGGCACCTAAACAGAGCTGACTTGTAATTAGGCCCTGAAGGTCGTACAAATGACCTATGCACTTACGAAATGTCTCTGGCTGGAGGCACAAAAGCGGTTCAGAGATTTTGAGTAATCATTAAAAGTAAGTTAAATTATCCAGTGATTAACTTGCTAATACAATCTCTCCACTACACTGATTTCACAAGCACGTCAGTACATCTTCTTTTTAGCACCGCCAAGCACTTGCCCTTGAATTGCTGAGACAAGAGTTATAATAGTTAACTAAGGATATTAACCCTGATAATAGCAGCAAAATGTCATAGGTTTTTGTAAATGCGGTGTCATCATACCACTCAGGCATAAATCCCACAACTGAGAAAGATGGAACCGCACAAGGCTGCCTTTATAGCTGTTGTTAATGGGCCACACATCGTCGACCCCATTACCCTGAAGCTGGTGACTGGGGGCAAGAATGATCGTTTTGGGGGTTCTATTGTGGCTGAACCCCAAGGGTGAGGCCTATCAACTCCTCTGTATAAACACCCTGTATGAAAAACTGTATATAGGCATATACCCTTTATCCATTGTTCTGTTATGTCATTTACGTTTTTCCTTCCTCCCAGAACAGGATACAGTATGGGGCAGTGGGCCGAGCCCACATCAACCATTGAATAGCTCCACTTCTCTTGCACGGAGGCGCAAATCCACACACACAGTAGTTCTCTGTAGATCAATGGAGTACCATGCGAACTCTGGCAATCTGTGCTTTTTTGAGGCCAAAACAATATTTTGTTTTACACACACATATATATAAACACACACATGCACGTGCATCACATATATATAAAGACACACACACACACACACACACACATACACACACACACACTGCCCCCCCCCCTGGCGGTGGATATGATGATAATTAAGTAGATGGATTTTTGAAGCTTGATACCCGACCCTCATCACGGCTCTTACTCCAGGCATATAATTCGACCTACACACCTCACAATGCTGATCTTCGTGCATCCCTCCCGCAACCACTCTGCAGATGTAGAGGTCAAAGCCTCCAACAACCAATGCACATCACCCACCCTTCCCTATCACCATCATCCCTCAATCACACTATAGCCCACCATTCGTGGCCAGGACATCGTGTGGCTGGAAAACAGACAAGTTGTGAATGCCTGTTTATGGGAAACCTTTGCTTCAGCAAAGCTGGCAAAGTAAAAAAAAACTTCAATAGGCTCTGCAAATACTACGTTTTCCTGGAATAAACATGCTACGACAATGAAGGGACCTTCAGTGCCTGACACTTCAAAAGAGTAATCTCATCTGGGCACCACCACAGGGAGCCAGTTTGGACTCCAAATCCAGGGGAAATAGTGCGACCTATTTGCTTGGGAGACCACTGCACCTCTGCACAAGAGCAGTAAAGCTTATAAAATGTTCTCTTTAATCACCATCAACATTTACTTACATTAGGCCCATTTCAATAAACACTTTACACCATAATCATCATCCTGATGACCATATATCACTGTCCTCCAATGGATTTTTTTGTAAAGCTAAGAAGGACTTGAATACTAGGAGAACGTGAAGCAATTTCTTTAGGAAGACCTGGAATAAAGAATTGCCAAACACAAGCCTATCTCATTACTTTTCTCAGACTCTGAAACACAAACCTTGAGACAAGAAATATGACTAAAAGAATGAAAAAAAGCTATATAGATAACACATGAAAACAGTTATCTATAGTCTCTTTTGAATGGACATATTCATGAAATCGCATTTCATATTAGACTTAATAACAGGTTATTAGTACAAATAGGCTCACAATACAGTACAGGAATTAATAAACATTAGAAGCTCGTTTGTGGAGAGAGAGAGAGACAAACAAAAGGCAATTCGAGATGAAGTTATCGAATCATACAAACCAAACGTCTTCAATATAGATCTGTCCAAGTCTGAACTGTAGCACTGTGTGGCACAGAAAGAATCTGTTAACCCTTCGGCCAAAAGGTTATTTCATGCTCAACTTCAACAGCCAGTAAAGTGCAGGTTCCAGAATCTCAGTTCAGAAAGTTTGGTTCAAAGATTTGGCATTGAGGGAAATCAAAAGTCAGTCCATCAGCATGCGAGGCAGGGAAAATGGACCAGACAGCAAGCAGGCCCCACTCCTTCATGGAGGCAATTATTCTTCCAAATGTTCACGGTTTACACCCACAAAGTATCCTTTCCATCAGTCCATGTGGATTCCATTGGTCAATCACAGTGGGCCACTCATGGTGTGATAATACGTTACCAAAAAATACAGTAGGATTAGGGGCCAGATGTACGACCCGTTTTTGCATGCGCAAACGGGTTTGCAAACCCGTTTGCGCATGCAAAAACATCATGGGCCATGTACAAAGCCTATTTAGCGAGTTGCAATTTATTTATGACTTGCTAAATAGGTTTTGCGACTCGGTATTTGGAAGGGGGCTTCTCTTCCAAATAGCGAGTCTCAAAATCATGTACTAATGTTTTGCGACCACAATTGAAGTCGTAAAACACTTACAATTATCACCTGCTTCAAGTAGGTGGTAAAGCATTCGCAAATGGGAAGGGGTCCCAAGGGGACCACTTCCTCTTTGCAAATGCATGCGAAAATATTTTTAAGTGCAGGCAGTGGTACCAGGAACCACTGCCTGCCCTTAAAAAATGAAATGAACATTTTTTTTTCTTTATTTTTTTAATGCATCTCGTTTTCCTTTGAGGAAAATGGGATGCATTTTAAAAAAAAAAACTGCTTTATTTCAAAGCAGTCCCATCTCTGCAAGGGCCTGTCATTCCCAATGGGCTCGCAAATTGCGTGAAGCTCATTAATATTAATGAGCCTCGCAATTTGCAATCCCATTGGGAATCGCAAACAGTGTTAAACACACTCTTGTACATTTTATTATGCGCCTCGCAATTTGCGACTTGCAGTTAGTCGCAAATTGCGAGGTGCAAAATAAAATAGTCGTACATCTCACCCTAAGTAAACCTTGTGCAAGTTATTAGAATTATTAAGTTCAATTTGTATTATATTTCCGCCCTTTCCACAGAAGCAGGTGGAACCTCACTTTGCTCAGTCTGTCCATTCTCAAGTGCTTTTCTTGGGTTTGCAATAATGTTGTTACATTTTTATCAAAAGTGTTGCCTAACAAGAAGTGAGTTAATTGCTAACCAACGCAGAAAAGAAAATTCATGAAAAGTTCTCACAGTGGCTAAAGTGACTACTTCATATGATTTTACACTTGCACAGGAAAAAAAAGCATTTGAGGCCTACATGAAAATTAGCTGTATCACTGCTGTGTTTTTAATATTGTAAAACATACATTAATATAATGCATTTCGACATTTCTTGATTAATTCAATTATTACCCTTTAGAATCTGTATGTCATTATTAGGTACTACTAAAAAGATTATTTTTATATTATCATTTGCATGTTATCATTTTCAAAGTACATTATTAAGGTGTCATCCTAAAATACACATTTGCCACATAAATGTTACAGAAAGCTGCAGGTTTGCTTAATATCGATTATTACTAGAAAAGCATTCTTGTATTTTAGAAGCCTCTTTATGTAGGCATTTATTTCATTTTTATTGCATATTTGAATATTATCGTCACAACACTCTCTATGCTAGCTGTATTTTTTTCTCACAACAGGTAAGTACATACATGCGTAATTATCATTGTTTCTCTCTTTGTTTACGTTTTCGTATTATCATTTTCTAACACTGCATGCTTTTATGATGCAGTATGAGGTCGCACATTTTTCCGACTTGGCCAGTTAGCACGTCTTCATCAAAAATAATTGTCGTAAAAATCAATTTATAATCAGAATTGATAGAGGCAACTGTCATTTAACATTAACACTCCATCAACAGGAAGCCCTTCCAGTCTAAGCTAAGCATTCATGGAACCTACCATGTAGGAGACAACAAATCTTGCAATTAGGAAAGAAAATGCCAACAATCGTACCATTGAACCAACCTACTAAGCTCCTTTATCCATGTTGGTACTTCCGGCCCTTGGTCCAGACCTTTCCTCAATAACAACCTCTTCAGGAAACGGGTTGAAGTTATCCCTGCAGGCCTAACAGTGACAACTCTGCCCAAGTCCAACAAAAAAGCGCAGATCACGTTCCATATTGTCAGTGCCATGGCAAAATCAATGTTGACAGGAAAAAATAAACCAACCTCAATTCCCACAATCCTCTCAATCCAACCAAGGTGAAAATACCTAAAGAGCTAAGGTCCAGCATTAAATCCACATCACAGGGAAGGGAGTTTAGAAGACTGTCCAGAAGACGTAGACAAAAACATTTGTTAAACTCTTTAAATGATGTTGCATTGGTGAGGTCATTTTATGAAACATTTCATTATTATGTTAATTTTTAAAATTGGCACTAGGATATCTGTCTGATGCATGTGCAGATCACGCATGTAAAGATGTAATGAGGATGCAGGTCCGAATAGTAAGGGACCCTGATGTGTATTTCCTCGTTCAGTTGTTTCAAACAGCAGCATGTGTGCTATTTTTCAGATGCAATCATTCTTGTTCATGAAACACCCAGTGTATAAAGCATGTTGTTCACACAAAACTATCAAGGCCAGGATTTCTAAATAGCAAATGTTAGGCCAGACAACTGATACCTTATTTAAACTTTGTGTGAGCCACTTATTCCAAGAAATGTGGTTTGCAACTTGGACAAGTGACTCATAACCCTTGTCCTTCAGGTAAAGGTTACAAATTGTTACGTTTACAAATCCATAAGTAGATCTTGCCCTCATCTGTGGTCTTACAGTATAATTTGGTGAATACCTTACACGCAAAATCTCTAGTTACCGATTTTTAGCAGACTGTTTTATACATTTTTTTATTTTATAGCTACAAACAGAAATACGTTACATGAGCAAAATAATTTCTAAACAATATACCAATAGTAATCATAGGAAGAACAGAGAACAAACAGGGGCATAAGCAGAAAAAACAAGACATAACATTTTTTGTAATTGTCCAATACAAATACATTTTGACACCGTTGTAATAAATGAAAGCAGTTATATAGCATAGAAGACTAAAGTTACCAGAACAAAAGAGAATACTTTAAACTCTCAGTTCCATTGAAGGCGAGACCATATCCTTTTACATTTTCACCAATACCGGGGGCCTCTAACTTTAGCTGATACCACCTCCATTTCATAGATTTCTCTTAGTAAGGCCCAAAATTAATTAATACTTGGGCTCTTGCTCTGGATCCAAGAACGACCTATACATAAGCGAGCACAGGCCAATATAATAGAAGCTAATGGTTTGGTAAAACAGCCTAACTCTGAGAATATTCCCAATGCCAGCTCTTTCTCGGTAACCAGATTATCGTACCCGGCCCAGACTGCAAGGGCGAGGGTAATACCAGACCAAAATTCTTTCAGCTTGGGACATGTAAAAAACATATGACGCAAATCTGCGGCAAATTCCTGGCATTTCGGACAGTATGATTTAGAGTTATTTAAGTTAGTAGCCCATTTAGAAATTTGCTCCGGAGTGTAATAAAGCATAAATATTAATCTAATTTCCTGAAGCTTCAAATTGACTGATGGTACTGCTAAATCTATTGTTTCTAGAGATTAGTTCATCTCCTCTTTAGTTACATTGCAGTTAAAGATCCGATTTAAGGTATCCACTATCCCCCCATGGATACCTGAGTTTCTGGTAGGTTTTGCTGATGACACCTCTTCTAGTAACGCCAAACAATGCAGACAAAACCTCAGAGGAGCTAGATAACTCTAGCAAACCTCGGCATCGAATAAAATAATCCCTGATTTGCAAGTACTTATTAAAAATAAATTTGTAGAATTCTTCTTTCAGGGACTGGAAAGATCGGAAACCCTGTCCGTCGTTTAACCCCTTCGACGCTCATGACGAGCTCAGCTCGTCATGAAGTACACCTCTTGTACGCTCTTGACGAGCTGAGCTCGTCATGAACCGCGGGTTTAAGAATATTCCAGCGCACAGCGGGAAAATGCACCGCATCGATGGTGATAGATAACCCAACCCTATCACACCATTACATTGCCATTCTTTTCCAACGTGGTCATGGAATATACTAGGCAATAAAGGATTCCCCCATAATAAAGTCTATACATGTAAGTCAGGAAATTCATATGTCTTAGAAATTTTGCGCCATATATTAGTTATGTCCCTAACTATCTATAGAATCGTACCCGCTTGAAGTAATTCGGGTCAGATGTTTTATATAGTAAATATTTAGAGACAAATCCACAAGCCAACTGGTATGAAATCCAGCTAGCACCGATTTCAGGTCCTTTGACTAAACTCTGTATTCGTCCAGCAAACGCAGCCCAAAATATAATTTAAAATCTGGAAGTTTGAAACCACCCTGCTTCAATGATAGTTGTATATCATATGGCTCTCCTGGCACGACGGTATCCCCAAATAAAACTACAGACAGCGCTATCCAAGCGCTTTAAAAAAGTCTGGGGCACCCTCAGAGGGATAATGTGAAAAAAATACAAAAACTTCGGGAGGACATTCATTTTAACGACGTTACATCTCCCATATATACTGAGGGGGAGCTGGTGCCATCTTCACAGATTCAAAACTACTTTCCTCAACAAAGGTTTATAATTCAATGAAATAATATCACTTACTTGACTACTAAGAGATACTCCCAGATATATTGCATTCTTTGTGACGCCTAAGGCTGTTGGGAGATTTTCATGTTGGAAGTTCAATAGTGTCTGTGTTTTGTTCAAATTAAGTTTATAGCCGGAAAAAGAGCCAAATGGCTGTGCCTCAAAAGTTATACCAGTCGAGCATTAACCGGCTGACTCAAGAAAATGGCAATATCGTCCGCGTATGCGGTTAATTTAAGATCCATCCTGTTTAAAGTAACCAGGATTATATCAGTGCTAGATAATAGATGCTTAATAAATGGCTCAATGTAAATGGTGAACAGTAAAGGGGATAGCGGACTGTTCTGCCACGTACCCCTATGAACTACAAAACAAGCAGATGATTGGCCATTTAGTTTGAGTGCAGCTGTTGGGCTCCTATATAGCTTTTGTACTGCCAAGATGAACCTTTGACCGAGGCCTATAGAAGACATTGTTGCCCATAGAGCTCCCTAACTTACTCAGTCAAGGCCTTCTAGGCATCCAACATCAGCATCCCCAGCTGCTGGCCTAGTTGTCCAGAGACATCAAATGCTGCGATCGCGGTATTAATATGTGCAGCCGTGTCTCTTCCTGGGACAAAGCCATGTTGCTCTGCTGAGACTGATAGATGTATGATGTGGGCCAATCGCATAGCGAGAATTTTAGAGAAATGTTTTGCATCAGCATTTATCAGTGCTATTGGCCTGTAAGAACTCATTTCGTCTATAGTCTTCCACTTTTTAGGAAAAATGACAATACTTGTGCCATTCCAAGAAGGGGGAACTTCATTGCCTTGCATAATTATATTACATAACTCAAGGTAAATTGGTGGTAATGTACTTTTGAGAACTTTATAAAATTCCAACGGGATCTTATCGTCCCTGACTGCCTTGCTAGTGGGTAGAGACTTGATTGCTTCCTCGACCTCCCTCACCGACATCTTTTTGCAGAGGATCCAAAGCTGGCATTGCACACTCCTGTATGTAAGCTGAAGGAGTTTGTTGATCAAAGCAGAAAGAGTCACCACATATGTCAGCATAAAATAACCTGAATTGTTCTACAATATCCGTAGATCCAGTATAAACCAGACCGTCTATCCCTTTGATTGATTTAACACATGATTTAGCCCTATGATCTGCTATTTGATTAGTCAACAGGCAACAGACTCTTCCACCATATTTGTACTGTTTCGTTCTAAATTTGAGACTTTGTCCCTTAGCTTTCTCTTTATCTCAGCTCTGGCCTGGATAACCTGCTGAATTAGTTGTTCAGCAACATCTTTTAAAGCAATAGCTGTAGCATGTAGGCGCTCAAGATCTAAACAGCGCTTTTGTTCTTGCTCTAGCTGTACAAAGCCCTGTCGATTTTGTTTAACAATATATTGCAGCGTACCGCCTCTTACACAGGCTTTTAGTTAGTCCCATACCATTGCGATAGGAGCCGTGCCCCAATTATCAATGTACTCCTCAAATGTGTAGTTCTTATAAAATCAATATATTCTGAGTTACTGAGGAAATGTCTAGGAAAAGTAAATTCCCTAGTTGGTTCCTGAACATTAGACTGAAACTTTATTCTTAACATGACCGGATTGTGGTCAGATGTAATTTTGGGACATACCGTGACAAATGCTTTTTCCAAGATAGTCCTATTAGCGAATATCTTGTCAATCCTTAAGTAGTGCTTATGCAGTGCGGAGTAGAAAGTATATCCTGGTATGTTTGGAAATAGCCATCTCCACGAGTCTTCCAACTGATGTAAATGGAGAAGTTCTGTGACTGCCACCCTGGTTCTACACATGCAGTAGTGTTGGTAGTATCAATCTTCCTATCCAAAATACACTAAAAATCTCCCATCACAACCTTTTCGCCAGACCACTTGAGGAGCTCAGAACTCAAAGGAAAAATAACATCCGGGCAGTCAATGTTTGGGCCGTACACCATAACTTTTGTAAACTTACGCCCATTAATTGTCATTTGTGAAATAGCCCATGTCCCCTTTGGGTCAGCAAGTGATCGAAGGACAACAGCCCTGCATCTCCTAGATTTTAATAAAGCCACCCCTAGAATAGAAATAGTTTGCGACGTACATACAATAACGTCATAACCCAGTTGCATTAACGGAGCTCTATCCTTGTATGCAATATGTGTTTCCACCAACACTAATACATGGGGCTTAAATACGCACAACTCTTCCGTTACTAACCGTCGCTTGCCAGCTTGATTACGTCCGGCTACATTCCAACCCATACATTTAATTTCTGACATCGAATAATAGATGTAAACCCGGTCCCGTCGCCCTTACCCCATTTGCCTACCCCTTCCCCCAGTGTTCTGCCCGTGTGAGATCCATTAAACTGTGGCTTTTTAAATCCCCCTCCCTAAACCCCCCTCCCCTTCCTCTTCCCACCCTGCATCTCCCCCACCCCTGTACCTACGAAAAGGAATCGCCCCCTTCCTTGCTGTCCCATGTTGACTTCATGCTGAAGACACCCTCTCGGTCTCCCCACCATCAACCCTTGTGACCACATCGTACCCCGCACAGCATAGCCACCAATATTGTTTTTTCTCGTATTTAATGAAACAGCAGCTGATTACAGAGTCATTTTAAAGTTGTGAGTCTTAGGTCTTGTGTCTATATAAAGAGAGAAGGAAAAAAAGAAAAACAGAGGGATCACAATCTGACCTACCTCATCATTATTCATGAAGTACGTCCAGGGGAATAGGAAAATGGCGAAGTAAAGCTGTGCGCTTGAAGACACTCTCCATGCCTCCCCCGCTGAACCTCCAGTGAGCCATCATCGTGGTCCCGCATAGTCCCGCCTGTCTCGCGGTCCAGCAGTAATGCAAGCTACAGCTAATGTTTAGCTGTGACAAGGACACGGACACAGCAGGTTACGTACCTGAGCATTACCCGTCCACCACATTCTTCAAGGAGCTTTGAGCCAACAGATGTGCCTCATCTCTTCGGCAACGATTCAGAAAAGGGGGTGGTGATGAACAGAGTGTCTGAATTAAGCAGACCACTCTTACCCAGTCCAAAGATCAGGGCTTGATCCATCACCGTTATTTAGCTCACTGCCCCATTCCAGCTCAGAACCTGGCTATATGCAAATTAGTCTGTCCCTGGCCCAGTGCATCATGGGAACAGGGCAGACCAAACTACCAAGCCAATTCTTCACCAGAAAGGATACAAGCTACCGGGGACCGGTTTCTGGCATTTCAGCCTCGTCGGCCCGGCTTGCTTGAATCCTGATGGAGCAGTGAGCAAGGGACTCATGTCTGAGTATACCCTGCCACACCTATAGTGGCCAAAAACGATTCAGAAAAGGGGGTGGTGATGAACAGAGTGTCTGAATTAAGCAGACCACTCTTACCCAGTCCAAAGATCAGGGCTTGATCCATCACCGTTATTTAGCTCACTGCCCCATCCCAGCTCAGAACCTGGCTATATGCAAATTAGTCTGTCCCTGGCCCAGTGCATCATGGGAACAGGGCAGACCAAACTACCAAGCCAATTCTTCACCAGAAAGGATACAAGCTACCGGGGACCGGTTTCTGGCATTTCAGCCTCGTCGGCCCGGCTTGCTTGAATCCTGATGGAGCAGTGAGCAAGGGACTCATGTCTGAGTATACCCTGCCACACCTATAGTGGCCAAAAACGATTCAGAAAAGGGGGTGGTGATGAACAGAGTGTCTGAATTAAGCAGACCACTCTTACCCAGTCCAAAGATCAGGGCTTGATCTATCACCGTTATTTAGCTCACTGCCCCATCCCAGCTCAGAACCTGGCTATATGCAAATTAGTCTGTCCCTGGCCCAGTGCATCATGGGAACAGGGCAGACCAAACTACCAAGCCAATTCTTCACCAGAAAGGATACAAGCTACCGGGGACCGGTTTCTGGCATTTCAGCCTCGCCGGCCCGGCTTGCTTGAATCCTGATGGAGCAGTGAGCAAGGTACTCATGTCTGAGTATACCCTGCCACACCTATAGTGGCCAAAAGGGAAGGGTATACTCAGATGTGAGTCCCTTGCTCATTGCACCATCAGGATTCAAGCAAGCCGGGCCGACGACGCATGAAATGGCAGAAACCGGTCCCCAGAAGCTTGTTTCCTTCCCAGTATAAGAATTGGCTTGGTAGTTTGGTTTGCCCTGTTCCCATCATGCACTGGGACAGGAACAGACTAATTTGCATATAGCCAAGTTCTGAGCTGGGATGGTGCAGTGAGCTAAAAAACGGTGATGGATCAAGCCCTGATCTTTGGACTGGGTAAGAGTAGTCTGCTTAATTCAGGCACTCTGTTCATCACCACCCCCTTTTCTGAATCATTTTGTCCACCACAAGCGTGGAAGGGTATACTCAGATGTGAGTCCCTTGCTCATTGCACCATCAGGATTCAAGCAAGCCGGGCCGACGACGCCTGAAATGGCAGAAACCGGTCCCCGGAAGCTTGTTTCCTTCCCAGTATAAGAATTGGCTTGGTAGTTTGGTTTGCCCTGTTCCCATCATGCACTGGGACAGGAACAGACTAATTTGCATATAGCCAAGTTCTGAGCTGGGATGGTGCAGTGAGCTAAAAAACGGTGATGGATCAAGCCCTGATCTTTGGACTGGGTAAGAGTGGTCTGCTTAATTCAGGCACTCTGTTCACCACCACCCCCTTTTCTGAATCATTTTGTCCACCACAAGCGTGGAAGGGTATACTCAGATGTGAGTCCCTTGCTCATTGCACCATCAGGATTCAAGCAAGCCGGGCCGACGACGCCTGAAATGGCAGAAACCGGTCCCCGGAAGCTTGTTTCCTTCCCAGTATAAGAATTGGCTTGGTAGTTTGGTTTGCCCTGTTCCCATCATGCACTGGGACAGGAACAGACTAATTTGCATATAGCCAAGTTCTGAGCTGGGATGGTGCAGTGAGCTAAAAAACGGTGATGGATCAAGCCCTGATCTTTGGACTGGGTAAGAGTGGTCTGCTTAATTCAGGCACTCTGTTCATCACCACCCCCTTTTCTGAATCATTTTGTCCACCATAAGCGTGGAAGGGTATACTCAGATGTGAGTCCCTTGCTCATTGCACCATCAGGATTCAAGCAAGCCGGGCCGACGACGCCTGAAATGGCAGAAACCGGTCCCCGGAAGCTTGTTTCCTTCCCAGTATAAGAATTGGCTTGGTAGTTTGGTTTGCCCTGTTCCCATCATGCACTGGGACAGGAACAGACTAATTTGCATATAGCCAAGTTCTGAGCTGGGATGGTGCAGTGAGCTAAAAAACGGTGATGGATCAAGCCCTGATCTTTGGACTGGGTAAGAGTGGTCTGCTTAATTCAGGCACTCTGTTCATCACCACCCCCTTTTCTGAATCATTTTGTCCACCATAAGCGTGGAAGGGTATACTCAGATGTGAGTCCCTTGCTCATTGCACCATCAGGATTCAAGCAAGCCGGGCCGACGACGCCTGAAATGGCAGAAACCGGTCCCCGGAAGCTTGTTTCCTTCCCAGTATAAGAATTGGCTTGGTAGTTTGGTTTGCCCTGTTCCCATCATGCACTGGGACAGGAACAGACTAATTTGCATATAGCCAAGTTCTGAGCTGGGATGGTGCAGTGAGCTAAAAAACGGTGATGGATCAAGCCCTGATCTTTGGACTGGGTAAGAGTGGTCTGCTTAATTCAGGCACTCTGTTCATCACCACCCCCTTTTCTGAATCATTTTGTCCACCATAAGCGTGGAAGGGTATACTCAGATGTGAGTCCCTTGCTCATTGCACCATCAGGATTCAAGCAAGCCGGGCCGACGACGCCTGAAATGGCAGAAACCGGTCCCCGGAAGCTTGTTTCCTTCCCAGTATAAGAATTGGCTTGGTAGTTTGGTTTGCCCTGTTCCCATCATGCACTGGGACAGGAACAGACTAATTTGCATATAGCCAAGTTCTGAGCTGGGATGGTGCAGTGAGCTAAAAACCGGTGATGGATCAAGCCCTGATATTTGGACTGGGTAAGAGTGGTCTGCTTAATTCAGGCACTCTGTTCATCACCACCCCCTTTTCTGAATCATTTTGTCCACCATAAGCGTGGAAGGGTATACTCAGATGTGAGTCCCTTGCTCATTGCACCATCAGGATTCAAGCAAGCCGGGCCGACGACGCCTGAAATGGCAGAAACCGGTCCCCGGAAGCTTGTTTCCTTCCCAGTATAAGAATTGGCTTGGTAGTTTGGTTTGCCCTGTTCCCATCATGCACTGGGACAGGAACAGACTAATTTGCATATAGCCAAGTTCTGAGCTGGGATGGTGCAGTGAGCTAAAAAACGGTGATGGATCAAGCCCTGATCTTTGGACTGGGTAAGAGTGGTCTGCTTAATTCAGGCACTCTGTTCATCACCACCCCCTTTTCTGAATCATTTTGTCCACCATAAGCGTGGAAGGGTATACTCAGATGTGAGTCCCTTGCTCATTGCACCATCAGGATTCAAGCAAGCCGGGCCGACGACGCCTGAAATGGCAGAAACCGGTCCCCGGAAGCTTGTTTTCTTCCCAGTATAAGAATTGGCTTGGTAGTTTGGTTTGCCCTGTTCCCATCATGCACAGGGACAGGAACAGACTAATTTGCATATAGCCAAGTTCTGAGCTGGGATGGTGCAGTGAGCTAAAAAACGGTGATGGATCAAGCCCTGATCTTTGGACTGGGTAAGAGTGGTCTGCTTAATTCAGGCACTCTGTTCATCACCACCCCCTTTTCTGAATCATTTTGTCCACCATAAGCGTGGAAGGGTATACTCAGATGTGAGTCCCTTGCTCATTGCACCATCAGGATTCAAGCAAGCCGGGCTGACGACGCCTGAAATGGCAGAAACCGGTCCCTGGAAGCTTGTTTCCTTCCCAGTATAAGAATTGGCTTGGTAGTTTGGTTTGCCCTGTTCCCATCATGCACTGGGACAGGAACAGACTAATTTGCATATAGCCAAGTTCTGAGCTGGGATGGTGCAGTGAGCTAAAAAACGGTGATGGATCAAGCCCTGATCTTTGGACTGGGTAAGAGTGGTCTGCTTAATTCAGGCACTCTGTTCATCACCACCCCCTTTTCTGAATCATTTTGTCCACCATAAGCGTGGAAGGGTATACTCAGATGTGAGTCCCTTGCTCATTGCACCATCAGGATTCAAGCAAGCCGGGCCGACGACGCCTGAAATGGCAGAAACCGGTCCCCGGAAGCTTGTTTCCTTCCCAGTATAAGAATTGGCTTGGTAGTTTGGTTTGCCCTGTTCCCATCATGCACTGGGACAGGAACAGACTAATTTGCATATAGCCAAGTTCTGAGCTGGGATGGTGCAGTGAGCTAAAAAACGGTGATGGATCAAGCCCTGATCTTTGGACTGGGTAAGAGTGGTCTGCTTAATTCAGGCACTCTGTTCATCACCACCCCCTTTTCTGAATCATTTTGTCCACCATAAGCGTGGAAGGGTATACTCAGATGTGAGTCCCTTGCTCATTGCACCATCAGGATTCAAGCAAGCTGGGCCGACGACGCCTGAAATGGCAGAAACCGGTCCCCGGAAGCTTGTTTCCTTCCCAGTATAAGAATTGGCTTGGTAGTTTGGTTTGCCCTGTTCCCATCATGCACTGGGACAGGAACAGACTAATTTGCATATAGCCAAGTTCTGAGCTGGGATGGTGCAGTGAGCTAAAAAACGGTGATGGATCAAGCCCTGATCTTTGGACTGGGTAAGAGTGGTCTGCTTAATTCAGGCACTCTGTTCATCACCACCCCCTTTTCTGAATCATTTTGTCCACCATAAGCGTGGAAGGGTATACTCAGATGTGAGTCCCTTGCTCATTGCACCATCAGGATTCAAGCAAGCCGGGCCGACGACGCCTGAAATGGCAGAAACCGGTCCCCGGAAGCTTGTTTCCTTCCCAGTATAAGAATTGGCTTGGTAGTTTGGTTTGCCCTGTTCCCATCATGCACTGGGACAGGAACAGACTAATTTGCATATAGCCAAGTTCTGAGCTGGGATGGTGCAGTGAGCTAAAAAACGGTGATGGATCAAGCCCTGATCTTTGGACTGGGTAAGAGTGGTCTGCTTAATTCAGGCACTCTGTTCATCACCACCCCCTTTTCTGAATCATTTTGTCCACCATAAGCGTGGAAGGGTATACTCAGATGTGAGTCCCTTGCTCATTGCACCATCAGGATTCAAGCAAGCCGGGCCGACGACGCCTGAAATGGCAGAAACCGGTCCCCGGAAGCTTTTTTCCTTCCCAGTATAAGAATTGGCTTGGTAGTTTGGTTTGCCCTGTTCCCATCATGCACTGGGACAGGAACAGACTAATTTGCATATAGCCAAGTTCTGAGCTGGGATGGTGCAGTGAGCTAAAAAACGGTGATGGATCAAGCCCTGATCTTTGGACTGGGTAAGAGTGGTCTGCTTAATTCAGGCACTCTGTTCATCACCACCGCCTTTTCTGAATCATCTCTTCGGCAAGCAAGGGGGTCTATGTGTGCCGAGCCGCATGGTGGATTTCTTGGCCGGCTCTGTCCCATGTATTACAGACTCCCCCGATGCTGCGAATGCTACACACACTGGTCAGGTGCTCCGCGCGGTTCTCTCTGGGAATGTTCGTCTTTCTGTCACACTCTCAGAAGGGGAGCTGCGGGCTGACATGGCTCCATCACGTACTGCCAAAGGACGGGGCAATGAAATTACAAATTCAGCAAGTGTAACTTGCAAAACTATGGGAAGCTCAAACAAGGACAAGGAAGGAGGCGGCGCTAATACTTCTCCAGCAGATGAGCAGAGCCTTCTTAACTCGTCTGTTGGTATCCCTGCGGTCTATGTTGATACTACCATTACTACTGGTTCCAGGGTTGAGTATAAGATAGGGTCACAGCTTGGAAAACCAATTTTGAAACTACTTCAATCCGGGAAAGCAACTGAATTGCTTAGGTCATGTGGATCCGAGAATTCTATACCAGGTGTTGTGATGGGTGAAGTGCTGAATGCTACAATACAGGATGTAAGAGGTGGCTAGGCTAGCCCGGACAGCGTTAGGGACATACTTGCTGCGCATCATGTTTTTATTTCACAGGAAGTCGGAAAGACAATTGATTGAGTAATTAGCTTAGCTGGCGATTTAGTGTCAGAGAAAGCTGGCTCTCTGGGTACAAGTACAAGAGTTTGCCAAATAGACAGTCAAATGGATAAAACGATTAATAGTTCTGCAATAACTACCGGTCATGTCAAACTACCTTTGCAGGAACGCACTATCCCCATTGAGATCTCTGATCAGATAACGGGAAAAAACCTTCAGGAGGGTAACAGTAGCGACATTAGCAGTGGTTGCGGAGCCATTTGTACTGGAGGGGGGCAACAACTAAGCAAACAGGGCAAAATGCTCATAATATAGCTGATACTTCTGTCGACACCGTGTCTACTATAAGGGCAGTTGGCTCAAGCTGCTCTTCAACGATTCCCGATAAGGAGTGGTTTACTGTGGCTCAAAGTTGGGTGGACAAACAAGACAACACACCTGGCAGAGGGGGGGTAAAAAATGTAAGAGTCAAAAGCCCCAAAAATGGCAAGACATGCTAAGGTGGCAAAGGTGGTAAAGGCCGCGGCGGGGGAGTAAAACAACAAGTGATCCATTCAATGGGGCGATTAAAGGAGGGTTCAACTAGTCCTGTCAAGACTGGCCCAGGGGTTAGTTCCTTGCGCAAATTGGTTTCATCAAAGGCGAAGTTAAAAACATCACTTCTAGGGAATCCAATGCCAGCAGTACGCCAACCACTCCTACAGAACTATCAGAGGGAATTAGCGCTAACATTGATCAGGCAGACACTTCAGGAAAATCTGCATCTGCTTTCAGCAGCGGTCTCCCAACATCTTCAGTCTTCTTCCCAACAACAAGCTCTGCTGCGCTACTATCACCGTTAATTGTGTCAGGACCAGGTCCCATAGTTAACAATCTGGAGCGGACAGGAGAGGAGCCGTCATTGTTTAATGTCATTCAAGCACTGTATGCTCAGAGAGCAGAAGCCCAGGCACACTATAAACAGGCTAATACTGATAGCAGGGAAATCAAGCAAGCCTTGGCAGAGGTAACATCTAGGGTCAGTCTGCTCTCTTCCGAAGTTACGGATCTACAGCAGCGAATAGCGTGGTGGAAGAATCCAATATGTACACAGTCAATCTGGTCAAGACGCAGGACTTCCAAATGACGCTAATACAGTCTAAGGTCAAAGATTTTGAAAATCGGCAGAGGCGCCAGAACTTACGGATGTTTGGCATTCCAGAAGGAAGGGAAGGCAATGGTCCGCTGTCTTTTACAGTTAAACTTTTATTAGAGGCCTTTCCGGATCTCGCAGACTGGGATATGGACACCCAAGTTCAACGGGCACATAAACTGCCACTGTCGATCACCCAGGGCAGCCACGCTAAATCCAATTTTGCTAGACCTGTATTTTAGTGTGTTTGGGCAATTTTTTGCCCCACCAAGCTATATATTCGAAGGTGCGCCCATCGTCTCCAGTCAAGGTGGATGCAATGTCCATTTTTGTATGGTCTGACCTGTGAAAGATAACAATGGGCAAACGATGGCAGCTTCGCCAGTTAATGGATCCTCTCAAAACTGTATGTTCACAAATGTTCCTGCAAGAACCGGCTCATCTCAATAACATAAAAGTCGGTCGACAACATTTCTTCTCTAATGAGCAGGACGCTAAACAAGCTCTGTTAAGATGGCAAGTTACCGGCAAGGAATGATTTAAAATTTTGATTTAAGGATCATTGTGATATAAGAGAGGTCCTTCCCTTCCTTTCTTTTTTTTTCTTTTTAGCAGACTGTATTGCTACATATGATGAAAATATGTTTCAAAGCAACTAAGCCCTGTTAGGTCTGGCTTAAAAGCACAGGTGTCTGCAAGACATATTACTAGAATTTTTTTAGCATACACATGAGTGAGCTTTTGATCTGTCCCAAAAGAGTGTTACTCTTTTGTCGCATCATATTGGCAGTTTAGTGCATCATTCCACCTATTATGGAGCACTTGCATTACAAAGCAAAAGGCAATATTTTGCCTCTCTAAATTACATAAAATCATCCCACATTACATTTTTTATTTTATTGTACGAAAAATATTAATTGTTGTTTGTTTTTTCACTATAGCTAAAAACCTGAGGATTCAAACTGCAAGCTAAACCAACTGCCTCTACCAATGTCTGTGTTTGGCTACCAGCTTCACTTCTGCATTCAAGCAGTTGCCTTACATGAGCAAACTGAGGCGGCATGGTGTGCAAAATATCGATGGACTGGGATGCGGCCTGAGTAATTACCATTGGCTGAGATTAAGCCAAGCATTCCATGTCGCCCCAAGTGGGATGGACATGCCCAGATGTAGGTCCCATGCATACTGTGTCACTGAAAACAAGCTATACCTGGCTAATGAGTTCTAACTAGGGCCAAACGGCCCTGGGTTGCGTTTGTTCAGTTTCAAGTATGACCTGGCCTGGAAGTTCAGAATGGACTGTTCGTATTGGATCAGAATGAAGACAGATTTGCATATGGGTGGGCCCAAACGGAGGTGGCATGGTGTGTAAGATAACAATGGACTGGGAAGTGGCCTGAGTGATATCTAGTGGGTGAGATCCATTCAAGTATTCTACCCATTACATTTTTCTATACCTTACTTTTGTCAGGAATGTAGTGGCACCCTGGACAACCAGCTTATTCCTCTCACCAGAAGTTTTAATGTATGCCAAAATATCTTCAAGTTTCTCCTCTAAACCCACTAGGTGGTCCTGCTATAATCAATGGACATCATTCCATTTCCACCTTCAGTGCTGGAGGAGCATAACACTGCTAGGGGCTCTTTGTTCTAGAATATCTTCAGGGGTGTATTGAATGGGATTACCACCTTCCAATTTAAAGGTGTAGTGGCCAGCATCATTCTATTAATTCTGATATTGCAACATAAGTTATATTTAAAGCCAGGTTACCTAGCGTTTTTGCATTTGAGTGTCCAGGTTTTCATGTGAATGTGCCAGAATTGGAGCTTGTCTCAAGTGTTAACCTAGATTGCAGCGGACTTTTTGCTAGCCATTATATGCAGCCTCTTTTACACACTTGCTGGAGAAGACCTTCTTCGGGTAGCAATGATATCTGCTCACTGTCTAGGAGAACTGGGTTAAATAGTGAATTGTGCTTTATAGTACACCTGGCACTGCTATTGCCACTCTTTAGTTTGAGCATGATCAAGGAAGCAGTAGGAACATAAAGTTATTCACTCTTTGCCCCATAATAGCATTGATGATACAAGGGGCAACCCTCTGGGATCATCAATGGCCAAAGGATGCTTATTATCACTTGTTCTACCCCAGGCATTTGCTGAATCGACATCCGCAGTGGTATCGTTGCAATCTGATGTCTGTAATCTGTAGGGCTGTAACATCATTTAGAGAGAACTGGTTCCTTTTATCACTTAAACTCTCTAGCGGTGAATTTTGGATGTTAGGAATGGTCTCAGACTTTCTATAGTTTCACTGCATCAGTAGATCTTCTGACGTAATTTTGTTTTTCTGTCACTTGCTGATAAGAAAGTGCAGGTGTTGCTGTAGGCTGCTCAACTCCAGGAATCAAACTCAGTTTGTGCCACTGACTGAGATTTACAAAGCGACAGTATGGACTTTTTGTTCCTCCTATGTCATGCAAAGAAGATTGGAAATCCCAGAGAAATAGCTTCTGGACAGCTGTTGCACATGCATGATCTGTTTGGAGACTAAAATGTCAGGGTCTGGTGAACATTTGTTCTCATTTGTGAGAGCATCAAAGCTAGAAACTGGAGCGTAGTTACTTCCTCACAGCATTAAGGACTGGTTAAAAGAATAAGAAGGGGCAAGGCTGGTATAATTATTTTGGCATTGCCAGTGCACAGTTTCTATCTTCCTCAAGCCAGTACTTACACACCACCTTCCAACTCTGTGGTTTTGGGGTCTTCTTCATCCAAGGGGTTTGTTAGACAACATAGAATCATCAATGTTCAGGGTCCTGTTGTGTCATGCTGAACACGCAATGATGCAGCCCCTCTTCTGAGGCTGCCTCTACACTCACCCCACTCCCCTTCATGACAGGTGCCAATAAAAGGGGTCTGGTGCACGTGCCGGGGCCAGTTCTATACACTAACTTCTGGTGTCTGTTTCTGTTATTTATTCAACATGCGTGCCAGGGGCCCCACAACTTTACAGGCCCTATTATAGCTGAACAGTACTGGGGTGAAGAATATAAAATTGGAGTGGTGCGGTACCTTTAAGTTATCCCAGCATTGGCCACAAGTAGCCATGAACAATAAATTAGCATTCAAACCTTTTAGATGGGCAACATGAATATTTAAACTGAAAAGAATTGCAAACATTAACTGGTTGCCTTGCAGCTGTTGATTGCTGTATTCGGTATTAAATCAATCAATCAATCAAGTTGTACTTGCATAGCTTGGCTTATCACCTGAGACGGTATCCAGGTGCTGTGCTGCAGGGATCAGTCGAAGAGCCAGGTCTTGAGTCCCTCTGTGAAGTGGGTCAGCAAGGGTGAGGTGCGGAGGTGGAGGGTGTTCCAGGATTTGGTGGTAAGGTGGTTGAAGGAGTTTCCTCCAGAGCAGCCATGGCGGATGCATGATATCTGTACGAGGGCGAGGTGTGCGGAGCAGAGGTTCCTGGGATGTCATGGAAATGCAGGCGTTGGTTCATGTAGGCGGGTCCTTGGTCATGGAGGGCTTTGTAGGCATAAATTGTCATCTCTTCTGGACAGGGAGCCAGTGGAGGTCCTTCAGATGTTGGGTGACATGAGTCCTCTTGGGCAGGCAAGATGATGATGCGAAACACTTGCCAAGCCAGTATTAATGTGCCCCATTAATGGACGGGGAAGGGGCTTTTTCAGGCTAAAACCAATCTTACATGTTTACATGTGCTTTAACCATAGTGAAAATAATGATTTATTCACTGCTAGGGAAATGTTAAATTCCATTAATCTAACATGTTCAAAGCAGGAGTTATTTTACAAGGGCACCAAAGGCATACAAAAATCCCAAACAGGTCAGGGAATGGGTGTGTGTTGGGATTTTTGTGTATCAATGTATGTTAAAATTACTATGTAGGGATACAATACTACCACAGAATATTCCGCACATTGCAGCACATTTTTCTTTTCTGTGCTGCATAATTTTATATATCCTGCCTCATAATGTGTTCTTCTATTCCAGAATAATTCACGTGCCTTCGGATTAGGGGTTGTTTTATGACTCTCATTCTTTTTTTCCTGGAGTTCCTCGCACCAACTTCAATTCTAAACAGAGGAGAAAGGACTGGAAGGATGAGGTGCTGAGAGATAGTCCTCAGGACTGGGAATTCTGAAAAGCCAGTGTGGCTGGGGTAGAGTCAGTCATATCAGGCACCGGCCTCACATGAATTCTGCCGACTTGTCACGGACACGCATGCTGGTGGCGGGCTCTTTTTAGGTTTTGCCTCGCCAAAAAGATGCGCTCTGCGCATCTTTTTTGCGCAGGCGAAAACCTGATGAGAATTGTAGTGTGCTTTGGGTCGGCCCTCCTCATTCATTGGCTGGCTCCGTAAATGGAGCCTTGCCATTGGACGAGGGGCCTGTCCGTCAATGCCGGACCAGACACGGGGGCGTTCCCGACATTCTTTGGCTTTTGCCGACGTCACGCGACGCCGGGAACGCCCCCGATTCTGTTCCGGCATTGCCGGCACCTCCCTTGCTCCCCCTCCCGCTTGTTTCCTGGTGTGGGAAATTAAACAAAGGTTTCTTTCTTCATACTGAAGCATCAGTGTGTTCCTGCAGATACTGACCTCGGTGGAAATGACAATGTTCCTTTAAGACGGCCTCCCACCATGAGGCAGCCTCGGCAGCGGCGAGGTGCGCCCTGTCTGCCTTGATGTCACGACAGGCAGAGGCCACCCCTTCGGAGCTCGCGGAGGCGGGCGTGCTGTTTCAGGAAGTGACTCGCTTTCACTTCGCTCGCAGCGGCTCTTCGAGACTTCAGGAAAAGAAAGTTGGGCAGAGCTGCAAGCTGGTCCGGCTGCTTCCGAAGGCAGGACCATGGGGTAAGCTCACGCGCTTGGCGTGCCTCTTTCAGCCCTGCTGTTCCACATGGGCCCGTCTCTAATAGAGCATCGTGTCTCAAGTAGGCAAAGGCTTGCATTATACGTTCTTTGTCAGACCTAAGAACATTCGTAACCTAAGACCACTCGCTCTTGTTCCCAGTAGGTTGGAAGGGCTTTCCAAGTGCAGGCGGCTCTCTGTCTGTCCCAAGGACAGAGGGCAGTGACCTGGCTCGTTGCTGCCCTATGTCCCGGGTTAAGTGCTGTTTGCTTGTTGGGAGCTGGCTTCCTCTCTCCAGATGTTTCTCTTGCTGCTGCGTCGAGAGCGCTGTACAAGTGCAGACTAGCACACATCTACAGTTCAAGCTTTCACAGGGGCAGCAGCAGGGTTTCTTGTAAGACAGCACCAGCAGTAACTTGTACACGGGATAGTACAACAGACTTATCTTCTGACACCCTACAGGGAAAAACCATGTGTAGTATTTACACCCTGCAGCGGCAGTGTTAGTAACACACATTGCTTACGATGGACAGGCAGGCACTTCTATAATTTGAGAGTACCAGCACTTTTCAGAAGAGGTGATGCACGTATATTACTAGTATAACGGCACTTTTTTGGTAGCATACGGGTGTTCTAGGATAGAGAGGGCCGGCAGTTTTACATTTTAATTTCAGTGATTGTGTGTTCACGTAGGCGAATAGGAGGCTCGCGTTTTCGGGGCTGTGTGGCGAATTTTAATGGTTGTAGCTTGTAATGAGCCAATTGTGAGTTCCAAAAAATTCAAGTGCCCCAAATTTGGTACCACATAGGGTATTCCGGACACCTCTGTGAAGCCATGCAGCAAGTACACCTTTGTTTTAGCAAAAATACTTGGAATGCATGAGCGCAGGCGTCCATATTGAATTCCTGCAGATTATTCCACCCCTCTACTTGTGCAGCCAAGGCAGTACCGGTTAGGACCAGTTGTGACTTTGGTTTACTGGGAACCGCATTGACCCCACCATGTTCTACCAGGCTCACCAGGTTCTGACAGCCACTCAGTGGCGATGTGCCTTTTTCTAAAACCATCTTTCTAGACCATTTTCGACGCTGCAGGCAATACAAACTTTGGTTAACGACTCTGGAGGCCATTCCCAGATGTTGGCGAAAAAACAGCTGATTGAAAGTGAGACCTGCTTTGTCTAACGTGATGTGTCTGTGTTATAAAGAGCAGAGCTGTGAGGCGGCACCAGTTTGTTGCGTGGTGCTTTGTGCTGGATAAGCTGGTCTTGAAAATCACTGTCCGTATAACTGAGGCACAAACTGTTCCATCAGTAATCTTGCATTAGAGATTGCTACAGAGTGCAGTCTACAGAGCGGGCCTCGCATGCTATTCTGTCCAGCCCCCTGGGGTGTCTACAAACAGCAGGTGTAAACTGTTGTCTACTGCTTGTGCAGTGCATGCATCACGAAACTGCATTGTGTTTTGATGTCCCCATGGTGGCCAGAGGTTTCTGGCAGAATCGCCATTGCTGCTCTTTTTAAGGAGTGGATCAGATTTAGCGTTGCAGAAACACACCCGATACCCTCAAAGCCCCCCCTTTGAGAAAAGCACATAAGCTCAGTTTCTGGAAGACTGCCTTGAAGCTCCTGTTGTAAGTGGCGGATATAAGTAGCCTCTTTGTTGACATCGACTGAGATTGTCCCAGAGTTGGTAGGGAAGTTCGGCTCAGCTGACACAAATCCAGGGGTCAGAAGGTCCAGGAGTGAGTCCAGAGAAGGCCTGGCATAGGACATTCTTGAGTTTCCTTTTGAGCTTAGAACAATCTTTTTTTGTTGTCTACAAATCCGGTTCAAACTGTTCCAAATGTTGTGGATCACATGTTCTCAGAGTTTTTCCATTGGCATCCGTTTTGTGGAAGGACATGGGAGTGATCTGTTGTCAGATGCTGATCTCGGGTTGCCAAAAAGGCTGTCATTTTGGAATAGTGACTGCTTGCCTTTGACACTGTACAGAGCTGTGCTGCCTTTTGGTTAGGTTCTCGCCATACAGAATCCACATATACACACACACACACACACACACACACACACACACACACACGTACACACACACGTACACACACACACACACACGTACACACACACACACACACACACACACACACACACACACGTACACACACACACACACACACACACACACACACACACACACATATATATATATGAACACAAAACTCCCTCCAAAGGAACGAGGCAGAGACCCAGGAGGATACAGTTGGAAGCAACTTTAATGAAAAAACTGGCGAATGCATTTCGGCAGACCACTGCCTTCCTCAGCGCCCAAAGCGTCCCAACTGTGCATTCACAGCATAGTGGTGAGTTCAACCCCCATGTACCTTGTTGGAGCAGGTACGCTCCTCCCCCTTTCAGCCAATTTCCACACCTGCGTTGAGTCCCGTTGTGTAGAGGGACTTCATTTCCCAGAATCCAACAGTGAGACCCTTGGGAATTGTGCGCGGGGCGAACAAGAAACAGTTTGTCAAGAGTCAGTGCGGGGGGTACAACGAACAATGTCCAACCACTGGAACAAAGGAAAAGGACTGTGCATTTGTAGATGGGGTTTTCTTCATTGCCTACCATACACATTTCTCATGCCTCATTTCCCCACCTACTTCCTGCGAGCATAATGCAGTGGTAGTCCCTAAGACAGGTAGCCAACCCTGTATATCAAGGTATTAAAGAGATTTGTTGGCTTTTATATGGGTCAGTACAATCAGTGTTGTCACAATATGCCGCAAAAACCCAAGCAGACGTCATCAAACAGCAATATTTTAGAATGTCTATTTGTGGTGATTGTCACTGATACAGGAGAAGGTAAACAAAACTGTTTACTTTCTTCCCTTCACTGCACGTCCCCTTTGAAGGCCCCGTATGCTTGTCAAACTATATATGTGTGTATATTTTTTATTGTGGGGAAGGTGCAGCGTATCATTTAAAGACCGGTATAGATGCAGCTGGCAACGTCACACGCAGGGCGACAGAGTGTACAGCATCCTAGTGTTGCTCACCTGCTAGGATGGTAGCTGAACACATGGGGCCACCGTAGGTGGAGACGGTTGGTTTACCCCTCTGTTTCTATTGCCCTGGCCTTCAGGAGGAGAGGAGAGTAAGGCAAGAGGTTTCATAAGGGGTTGTCTCCCAGGGCCGGGCCTCCTTGGCGATTGGCATTAAGGCAGTGGATATTGATTGGACAGTTGCATCCAAAGTGTGTTGGGGTTGTTTTTTGGAGGTGAGCTAAGGCAAAGACGGGGTGCCACGGCTCTGCCAGGGGCAGGAGCCATGCATGCTTCCGGTCCACTGGTTAATGATACCATGATGGTGGAAGCTTCAGAGTGGAGCTTCAGAGTGGAGCTTCAGAGTGGAGCTTCAGAGTGGAGCTTCAGAGTGGAGCTTCAGAGTGGAGCTTCAGAGTGGAGCTTCAGAGTGCAGAGTGGAGCTTCAGAGTGCATATTCAGAGTGGAGCTTCAGAGTGCAGAGTGGAGCTTCAGAGTGCAGAGTGGAGCTTCAGAGTGCAGAGTGGAGCTTCAGAGTGCAGATTCAGAGTGCAGAGTGGAGCTTCAGAGTGGAGCTTCAGAGTGGAGCTTCAGAGTGGAGCTTCAGAGTGGAGCTTCAGAGTGGAGCTTCAGAGTGCAGAGTGGAGCTTCAGAGTGCAGAGTGGAGCTTCAGAGTGCAGAGTGGAGCTTCAGAGTGGAGCTTCAGAGTGTCAAGAGCAATGCCAATAGCTCGAACTTTAACAAAGGCAAAACCATTGCATTGTAAATGCTTGTTTTCAAACATACCATCAGGAATCCGGCTCCATCCTGTGAGGTTCCCCCTCTGGCCCCCTCGGCGCATTTGTAACAAGCAGAGAAAAATCGAAAAGGAATGGATTCAATTACTAGCAGGAAAAATGAATCGCCTACCTGCAGCCCAGGCCATTACCAAGGTGCTTGTTTAAAAGCTGAGTTATAGGCGACGGGGCCATTTTCGGTGACAAATGCATTAGTTTCTCTCCGAGGAGACAGGGGGAAGCAGAGGGAGAACAAGATAATACGTATTTCATGTTGATTTATATAGCTCCACGAAGAAGCACTCTGAGAGGAAGGCTGCGAGGCTTTGCGCTGCCCTGGGGCTGGAGGGAAGTCCCGGGGAAGCCTGCCAGGTCACCAGAAGTGGCTCTTCTATATTTATTTATTTTTAAATAATGTTGGTTTAAGATGATATAGGGTCGCGCCGTGTCTCTGCGTGCTTTAGAAAAACATGTTGAAATGAGTACCATATGATTTAGTTTAGGTCAATAGAGGAGGCCATTGTTTCAAGCGGCGGAGGCTCGCGCCTCTCTCTGGGGAGTTGGCGGGCTCTTAGACTTACTGATAGTCTAAACAGGGCCATGAAGTGGGGTGGGAGGGGGGCATCTTTCTAGCAGGATGTGTGAGGATAAGAGAGAAGCATGAGTGACTGAGAGATCGAAACAAGAAAGTAAGTTAGCGAGATAGCTCAGTCGGTTGCATACATCCTTGCAAAGACCTGTCTGCGGACTTAAGCTGACAGGTTTGATTCATGGCATCGCTGATTTCGACTTTTTTCCTCCTTCTATTCTGGAAAACGCGCTAAATTTAAAATTTAGCACACTCGGGGACAAATATACAATGTTTTGAACATATTGCAGTGGGTTGTTGCACTGCAACCTAAGTTGCTGGGCCTCGCCCTAAAATGCAACCTAAGGTGCTACGCTGAATGAAAGGTAGAGAGCAGAAGAGCTACATATCTACTACAATATGGTGCTGTTTCTCTCCCCACGGGCACTGATGCTCTTTAGGCTGCCTTGTGCCACGCACACAACCTTGGTCCACAGTGCAAGTGTTAGTGATGTCTAGTATAGGTTTTGCACTGGAAGGGTTGCCTTCAAGTACCAAATACTAGTTTAAAGCTTTTCCAAGTTTGAACATGTGCTGTGAAGTTGGAATCATTTGGTACACCTGTCTCTCAGAGGTGTACATTTTTGGGGCAACCTTTTTTAGTAGATAGGGATTTGCGTAAAAAAACATGGGCCTTATTTATGAGGCTTTGCTTCACTTTTACACCGCCGGTGCGTCACTTTTTGTGACGCACCAGCGGCGTAAAAAATGTGCCTTGTGGCACCATATTTACAAAGTGTCGCATCTAGGTGGATGCGGTCACTTTGTAAACCCCTGAGCCGCATTATACCTGCGCCAGGTATAATGTATGCAGGGTGGGCGTTCTGACGCAAGAAAGGGTCATAGAAGTGACGCAGTGAAACCTATAAGATTTCACTGCGCCACTTCTAGGACACAAATGCGGCAATATCTTACACCTGCCCCCCAGCAGGCGAAAGACTGACGCAGGCCCTTTCACAAGGGGCTTGCCCGATGTGAAAGGACACATTGCTGGAGTTGCGTCACTTTTGTGACACACTCCAGCAATGCGTCACTTTTGCACCATACATATATGTCAGAAAAACTGACGGATCTGTAAGTCCTTGCGACATGATGCATCATACAATAAATATGACGCATCAATCATGTCACATGGAGGGAGCACTGAGAAGTGACGCATCGCTGCTTTTACGCAGCGATGCATCACTTCTCATAAATGAAGCCCCATGTGTTGTAGTGTGGGAACGCCCATGTCCTCTCCATAGCTCCATAGTAAACCCCTTTGAAGGCACTATGATACTTTAGTGCTACTTTGCACTTAAATAAACCCCAATTCCATATGTTACATCAGTTTGTGTCACTTCTGTAATATAAACCCACCACAGACTGTTAGAGAATCTGCCCCTCAGTGTTTGAGCCCTATTTTTAATTCATGGGTTCCTTGGTAATTGAAGGAAACTGTGCAGACAGACCAGTACAGTAAGAGGAATATTATAAGGTAAAACCAAGTGCAAAGCCTGTTTCTCTACACTATTTTCTGTTGCATTAGGGAAGACTCGTAATTGGGTGCAAAAATCAACCCAAACCCACAAGATAATGCACACATTTTTCCCAACCTTGAAAAGAGGCCATTTGGGTTTCATTGGCGAATAAAATAACAGTTCCAACTGGAATAAAAAAAGAGAGATGAGGAAAGGGCAGTGAGGTGTTAAAAGCAGTGACAGTGAAGTTCTAAAAGTGCTCCTGGGATCAAATTGCATGCGTTATATTGATCAGTTTTGCACAGGTGACTAGGAAATATTGTGCCTGCATTTGCACTATTGGCCAGTGCCAAAAGTCTTTCACAATGACTGATCAGGGCCACAAAGAAATATGAACATACAGAAAATTAGTATTTTGCACTGGTTGGTCAGTGCTAATTCTAGTGTGAAATTGGCCAGTCTTCTATAGAAAACTACGCCTGTGCATGGATGTCATTTTGGGGTTGCCAGGGGGCCACAGCTGCGGCCCCTGGCTTCCCCCTAGTGGCCCATGTCACTGCCTTTGTGACCCTTCACCTCAGGGGTGGCAAAATCAATGCTAAGAACAAGTAGGAGCTCCACATTCCTTATTGTCTGCCTGTTTTTCATTATACTAATAGTGAATATTTTATTTTTCACTATTAGTAAAAAAAACTGGAGCACACTTAGGGCATACGGTGGCAGCTGTGGTGAGTAAACATGGATTTAAAGGTCTTTTGTAGGCGTGCTTGAAGGTGAGAGCATACTTAAGTGAGAGAGAGCATGTGCATGTGTGAGAATATGTTTCTGCATGTGTAAACGTGTGTGAGTATTAGTGCATGAGAACCAAGTGACAGGTAGTGAGTGAGATTGTTTGAAATTGAGCCCAGATTTACTATTCTTTGATGCAAGGCAATGTTGCACCTAATTTGCTCTGCTGCCTTGTGTCAAAGGGGAAAGAGAAAAAATAAACACTCTCCAATAAGATATGGTGCAATTTTCCTTGCCCAGTGCACTGGCACAGTTTTGGCAGCCATAATACGCCAATGCACATACCCTTGTGTTAGAGGGCAAGGTGTATGCATTCTCTGAAGAATATGTTTTGCACTGGAAGGAGTCACTTCCAGTACAAAAACTATGCTTTAAGGCATTTCTCCTTGTTATACCTGCCTCGAGGAGGCATAATCTCTTGGTGCAAATTCCTCTCTTCCAATGTTTGTAGATTGGGATTTGCATCATGACCCATGGGTGGTTGCATGGGAGCCCCAATGCACCATCCATGAAATACCTCCTTGATATAAAATAATGGAAAGCAATGCATTGCACAACTTTGGGTTACTTTGTGATACTATCCAATGCAAATCCCTAATTGTTGTGATGTGGGTCATGTGACATGCCTTCCTGGAAAGAATCAGGTCAGGGATCATATGATGTCACTTCCTGTGATGACATTGAGGTCAAAGGGTATGTGATGTCACAACTGCTACCCCTGACATTTTTGTAAATCAACGCCCCTATGCCTATGTAATGTGTTATTCAGTCTTCGCTGCCTCCATTTCTGAGCTGGTGGAATAATGGATGTTTAATATGGATTGAAAATAAGATTGCTTTGTTTCTTGTTCTGTGACTACAAGAAAAGTGCAAAAGACCATTTCAGACAAAGACAGTTCTATAAGTCCAAGTTCCTCAGTTGGTCCAACACAACTGTGTTCTGCTGTGTTCTATCATCCTACTCAACACAAACAGGCCAACTCTTCTGTAATGAGGGAAGATCTCCCTGCATGACAACACATCTACGTGCAGCTTGGGGGCTTTGGGTTTACTCTCTTGGGTGACTGCACCTGACTTTGCCATTCATCCTCTGAGGTCAATAACATGAGCACCGTTCACTTGGATAACAAAACAACAACTGCTTTTATCATTACTTTGAGATTTAGTGGGTCCTATACAAAACACCCACAATTTCTTTTTGTGTTATCTCAAATAAACCACTGTTCTCTCCTTTTTTATAGCATTCACTCTCCTGTCTCCCCCGTGGCTTATTCCACTTCAGTGATAGAGCGTGCCTCCTTCATGCTATTCCAGCCAGATAACACCCAGCACTTCTGTTAGAGCGGTCCTGTCACCCACTGTAGGCCTGGACTGTAATCGCAGGAGGGTCCTTCGCCAATGAGGCTCTGCGGCCGGAAGATTCGGCCAAAGAGAGAGCAAAATGGTTCAGTAATAACAGTAATAATAGCTGTCCATCTTTCCAAAAGCGACAGCTAAATGGTGTCAGACATACACTCTTTCTCCACGATAATTCGCTTGGCCTTCCCACTACCGGTAGGCAGGTACGGTCCTAGACAGCTCGCAGCATGTAACCCATTGGCTGCTGAAAAGAACATTACTGGTCAGTAAACCTTAAGGTTTATTTTCACCTATAAGGAATTCTAAGAAATATTGGACTAACCACTTTGGCAGTTACAGCGCCTAGGGTCCTCACTATGCTTGGCATTTCCAAAGAGCTTTGGCGCTGACAATAGGTGTGGCTTGTTTAATTGATGGAGTTAGGCACTTAGTAAGTCATCATGTATTTTATTTATTTGTAAAGTTTTATAAAGCGCGGACTTGACAGTAGTAGGGTATTAGAGCGCTTTACAATTCGTTAGGCATGTACTTTGTGACTCATCTTTGCAATCATGCATCCATTCTTCCACCCTCTGAATAATTCTTGCTTTCACCCCCTGCCACAGCCAGAATAAAACACACTGAACATCACATGCAAGATAAATTAAAAGAATGTAAGTAGAAAAAAGAAAACATGCTGCAGTTTAAACATGGTGGGCATATTCTTGAAAAAACTAAACTAAATATAGCAGCATGTGTCCATCTTGCTGCAATATTGTACATAGTCTATCCCTATTTTAAGGTTCCAGCATGGTCGCCACATTTAGATTCAATGTACTGGCCATCTTAGAATGGTAAAACAATGATACACTATGGAAAACAGAATTCCATGATGGACGCCTGGTTTAGGAGAAGTGGCCTCGTGGGATGTGGGGCACTGCAGATGAAATGAGCTGCAAGTAAGCAACCAACCGGTAAGCACTGTCCACAGAGCTCTACTATCTGATTAAAATAAAATAGACAAGAAGCAAATAAATGAAAGGGGTACTGTAAAAGGAGAAAACTAAAGGACAGGCCATCCAGTTCTGACACTGAAGCATATTCATTTTCAAGTGTATGTGCACATGTGGTCAGAAACTGCCTTCATTCACAGAGGAAGAGAGTCAATGACTGATGTGGACTGAACCATTACCCCAGGCAATACACTGTCATAGATGGAAGCAGAGTGTAAATGACATTCAGCAAGACCTATGGCAGATGAAGGCTGCCCCCAGCAGCCCTCAATTTATCCACATAGATATATAAATTTTTTATAATTGGATGAATTTATATTATAATTATTTTTTATGATAAGATCCTAAGAAATATCTAAGCCTGTCAGGACTTCCAAGGAGATTCTGCCAAGAGTTATTACAATGTAAATCTTCAACCTATAGGGTTTGTCAGAGGAGATAACCAACACTAAAGTACTTTCCTTCTATGGTAATCGGCGAAACACTGTGCAAAACAATTCTATACCCAGGTGAAAGTTATATTATGCTGCCATTTTTTTTTTAATTTTGGAAGTTTTTCAATATGATTGTATCGTGAAAACCCTGAAATTACGCCACTATACCTCATTGTGTATTACGCCACTGTTAACAACAACATTTTAGTGCAGGAGTGAACATTGTGAACAACCATTAATCGAGCAGCTGTTCATTGTGCACATGCTTGTTGCACTATTTTTTAGTGCAAAATGCACTCCCTTGTCATAAATTGGCGCAAGTATGCATTTCATGCTAAAATATTGTGCTAAATGACAGATTTATGTTTTGAACAATATTCTCAAATTTTTTGCATTTAAGAGAAAGCAAACTATGTGAACTTAGCACAGTCATACAACATACCTGCCTATAGGCAGAATTAGCACAGTGGAATAACAAATCATCCTTAAAAGCCTAATGCCTTTAGCACATGCTTTCCATTGTAAGTATGTCAGGCCTACATGCTTTGGCATAACTTTCCAGTATAATGAAGTCACTCCTAAAGACAACAACATAACTTTTCCCAGTGACTTTAACTCCTTCGCTGTGGGGGTAATTCCCCCACAGTGTGGGGGGGGGCAGAGGTGTGAGCACGGCGCCGCGGTGCTTGTGACGAGCCCAGCTCATCATGAGTCACAGTGGAGCTGTGCACATGACAAGCTGGGCTCGTCACAACCCCGCCCAACTGATTAATTCACCCGCACTGGCGGGGAATCAATTGCGCGTTGGTGGGGCGAAGCCGTTAAGATGAGCCCAGCTCGTCATGAGCACAGCTCCACTGTGACTCATGACTAGCTGGGTTTGTCATGAGCATCGAAGAGGTTAAAAGGTACATATCCATTACCATTGGCATGGCACTATAAGCAATACAGTCCTGCTGAAGTGCACATACACTAGAAATCATCCTGCATACAGTTATATAATTACAAATATGTACAGAATTGCTGTTGACAAACTAACATACACTCCCTCTCAATATGGTCTCACAAGAATGACCACAGTGAAATTCTTGTGCTCGAAGTGTTTGTCAGAATGGGTGATCAACACCAAAACGCTTGCCGGTGATGGTAATCTGTGAGATTACATGTCACCAAATTCCTGCCACCAGTCTAAAACATAGTATGATACCAATCCAGGGTTAGAGGCATATTAGTTTTACTAAATGCTGTTTACGATAAATAAGCAAGGTATATTGTCGTAACCTTTCATAATAAATCGACCAGACATCTGGCAGTATGTTTCCCTGTGCATCAATCAGGCATATACTTCTTATCATTCATTTGTCACCATAAGAAACTCAGGAGTACTGTACTGAGAGAAAGCTTTCCTACAAAGCAACCATCAAGTATATAATTACAAAACTAGAAATATATTTAAAATCCCAGTTGGCAAAGCAAAATACTGTATAACCTAACAGTCTCCTAACAGGATTTAACAAGGATTCTAACTGTGCAAATCTTCGATAGCCCGGTATGACACAGGTGATAATCAACACCAAAACCCTTGCCTACTAGGGTAATCTGTAGCAGTCCTTGTAACAAAATACCCATATATATTCTTGGACACAGAATAACATCAATCTACCCTTAAATGCTTATTCACTGTAACATATGATTTTCACAAAAAGTACATCAGCAGTATTGCTTTTTTTGTAATGTTTGATAATAAACTGATCAGGTCTATAGTCATTATCATTGGCTTTCCACCATAACCAACTCAGTCTTCCTGTATTGAGCATAAGCTTTCCCACAATCCAAAAAGTATGATACCAGCACTCATTTTCGTGGAAGCTTACAACTTCAACCCATTTCATTTACTACACAGGTAAACCCACATGTGGGTGGAGCCTAAGCTCCTCTCTCAGTAGTACTCTGTAATTTATTTTTTGATGATCACAAAAGGTCCAGCAACAGCTGCCTTGTCATGGCAGACCTAAAAATGCATGTGGCTGAATGTAGTAATGGGTATACGATACTGATAAAAAATACTAAACTACACTGTGGAGTCTAAAGTTAATTATGGAAGTGGGATCCGTGCGACGGTCACAGAAAACCAAACACCGTAATTATCTACTTCTCTAACATACTTTACTAGGGTCATGCGCATACCCCTGAGAGCTCAAACTCCATCACTTGATGCATATGTTAATGAGCCAGCTCTAGGGAGCTATACTGATGCTTGCTCATGTTGCTGGATAAACAAAAAAATAATCACAGCTGTGTGGAGTAGAATAACTTTTTCTGTGCAAACACACATCTTCTGCCCAAACAAAACAATATGTGAGAGAAGCCAAGGCCCTTCTCTGTAGCTCTTATTTAGGTGGTCACATAGGGTTTGGCGACATCTCCACTGTCAATATATACATAAAAAGGGTTAAATCTGGAGTTATATGCCTGTAGCAATAATGAAGTCCAATTTTCCAATGCTGGTCTACAGCAGCTGAGAATATACCCTGCCCAAGTTGGACAAATAAAGCTTGGAAAAGCGAAGAAAGTCAGTGGAAATTGTAGTTCAGGAGACTTTAATGTATTGGGAGGCAAAGAATACAACAAGATAACACCTTGTAGTGTAGTTCCTATATTTCCAATAGGCTCTGCGCATTGGAATAACATAAACAGCAGTTTAGACGTAGGACTGTGGTCATCTAGGTCTCTACTGACTATGTTAGACTTAATTAGGTTTGCCAGCTAGCTCAGAGGTCACTAGAAACTTTCTCGAGTAAACAAGGAGGTGTTAACTTCCCTGAACAGACAAGAAGGGATTAGCTTCTGACAACCGCATAAACATGACAACTTTGCTCCCTCAGAATAAAGAGTATATCTCCAGAGTCTTGTGAAAACAATAGACAGCTATTTCACTCAGTCAATCGTGCATGCTTAATTTCACCAGTGCAGAGAAATAGAGAGACGGGCGTTTTCAATAAAAGTTGTTATTTATTGAGCAGTCTTCTTTCTCATGCAAGAGAAATAAATTGCCACAATTGCAATACTTATCATGAAGTAAAATGCGTACAGTAAAAGTAGTATTATGAAATAATACTGTAAAAGCATTGATATGGTTTCTTAGCCATATGATACTTTAAAATGGATAAAATATATACATACATAAAAAAACATTGACTAACGTTCTCAACTGGTGCTTCTAATATACGCCTACCCCAGTGTACCTGACCTAAGCCTAATACGTGGGAAGGAGTAAGTAAGTTGCAGTTTAAGTTAAGTTGTTTTTTTTGCCAAGAATCTGAATCAAGAATTATCTTCAGGATTCAATCAGCCCCGTACCTTGGTTATAGAATGAAGGAGGTCTTGTATCTCTCTCTAAGGACTCGATCTCCCAGCAACCCACAAGGGTGACTGGAAACACCGGAGCTGGATTTCTCGACAGGAGAAAAAGACAGCGTCTCTCTCAGTGCGTCAAATGGGAGGGTCGGCTTCCTTCAGCACTCGCATCAGCTGGCCGTCGGGCAAGTAGATAGCCGCTCGGCTCCAAACCACCGTGTGTTTGCTTATGGCAAATGCTGGTATATTTATACCTAAAAGGTGACGAGTTTGGCGTAAGGTTGGACATAAGACGTCACTAAGAACTAACAGTTCTTTCTGGACTCCAGGAGTTCTTGTGCAAATCAAAACAAAAGCAGGGGGAATTCCCGGGCTGCTGGAGGCTTGGTTTGTTTAAAGAACGCGTTGTACTTTCTAGGAGTCTATGGGAGTATCCTTGCCGTATTTGGACTGCATTGGCTATGGCTAAATATGGACATGATTCTTATGCCTTTCTAAGGGTATGTTTTGTTATAACCACATAAGGGCATGAATCGGGGATATCTAATTAGGGTCCTAGATAGATTCACAACAACCTGTTTGAGGAATACAGAGAAAAGATCCTCCTGTTTCTACCCACTTCTGCTAGACCTCTAGTGGTACGGAGTATTGTCCTGAGCAGAATAGATTATTGTAATATACTCCTCCTGGGTGCTCCAGGCTCCTTGTTAAAGAAATTACAAAGAATACAGACTATGGCGGCTAAATTGGCATAGACCCGGCCACGTGGAGCCTCGGCCTCTTTGGCCTTAAAAGATCTCCACTGGCTGCCTGTTGTACAGAGAGTACACTTTAAGGCACTCTCTATTGTCCAAAGGGCTGTACACAAAACTGGTCCTAAAATCCTACAAAGGAAATTTGTATAGTATGCCACCGCCAGATCCATGCGCTCTTCCTCTGCGAACCTGGTCTATGTCCCCCGGGCAAAAAAGGTTTGAATGGGTGGAAGATCTTTCAGCTTTACAGCAGCCAAGCTGTGGAATGCACTACCCCTGGAACTTAGGCAACTGAACGCCCTGTCACGGTTCAGGAAGGAACTGAAAACTAGACTATTCCCCAGACAAGTGATCTTGGACAATTCTGCTCTGTCCCTGCTGGTTGGTAATCTCTAAGCGCCAGGATACCCTTTGCGTGACAGCTGCGCTATACAAGTGCACATTACATTACATTACATTACATATAGCGCAAATAGCACTTTTCTTGAATAGCGCTAATATATAAGTGCAAAAACGGTTGCAAGTGCAGAAATAGCACAAAGTACACCATCTCCAGCATGAAAGAAAGGGCCATGAGTTTATAGAAACCATTTGTGTCACACAGGAGTACTCCCACCAGCACACAGGCATCAGAAGCCCCCTTTATGCTACGATAGGAGACTAAGTACCGTAATAATTATACTCGCCAGACAATGAAAGGAAACAAAAAGAAAGATAATAGTTATAAGAACAAGGAGGAAGAGTGTTCCTAAATTTGCTCAGAACAACAGAAAGGCTCCTGGTCGTGACAGAGGCCCAGATCCTGACAATGTATTTGCTGTACACAACCACTGCTGCTGTAATTCTCAAGGCAATATAGAGTGACTTCAAACCCAACAGAAATATCCAGTTCCTCATGCTTGCACTGGTCGAGCTCCTTGAAATGCTGTGTTTTTGTGCTAATGACGTATTGTCAACATAATGCTACCTTATCAACAAACTATCCACTATCCTAGCCAACACTTTTCAACATGTTGTAATAGGTGAAGAAGGCAGTGATGCTCCCTGTGAAAATACACATTGTCATTTACACCAACCAAGCATGCAGGGAAGGTCACATTGTATGAGCTTGTAGGGTTTCTAAATATCGTAGAACTACTAACCCTACCCTTGCACAGCTTACACGCTCACAAGGAAGAGATCTGGTGTTCATAAATTCAGCACACAAAATGTAATATATATAATAAGTGTGTTGGCTTTAGTATAGCACATTGCAATATATGTTGCACCATCACTGCACCTTGTTATTTTGTAAGGCATGCCTTGAAGTATTTATAAACAGCCAACTGCCTTAAAGAATGGTTGAATGTTTACTCTATCCATCTGCCCAGAGTAGAACATTAGACATATGCAATCCCACATGTACATTGTTATATCAAGGGCTTATGTGCATGCGTGTCACCTCACACACTGCTTCTACACGTTTCTAACTGCTACACCTTTGACAATGCCTCGGACATGTGAAAGATACTACTTACAGGTAGGTTGGGATGCCCCTTACAACAATATAGTTGTTGACCTCTGCACGACTACCCACTGCACCTGAAGAGGTTAGAATCAAGTAGAAGATACCATTAGGAAGACTGTTGAACCTATATCTGGATTGCAAAAAAATATACTCTGATGTCTACATGGCAGTGAAGTGACCTGTTGCACATACATACATACATGAAATGCTGCAAACTCTTATTGTGCTTCATCTTCTTGAAGATTGAACACAACATCTAGGATCACACGGAGGTGACAGAGCCCATGAACTTGTAAACAATAAAAGTGCACAGCCACTTTGTTCCACTTAATAATCATTTATTTGCAGCAGCGTAAGGTGGAGGAGAGTAACCCCACTGCCGTTTGGTCAGTCACCTTGGGCCTCCAAACAGTCATGCGCACTTTGCACGTTCTCCACCGGGCTGCAATCCACAGCCTGTATGCGCACTTTGCATGTTCTCCACCAGGCTGTAGTGGAGAACATGCACAGGCTCCAAGACCCCCTTTGAGCGCCAAACCACGGTGCTGAGACCAATCACAATGCTGCAGCATTGTGTTAGGTTTAGGGGAGCCTGTGTGCTTACTGCTTCAGGGACTCGCCTAAAGAGAAGCGACGATGAAGGAGAGACAGCGTCCATGAAAAGGTAAGTGTTGTTTTTTAATATTTCGTTTTTTTCCAAAACCCCCCTTGCTCCACCCCCATTTCCTGCCAGCTGCACTGTTTTTTGGCACTTAGGGTGTACCTCAGTGGTATCTCTACTGGATGTGAAACGAATGCCGGCCTCCTATGGTCTGTGGTGCCAGCGGATACCAAAGGAAAGCACTGCTACAGTCTCCTTCTTCTTCACAACATTCCTGGTAGGGTACAGACACCAGGTAGATGTATGTACTTCCTATTTATTGATTTACACTACTACAGAGCCCACTTCCACCCAAGGCACATCTCAGGACGCGCTGTTCTCTTGACCTCTTGCGGACAGTGATCCTGCCTCCTTCTCAGCTCCTTCCCTATCCTTTCCCTCCCGCCTCCCTCTTATTTGAGCCATGGATCTCTCACACCTGCCTGAGTCTGTCGCTCATGAAGTGACATGAGTGGAATGCTGTTTGCAAGTACATCGGCTCTGGGTGTTCTCTTGATCTGGTCACACCTGAAATGATCAGCGCATCATGACCTCACTTACAACCATCTTACCATATATGGAGAGGCTAGAAACATGTTAGGGGTCTTGTATTCCTAAATTAACATGAGACAAGTGATATAATGAATGAATGAATGAATGAAGTAATTTGTAAAGCGCTGGCTTTCACTCCGAAGCAGCATCTTGGCGCTGAGAGCGGGTAAGCTGAGTGTCAAGGAGTGTGGTCTCTGATGGCACCGTTATCAGATGAGAGATAAAGCCAGACTATCTGGTACTGCGAAGATCCGGGTTTTCAGTCTATTCTTTAACATGGACTCCAGCTGTGTGAATCTCAGTTGGGTGGGTAGATAGTTCCATGCTTTTGTTCCCAGGACTGCCATAGACTTTCCTCCTCTGGACGTCAGATGGAAATGGTGGGGTACTAACAGATTTTCTTTGGAGGATCTCAAATTGCGTGCAGGTACATAACCTTTTATTCTAGTCCTGAGGTATTTGGGGCCACTTTGTTTTATAGCTCTGAATGTTATTACCAGGATCTTAAAGAGAATCCTCGTGTGTATTGAAAAAGGAAATCAAAAGCCTGGGGGTTTGGCTTGAGCAGGACCTTTCGCTTAAGACACATGCGAAAAAGACAGCAGGTACCTGCTTTGGTCTACTCCATTCCGCCCGCAAAATCCTTCCCCTCCTCCCGCAGCATTCCAGGAGGCTTTTGATACAAGGTCTAGTTCTTTCTAGACTAGACTTCAGCAACGCAATCTTCCTGGGAGCCCCGGAAACTACAATCAACAAGCTTCAACAAACCCAAAATGCCGCTGCCAGACTCTTAATGGGTATCCCCCTCAGGTCATCAGCCAAACCTGCTCTCAAAGCACTTCATTGGCTCCCCATACGAGAGAGGATTATTTTCAAATCCCTATGCTTTGCCCACAAAATCCTCCAAGGTAAAGGACCCCCGATTATGAGGAACCTGGTCACCCCCTACAAACCCAATAGACCCCTGCGTTCTGACTATGGGTTCCTGGCCACGGTGCCTAGAATCAAGAAAGCTCGCACCGGAGGCCGCCGCTTCTCGGTCAACGCGGCCTCACACTGGAACTCCCTCCCATTGCAGCTTCGCACGGAACCCGGTCTTCTCTGCTTTCGGAAATCTCTGAAAACTCTCCTCTTTCCCAAATGATTCCCCCCTTCCCCTCCATGCCCCCCCTCTGAGTCTCACTCTATCTTAGCGCTGGGATGCCTTCTGGTAACCACGCGCTTTACAAAAACGCCATACATACATACATACATACATACATATTGGCAACCAGTGGAAGGGCCTCAGAAGCCGATGACCCCCTTGGTTGTTTCAGTACCATTCGGGCTGCTGCATTTTGAACAGTCTGCAGCTTTTTCAGAGTACTCTACTTTACTCCTGCATAGAGACTGTTACAATAGTCTAGGCGTGATAGGATTAAAGCCACTTCCACAGTCTTACGAGCTGTAGCTGGAAGGAGGTCAATAATTTTAAAGAGTTTTTATCCAATGGAAGCAGGCTTCTGCCACCGACGGTGCGGGTTCTGTGCTTCTGAGGGTCTTCACCAGCGTGTTCTGACCTCATGACGTACATCCAGAAAATCACCACAGGCCACCTGCTCTCCATAGTTGGCCAGTATCTCCTCTAACCCAGACACAGTTTTCCAAAAACATCCTCCTAGCCATAGAGCTCTCCCTATGCATTCCAAAATACATTAGACTGAAACAAGTCCATGCTAGCAGCGGCGAAGCCCTGGTGAACCTAGAGACCATAGCGGCCTGTGCGTCAAGAGAGGGCAGGGAGTTGGTCAAACTGTATGGACCTGTTACTCCATATCTCTCGTTTAATCTTATTCTTCTGTGATTTTATGTGTTTGTTTATCTTTGGTTCCAAATATCTTCCATGTCTCCAGCTGCCATTGGAGTGCGGTCAGGCATTATCTCGGGACTTCCAAAGTACATACTGCTTACCGAACTGATTGGGAACATGATGGACTCTTTGGACAGAGTCATTAATATTAATTAGTGAAGATCATAAAGGAGGCATTTCCTGGTGGTTAACCTACTGGAGGCGTTGGTTGTTGCAAGGTTAACCCACGGCCCCTTAACACAGCCAGTGATTAGAAAACAGGAAGCGCCTGACCTGCGGCCTGTGATTACCAAGCAGGAAGTGCCTGACCTGCCAGGTCACTGTGGCTATTTTAAGCCAATCCCATGAAGGCATCGATGCACTTGTGGTTTCCAGGCTGGCTACCGCACTCATTTGTCACGGTGTGCCGAGACAACCACTTCCTGGCACTTAAGGAGCGTTCCGGATCGCCGCACGTGGTGCAGCCCCCGTCTCCATGTGATTGACCCACAACTTCGCTCCAAACATACGAGGCCTCCAGTGCAATTGTGTACTTGTTTGTAAGCTGACATCCCTTATGTAATGCTGGTGCAACGTTTTACAGTTTGTTTGTACAGTGAATATGCTATATAAAATTCCACAAATATTTTGTGGACACACCAAATCCAGACAAAAGTGTGAGGGCACGTGAAGGGTGAAAAGAGAGTGAATTCATTCAACATATAGATAGTTCTTAAAGAAAGGACAGGCAGAAGGAATGTATGGAGGAAAAGATGTTCATGCATTTTTATCAACTCGAAATCTAACGGGGCGATGTGTACGGGTTAAAAATATCAGATGTGAAAAGGAATGCAAAAGGGCTTAATATGTCTTGTCTGTGTGCCCTGTTGGCTTTGCCAATGTTTTTTTTTAACCTATGCTGTTCAGCATTGCCAAAAAAAACAAAAAGAAAGAAAACAAAAGTACAATGACTTTCATACGTGCATATGTATAATGCATGTGGACATATGCTTCATAACGCCATTGAGGCCCAGAATGACACAGCTAGCAGATGCCAATCTTGGAACGGTAAACTAAAAAAAAAAAATTAAACATGCACAAAAGCGCATGAGAAAAAAGGAAAGCGACATGGGGCAGGGGAGCACTTGGGGGAGAAGCCTACATAGGGTGGCAGATGAATTGGGAAGTTGGAAAGGGAGCAATGGGGGTGCTTGAGGCAGGTAGCAGGGAGAAAAAAACAATTAGAAAAAACAAAAGATGCCAGAGAGGAGCATGAAAACAAACAATTAGCTGGGGTTGGGGAGGAGGGAGCAACACAGGACATGCAGGGGGATGCTATTTGAGGGAGGAAGCAGTACACCGGGAAAAGAGCAAGAAAACATATAAAGTCTCCTGGAGTGCTGAAAGAAAAAAATATTTCCCTGAATGTGAACAGCGAAAGGATATATGTCATCCAGTCAGTCAAAAAGAATGGGTTTGAAGCTATCCATCTTGGGTGGGACAAGCACAAACAAGGAATGAAAGGCACTAAATAAGTAGCAAGTAAATGAGCGTGAGGACAAAGTCAACGAATGGTAAGCATTGGGCTGGCTCTAAGTCCACTATACATTTTGGTATGGTCCATAACAGTGAGCCCTAAAAAAGTTTTGACTGCAATGCACATTGAGCTGTTCAGTCACACATAACTGATGTTTTAGCTGAAAGCTGGTATAAGACCAATCAAGTCCATCTTTATCTCATTTGCAAGAATTGCAGAATATACCTAGTAGATTAATGGTTTACAGTGTAGGAGGACCATATTAATGGTAGATTTCATTATAGCCACTATTTAAACTATTTTGATTCATTGCGTATCTTACGTAGATATCCTGAAAATTACATGGGTGTCAACAATCCTAGACCCTACATTGGACACAGCTGTATTCTAAGACATGTAGCGATAATTCAGCTAGGTAGATACTAGTCAATCAGTTTCTATAAAGTGAAAAAAAAATGTCTTCCCCTAAATATTATCATTAGAAAAATCAATTATGAGTTGTTTAATATGTTTTTAGTGAAAGCACAAATCCACTGATGTTATGGTCCTTTTACATCTCCTCCGATGTAGACCTCCATTACGAGTTAGACATATTTAGGTGCTCTGATAAGTGGTGGCTGGAATTACTGATTCAGTTTAGAGAGTCTAGAATTTATTTTACAGTTTTTTTATATAGTGAGGTATTGGAGTGTTTTACAGGAGCATCAGTTACATTACATAAGGATATTTTCATTTTCGTTTTTTATTTTAGGCACTGGATGTTGAACCAATGCAGAGACTTGACCAGGTTCCCCAGTTCCAAAGTCGGCAGCCCTAGCCCTTAGACTACATCCTCTCCATCCCACCCCAGTAATAGCAGTGAGAGAACAATGGGCAGGGGAGGAAGAGGCCTAGCGGGGGATGGTGCCTTATCATATCCCTCTGTATCAAAAGAGAAGGTTGGGGTGGGCAACCCTAAAGTGATTTTGATGCATGTCTTTTCTGGTCTCGTCACTAAAATCGCGGCTGTTATTTCAGCACCCAGCTCTTTCAGGTGCCAAGGAATAGTGTTCCATCCAATTTGTTATCAGGACCTTGATGTTAAATATACTAAATCATACACGCAAATAATTGTGTGCATTGAGTTCCTCATACGTGCCCCAAACAGCAATTTGCAAGTGTATTCTGAGTAATAGATGACCTGATTCACTGACAGAATCTTCTCCTATTTTATCTACTCTATACCTATATTTAGAGCAATTTCCAACAATTATTTGGATTCCAAATAAATTCCAGGATCACAGATTTCAAGGAGAACATCATACTTTTAAAAACAGGAGTGATGCAGTGTTTCCACAAGCAGGACAATTCCAAATCCGTATATCAGGTAGATTAGTGCATTTGCTTATGAAGATCTTTTTTTAAAGAAATATTTTAGAGAAATATTTTCCCTTATTGAGGATCCCCATTAAATATATTTCCCCATCATGAATAGAACTTACATATTTCATTGAGCTGTGGCTCCTCCTCTAAGGAAACAAAACATGAATAATATTAACTCGACGTTATTATCATTTTATGTTTTCCTGCTGAGGAAGGTTTGCGGGCGGGGTGGGGCTGCTCGGATGACAGAGGAGCAGGGGGAGGAGTGGTTTACCCACTCCAAGTGCGCATGAATGTTTGGCCGGCCATCTCAGGCCGGCTAAACCATCATGCGCACTCTGCATGCTCTCCACCCAGGCTGCATTACAGCATGGGTGGAGAACATGCCCAGGCTCCCATTCCCCATCTGAGTGCTGAACTACGGCACTAAGACCAATCACAACACTGCATTGCAGCGTTGTAATTGGCTCAGGGGAGCCTGAGTGCTTCCTGTTCCGGTCTCAGGGGAGAGACGATTGAGGAGAGACGGAGGAAAGACTAAGTGATCAGGTAATTATTTTTTGTTTTTTAAGCCCCTTACCCCCTATGCCTCCCGCCCTCCCCAATCCGTGCCAGATGCCACTGATTTCAGTAATAGTTTTTCATGTGTTTCCAGACTGAAAAACTAGCTTAAAATTGTTTGTTAATACCCACTTACTTAAGAATGTATGGGCTAGTCTTTTTCCCCCTCTACCCTATTTTAGGAGAGCCACTGCGCAGAATCGCCGAGACTGGTGGGCTGTCTCTTGGGCACCGATACTTGATCCGGTGCCTTTTACACTTGTTTTTTGAAAGTTTATGCTGATAATTAATGGGGAGAACCAGGGCCTTTTAAAACTGTATTATTGGCATTGTGATTGGGGACACTACAAGCGAGGCTCACATATTGAAGTGGCCCACTCATAACTTTAGTTTTATTGACAACTTGGGGTTGCGAGGACTGCTTGGTGAGTGGTATAGTCTGGTATAGTCTTTTTCCCCACTCCCCTATTATGGGATGGCTGCAGCAAGGACACGCCGAGAATGGTAGGCTGTTTTTGGGGACTGATACTTGATCCGGGGCCTTTTAACATTGGTTTCTGAATGTTTACGGTTCTAATTTATGGCGGGAGCCTTTTAAAACTGTTTTATTGGTATTATGACTGGGTACACTACGAGTGAGGCAAACGTGTTCAAGTGGCCTGGTCGTCACTTTAGTTTTACCACCATCCTGGGGTTGTGAGGGACTGCTCGGTCAGTGGACTAGTCTTCTTCCTCTCTCCCCTATTTTAGGAAGGCCACAGCGCGGATGCGCACAGCGGGCTGGCTGCTGGCGTGCCAAGGGCAAGCCCATCGGCACCCATCTGCCTCTGTCCACGCCTGAACAGGTCCAGGGACCAGGGACCCTTCCACTTTGGGCCAGATTTAAGGACTTTCTCTTCCAAACATCTGGGAGCACTCCGGCCTACTTGCTCAGTAGCCTGTAGAGCATCACTTGAGCCATGTAAGAGTGCCCAGACATGTTCCCTTTAGAACTTTTCTTTTCATCCACAAGGTAACCAGATGTATTTGACTAAATATTCTATTCCTTTGGTAGATTGTCAGGGAACACTGAGTTTCCCTCACCTAGTTTGTGGCCCAATTGCAAGTTCTGTTTTTATAGCCTCAAAGTCCATTCCTTAGCCATCAGCAACATTTCCTTGACCTTGTGGCAGAACATGCCCCATATGCCTTGTTTCTTACAGAAACATGGCTCCACAAGGCATATACACCTGATGTGATAGCGACCCTACCTCAAGACTACTCCACATCGAGGAGGGATAGGCCCAACAAACTTGGATGGGGATCCCAATTATGTTATATATATAAGTGCAAAATCCAGGAACTCTCTATACCAAGCTGTGAAGCCGTCTCCTTCTAGCTGGAACTTACCGCCAAACTCACTATTTCCGGTGCCCTCATATATCGTCCTGCAGAATATGCAGTTGCCAGCTTTTCCCAGAGGGGGTATATTATAATATATATGTACGTTGCTGCTCGATCTACTGTCCCCACTTATTCTTAAGTCTGCCAATTTTACTATTTTAGGAGACTTGAGTATCCATCTAGAGGAGAGTCATTGAAGCCTTCGTCAGATCTTGATTGAGGACCTTAGAGCTCTGAACCTGAACCTTATCAATTCTACTCCAACCCATAAAGCAGGCCATCTCTTGAATTCGATCTTTTCGAATTTGCAAACTCTTACTATTAATCACATGGTGCCACTATTGTGGTCGTATCACCATGCTGTACCCTTCTCAGAAAGGATTTGCACGACTCTATACAGAGAGAAGGGCAGATCACCACTCAAGACCAGGGCCTGATCGAGTCTAGATACCTCAGCCATCAACCACCAATTGAGGAATACAATGCCCAACTTAGCTCAAGTGGCTGCAGTTGAACAGCCTAGGATTGATGCCTGGCTGCGAGACTCACTGGACTTTGTCCTGCCATCAAAACGTAACCGTCCAGAGAGGACTCATCCTCCTGCCCCTTGGTTTACTGGGGCACTCCGGGCTGAGATATCCAGATGTAAGGGCCTAGAGAAAGCCTGGAGGCTCACATATGGTGAAGTTTCCAAACTCAAATATAAACAGGGATTGAAAACCTACCATGGGCTCTGTAGACACGTTTTACTCTGATCAAATCATCTCTGATCAAACCTGTCCCAGAATGCTTTTTTGGGTAGTGCAAGAACTTTCTGACCCAATAATGTCACACCCTCTCCTGTTCTGTCCCAGTGTCAGTGCGAAGAACTGGCCCACTTCTTCATTAAAAAGGGGCAGGACATTCACCATTTCGCTAAAAAAAAGGTACAAAGGGACCTGCTGCGTCCCCCTCCATTGCTAAGGTCCCTATCTTCCCAGCCATAACTTCTTTGTTTAATATTCCATCTACTCAGAAGCTTAATGCTTGGGACACAATGGACCTACTGCTTTTTAGATCATTTTCATTCCATAAGAGCGGGTTCCCCCTCAGATCTCCTTTCCCCTGCGATACCATGGAAGCTGATATTGTGAGGCTGTTAGTGGTACTCCTCAATTCCTCCTTGCAGGCAGGGTATATTCTTCAGCCCTGTAAACATGCCATGGTTCTCCCCCTCCTGAAGAAACCCAATATGGTTCCCTCTAATTGGTCTAACTACAGACCAATCGCCAAGCTTCCCATTATAGCCAGAATCAAAATGTCTAGTGTTTTTTATACACTGTCTAACATTTGGCTGGCAGAAATGCTTAGAAAGACAACTGGTATTAACACTTGTTCTACTATTCTGTGTTCCCCTAAGTTTCCCAATAAAATGGTTCCTCACTTGTGTGCTTCGGCCTAGTGCCCACTACAGGAAATAGGTGAATCCCTTGCAAACTTCAACCTTTATAAAAAAAAAAAAAAAGTTGTGGAATCTGATGGGAGCCACAAAATTCCAACAACTCGGCATTCCACCAAGTCTCCTGATAAAAATGGTACCTCACTTGTATGTGTTAACCTAGTGCCCACAACAGGAAATGGCCCAAAATGTACTGTGGAGGCTTCAAAATTATCGATCACAAAAATACATGGTTTTGCAACCTGCCCTTCTGGTCCCAGGCTACTAAACCCAGATATTTCTGAAAACTGTACACCCGGTGTAGTCTAGAGAGGTGTGGTTTGCATGGAGCCCCAACGTTTTCTTACCCAGAATCCCCTGCAAACCAAACATTTTTGCAAAAAAAGAACATTTACAGCACATTTCTGTGTTGGAAAATTGTTGGATCAGTGGATGACACAAATTATCTACCACCCAGCATTCCCCCAGGTCTCCCGATAAAAATAGTACCTCACTTGTATGGGTGGGCTTAGTGTCAGTGACAGGGAGGGGCCTAAAACTTACAGTGAAGACATAAAAATGATCTATCACAAAACAACCTGGTTTTGAAAGGGGGCACCTGCGTTTTTAAAATTTTTTAAATTTTATAATATTGTATTTAATTATTTTAGTGCAGATACAAAAAAAAAAACAATCACAAAATAGACCGAAAGAAAACGGTTTTGTTCCCGGCCATCTAGGGAAACCTACCACACCCAGACATTTCTGAAAGCTAGACATCCGGGGGAGTCCAGAGAGGTATGACTTGTGTGGATCCCCCAATGTTTTCATACACAGAATCCCCTGCAAACCTCAAATTCTACTAAAAAAAAATCACATTTTCCTCACATTTGGGATCACCATGCCGGAACAAATTTACCACCACATGGCATTCCCCTTGGTTTCCCAATAAAAATGATACCTCACTTGTGTTGGTGTCAGATGAAGAATCAGGCTAAAGACATATATAAAAAAATAGCACTTAGAGCTCACTGTGCTGTGCCCTCAATCTCTACATTTTTAGCCTTTCTCAGTCCCAGGACCTTGGCCTACCCACACGTGAGGTATTGTTTGCTCGAGATACTGATGGGAAATGCTGGGTGATAGGAAATGTGTGCTGGCAGGGTGACCTCACGCAGAAATGTGAGAAAAATATGATTTTGTAGCTAAATTTGAGGTTTGCAGGGAATTGTGGGTAGGCAAACGTTGGAGGACCCACGCAAGCCACAGATCCTTGGACTCCCCTAGGTGTCTAGTTTTCAGAATTGTCTCGGTTTAGTAGATTTTCCTAGATGCCCCCAAGCCAGGGTACAAAAAGAGCAGGTGCGCCCCTTGCAAAACCAGGATGTTTTTTGATTGATCATTTTTGATGTCTGAACAATACGTTTTGGGCCCGTCCCTGTTGTGGGCCCTTGGCCCACCCACACAAGGGAGGTAGCGTTTTTATCAGGAGCCCTGAGGGAACACTGGGTGGTATGAAATTTATGTGGGCTTGGTAATCCCAAAACTTTCCCGCTTAGGAATGTGAGGAAACTCTGATTTTTGTAGCAAAACCTGAGGTTTGCAGGGGATTCTGGATAGGAAAACATTGCGAGAGCCACACACGTCACAGCTCCCTGGACTCCCCTGGGTGTCCAGTTTTCAGAACTGGCTGGGTTTGATAGGTTTTCCTAGATGGCCGCTGTGTCCCGGACCAAAAACGCAGATGACTCCCTTGCAAAACCAGATCATTTTGTGATCGATAATTTTTGATGCCTCTGCAAAACGCTTTGGGCCCGTCCCTGTCGCTGGCCCTTCAGATCAGGGGTAATAACCCCCATATGCCCCAAGGGGGACAGAAAGACTGTCCCTTTTGTTTTGAAGGGGTGGAGACATTATCGTGCTCATTCTGACCATCCCCACCCCTCTTTTAGATAGAAAAATCCCTGGAGTCTGGTGGGCTTCTGCCCCCTAGGGGGGAAGATCAGGGGTAATAACCCAATCTTCTTCTGGGGGGCAGAAAGACTGTCCCTTTTGTATTGGGGGTGGGGGTATTGGCATACCCACAACCCTCTATTATTAAACAAAATATCCTGGTGCCTAATGGGCAGTAAGACTGTGCCAATTTTAGGAGTGGTGGGGGCATTATAATGCCCATTTAGGACAGCCCCACCCCAGAGTTTGCACACAAAAAAATCTCTGGTGTCTAGTGTGCTTTCAGAGACTCTGAAAATTGCCAAAGTTTTATGGGGGGAGCAAATGCCCTTGCCCAAGGGGCCTCTCCACATCCTTGGTGTCTAGTGGGTGGATCTTTGCATTGGGATCACCTTTCTGCAATGATCCCCTAGCAGGGATCCACTAGAGAAGGGTACTATTGGAAAGCGGAGATCCTCCCCTTTCCAATGATAGCTCTCTATCTGCTTATGTGCTCGGGGGCTGAGATAGGCCTTGTAGCATGTAGGCAGTGATAGTGAAATGAGCCGATCGGCTCATTTCTCTTTCACTTTCATTTTAATGACGTTGGCACGCCATACCCGCCGATCGTCATTGCTCTGAAGAAAATAAATGCCTCACTGCAGCTGGGGAAGCTCTTCCCCAGCTCCTCAGGCTGGAAGAAAATATAAATCCCTCTGTTGTTTACAGCAGAGGGATTTGTGAATGCTGTGCAGAGGACATAAAGGTTACATCTTTGGCACAGCAGCACAAGGCCAAGGACGTAACCATTACGTCCGAGGCAGGCAAGAGGTTAATGTTGAAAAAACAGAGGTACTGGTGCTGGGAAAGAACCCGTCCCTATGTGGCCCTCAGCACTGACCTGAAAAAGTAGGTGCTCTTCCGCCTTCAGCCCGAAAGGTGAAGAACCTGAGCTTCTTGTTTGACGATAAGCTGTCCATGAAGGTCAAGGTTGCGAAGGTGACTGCTACCGGTTTTGCCGTCCTGAGATAGTTGTGGAAAATCCTTTGGATTCTTCCATTTTCAGACCAAAGGACAAATATTCAGGCACTGATCCTTTCTAGATTGGGCTACAGCAAAGTCCTCTATTTGGCAGTGGACAAAGCCTCCAGGAGAAGAATGCAAGCCATCCAAAATTCGGCAGCCAGGCTGCTCTACAGACTTCCAAAAAGTGCAGCAGTCTCCTTGTTTCTGCAAGAGTTTCACTGCCTCAAGGTGGAGAAAAAGAACACATTCAAGGCTCTGTACTTTGTGCACAGAGCGGTGTCTGAAGCTGGCCCTCATTATCTCCACAGAATAGTGAGACCTCAGCCAACTTGCTCCCTATGTTCTAATGATGCTTGGTCCCGAGAGTTGAATGGACCCATATGGGAGGCCGTTCTTTTTCCTACCAGGGCCCTAATTTGTGGAACAACCTTCGGCTATCCTTGAGAAGCTGCCCCTTTCTGATCACTTTTCAGAAATAGTTGAAAATATAAGTGTTTTGAGTTAGCAGGCTCTCGATGGACTTATCCATCTCCAAGCGTTTGGAAACCTGGAGTGGGCTACGGTTGCACTATATAAGCTTTAATAACTAATTCATTAATCAGAGGGATTGTACTGAGCCACCCCCACACTACTCACATTCCCACACTAAGTTGTACATTTAGAAAGCTGATTTTCTGTTTTCATCAGTGCAATTTATGACACTAAAATAACATCAATGCTTATTCAATAAAGTATCATGTGGGATTTACGCTCACAAATTGCTTCTTTGTGCATCTCAGCAGGATTTCAGTGAGCAAAACGTTTGTGATTCTGGGCCAGAAACAGAAATCAATTTGCTTTAGAGAATCAGCCTGTTTTGGAACTGTTTCTTTATCGAAGCTATAAAACACATGCAAACTCATTTCAGATGTGAAATCTCACTAAATACTCAGTGGCTAATTTACAAGCCCCTTGTCCCGCCGCTGCGTCACTTTTTGTGACTCAACAGCGGCACAACCTGCTGCCCCATATTTACAAGAAGATGTAATGCCCCCCTGTGTGGCTATTCGTATCCTTGTAAATATGGTCCCTTTACATGCAACACTTTCGTGAAAGGGTCGTGCCATGGGTGTTGCTGTGGGTGTTACCACGCAACACCCACGGCTTCTGCTACATTTCCAGATTTACGAGAAATTGTAAACCTGGAAATGTGTCAGAATGCTACACCTCCCCAAGGAAGGTATAGGGAGGTGCAACAAGGAGAAATGTTTTCATTTCTCCTCATTTTATTCCTCGTTCTATGAGCGCTGCTTTCTCCAGCCCACATAGGACGAGAAAGTCACCTCTTGTGATTGTTTTTGTGCAGGAAGGAATCCCCGTGGCGCAGGTACCCTTAAACGATGGTGCAATGGTGGCTGCGTTGGCACATGCCAGCTATCTGTGCACTAGCGCAGGGGAAAGCAAAGGGATCTGTTTTATTGTTGTAGATATGATGCATCCCTTTGGTTCGTAATTAATGGAGCGGCACAGCCAAACGGCTTGCGGCACCGCGTTGCATACATTCCTTGTAAATACGGCCCTCAGTGAGTGTCAGTCCAGCTTCCATCCTTGCCATGGGATGGAAAACTGTCTGTGGATTTCAACACTACTTGACCACAAGGTGCTCATTGCTAGACTTGCCAAAGGGCACTCAAGGGCTGCTTAATCAAAAATAAAAGAAGAAGTTCCCTAAAAGTAAGCAGTGGAAGGACACAGGTAAAGAGACTATGATCTAGGGGGGACAGACACAAGTTGGAGAGGACAAGCCATTGAATAAGAGGCAAGAAAATTACAGTGACAATGCCAACCAATGGTAAGCAATGGGTGGGCCACTGCTTAATTTTTGCCGGTGGTTTCATGTGCTCGGCACCAGCACCTGTTTGTCAACACTGGTGCTGTGACAGTCTGCAACATGGTGGCACTGTTAGCCTAATTTAGAGATGAGCACAGCAACAGTTATTTATTAATTCATTACAAATTACTAATACCTGTTGCCCAAACCATTCTTATAGCATTGGGGACCTGGAATATCCCTTGCCCTTGTAGGAGTGCGATGGTTAGTAGTTGTGTGGTTATGTCACTGGCCACTTTGCGTGGCTTAATGGCACCTTGTAAATATGCCCCTTTCCTTTCGCAGCCCTATAAGGCAAAGGCGCGTGCAATGGGTGTTGCTGTGGGCAGTACAATGCAACACGCTGCCCAAGATTTACAAGACTGAGGCATCGCAAAAGACTAACGCCATTGAATTCCAGTCATTAGAATGGCTCAACGAGGAGAAATGATTTATTTCTCCTTGTTTTTCCTCTTTCTATGTGTGCTGCAGAATGCAGAACACATAGAAGGTGCACATCACCATTATTGATTGTTTATGTGCAGGAACGCATCCCTTCCTGCACATAAACAATCGTCCTTGCAGGGCAGGCACCCTTGTAACATGGCAGCAGGGTGCCCGCTCTGGCTCTAGGCAGTTTTTTTGTTCCAGCGCTAGGGGAAACACATGGGTGTGCCGTGTTCTTGTGAGTACCGCTTATCCTTGCTTTTTGAAAATGTCAGAGCGTGGCGCTACCAAATTTGGTGTAGCTCGGCGCTCTGACATTTTCTTGTGAATTTGCCCCTAAGTGAGCTGAACGCTCATCTCCCTCCAATCCAGTTTGGTTCGTTTGAAATTATATGTCACAACACAGTATTTAAAACTGCCATTGGATTTTTGAAGACCATTTTTTGGTGTGTACATTGTGTAAGATAGGCGCTGCTTATCCTGTGACACAAATACTTATTTGCTCTACAGCTAGAGGTTTTGTCAGATGCTGACTTTTTTTTTATCATATTCAGATTTTTCACTCAATTATTTGTCAAATTGTATCGTAAAATCTATGCATTGGGTCAATTTTGTCAAACATTCTTGAGGGCTGAGCTCACAATTGTAAACCTCTAGGCGCTTGATAGGCTTACTCAGCAGACCCTGAATTATTAGAAATTTCTAGAATGATGCTTTCCAACTGAAGCCTGTAGATGTTTTGACAATATGGTTGAGCAGTTGTGCTGAAACATTCACCATTTGGACCCGTTTTGGGGCTGAGCCTAGGCAGTGCATGCACTGTCCCTTCGAGACATGCCGTATTCACTCTGAGGGCTTACAGCCCACCCATTGCCTTTTTATTCATCACTTCGATTGTCCGACAAAAAGGCTTGCTTGCTAGTGGCTAATCCTTCTTTTTTATTTGTCATTATTGTCATCTGTATCCTCCCAAGGAGCAGCCTAACTACAGTATCTTTATGCTGTTGTCTTCATGTGCTGCTTTTGTGGAACTCTTTTTTTCTTTCACTTGCTCCGCTCCAAGCTCCGTTGCGGACTACAGCTGTGCAGGGCTCTGGTTTCTACTGGGGTGGCCAAGTAGAGCAGCAGCATTTCCCTTGATTAAGTGTCAGCATGCTGGCCAGCTCAGGAGACCATGCGCCTTCTTTTATTAACACAGCACCCACTTCCTGGCCGCAGCGCTTTATGTTTTAGTGTGGCTGCTTTGCTCCTTTCTTTTATCAGCAATGAGGCTCTGAGCCTCATTGTCTGCCGCCATAGCCTCCCATATCCCTTTGTCCATTTGCTCCATATGGCTCTGCATGTCTGCAAGCAGCTGTGGCAGCTTACCAAACTCTGTCGCTGTCTACAGCCACGCAGGGCTCCGGTTAGTGGCATGGTAGCCAAGTAGAGTGGCAGTGTTTCCTTTGATTAGGCATCAGCATGCCGGTTGCTTCAGGAGGCCATGCACCTTTCTTTTATCAACACAGCACCCGCTACAAGGCTGCTGCGCTTCATCTTTTAGCATGGTGGCAGAGCACCAGTAGTAGGCTGAATTTCTGAGGGTTTCTGATTTTCACTGTCTATGTAAAGGGCAGTAAGAACTAGAACTACACCTCTCCATACCTATTTACTGGTCCAGACATCCTCAATCATGAATTGGTGCATTGCTGTACTGTCCCGGGATCCCTAGTGGGTGCCAAGCTGGTGGCAGCCCGGTACAGTTCCAGGGGGAGTGTGGACATGAAAGAGTCCAGCAGAAGACGGGTTTTTTAGGCTAACTGTTGGCAGATTTAATGTTTGATCAGCTATCAACCAGCCCTATCCCCCTTCCCATGAGCCTCTTGCAACAGTGGGAACTATATGACACTGCAGTAAAGTACCCCAAACACAGTCTCTCATTATTTTAAACAACACATTTCACATTACTTCCATTGCTTTAAAGCAAATGTGCAGAATTGTGAGTATTAGCACTTTGCACACCACCAGTATTTAAACCCCACCTTTTCAAAGTTTGCCATACACCAGGACAAAATCTTCCACTTTTATTTAATCTGCTGAAGTCCCCATACATAGATCTCATATGTGGAAGCATTCATTATTATGGAATATTTTCAGTAAAGTCATTAAATAGTGGAAGACTGAAACGTGTTCAAAGCACATAGGAGTCCCAATGACCTGGGAGCTGGAGCTAGCAATGTTGATTGAAGAATGTGAAACTTGCCCAGTGGAGTCAGGTGAAGGGCAGGTAGCTCTGAGTTGTGTCAGAAGACATGATTCTTATGCAGAGGTAGTCAGTGCAGAACTATCAGAGGATGTGAGCACCCTTGCTGGGTGCACCCCAAATCATTCTCCTCCATCTTGTGAGTTGCAGCCTACCTGTGCCCCAGATTGCAGTGAGCAGAGTCCAGGAAGTGGTAAGGAGACAGACTAGTGCTGTCTCTTCCCAAGACAAAAAGTTGTTTACAAAAATGATATTCACGTTCTGTGTTCACTGTCTTTGCCTGTGGTTGTTACAGTTTAAAATTGTAGTTTTAACCTGCCTGTGATTGCATTTTTTATCACCTGTGTTGTGTTTTAAAATTGTGGTTTTCCCTGCCCATGATTGCTTCCATCTAACGTGTTGAATTGTAGGATTTGCCGTCCAACCTCTGTAGTTTGTCCCTCTTATTCCTTGGTGACAATTCTGTTTTCCCTCCAAATTTTGCTCTGTGCTAAGACCTGTATGTTAAAACAGTGCACTCCCAGACACCAATTTGTGTTCACAAGCCAGTGAAACCAGCCCCCTGCCTCCCTCCCAGCAACAGGGATTTTCTACATCAGAAGGTGCTTCTGTGAGCTGTTTAAACTGTGTTTACTAGGGCCTGTGCACTTTGTTTTTTGGCCAGCAGAGGGAGTAAAGTTTTATTCAAACAGTATTGTTAGATTTCAAGTTAGTGAGGCCCTTACCTGCTGAAGTCCAAAGTGTGGATTGAGCCTGTATGTCTCCTAGGAGAGTTTGAACAGGAGAAGCAGCTTCCAACTCCCTGGCCAGCAAACCTTGTCTGAGGTTGCTGGGACCTTATATGGTCTGCTAGTGGTTGGTACATGTCTACACTGATTGGTGGTTGTATCTGGTGTTTACATTTTTTTAGGGTTAATGTCCTCATTGATTGAGTATTTGAGGGCTCTGATTGGTTTCTGGGTCTGTGATTCAATCATTGTAGGGTTGGGACTAGGGCTGGGGTTAGGATTTCTATTGGAAGAAGGGACTAGGGCTTCCTATGTTATTGGTTTTTGGGAGTAGGGTGGGACTAGGGGTAGGGTTAGACCTTTAATTGGAAGTAGCGATTAGGGCGTCTGGTGTGATTGGTTGCTGGACTTGGTGTGGGACTTAGAGTAGGGTTAGGCTTTCTATTGGAAGTAGGGACTAGGGTTACCTGTGCCATTGGTTGCATGCACTTGTTTTGGTACTACTGGTAAGGCTGGGGCCTTTATTGGACGTAGAGATCAGGGTTTTGAACTGATTGGATGCTTGGACTAGTGTAAAGATTGGCTGTAAGGTCCTGGTCTCCTATTGGTTCTAGATTTTAGGGCTAGTGTTGTGATTGGATAGTGTTAGGGCTAGGGTTCCCATTGGCTGAAGGGGTCACTTGATTACTAGGGCTATAAAAGGCCAGGCTTAGGGCATCTCAGCCCGGGCGTCAAGGCTAAGGGCAGAGAGGACAAGGGCTGCTGCCTGTTTGGGCCTGTTCGATTCTGGTTGGGACTAGGGCCAGAAATGCTGCCCTTTTTCACATTGATGAACTGGTATCACTGCCTAAAGTATCAAAGGAAGCAAGAAACCTCGGAATGATCATGGACTCCAAGCTGTCGACGAATGCCCAAGTGGATAAACTAGCAAGATCAAGCTTTGCTACTATAAAAACGCTGCAACAAATTTTCCCTCATTTGGGATTCCCACAAGGTCCAAGCTACAATCTCCCGTGTTCTGTCCAAACTCGATTACGTCAATAGCCTCTACCATGGATCACCTTTAACGACCATGAAAAGACTACAACGGATTCAGAACTCGGCTGCCAGACTACTCTTGCATATCAAACCCCGAGACCACATCTCCCCTGCCTTGAAAGCCCTGCATTGGTTACCGGTTGCCAGAAGATCCACGTTCAAGCTGCTTTGTATCACCCACAAAGCAATACATGGAATGGGACCACTCTTCATCAGGAATAAAATCACCAAACACATTCAACAAAGGAACCTCCACTCTAAAGGAGCATCTCGCCTCAAAATCCCACCATACAAAAAAAATAAACATGGGTGGCACATCCTTCTCTGTTCAAGCAGCCAAACGATGGAACTCTTCACCCCCCAACATAAGGTCCACCGACAACCACCTTATCTTCAGACAAGTACTCAAGATTTGGCTCTTCCCCACATAAGCACCATATGCAAACAGAAATTTACAGCATATCCCTCTGTATACAAGCATTTGTTTTCACTATAGATATGTGCCTATATTTGTGTATTACTTTGTATAAACATGTAAAATAATTATGTTGCTGAGAGAAAAAATAATAATAATAATAAATAAATAAAAATCATCTTTGGTCGAAATTTACATACTTTCATTGTGCATCTATGTACCTTCCATGTACCTGGATATATGTTTCTGTTACTTTTCTCCTGAAAAAGCATATCCAATGCACTACACTATTTCTCATCATGTGCCTCTATCAATATCTTTAATCTACATATACTTACCTCCTTTATGTATCTATATACTTTCAATGTAAGTATGGGTCTATATATTTATCACTTTCTTCTAATTCAACATTTCCAATGCACTACCCTATTTCTCAGTCAATACTTTGCTCAATATATCTTCTAGCCCAACCTTCTAACTCATCTCAAACTTCTTCTACTGCCCCTTCCAATGCACTACCCTATCTCTCATCCTATACATCTATATATATATCCTCTACATCCACTCTCTCTTTTATTCCAAACCCCATACCACTACTATGACAGTTCCCCTAACACAAACCATTCTAAACTCTTCCCTCTGAGTCGTCCCCTCCAAAACTCCTTTTTACTCATCCAAAAGCCTCTTCCTACTGCTAAGACCTAAAAAAAACAACAAAAAAAACCTTCACTCTGTTATCCCTCCACTATCCTTTTCAATCGAAATTAACAGACTAACATGTTCACTTCTCAAATTCCATATTAAACTATACTAATATACTACCCAAATAACTGAATAACATATCCACTGCTCAAATTACTTCATATTTATTACTATACTAATTTTCAACAGTAATCCTTTAAGGGTTCCGGAGTGGCGTGCTACTCGTCAGAAAAGCGATTCAACACCCATCAGGGGTAACAAGTGCTATATGAATGCAAATCTTTCTTCCCCTTTTATACCTCCGCTATCCTTCTCACTCCAAGTAACTGACTAATATCCACCACTGAAATTACTTCATATTTCACCATATTAATTCACCACTAATCCTTTGTAGGTATCCGGAATATCGTACGTCAACAAGCGCAATATAAATGCAAACCTTTTTCCTCCTTTATCCTTCTACTATCATTCCAAATCCAAATAACTGACTAACCTATCCACCACTTAAAATGTACTTGCATGTTTCACTATACTAATTCAACACTTATCCTCTATGGGTCCCGGAGTAGCGTGCTACTCGCCGAAAAAGCGCTCCGACGCCTCGTCAGGGGTAGTAAGCACTATATAAATGCAATTAAATACAATACAATACAATACAATACAAGTCCACTTGAGTTGGTATTCTTTCCCTTGGATGACAATAGTCCGCCAGTCGTACACACAACAATAAAGCTTCCATCCATCTGATCTCATCATTGTTGCTGTAAATTAAAAATGCATATTAGTTTAACTGTGAACACCACAGTCATGTTTTCCTTGCTACCGTCTAAGTGAACGTACCTGTCGATGATGATAAGGGTCTCCAACCTTTTCTATAGTGAGAGCTACTTTAGATCATTTAAACCTTTCCCGAGCTACTGCCCAACATAAGGATTCTGACAGTTTACACAACTTAAACACCTTGGGGGACATTATGATGTCGGGCGGATTTCCTCCGCCAGGCTGGCGGTGGCTACCGCCAGCCTGGCGGAGGAAATCCGCCCGACATCATCAGCCCAATTCCCCCCCGCCTGATTTGGATGGCGGGAGGGACCGCGGCGGTGTGAAACACCGCCCGCCTGTTTTCCGCCCTGGTCGCCTAGCGGCCGGGGCGGACAACCAGTAACATGGTGGCGGTGTCTTTTAGACACCGCCCGCCATATTACAATGGGCTTTGCACAATGCATTTCCGTGGCGGCAATGCCGCCACGGAAAGGCATGCGGAGACTCCCTGCGGGGGCCCCTTGCGGGCCTGTTTTCCGCCCTGGTCGCCTAGCGGCCGGGGCGGACAACCAGTAACATGGTGGCGGTGTCTTTTAGACACCGCCCGCCATATTACAATGGGCTTTGCACAATGCATTTCCGTGGCGGCAAAGCCGCCACGGAAAGGCATGCGGAGACTCCCTGCGGGGGCCCCTTGCGGGCCCCCTGGGAGTCCGTGGCTTGGGGGGTGCACATAGGGGGTACCTATGGTACCCCCCCGCATTTCAAAGTGCAACATGGCGGTGCCTGTCATGTTGCGCTTTGAAAAAAACAACGTGCACTTTTACCATTGCGGTGGGCGGAGATTTCTGCTCCGCCCGCCGCAATGGTAAACATACAGGATGCGCCCGCCTGTGTGGCGGGCGCATCCTAATGCCATTGTCGGGACCCTCGCACTGTTAGCGGGTGGTCCACTCCTCCGTTAGGATGGCGGGCGGGCTAATGTACCCCCTTGACTCTAGTGCCCCCAGTTGTGATCCAGTGAGCATTACAGCATCTTTGCAATAGCTAAACTACAAACAGGTAGACAAGAGCAAAAAAAAAGGAAAGGAAGAAAAAGAAAGAAGCAGATAAAGAAAATGAAAAAATAGAAAGCAGTGACGAAAGAGAAATTAAGAAAGAAGGGGAAAAATAGAAAGAAGGGGAAAAAAGAATGCATTTTAAACAGGAGGTACAAAAGGAAGAAAAACAGATAAAAATAAGTCAAGAAGATCGAAAAAGGGAATTAAAGGGAAGGAAGAAGCAGGAACGAAAGAAGTAAAAAGAAAAGCAGCGGAAAAAGAGAAAGAAACGAAATAAGTGACAACAAGAAGAAATAAACAAAATTGAGTGGAGGAAAAAAGGTGAGGAAGAAGAAGAAAATAAAGCACAGAATAACAGTTGAAGAAAGAAGGAATTAGGAAGAAAAAGAAAGAAACACTGGAATAAGGAATAAAGTGAAATGTGAATTGTAGAGGAAGAACGGAGAAGAAAAAAAAGTAGAGAGAAAAACAACAGCAAGAAAGAGCAAGAACAGAAAAAAAAGGCAGAGGGAAAGAAGTAAAGAACGAAAGACATAGGACGAAAGAGAGAAAGAAGAGAAAGCAAGAAAGAGGGGGGAAAGTGAATCAAGAAGGAAGAAAGTATAGAAAGAAAAGTAATATCCAAGGAAGAGGAGTTGTGAAAGAGAGAAGAAAAGTAAATAAGTAGGAAAAGAAAGCGAAATAAAGAACAAGCCCAGGCCTCACATTAACGGGAGCACATTGTTTCAAAGTGATAGGCCAGGGGTCTCCAACCTTTTCTGTAGTGAGAGCTAATTCTGCTCAAGGAAAGTCCTGCTGAGCTACTAGCATATTTTATCACTGTCAAATGCAGATGATAAATATTAGCATTACACTATGACCACAAGCACAATTATCAGTAGTACCCACCCAAAATTCCAGGTGAAGTTATTAGTAGAATGCTAGGAAAACGTGTATCAATATTAAATGCTTGTAATTAAGTAAAATTCAAATCATCACATGCAGTGTGTCACAAACGGTAATACCATAGCAGTAAGTCTCCCCAACTCAGGTTTAAAGTGGATAAACATGTTTCATTTGGCAGACCCATCTTCCAACGCTGCAGCTTCCACATTCTTAAACACCCTCAACATACTCAGCAAGACCTTCAAATGCACCCACCCCCCAAATCAAGGAAGACAATCATCCATGCACTCATCACCAGCAGACTGGAGTACGGGAACGACCTCTATACCGGAATCAACAAATCTCTACTCCACAAAGTTCAGACTGTCCAGAACGCCGCAGCCAGACTCATCCTCAACATCCAACGACAAGACCACATTACCCAGCATAAACGGGCACTCCACTTGCTCCCTGTTGAAAAAAGAGTGACCTTCAAGCTGCTCTCACACACCTATAAAGCCCTCCACAACACCGGACTCCAATACCTCAATCTCCTTCTACACCCCCAAAAGAAACATCCACTCAGCTGACCAGGCCTTGGCCGAAATCCTCTGCATCCACAGAACCAGACAGGAGGCACACCCTTCTCGTACATCATGGTCAAGACCTGAATGAACTCCCCCTCAGCATCAGATGAAGCCCCACACTGAAAGCATTCAGGAAGAGCCATAGGACCTGGCTTTTCGAATGATCAAAGCTGCACAAATCCCCCCCCCCACACACACTCTCCCTGAGCCTGGAGACCCTCACAGGTGTGTAGGGCTCTCTATACATCCCTGATTGATTGATTGATTGATAGGCCACCCCAGTGTGTGTTTGAGTGTTATCAACAGGCCCTGCCATTGGTTTGGCTGTCTGTAACTCTTAAGGGTAGTGAAATGAGCAGTGCTGTCTTCTTTAATATACACAGAATCTCTGAGATTGGCTTGGATTGGCTTCACCTCTGAGAGCTACTTTAAAGGTGCTAGTGAGCTACCAGTAGCTCCCGAGCTACTGGTTGGAGACCCCTGTGATAGGCCATTAAGTGTGAGCTACTGGGAGCGAGGCAGCTAGGCAGCGAGCTACTGGTAGCTCACGTTAGACCTGAACTTGTCTTTCACATCTGGGCTCTCAAGACGAGAAAACAATTAGATGTGTGTTGTAATGTGGGGCCTGTGTAGGGTTAGGTGACATGCACGGAATGAAGCAAGCATTCCACCGAGGCCAGTTTCCAGGCCCGAGCTGTTGGACTGGCAAGGAAACAGGCCTTCTTCTGTGGTCTGCTGGTGAATAAATATACTTGCTTACATACTGCAGGGCAGTGTAAAGAGATTTAATACACCTGTCCAGCCTCCACAAGTTATGTTCTTGTTACATTTGAAGGGCATCTCTCCCTTTCTGATGATGTCAGACTCCTGCACCTGTAATAATCTCTGTTTTATGGGGTCGTGTGAGCTTCACTGAAAGCCTGTATTCAAACATCAATATATCTGTGCCTTATCTTTGTTTAGGGAGATCATGGTTCTGAAGGTGGCCATTAGACTTCATTTGGTGTGTGCATAGATTTTCGTTAACATTGCACTGGTGTATTAGGTTATACTTTGTTACGTTATATGCTTTGCATACTGCTCATATCTGCCAATTACTTAGACACTTGGCTCTTTTCTTTGCAGAAGTGGATGTGTGTGGTTAGCTACATCGACCTATGCTGACAGACCATGCACAATGTATTGAGAATGGTGTTGTGCTGAATTTGGGGGTATCCCTGTGGTTACTGTCACCTGCCAGCGAAGCCCAGGTGTGTGAACTGTTTTAGGGCAGTCTCTGAGGGCCGTATTGCAGGTAATTTGACCATACACCTAACCTGGTCAGTTATATCTATTAGTCCATCTGCCTGGTATCTCAAGACGAGAAAAGATGAGGGTGCCTCTGAGTGTGGTCCCAAGACCACTCACAATCCGGCTTCCGAGCCAAACACAGCACCGAAACAGCCCTCATCGCAGCAACAGATGACATTCGCACTCTACTGGACAACGGAGAAACAGCCGCCCTCATCCTACTTGACCTCTACGCAGCCTTCGACACAGTCTGTCATAGCACCCTCATACACCACCTCAGCAACATCGGAATACAAGGAAAAGCATTGGACTGGATCATCTCGTTCCTCGCTGGAAGAACCCAGAGAGTCCGCCTCCCCCCTTTCAGATCAGAGGCCACCGAAGTCATATGCGGCGTACCACAAGGATCATCACTCAGTCCCACCCTCTTCAACGTATACATGAGCCCCCTCGCATCCATCGCACGACAACACAACCTCAACATCATTTCCTACGCAGACGACACCCAGCTGATCCTCTCTCTCACCAAAGACCCAAACACCGCCAAAACCAACTTACACGAAGGAAGGAAAGAAGTTGCCGAATGGATGAAGAACAGCCGTCTAAAACTGAACTCGGACAAAACGGATGTCCTCATCTTAGGTTCATCCCCCGCTTCCTGGGACGACTCTTGGTGGCCACCGGCCCCGGGAACCGCACCCATTCCTACGGATCATGCACGTAACCTGGGCTTCATCCTGGACTCCTCCCTCTCGATGATCAGACAAGCCAACGCCGTCTCATCATCCTGCTTCAACATCCTACGCATGTTTAAAAAAGTCTTCCGCTGGATCCCCACCGAAACAAGAAAAATGGTCACCCACGCACTGGTCACAAGCCGACTGGACTACGGTAACACCCTCTACGCCAGAACCACAGCCAAAGTACAGAAAAAACTCCAACGCATCCAAAACGCCTCAGCCAGACTAATACTGGACATCCCTCGTCAAGCTCACATTTCCGATCACCTGAAAGACCTTCACTGGCTCCCCGTCAACAAGAGAATAATGTTTCGTCTCCTCACCCACGCACACAAAGCCCTATACGACCTAGGACCCGAATGCCTCAACACACGACTGTCCTTCTACACCCCCACCCACCAACTACGATCGTCCAATCAAGCCCTCGCAGCAATTCCGCGCATCCATAGATCCATGGGGGGCAGATCCTTCTCCTACTTAGCGGCCAAGACCTGGAACTCTCTCCCCTCCAACCTCCGCCTTAATCAGAACCACCTCTCCTTCAGAAAGCAGCTAAAAACATGGATATTCGATAAATAATAGCACCCCCCCCCCAGCGACTTGAGACCCTCTGGGTGAGTAGTGCGCTATATAAATCTCCGAACTTGAACTTGAACTTGGGGACCTAATGCACACACCTGTGTTTTTTTGGGTGTTAATGGAGTCTTTGTGTAAGAGAGCATTTGGAGTGTATGAGGCTGATTGCATTGCAGAGAATGCTAAGTTGATTTAATGCCTAGTATGGGCTTCTCTTTTGCCCTGGCTCTTTTGTGCTGCAGGTTGGGGGGGTTGACTGGCCTTATTGGCCTCCCTGGTTTCGCCTACTTCTTCTGCTGGATCAACTATGACAGTCTTGCACCTGTGTTTGTTGTGGTCATGGTGGTTTGCTGTCCGGGGACTTGGTTGGTGCCCTTTCCTATCTCTGGGTTTGGGTTGTTTGACCCCTCTTCCCCTTGGTGGTCATTTTTGTTCAGGCGGCTGTGTTTCGCTTGCTGTTGGTCCCTGTGTTCTTTTGGGGTGGTCGATTTCTTGCCTCTATGGGGCTTTTTGTGTTTTCTAGCTGGGCGTAGGCCCTGCTCCTTATGGGACGCCTTGTGGCCAGATCTGTTTTCCCTCCTGGGTCTGGATTCTGCCCCTACCTGTCTTTGGTTGAGGGGTCACGGGTTGTTTGCTTCCATCAATGTGCGACCTTAGGCTCGCCTCCACTTGTTCTCCTTGCTGTGTTCTCTCCTGGCCCATTGGGAACCCTGCTCTGGGGATTTCATCATTCCGGTGGTGGTGTCTCCGCAGCTCCATGCCAGCTGATGGTTGGTGGTAGGCCCTCATCTCCAGGGGTCTCCCCTTCCTGGGCTCCCCGTCCCGGGTGGTCTCAACCGATGCCGATCACCTGGGCTGGTGGGCGGGGGTGACCCTGGGTTCATGGTATATTCAGGGGCTGTGAGTTCAGCTTCAGGCGAGGTGCTCCTCCTTCTTTTGGGATCTGTGGATGGTTCTCAGGGCGTGCCTGGTGTTTGCCCCTTCTCTCCAGGGTCATCTTGTGTTGTTCCCAACAGGAAGTCGGGTGGTGCGGGGGTACATCACTCATCAGGGGGGTGACGGGCTCCCTCCCATTGGCTGCTGTCCCTGCAGCTGGAGTCCTGTGCGGATTCTTCGGTCCTGTACCTCGGGCAGTGTATCTCCCAGGGTAGTAGAATGTTGTGACAGATCTCCTGTGCTGGGTGTTTTACACCTCTGTCTGCCCTCTCCTTGGGGATCTTGGTGTTCCGGCTTGTGGTGGCTCGGTTTGGACATGAAAAAACAGAAGGGAGAGCAAGGGATTGTGTTCACATTACGTGAACGGGGAGTACTCCTGTACCCCTGGGTTTTAACGATATAACCAAAAAGAGGAGTACCACCACTGTAGCATCAAGGATTCCTAATGGGGTGTGTGATTGAACAAAAGTGAGAAAGTTCTCCTTTTGTTAAGAAACCCCTCACTCACCACCTAGTGGTGACATGCTTCATCATCGGGGTCCACCCTAATGACCTAGCGCCATCAGGGTGTGCTACAACACCTGTTTGCAGTGGAGCAGGTTTTTGAGTGAAGGTGCGTAAACAAAAAAAGTGTGTTAAAAATTGTCCTGGTTTAATTTGTGAGAAACAAATTTTTTTTATTTTCAAGCAACTGGACAATGTTAAAAACAGTGGCGAGATAGAGTGAGGGTGATTATGACCCGTGTATCTCTATGTGTGTCTGGTCTACATGTTTCAACCATAAAGGTAAGAAATAATAATAGGGTTGATGCACAGCTGTGATACTTCTCACGTTACTCAATTTTTATCAATGTTTTAGGTGCTCCACAAGTGGCATCGAGTGTCCTACGACGTCGTCTAGAACATATGATAGTTGTGGGGCCAGTGGACCACTGGTCCCATCCTTATGTGCACACTGATATTGCCATACACAATGGAGGTTTCACACACTTTTTAATTGTTCAGAAATGTTTCATTGTCTTTTATTTCCATCAAATATTTTGTGAAAAAAATTCAATATCCAATATTCAAAACTTGATTGTTTTTAACATCTCACAATCCTTTAGTCAAGTCCAATGCATTTCGGGCCCAGATTTTGGCCCTTCATCAGGGAAAGGACACTATGAATGTAAAATATAAACAAAAAACAAAAACAATCTGTCACTAAAAATGTATACAACTGTGTATTGTGGGGTTGGTGCATATACTACTCGGGGTGTGATAAACTCACGTGTGTGAGGTTAGGTGGTCACCTTAAAAATCTAGTAGCCCAAGTGAAAAAATAAAATATTGATGGTCGTAGCGGGACTCTTACGCGATTTGCAGTTCTGTTTGGGCGCACTATATCTCTATGTTGAAAAAGGAAGGGAAAACATGGTGTAATACGCTAGCGTGGTACACAAAGTTTCAAAAATTAACATGTTCACCATGATTCAAAACTCGCTTAGCTGGCAGCTAAGTGAGACTAACCTGCAGGAACTTGTAACGTTCGGTGCATTCGTCTTCGGTTTCGGGACGCCGGTCAACACGGAAGTGCCGGTTGCCGCGTTTAAAGCGCTAGAAAAGTTCCGATCACATGATCAGTTGCGAGTGTAGATAGACTACATCTTCGGAATTAAATTCCTAGTCATGTGTATATGTGGGTGTTGGGGATAAGTGAATTAACATGGTCATGTATAAGGAGGGGTTCACGTGTGGAAACGTTCTATCTCCGATATAAAAATTATAATGGCCAATAAATATATAGATTGGTAAGAATGACAAAAGGATATAAAAAAAATGGATCATCGTGACGGAGGTTCGATCCGGTGCGGTGTAGAACTATGAGCCCGAGGCTCTGTGGGTGTGCTAAGTGATTCCTTAGAACAATGTAGTACCTAAGATTAGTGTATACAGACAGATATCTGGAAACATAAATGACTTAATTGTAATAACCTAAATTAATAAATCATTCATCATGATAAAATAACACAGGAATACTATGTCGGTATTATGAGCAGTGTTACAAGTAACACGACAATTCAATCCTATCATTTAAACCCATAGGCTTCTGGGTTGACAGTTTGTATATCCAGGTGTTCTCTCTTTGGAGCAGATATTTTGTATTGTCTCTACCTTCAGTTTTCAGAATGGTTTCCAAAATGATGAACTTCAATTGGGAAATATTATGTTTCAATTCAGCAAAATGAGTTGCCACTGATGACTTCATGTTTTTGAGGCGAATGTTCGACTTATGTTCCGTAAGTCTAGTTTTGATTTTTCGTTCTGTCTTCCCGACGTATAGTTTACCGCATGGGCATTTTAGCGCATATATAACATTGCTTGAATCGCAGGTAGCATTCACTTTGAGAGTGATTTCATGACCTTTCATGGGATGGTTAATTTTGGTTCCTCTGATGATATTATTACAATTCCCACAATTGTGACAAGGTTTGGTGCCATAGTGCTTTATGATTGTAGTTGATCTGTGTTGTACCAGTTCTCCTACATTAGGTGCCCTGGTGAATGCAAATAACGGTGGTTCCTCAAAAATCTGTTTGAAGTCGGGTTCCAGGTTCAAAAGTGACCAGTGTTGTTGAATAATTCTTTTGAATTTGGTGCTGGAAGTAGAATATTTCGATACTACCACAGTCCGAGTCTGTTGTTTTTTTGGACTAGGTTGAAGCAGTTGTTTCCTGTCTATTTGTAAAATTTTCAATTTGGATTCCTCAATGATGTTCTCAGGATATCCTCTCTCTCGAAATTTAGTGGCAGTTTCTTCAATTCTCAATGGCATCTTTCCTGGGTCTGATGTTATTCTTTTTGCGCGTGCCATCTGGGAGAAAGGGAGATATTTCTTTAAATTGGGTTCATGAAAACTTGTAAAGTGGAGCATGTTATTTCGATCCGTAGGTTTTGTGAAAAGATCAGTTTCAAAACCGTGTGAATTGATCGAGACTTTGACATCCAAAAAGTTAACTGATTTTGCTGATATATCCCATGTTACTTGGATTCGTTCATCAACTTGGTTGAGTTCAATGAGGACCTTCTCTAATTCCTCCTTGGTATTTTTCCAAATGATGAAAATATCATCAATATATCGTTTTAAGAGTTTCAAGTTGTCTACCCATTTGTTGTTGGCAAAGATATAAGTTTCCTCAAAATATTGCATAAAGATGTTGGCATATGCTGGTGCCGCCGAATTGCCCATCGCCATTCCAATGAGTTGTAAATACCAATTGTCTTGATTTTTAAAATAACTGTGGTACAGTATAAAAATCATGAGCTCCATCAGGAATGTTTGGAAAGGTACTTCCAATTCTGTATTTAATAGAGCTTGTTCAATGGCTTCGATCCCCAGTGAATGGGGTATGGAAGTATAGAGTGAACGTACATCTGCGGTGCAGAGTATCAGTTTCTCTTGAGGTTCAAATATTACATCTTGTAAGGTGGAGATAAAATGTGTGGTATGTTTAATATACGTTCTCATCGATTGTACTGAAGGTTGAAGATACTTATCCAGAAATTGTCCAATTGGTTCATGGAGACTACCAACTGTGGAGACTATAGGTCTCATGGGAGGATCCATCGTATTTTTTGAATTTTAGGAACCATTCTCAATGTTGGACTCTTGGGATGATGTTTAGTGAGAAAGTTCTTGGTCTTTTGATTGATTATTCCATTTTCAAGTGCTTTTTCCAAAATATCTTGGAGACTTCTCATGAATTCAGTTGTGGGATTGTTATCCAGTTTCATGTAGGTGGTAGTGTCTGAGACATGCTCCATCACTTTACTGTCGTACATACTACTGTTCATAATGACAAGAGCACCGCCCTTGTCAGCTTTGGTACAAACAATTTGACTGTTAGTTGATAGTCTTTTCAAAGTATCCAGGTCTTTTTGCGTGATGTTTCTATGTTGCCTACTAGAATATTTAATTTTTCCAAGGTCTTGTTTCACTCTGTTTTCAAAAAGGTCCAAAGTCTTGTGGCTGATAGGAGATTGGAAGGTACTGGATGCTCTTAGGCCTAAGAGTTGATCCGACTCTGTGGTGGTTTGTTGGGGTAATACATTCTCAAAAAAATGCCGTAGTCGGAGTTTGCGCATAAGTTTGAAAAAACGTACTTCTATTTCAAGATTGTTTGTCATAGTGGTGGGTACGAAGGACGTGCCTTTCTGCAATAGTTGGGTTTCGTGGTCCGTCAAGTGGTGATCACTGATATTAATGACCAATTGTTCTATGTTATGACTTTTTTCCCTTTCTTGTCCTTGATGGTCCCCGTTGCACTTCTCGTTGTGGGAGGTTCTGTGTCTTTTTCCTTTTCTTTTGTTTTGTCCTCTCCTGGGTCTCCTTTTTGAGATTGACCCTGTTCTAAAAAAGGATTAGGTTCTTTCTGTAGGCTGGTTGTTGGTTGTTGAGATTGTGTGCTGTCCACGATTTTAGTTGTTAGTTGCGTTTTTTTGGTTCTTTGGGTGGTATCGCTATCTGATGATGAAGTCTCAGTGTGAGAGGTATACGGTTTGTTTCTTCTTTTCTGAGCATAAACTTCGGCCCATGTATAGACCTCTCCAAGTCTATAATCAAGAGTGTCCCTTTTATATTTCCGTATCTTACGTTCATTGATATCATTGGTATGTTTATCCATTTGTGTTTTGATGTCTTCTAGTATGGTGTTTAATTCTTCCTCAGTTAACATTTTTGATAGTTCAGTTGATACTTCGGTAATCTCCATGTTAAGTTCTTCGAGTATTCCTGATAATTCTTCAATGATAAGGAGGATCAAATCCAATGAACATTTATTTAGGATTTCGTACCATCTTTCTTGGAATTTTTTGGAATTTTTACAGAGGGATGGTTTTAGGGCTATTCTGAGGCCCCTTGCTATGCGTTGGTTGCGATGATATTTCACTAAGGTGCTTGCATGTAGTTGCTGGTTAATCCGTCTCTTAGTTAGATATATTAATTGTCTTATATGCTGCTCTTTAGACCGAATTGTAAAGGTATTCATTAACCAGGTTTTCTTCAGGGCCAAAAAACCAGAAGAGTGGATGGTCTGCGTTCCCTAAAAAACGCACCCAGTCCTACTCTCTGGAAACCACATGTGGGCAAAACAGTGTGCCTGTGGTGTCAGCTTATGCCACAATGGGAAAGCATAAAAAATCAAAATACCTGTGAAGAAGGAAAAGACAAATGTCAAAGTTTAGACTATTACATGCCTGTAACGTTGTGCAGTGTCTCAAGATCGTGCCTGCATGCTGTCATTCCCATTAGGATAATCTGATTACTCAGCGTCTCAAAAAGTCAGGGCGCAAAAGGAACTGATGGGTGTACCTGTTCAGTGAGAGGGCGTGCTTATAGTCGGCCTTAGTTAAGCTGTTGATAATTACCACATCTTGCAAGCTTATCAATTGTGCGTGCTGAGTGGTAAATATGTTACTTACAAACTCACGCGTATCTCATCAAACTATAAGTGGCGTGAACATATCTCGCATCCAAAGTTGTGAGGGCGAGGCTGTATTTAAATAGATAGTGCATGAACTGTCATACTCCACAAACTATGACACGCTGACAAAAAACATAAAGGACAAACAAACATTCAGTTCGTAGTATGAGGCTTAATCGCAGTGGGGTATTGATGGACATCGTAGGGCAAAGAACGCTGATCCTCGATCTAAAACGTATTCTGAAACACAATAAGTTTGCCGTTTCACGAATATCGTTTAAGGAGGGCGGCGAAAAGATATATGCCGAATCTGAAAAACGAACTACGGAGCATAGTTGTTAGGAACTGCCCGTCGTAGTTCTGTGGGCTGATCTGACAAGGGTTTTACTTACAGTTTGGTTGAGAGGAATAAAGCCGTGAACCTACATCGGTCCGCCACCCTGCTACATTGAGACCGGGTGCCCGGGGACTAAAAATAGAGAAGGTCGGCTTCCGTGTAGGGTGGGTCTCCTGGCCGAACACGTGGGGCGTTGTTACCACTAGGTGGTGAGTGAGGGGTTTCTTAACAAAAGGAGAACTTTCTCACTTTTGTTCAATCACACACCCCATTAGGAATCCTTGATTCTACAGTGGTGGTACTCCTCTTTTTGTTTATATGGCTCGGTTTGGACAACAGCAGATCGGCTTGCTCGCGGACAAGTTCGTTGCTTTCCTGCTCTGTTTCTGCACTCTCCATCCATGCCCAGGGGCTTGGCGGGAGGGGGCATAGTCATTCCTTTGGCCGGCCTCCTTTATGACTTTCCCCTTTTTCCTTTGGTCCCGCGAGGCCTGTGCTAGTTCCACCTGGTTTTGGCATTTGTCCTGTTGGCTGTTCCTTGTTTGGGTTCGCCTTCGTTGGTTTCCCCTGCTGGGCTAGCTAGTTGTTCGAGAGTGCTGGGCTGTTCCAGGCTGGCTCTGCCTTGCCCGTTTCCTGTGAGGATGGTGTGCCGGCTCCCTCTACTGGCTTGGCTCTTACCTGGGTGTCCTTGCTGGCTCCGGGTTGTTCTGTGGGGGTGCTGGACTTGCTGCTGGGTTCCCGCAGGTCTTCTGCTCTGCGGTCCTATTCCTGCCATTGGCTTCCTTCTCTCATTGGTGAGGGCTGAACGGGGTTGGCCAGGTTTCGGTGGATCCCTTGAGGATACTTGATCTCCTCACTGAGTGGTTTTCTCTGGGTCTGGCTCCTTCCACGCTGAGGGCACGTTGGGCTGCCTTGCGGGCTTGCTGCAGTCTGGGGCTGGACGGCCTTGATCCTCTGGTCGCTCGCTTGCTGCTAAGTTCTTTTTTGCAGCGGCCTCTGGTTGTTTGCCTCGCTCCGCCCTGGTACTATTCTTGGTTTCGTAGGCCCTCCGGGAGTCCCCTTTGATCCCCTTGGCTCAGTGGTTTTGTGTTTCTCGCCTTCAAGGTGGTATTCTTGGTGGCTTTTGGTTCGGCTGGTAGGTTGGGCGCCTTGCCTCCTTCCTTCGGTCTCCTCCTTTCTTGCGGGTCCTCCCTGATCGTCGGATGTTGCGCCCTGACTCTCGGTTTCTTCCCATGGTTCCTTCTGTCCTTCACCGCTTCCGCTTGGTGGTGTTGCCGTTGTTTCCTCCGGAGGTTGTCTCGGGTGCTGCTGCTTCTCTTTCCCTGCTGATTGGTTGACAGCCGGTCTTGGTGTTTCTGGTCCGCTCTGCCGCTTTCTGTGTTGTGGCACAATTTTTTTTCTTGTGTCTTTTGGACTGGTCTGGTCTCCTGCCTTCCGTCTCCATGTTGAGTTGGTGGATTATGCTGGCTATCTGGCTGGCCTGCATGTCACAGGAGTCTGTGATCCCGGCCAGGGTTGTTCCGCCCGGGGCCTCTCTTTTTATTGGGCCTCCTTTGAGGGGGTTTCTTCGGCGGTTACTGCAGGGCCGCAACCTGGGCCTCCCCGCACATGTTCCTGGTGCACTAGCGGGTGGTTTTGGGTGGTTCTCCTCTTGGGAATTTTGCGGAGGCGCTTCTCGGTGCTGGGTCCTCCGTCTCTTGAATTTGGCCTCCTAGGTGAGGCCTGTATTGTTTGGCGTCATGCAGTAGCGGCCTGTAGTAGGAGTGCTGCTGGGCGCTGACGTGGGTCGGGAGAGCGACAGGGTGGGGGGTAGTGAACTACAGATTATGGCTTATTAGAGGTAAGTAAACATATAAATAAATAAAACGAATTTCGTTGTGTGCGATGCAGCGCGCGCAAGGAAATTTGTTTTATTTATTTATATGTTTACTTACCTCTAATCGGCCGTAATCCATAGTTTACTACGCCCCCAACCCAGCCCCTCCCCCGCCCCACATCAGCGCCCAGCAGCACTCCCACTACGGACCGCTACTGGTGTCATGTACTCCTTGACGTTGGTTTCTTGTTCACTATGAAGCCACTTGGCTTGGGTATGTGCTTACTTCGTTTATCATGTGGCGAGGAAGACTTACAAGGAGGTAATGCCCTGGTTGCTTACCGGTAATCTTCATTACTCCGAGTATTGTGTTCCTCGCCACATGAGTTCCCATCTCTCCCTCCCTTGGGTGCTATTGTTTTCATATTTGGGCTTGGTAGTTCTTCAGGCTGGGGGTTGGGCCGACCCTCCTCATATAGAGGTCAGGGGTGCTATGGGTCAGCCATGTTGGGAAGGGATGGGAGGCATGGGAGGCTAACTTTTGTTTTGGAGGGTTCTGGTGTGGAGCTGAAGCTCACTTTGTATATCATGTGGCGAGGAAGACAATACTTGGAGTAATGAAGATTACCGGTAAGTAACCGGGGCATTTGCCCATCTGCCTGGTATCTTGGGGACCTAATGCACACACCTGTGTTTTTTGGGTGTGAATTTAGCCTTTGTGTAAGAGAGCATTTGGAGTGTATGAGGCTGATTGCATTGTAGAGAATGTTAAGTTGATTTTAATTTCTGCCTGCAAGGCTGTTTATCTGCATTATCTTAAAGCAAGGGTTTTATTTTGATGTCTGAGTTGACAAAGTAGGTAAGTCTCTGTATTCGCAATTTGCTCAAGCCAGCAGCAGTATTGTAATATACCTCTCCCTGTATCCCGTGGCCCCTTGACTCCATGTACCTAAGAGTGGGCAGTCATATTAATTTAGTGGTATTGTCGACTAGCTGCCATCTGAAATGAATGTGATTCATTTGAAATTAGCTATATGGCCATCCTAGGGCTATCATTGCTGTGACCATCATAGCACCACACTTGAATACTGTAATGTTACATACTTGGTGGCGTAGCACCCATATCCTTGCATATTGAAACTTTCACACACCTCTGACCTGAATTGGCCAAATTTGCCCTTTTTTGGCAATAGCTTTACTTTTGCTAAAGTAGTTTGCTACCATTTTGACAACTGTGTTTCTACTCAACGTTGCTGCAGTTTTTTGACATGTGATTATATGCTACCCCCCAAAAAATCAAATAATATACAGAATAGGACAGCTATTGGGGTACTTTGAATCCCATTGCCACGGTCAGGGCTGCCCTGTATCCCCATGTCAAGAGATCATGTATCAAATTTCATTTCACAACAAGGTTCTGGAAGTTCTGGGAATTGTAGTTCTGTTTCCTATCACCAGTTGCATGGACGCACTCAACACCGATTTGTAACAATAACATGGTGTTCCGAGGACGTGAGGCGAGGAAGCAGCCATGCTGTCAGCATGCAAATAGACACAGAGAGCCTTCGGCAAGAAGCGAGCAGAGAGATCCGGACTATGCAGAAAGGCCTGGAGCCCACAAACCACAATGATTTTCATGTCAGAAAGTAAGAAAATCAATGAAGAATCAGTTAATGGGATGAGAGGCTTGTTCTGTCGATGGCCCTTCAGAGCTAACAGTGCTTCATGCCTGAGAGGAGTGGGCAGAGTTCCAGCCTCATCTGATCCCCTTGTTCTTTGCCCTCCTGCAGGTTTCTTGGCAGAGCCACCCTGTGTGACTGCTTCTCCAGGACTCCCCCCCCCCCAACTCCATTTTTTTCGAGTAAAGGATCACTCTAGATGCTGCAGAGAAAAGGAAGAAAGTTAAATAAAGTATTTTCCTGATTCAATAATTAATTAGGCTAATTAGGAGCATTGGGAGGGGCAGCAGCGATTCTAACCACTAATTAGCTGTGATGTTTGCTATTGTAGCGTCAGCTGATCCGCTGCCCTTGTATCCAAGAGATTGGACCTGGGGCTCTCTGCCAAACCCCCAGGGAGTCCAGAACACAAGGGTTTTGCACACCGTGGCAGCAGAGACGGGCAATCTAGCCCACATCTTGCTTAAAAGAATTAGACCATAAACAGGGGCGTAGCTAGAGCTTGTGGCGCCCGGGGCTAGCCTTCAGATTGCCGCCCCCTGGCGGGGGTGCTGGCGGGGTGCTGGGGAAAAAGGACGGCGAGCACCTGAAAGAGGTCCGAGAGACACGTAGTATCACCGCTAACAGTTGCCTGGATCATGCAAGTTACATGCACATACATGTCACGGTCCAGGGCTAGACAGCCCCCGTCCACAAAATAGTGCCGCCTGGGGCGGACAGCCCCCACCGCACCCCCCTAGCTACGCCGCTGGGTCCTTTTGTATTTGCTGACTCCAGGTAAGTAATGTTAGGTAACTTTATTTCCAATTATGATTTATTTAATATGGATGAAAATAATTCCCCTACAGCAGTTTCATTACCTACTTTTTTTGGGGCTAGGCTGCGCCTTGATGGTTGATTACATCTTTATGTCGCATGGCCTCTTGAACCAATTTTGTATGTAGGACCATTATGGATGAAACTATATGGACCACAATCTGGTCACTTTGTCATTGTTGTCCCCCACCCCACCTCTAGTTAGCAAACATACTCTATATATTCACCAGCCTGTTGTACAAAATAATAGGCCGCTACTAGCATGGCACCGATTTAACGCACACTTGTTCTTGAAAACAATGATAAAATTACATTTGATTACCGTTATGACGTCTTTCAGAGACAGTCAGTCCAGCACAAGCATTGGAGTCCTTTATTAGGTTTTGCCTACGCAATGCGTACGAAGTACGCATGCGCTAGCAAAATCTAATGATATCTCTAATGATATCTCTATGTGGGGTCGGGTATCCGCCCCCTCCTCCCATTGGCTAGCTCCATAAATGGAGGCTAGCCATTGGGAGAGGGCTCTGTCCGTCAATCCCGGACCAGATTCGGGGGCGTTCCCGAGAATTTTTCCCTTTTGGTGACGTCAGTCTCGGGAACGCCCCCGAATCTGTTCCGGCATTGACGGCACCCGCCCTCAATACCGTCCCTTGCCGATTTTTTGGAGCCCCCTGGCAGGTGCCCACCCTGCCAGGGACATTGCCGCCTTTGAGCGAGTGCCACCTCGCTTTATATTTTAATTGAAGCCGGTGCCCACCCGGCATTGCCCCGTGTTTACACCGCCGCTGTCCGGCCTCCCGACCCCAGGGCCGCGCTGCGATTGGCCGCGACCCGGAAGTCAGGCAGGCCGGGGGCGGGACAAGCGGAAGTGCCGGAGAAGAAGAGCTCCAGCGCAAGGAGAAGAAGCCGCCTGCCGTGTCCTTCCCTGGGCTCCCAAGTGAAGGGGGAGCCCCGGAGTTCTGGCCAGTCTCGAGGAAGGAGCGGGAGTCCTCCAGCCCCTGGCCGCCCTGTGTTGCGTAGGTCCCGCCCCCCCAGCGCGGACAAGGAGAAGGAACTGCGCCCACCGGCAGGACTCCATGGTCGAAGAGGAGCCCCGCCGCCGCCCGTGAGAGCATCCGGCCCCAAGAAGCGGGACCGGGTGAGGAAGAGCTGCAGCGAAGTCCCACCCCCCCCCCAGCGCGGACAAGGAGAAGCAGATGCACCCACCGGCAGGGCTCCGTCGAGGTGAGTGCTGCCGTTCCCTCCCCCCTCACAGACCGGCAGTCCCTTGTTACCTCTGGGGGCGAAGGCCTCGTGAGTGTCGAGCGGTTCTCCGGCTCTTTCCAGGTCTGGTTGGTGGGTCTCAGCACATGGTGCTCCGTCGCCCGGAGGAAGAGGCACCTCAGGCCTCAACGGGTCCTCTTGTGGGCTGCCTAATGTTGGCTCTCCAGGTTGGCCGGTCTGTGAGCTGCTTGCGCCCAGCCAATCCCCCTCTGATGCGGCATCACGGGAAGCCAGCAGCAACAGGTCCCGGATGCACGTGGGTCCCCGAGGGACTTCTAGAACTGACAACCTGCTGGCTTCCTCCGGTATAAGATCCTGGGATGGTGTGGACTCTGACATCTGCAGAGGAACCAGAGTGGACGGTGTTGTACTTTCTTGAGAGCCTCCTGCTTCCTGAATAAAGCCTGCACCAGGGAACTGAGAACCACGTGAGCCTGTGTCCCCCTCCCCCATTACTGTGCTCCCTTGCTCTGGTACTGTATCAAGCCTCGTCAACGCGCCCTCTCGTGGGTCTCTCTCCTTTTCCAGTACTGTGCTCTTCCGGTGTATTGTGTCTTGACCCAGACCTTTTTCATGCCCTACTACTAGGTCCTGGCCTTCTGTACTCTTCCCTGGTACTGTTTCGTAACCTACAGCAGCTGTAACCTGGCCCAGACCTGTGACCTGTCCCAGTGCTTTGCCCTCTTCCAGTGCCCTGTTCTCACCCAGTGCAGTACCCAGTCTCGGGGTTACGTCCTGTCCCAGTAATGTGAGATGCCCCAGTTCTATCTCTTTCCCTGGTGCTGCATCCTGCACTGGTACTGTGTTCTGCCTCAGTGATGTGTCCTGTCCCAGTACTCTGAACTGCCCTGGTACTGTGTCCTGTTCGTGCACTGTGAACTGTTCCGGTGCTCTATCCTGCAAAGCCACTGCGTGCTGCCCTGTAACTGCATCCTGCCCAGGTACTGTGTCCTGCCCTGGTACTGTGAGCAGCCCTGGTTCTGCTTCCTGCCCTGGTACTGTGAGCTGCCCTAGTACTAAATCCAGTCTCGGTACCGTGAGCTGTCCGGCTACCGAGAGTTCCTCCATTTGCTCTTGATCTCTCTTCATTGGTAAGGTAAGTGGCTCCACCGGTTCTCTGTTTTTTTCTCCCACCGCTGCGCCTCTCTCTCCTGACGCTGTCTCTTCACCGCGTGGGGGTACATGGTGTTCCTCGGGGGAAGGCTGCTGGAGTTCTGAGGTTGGGGTATGTTCCTCATCCGGGGAACGGTGAAGCCCTAAGGCTCTGGAGTGTTCCTCCTCAGAGGCGTTGTCATGCCCCTCTCCTGAGGCCCCGGCAGGTCCCTCTTCTTGACCCTCATTACAAAGCCAGGGCACTTTATACTGCACATACCTGTTTTTTGTAATAATTGGTCTAAACTCGACCTAACTCCTTTTTTCACATTTTTTCCTCAGCACCCTGTTGAGGGTGCTGAGGGGGCCGATCTCGGAACACAGGGCCACACAGAGTGAAATAAGCGGCTGACCAGACAAGAAAATACAGGGAGTGAAAATCCCCCTCCAGCCCCACCCCCTCCCCAGCCTCTTACAAGTGAATGCTGGAAATGCGTTGCTTTGAAGCGATGTTTTCCTGCTCCTTTATGTGCAGCTTTCCTGGGTAATTGAGATTCCCTGTATTTCATGACCTTGGGAATGTTTACTCAAAAAAAACACAGATGGAAATTTTAACATTTACAATGCCAATAGCTCTAACATTGTCAAAGGCAAAACCATTGCATTGTAAATGCTTGTTAATGTATGTGTTTGCATTAATTGCCCTGTCAAAACCTGGAGTAAGTACACCTGCACGAGCTCCACTGTGGTATGATGCTTCTTGTTCTGATGCCAACAGGGAACTGTCTGCAGCATTGGCTAAGAATCGGAGAATAGGTCTTACCTGGCACAACGTTGTATATTGCCAATTTGAAAAGTAGAAGAAAAGTAAACTAAAAAAAAGAAACTAAAAATAAAATAGAAGGAGGGAACTCCAAATTATGCGCTGGGACTGGCTGATGCCACGTTTGACAATCATAATCCAAAATATTTTTGGGAGAAGGTCAATTTGATTAAAATCAGAAATAGCATTGCAATGCTAATAAGCACCCATATTCAGGGCTCACATTGAGTATCTCATTTTCAGTCGATCTACCGCTAAAACAATCTTATCTGTGTTTCATTACACTACATGTAGTGCAGATGCCGTCCATAAAGATCAACTTGATATTGATGACGTTTCACTTGCTATTCATTAGAGCCCATCTGGCAAAACCCCCGGACCCAATGGAGTTCCTTGAGATATTTTTAGATGTAATTTGGACATTTTGGCTCCGCTGTAAGAAATATTTGTAATAATTGTGGCACTGCTAATTTTCTTCCATCTTCGTCAACATCTATTATACTCCCATTTCTTAAAAAAAAAAAAAGCAACAGAATCGAACTACACAGCTATATGCCCATCTCATTTATTGCTTCTTCAATTAAGTTTTTATGCAGAGTGTTTTTTAATAGCAAGAAAAAGGTTCTCACCGTTTTGGAGTCCATCTCGTGTCTTGATTGCCCTCGCGCTCCTTTCACACACACTCTAAATGGTCGGAGGTCCCCAGCTTTGACCTCGCGGTCGCGGTTTTGAAGTTCTGTTTCCTACAGTGATCCCACCCCCTCAGGGCAATGATTCGGACGGCAGGCAGCGCGTCCACGTGACGTGCATGGCTGCTGCGCCACGCTTTCCCTTTATACGGCGGCCGCGCTGCACTGGCCTGTTGCGGCTGCCTTTATAATTTATTTGGGTACACTGACTGACAGTAGTGTCAGTCAGTGTCCCCAAATAAATTATAGAGGCCGCTGCAGCAGGCCAGTGCAGCGTGGCCGCCGCCCTCACAATAGTGCCGCCTGGGGCGGACCGCCCCCACCGCACCCCCTAGCTACGCGGGTGACCATAAAACATGAATTTTTGTTCAAGTGCACCATAAAGTCTATTATACCCTTACTTTTTAAGGTTCCTAACACCAAATACAACATGGGGGGTGGCAGTGACGACCTCGAGGTTCAGGAAGCCCTAACATTCAACATCCTTTTGGTTGAAATTCATTCAAATTAAACTTATTTAAAATTATGGAAAATTAAAACCTTGGGATCTGAATAACAAAAGCATTTATGAGTATGGGAAGTAGTGCAATAGGAGTACTAATTTACGTACTTCTACATTTTCTACATGAACGTTCCTGAAACGCCAATCTCCCTATTTGTAAAAGTGTAGAGGGCAATGACATTTCTATCTGTACTAATTGTAAATGAATATTTCTTGAATATTCCTATTTTATATGTTTTGCGGCTAGTCACAAATGGATGTAAGAGGATGTACGAGATAGTGCGGGATACTACTTTACATGCTCTGAAATGCCTTGGTGAATATGCCTCATGATCTTTACACAGGATTATCAATGAGCATTGTTTTGACATCACCAAGAGAATCTTTTATCGCGCAAATAAGGACTCTCACACAACTCTGAATATAGTATAAAAGGTCACCTTTATTACAGGACAGCCAGAGACAGACCCGCAACATAACTTTTCCAACCAAACTTTATCTTTATTTCTTCTCCAAACCTTTTACATATAAACCATAACGTTTTCCAATTCTTTCTATTTTCCAATAACCATAACTTGTTTTAATACCATCCTTGTGTTTTCCTTCTTCTTTCCATCTCTTCCCCACCTACCCTCCCAAGCCCTCCCCCTTAGAGAAAGGATGAATCCGCTCTAGATTATCCAATCCCCATCACACACGCCAACAAAGACAACAAAAGAGTCTGCCTGAGTAGTCCTGAGGTGACATCCTGCCATTTCGACCTGTAGCAAGATGTATACATGCTTGCCTAGTTTTTTTTTTTTTTAAATTTTATTTTTTGTTGGTTTTTTTTTAACATGAAGACGTGACAGTCGACAAAACAAACACCCCCCTTTGATTTTGCAACCAGGGTGGGTGGGTGGGTGAAGAGCGACACCACCGTTCCTCTCACTCGCTCAGAGTGACGTCAGCCCTCCCTCCCCTCCCTTCCTTTGGACCTAGTCCCTCCCACCACCCAATCAGGTCGCGTGAGGTCGTCCCTCGCGCGAAATGCCCCAGGGGGACATTGGCTTTGCCAAGTGCCCCTGGGGGCCCATAGTGAACGCTCTGTTTTACAAATATTCAGGTAACACTACCCCTACTGCTACTACCACTGCCACTAATAATAATAATAATAATAAAATGCTGAGAGAGAGGTGGCTAGAATGTTCAAAGCTGAGAGAGGTACAGGAGGCCAGAGACCATGGGCTGGTTGAGGCAGTCGACAAGCAGCAGGGAGGTATTGAGATGACAGTTCTTCAGCTAAATTAAAGACATGCCGTAAGTCACACTGGTTGCAAGGACACAGCAACACTGTATTTTTCTCTACATCTTCAGGAAACTAGGTTAAAGAGCAGGTATCTTTTTTATCAATGGTGGATGGTGACTCTTGAAAGTGGTGATGCGTAAAATTTCGGCGGACCAACACATGAGGGGTTGGAAGTGGTGGGGAGATTCCCCTCCAAGAACATTTTGGTGCAAAATTTGCATAAAAGTCTAAAGATTGAGAAGGCATATCAGATTAGAAACAGGGCGGCATTTGGCACTGTCTTAAAATCAGTAGAAGAAGTGAATGTAAGCCTGTGACACCTAGCCGTGATGGTGCAGAGGAGCTACAATGAGTTACACAAATGAGTTTCAGTCAGGTTCCAAGGAGCGCTTTTGATTTGTAGTAATAAACATTAGTAGGACAATTAGATTGCTGCTGAAGCATATTGTTTTGCATTCAACGGGTAGGTGAATGAATGTTTGCAAAGTGGCTTCACATTAGCTTAAATCCACTGCACGGGTCTATACGTAAACTAGCAGCTGTGCATGGGGGAAAAGAAGTCAAAGTATTAGCGCTACATTAAACACATAATCTAAATGATGGAATAAATTTAGGGGTGTACACTAAAACACCAAAATAATTCTACATGCTACACACTAGTTGACAACATATTACAAGACTGTTTCAGACGTGAGTTACAAAACCATACGAGTGATGACAAGCCTTTGTGGAAAAATACTTTTTTATTATTAATCAACAGAAAATTACATCTACAACCTCTGTGCAGAATGATGCAACTACTTCAAATAGTGATGCAAAAATAGAAAAAGATAATGGTCTCTGCATTCAGTACACAGGGAAAGGGAAGCATAGGTCCTTTACATGCCGTTTTCACAGCAATATTTATAGTCCCATTTCACTTCATACTATTCCCATCAGTATTATTTGACATTCGTCAGATTACTTTATGCCTGTTCATGGTTACAGGCAGAACCTTTTTTTCCTACATGTTTCCAGTAGACTTTCATTGAGATGATGGCAACTAGTGCCATGGACAGTGGGATTAAATGATTGCGAGGGCTCTACTACTAAGAAATCAGGCAATGAGGCTACTAGTAGCAGCTTGTACATGCTGGGGAACACCAAGTCAGCTATGTTGTTACAAAAAAGAAATCAGTACCCTTTAAATCATAAATCATAAGCAGACAATACCCGCTCTAATGAAAAACACATTGCTCTTCTGAAATACTTACCATGTGGTGGTTTGAGCATGCACTGGTGGCTGAAATACAGGGATCTCTCAGGTTCTTTGAGGGTGAAATGCTTCAAATGTGTACTGGTGAGCACTTGCACATTGTGCTGATGTAGTGTAGTGTGGACGTGACAGCTGTTTTAATGCAAAATTTGGAGAAGTCAAGGGGCATTGGGTGGTTCAATCTCAAACTGATTCTCACGCAAAAAGACACGAATGAGCTTGTGTTTAAACGGCCGTTGGACGTGCGCAGTACTACGAAGGTAGTGCTCGCGACGTCCAACGGCCGACAGCAGCACTTAAGAGCTTAACTCTTATTACATAGTTTTCATACACAAGGTAAGAAAAACATAGTGTTGAGGAAGGAGTACTGTATTTTGCTCTTATTCATTTTCAATAGCGCCAGCTCGACCTGAATGCGTTGGAGTGTTTTACATGAGCATTAGTTACATTACACAAGATCAGATTCATGTTTTTTAGGCCTAGGGAAGATTAAATGATTTTGTCCAGAATCACAGGATGTTGAGCCGAATCCGAGAATGGAATCTGGTTTCCCAGCTCCAATTTGGCAGCTCTGGTCCTAATGCCGCATTCACTCCTTAAAAGTTTGTATTTGAATTTTAGGGACCTTATTAGAGGGCCTCTTTCCTTGTCAAATAATCCATCAGCACCCATACACACACAGAGAGCCAGAAATTCCATCTAATACATAAATGCACTTTCTCACACTGTCACACACATCAGTGCCAGTCAGCACTGGCCGTGCTTCATGGTAATGATGAAGGAAACCAATGGTGTAGCCTCAACTTCCGCGAAATGCCAGTCAATCACCATCAGAGGACTGGTTGTACTAGAACACATAACATTTTATTCACAAAGATTATTGCTAATCATAGAAAAGTGAACTCACCGAGCTCTGATATCATGTGCAATTAAAGCAGTGTTTCACAAATGACGCAATGGTGCAGTGGATGTGAGGTAAGCGAGTAAGAGGTGTGCTAGCGCTATCCAATGTATAATATATATATATGCAATGGTTACTGTGAAGGATGATGCACAGTTGTATAATGTAGACTCTAATAAAGAGTTGCAAGCCCCTGCAGTACATATACACAGTACATTATTATAGTGTTATTGTTTCGCCCCTTAAGTGTTGTTTGTACAGGGTCATCATCAGGACGGAAGGAGGGAAACACCAGTTGGATAGTGTTCATGCAGTAAATGTCAACCCTTATAAAGTGAAGTGGATCCACAGATCATAGGTCATAGAACCTAAGAACCAATAAAAGTCGCCTATAATATATGCTAATAGGAAGTGTGCATTAATGGCCAAACAACTGTGGAGGCAGTACCAAAGCATAGGTAGACTTCTTATTGGTGCACATAGTGAAGCATTAACATCCATGGATGGTATGTTTGAAACATTCGGTTTGCGGTCTCAGAGAAGGTCCCTGAAATTTTGGTATGGTCTTCTTAAATGGATAAGTACAGGCCAAGAGATCCTGAAATGAACATGAATCCAGTCAAAAAGTACAAACTTTTGTATGATTCTGCTTTTACTAATAACTTCTAGCTCTCGTTCGTCATTGCAATATTATGCTGCAGAGCGCCGATGAGAAGTCTACCTATGCTTCGGTTACTGGCTCCACAGTCTCATGGCCATTAATACATGCACTTATAGGAGACTTTTATTTATGATCAGTGAAATCACTCCAGTATTTAACGTTTGAGCATTACTGCATGAACACTATCCAATTGATGTTTCCTGCCTTCTGTCATAATGATGACCCTGTAAAAACAACACTTAGGTGTCGAAACGTTTACACTATAATAGTGTACTGTGTATATCTAAGGCAGGAGCCTGCTACTCTATATTTCAGTCTAGAATATACATCTGTGCATCCTCCACAGTCACTATTGATGTATATATATTTAATAGCACTAGTGCACATCTCACTTGCTTACCTCACATTCACTGCACTGTTGCATAGTTTGGAAAACACCACTTTCATTGTGCATGATATCAGAGCTTGATGAGATCCCTTTCCTATGATTAAAACCAATCTGTATGTAAATAAAATGATATGTGTTCTAGTGAAGTAAATCCTTTGATGGTGATTGACTAGCATTCCGTGGAAGTTGAGGCTATACTTCCCCCATCAGGGGCCATTGTTTTCCTGTATCATTATGCTACCAAGGTTGCAGGGTTACTGGGTTGCCCCTTGTTTTTCAAATATATACCTGCTGCAAGGAAGACTTCGTATATTCAAACAATAGCAATTAGTCAAGGGCGGATCCCAGGACTCATACTTAGCCCACAAGATTGCCCCACCCCAACCTTGAACGTGCCTCCTACCCTCCCCCTTTACCCCTCCCCCCCGCCCCGCCCCCCCCCGCCGACCCCCAGCTATCTATGCTCCTCAAACGCTCTGCTGAATCTGCACCGGGCCACAGCGTCAGCATGTGAGGGCAGACAAAATAAAAAGCCCTGAGAGGAGGCCACGGCCCCCAGCTGATGCAAATACCCTGACTTGACCACCAAGGGCGAATAGAGTTCTCGCCCGAGTCTGCGCAGTTACATTTCCACCCAAAAAAACCAAAAACCAATTTCCAACCTATTTCAATATGGAACACCCAGCCTATGGCTGAGCTCGTCTTGCCTATCCACCTCTCTTCTCATCGTTTCCCAGGAATGGTGTGGTCGCACCCATCACGCTCACTAACACCAGCCTCCACTGCTTTTTATATATTTGATTTCCTCTGGGCATATGTTAGTTTCTCACACTCGCTCTCTTTCATTGGCATGTGAGGTCTCGAGTCTGGGTTTAACACCTTAAGGTTTTCGTTTTCTGGAGACCGTACTCTAAAGGGTATTAATGTAACACCCACAAAACTGAGATTTTTTTAATTGGGCTTGGGGGCTATACCGATTTTGAAATAAGAAACACATGTTAACCCTCGTATCTTTTTTTTTTTTTTGGTGAATTGTAATATGGTGGGAATAAATACAGCCTTAGCGAGGTCTTGCTTCCTTGCAGTCCTGTTTCCCAGAGCTCAGCATCTGGCAGTGGCTTTACTCCCCCTTCAAAGTACCACATTTTCTAGCAGACAGAGGGAGAAGCTTTATACAAAAAGTCTTTCAGGATGGTTCTTATGTTCACAGCTGTGATGTACACAAATCAGAGATACAGCCTGGCTTCATAATTTGCAAATGCAAACTATTTCAGACCTATGCAAATGAGTAGCCACTGAGGCTTTTAGTATATATTTGTTCCTGGCATGGAATGGGAGACACAACGTTGGTTCAAGAGAAGTCTTGCAATGCAAATTAGACATACTTTCTTCTGGTGGTACATGGTAAGTGCCACCAGATTGGCGGCCCATGTGGGACATATGGTAAAAAAAACCTGGGCACCTTAAAAAGGATAGGTGTCTTTTGTGATACTGCTAAGGTTTGTCTTTGCTGTGTTTAACTGATTTTTTAGGTCTAGCCTGTGTGAGCATGCATTAGCTCAAGCACTCTCGCTTGCGGGAGATATTGTATACAACAAGTAGCTTGGTGCCTGCCCATTGCTTACCATTCATGGGCTTCATCGTCTCTCATTTATTTCCTGGGCAGCGCAAGTTGTCTTCACTTCCTCTTCTTAACTGCTTCATCCGGATTATGGTCTTTCTGCTGCTGGCGCTCTAATTGAAGTGCTTTTTCTCACTCATTTTATTTCTTCTTTCCCTGCCTTCCTTGTTGCTTCTTTCTCTCCCACCCCTTTCCATGTTGCGTTTTCCTCTCACACCCCTTCGCCTGTGTTGATTATTCCCTCCCACCCCACGTTAGTCTTGTTTATTCCCATCGCACCACCATCTATGTTGCTTATTCCTCTCACACCCATCCGCCCATGTTGCTTATTCCCCTCCCACCCTATCTGTGTTGTTTAATCCTCTCACCCGGCCATGTTGCTTTTTCCCCTCCCACCCCGCTCTATCCCGTATTCCCCTCCCACTCCCTTATTGTCCCTCTCACTTATTCTCCTCCTCACAAATTTTCCTAAAGAAATAAAAAAGCACTATAAAAACAGACAGTGCTAGCCACTTTATGGTGCTTTTTTATGTTCCCATTCCCTCCACCCACCTGCCATCCCGTTGTTCACCCCTAACTCATCGACAAAGCCAATAGCTCGTCCACAGGCAAGACCATTGGCTTTACCGATGCTTGTTTGTATAGAACCCACAGTAACTGAATCACTGATAGGCAAATGTATGTGAACATTGTGGCTCAATAAAAGCATTTGGTGTCCACAGCAGTTACAACACCTCAGACTCTAATCTAACTAGCAACAGTATTCAAACATGCCTCTAGTCTAGACAAATTATACCAAACCCCATACCAGCACAGATCGAACTAACTCAGCAGGATGAGTGAGCTCAGACTTCAATCCCCAACCCTTGCTGAATGAGTCTGCCAACAGTGATCTGCTTTTGATATTTGTTTTGTGCAAAATGGAAACCTACCCTCTGAGATCTCAACTGAGGCTACCAACTCACTGCAATTTATGAAATTGAATAACTGCAGACCAATGCTTAATCAGAGTGGGTGGTTGCCGGTGGGGGCCGCCCGTGCTTATTTTTAAGGACCGGCACTTATTTGTACAGATGATACATTTATCCAAACCAATAAAGGTAAAATCACACAAATTGGAAAGACGGAGAAAGAGAAAGGTGGCAAAAACCATCAGAAATGTGCAGGGAGTGTTTGTTAATGGAGTAAAGAGGCAGGAGGTGAATTTTTATTAGCCTTGGTATTCAGCACCCATATGTTTGTTAGCACCGTCTGCTGGTTTCTGAGCAGAACTTCGGCATTAGAACTCTTTCTTTTACAAATTACGCACTGCTAATGGCTTAAATCATATGTGGACTTAGGCAACCACCTGGGCACTCTCTGTTCCTTGGATTGGGACCAGTGTTTATACAGCACACAAATACACCGAGTTACATGGGACTGAACCAATCGCAGATACAGGAAGCCTCAGTGTATTTTCTACAGAAATGATGCACTTCAATGGGATGGGAGGTAAGAACAGTAAATAACTGTAACCATTTGCATTGCTAGGTCATATAATGTATGTCATAGTGTTTTAGAGTCAAATATGCACATGAAGACTTCTTGGCTCTAAGAAACAGAACACAAAACTCCCCACATTTTTTGCTGGACACTAGTTACTTAATAGCTTGAAACAGGCCAGTTTTTAAAGTTTTTCAAAAGGTGAACTGACTCTCAGTGACAATCAGTCAGTAAGGTGAAAGTTCTACTTCCTTTTGTTGTCTATGTACTGTTAGATTATGGCCGAGGTACCTACTAATGTTTGTAATGTTTCGGGGATCTTTAATTTCTCAGATATGAAAGTAGGATCTGAAAATGCAAAGCAAAACTAATAACCACCGTAGGATCGAATGGTGGGATGGAAGGTGTTTCCATAATTTAGTATCGAGGGGGAGCAGTGCCATAGCTCAAGTGGCAACAATAGCACAATGCCTTATGCTGGATTATTTTTTTTAATAAGGGGCCAGTGAAGGGCTGCAATATGGTATGGGAAATTGGAAACAATTCTGACTCCTTCAAACAGTCTGGAAGCTGCACTTTGTACAAGGTGAACTTAAACAAAAGATAAACTGAGCACCCCGATAAATAACCCTGGGGTAGAAATCCTTACAGAAAGGGGAAAATTCAGTGCATGATTCTCATCTGTTAGAAACAAGATTTACTTCATCCGCCTTCATACTTTTCAGAACTGCTTTCTGTCCCTATCTCATTGCTTTAACTTTAAGAACTCGTCAACAAGACACTCGACCCAAAAAAAAACTCAACTCAATGTACTGATATTTCAAAGTTCAGACCCGAAAGGGCCGGGCCCACGCGTTCTAGATTTGCTCTAGAGTCACAATTTGATAGTTCAGCATGAAAGCGTGGCGGGGAATGTCAACCACTTCAAAGGCAATTTCTCTAGACACATAGTAACCACAGACCACTAAGTAAGGTTAGTTAATTTATTACAAAGCCAAAAATAACTGGACATACAGACACCTCAAGATGAGGGTGTAGAAATACACTGGAACCCTCATAAAGCCAAATCTGCGGATAAAGTTGAGTCGGTGCAGCATGCACAAGACAATCAATTAAAAAAATAGAATGCAGAGGATCAAAAAGCATAAGTCCCAATTTCCCTGCATCGAGGGCTGATAAATATACAGCATCAATCTATCGCTACACTAACGCTAACATGACATCCCTATTTAAGCATCCTTCGGGGCAGGATAGGGAAAGTGTCAGCATGTGGAGACTTCCGTGGAAGTGTCTGCATTTAAATGGGTCAGGTCGCATGAAGCTCTTGAGACTGAGATTGTTCTAAGATGCTCTCTCTCCAAAGGCAGAGAAGAAGTGGGGCTCTTTCCCTACTTGCAGAGTTCCAATATTACAGGTATCTTCCCAGGATTTCGAGGATTTCGAGTCACACCACCCATTCTGACCACGTTCTCATAGGTAGTTTTCCACAGGAGGGCAACGTTCCTGAACACCAACATAATGACCTTTATTCCCAGGACTTCCCCGTTCTTCTTATCAACCTTAACTCTCAATGTATCCTCTTCTCTCATTGCCTAACTTCTAAAACAAAGACATTATTCTAACTAATGAGGGCGCTTCTTCCACTTGCAACACAAACGTGAGAAAGAACAAAATCAACAGCACACATTAAATTCAAACAGTTAATCCTAAAGTGAGAGCTTCCAGGGAAATGCATTTCTGGCCTACAAGTGTCAGCTTAAAAGAGCAATGGAACATGAGGTTTACAAATTACATAGAAAATAAGGCACATTTCTTTAATATTCCTACCTACACATAAAACAACATGATTAATAAACACATGAAATAATGAATGGTCATCAGCTGTACAACACAAATTCTTCACATTAGTGTTTTCTGCTAGTTACCTTTGTTTTCCACAATAATTCTTCACGCTTCTATATAACAGCCTAAACACATCACATTTAATGATATTACGGTTCAAAGTCCTAACACCTAATCTTAACACAATAAAGTCGCCAGACTGCACGACGCAGGCATACAAGGAACAGCCCTGGACTGCATCCGATCATTCCTCACTGGAAGAAGCGAAAGGATCAGACTCCCATCCTTCCTCTCCGACTCCACAAAAATCACCTGCGGAGTCCCACTGGGTTCATCCCTGAGCCCCACTCTCTTCAACATCTACATGGCCCCCCTCGCAACCATCGTCCGACATGGCCTCAACATCATATCCTATGTCGACGACATCCAGCTCATCCTCTCCCTCACCAAAGACCCCACCACTGCCAAACTCAACTTTCAGAAAGGAATGCAAGACATTGCAGTCTGGATGACCAACAGCTGCCTGAAGCTCAACGCCGAGAAGACAGAAGTGCTAGTCCTCTGTACCACCCCTTCTGCATGGGACAGCACCTGCCCTCCGAAGCCCACCTAACCCCTCAGACCATGCCAAGAACCTCGCCATCGTACTCGACTCATCACTCACCATGAACCGACAGGTCAACGCCGTCACTTCCAGCTGCTTCCACACCCTCCGCATCCTCCTCAAGACCTTCAAGTGGATCCCCCCTGAGTCAAGGAAGACAGTCACCCACGCATTCATCACCATCAGACTGGACTATGGAAACACACTCTACGCCGGCATCAACAAGTCCCTACTCCGCAAACTCCGGACAATACAGAACACCACCGCCAGACTCGTCCTTGGAATCCCCCGACACGAACACATTAGTCAACACCTACGAAGTCTCCACTGGCTCCCTGTGGAGAAAAGAGTCACTTCCAAAATCCACTTTGTGCATTTTTCAAACTTTTTGCAAATTACCATGAAGTTAAACTTCATGGTAATTTGCGAGCCCTATTAGCGAAATCGCTACTTTTTAAACTTTAATGCATTGCATTTATGGAATCTCAATTTGAGATTCCTTAAATGCAAGTAATCGCAATTTTGTGGTTTCTTAATTTGCGATTTCTGCATTTGCGATGATGCATCCCAAATGCAAAAATACCGGTCGCAAAGGGGCAGATTCTGGGAATCTGCCCCTTTGTGAGCGGATTCTAGCTTGATGCATCTGGCCCAATATGTGGATGCACTCTACAAGTGTGGTAATAACACAGCACTAAAATTAAAATGAATTTTGCGATATATCAGACCCATCATCAGGCCCTCTCTTAGTGAGAGTGACTGAGATATCTGTAGCTACAAAACTCCAAAACCAAACTGAAGAACACATTCCTCTCTTCACCATACAATGTGCTTCAGGCCTTATCCCAGAAATAACCAAGAAGTGTCAAAGGTGAGATGTCACGTGATCCCTACCTAAGCAGCTGTATACTTTGAGGTGGAAATAAAGTGTGGACTTTTAAACCTCCTTGACTCTCTTAGGTTGCTTGGCGAAGTAGTCACGACTGACCTCAAGATCGAAGCTGTAAAGGTTTGGCCATACATACTGGACATATATATTTATTGTAGCCGCTAAAACAATTACTACAATAAATATTAATGCCCAGTCAGGATTATTATTTGAAATATAAATATACTTAAATATTTATGATACAGTTATAATACAAAAATAAAGAATTCTTGCAATCTCGAGTCAAGTCCCCATTCAAATAATTCAAAAGTATTTAGACATTTTTTAATTTTAGAAACCTGTTACGTTGTTGAAGGGGTGTTTCTGGATTTGAACGTGAGGAGGTTCTAGGCTATACCAGCCATACTTAGACAGTATTCCTAGTGTTTTTTCTTCAGCAGTGCCCTTACAGGAGTACTTGTCAGCAATGCTAAATTACAATATTCGAGCCCTTTTAAAAAAATATCTGGGGCATTTTTAACATTCCGGTACCGGAGATAGAAGAGTAAAAAAAACGCCTTCTGATCTATTTCTGGGGAAGTTGCACTTTCCTCAAATATTCCAGGGCTAGAATTAGAATTATAAATTAGCCTTTAACAATCTAGCTGGACCAAACATTGAACATTTCTCTAACTTAAAGCAGTGCACTACAGCTGAACCTGTGGTTCGAACAAACACGATGTTAGTTTACTTAGCTCGTACACCCACAGACACATCCCTGGCAGCAAACAAAACATGGAATTTACGGATGATTCAGGGAGTCCATATGCAATTTAGGGCCAGATGGAATTATCGCAAACTAGGCACCTACAGCCAGATTCATCATTGAAAAATGGGCTCGCAAAGGGCCAGATTCTGAAAATCTGCCCTTTGCGAGCGCAATTTTTGCATTTGGGATTCATCATCCCAAATGCAAAAATCGCTAATTGCGAAATCGCATATTTGCGAGGAATTGCATTTAAGGAATCTCTATTTGAGATTCCTTAAATGCAATTCATTAACCATTCATTATTTGCGAATTCGCTATTTCTGGCCGCTATTTACCGCAAAGTCTGACTTCGTGGTAAATAGCGAAAACGTAGGAAAATGCACGTTAGTGCATTTTTCTAAGTGGTATGTTACACACACACATGTCCTTTGGACATGTGTGTGCGCAACATCAGGCTAAATTTACATTTCAGGGGTGCTACAGGGTGTCCTTTGGACGCCCCTGGCACCCTTGAAATCGCATCCCTATTTGCGATTAGCAAATTGCTAATCGCAATTAAGGAATAACTCCCCATTCATTCCTATGGGCCTAAGGGGAGTTATTCCTTATTCCTTATATATTTATTCCTTATTTGCGATTAGCAATTTGCTAATCGCAAATAAGGAACATATAGAAATCGCAATTATTTTTGCGATTTCTACATGAATCCCGTTTTGCGAGTCTTTAATAGCGATTCCTTAATAATCTCTATTAAGGACTCGCAAAACGGGACATTGATGAATCTAGGTGATAATATTTGTGACCGATCTCTGATTTTGCAATACAACGTATGTACTAATAGGCCGGTTGCAAAATCTCCAGTCACGGGGGTCACAGAACAACTTGCGTAATGAATATTAATTAGGTATGTCAATAGTTGTGACCCGCTTTCATTTTAGCTACAAACATAGGTTCCGGTTTGCAGACACAATACGACCGCTTTGCAGCTCTCCATTGCTGACCCTTATCATGGCGGCCTTCGCATCACCCTAGTGACCTTACTGAGCGACGTCACCCTAGAATCTTCAGAACTTATCTACCAACGACACTACCCAGCCTCACATTCACTGTCGAAGTTCTTTTCAAGAACGAAACGCGTTGTCTGATGTTTATGTCTAAGCATTTAGATTTATCTATATAAAGGCTTTTTTCTACGAAGGAACTGATCAAGCTTCATTATTATCTCTAATACTCTGGTAGTGCACCGCTCCATCATCTTTGCAGTTTTGTTTCCCTGACAAGGGCTGTACCCTTCAACGGCGAGTACAGGAGCAGTTTGTGCACACCATATCACTACTGACACGTAAAGTGACCATTGGGTAATAGACTGAGGTCAGTGCGGCATCTGGAGTCCGCCGTTGGCCCTCGGTGTGTAGCACAAACATAGGGATGGTGGCCTGCAAGAAACAGCAGATCACCATCCCTGTGTTTGCATTCCCAAATGGGATTTTTTGTTTGTTTTTAAAGCAATCCATGTTCAGATGATGCTGCTTTAAAAAGATTCCAGTATGGGAAAACATCAGAAGGACCAGGCACCGGTCTCCTGGATCACTGCTTGCTGCACCAGAGGCTCCCAATAATTTTTTCAGAATTCCACTTTGCGAATCAGTTACTACCTCAACTTGGGGGTCGGTAACTCCTTAATGGTTTGTCACCGCAAATGCAGTCGCAGAGTATTGATCCTTTTTTTCTCCCAATTGAAAATAAGTGGGGCTCATTATAAATTCTTTATTGACCCTCAGTGACTTTTAGATTTGATCCAATAGTGGGTTGACTGCAGTTCTGGTTGTTCTACCGTATAGCTCTTTTATCCTCTCCAAAATACATCCAACTCCCACCTTGATTCACGAGGTAGGCCAAGAGATATGAATGAATGACTTCCTTGATATTCTCTACTCTGTAACTTCCCCTTGATTTTCGTGGACCCTTTAATTTATGCTACATCTTTACAAGACTGCAAGCAGCAACAACACAGCTATCCAAAAGAAAAACTCATCATTCCCACCGAAAAGCAGAGGACCTCAGAATCAAACCTCCCTTTGTTAAGAAGGCAAAAGCCTCGAAGCACGCCTTCTGCTTTCCTTCTGCTGTGCACTGGGCTTTTGGAAGTAACTTCAGAGAAATCTCTGCCTTGCTCCGAATGCAGGGCCTAATTTAATCAAAGAGATCTCACCTCGCTGCAGGCTGAGGCTGAACAAAAGTGCTGCCAAATGTTCATTAAATAATAATATTGGAACAGAAGGGTGGATTCCATGCAAATAAAATCTCTGCGGACAAACGTGACCATAGGCAAACTGTGCCCTGTCCAGAACTGTCTAAAACTTTAAATCACTCGTATTCAAGATGAACCTCGTAAGCAACTTTCCCCGCTATCAGCCAATCACATCTAATGGAATCCTGGTGCCGCGCTGAGCATCAGCTTCCACGAGTCGATGAATCTCTCCTGTTTGTTATATACAATGCCCCGGTGCCTCAGGAGACAGGTTTACTCTTTGTAGAGGTCAATGATAGATAAACAAGGATGGAGAATAAATGTCTGATGACTAAGGCAGCAGACTTGTGGGTTCGACTCGCTACTGTCAGGCTGCAGTGCTGTGGCTGCATTTTACATGCAAACACTGGAAAAATAGTAGAACATAAGTTGAACAAAACGGAGTCATAACCAGGTTAATGAATCTGATGTGAGCTCTGTCTTTTCCGCGACAGGATGGAGCAGAAAACAATGCTGCAATATGTGAGATAAAGTACCCTTAAGTGTATGCGATTATACGTGGGATAAAGGACCCACATGTGTGCCTTACAAGATACTGAAAGCTACAAACAAGTTATGTGAGCTTCTGTGGGCACGAGGCCGCAAAGCGGTCACGATAGTCCGTGGTTAGTTGCAGTATCCTATAGCTAAAGATGAGAGTATTTTATTCCTTATAATGTTGACATGCATTGCTATGTGAGAGCTCTGTGTTTTTTGTGACATTTCCAGTTAGCCTTGGGCGTTAGGGAATAGCACTCACTGGGACAAGCATTGTCATCTTAACTATTTTGTGGTCCCCACGTAAGACACAATTTGGAGGCCCTGGATAAACCATATTTTGAAGGCCAAAATTTGGAACACATTTTTATTTTAGTACCATTTACTGCTAAGCCAAGCCGGCATGATGCCAAATAGTAGTCAACTATGTGTTACACTTCAACAGGGCCACAAAAAACAGTTGAAATATGTCTTGCCCAAGACTCGAAAAACCTTAAGATGACACTGAGTTACAAATAGATGTAGGCAGAGAGGAAGAGCTGTTTAGAGGGAGAAAGCCAAAGGTCTAACAGACAGAAAGTCTCATGGGGTCTCTTAGAAGGTGGGGCCTCTGGGAAATTGCCCACTTTGTGCATGCATTAAAACGTCTCTGGGCTCGGGTTTGATCCTGGCTATACAGGATAAATAAGAACTATAACTCCCAGAATGCAAATTGCTGTTGGATTAAAAGTTAAGATTGTTTAGTGGTGTCACACACGACATGAACGAAAAGCTACTTCACCTCATCTATTTCGTATATATTATTCTTTGTAGGGATACTTAACAGCTCACTTATACGAAATAAAAAGGTCACAGCAGTGCATGTAGGCCGCGAGAGGGAGATGAGTGAAGTAACCCAAGAATAATTTCCTCTAGATCCCATTCAGCATCTGATCATGGTCCCAGCTATACAGGTTCTATCTGGCAGTCAGTGCTTAATTTGAGCTGGTGGTTCCTGATGGGGGGCACCGGCGCTTTTTTTTGGGGACCGGCACTTATATTTCTGCATCAGAGAACAACTAATACGAGGAAAGACGGAAAATCCGACATACAGGGAAAAAACAAGAGCCTGTAAGAGTGAGATAAAGGGACACAGAGTGTCTGGCAGTGGATAATGAGGCCCGACGGGGTTTCAAGACCATGTAGCCTTGGCATTCAGTGTGCTAACATGCCACCAGTCGCTGGTTTCAGAGCAGAGCTTTGGGCACCGATACTTATTCTATCACAAATGAAGGACTGCTGGTTGCTAGTGCTGTTGCGACATAGCAGGCTGGGTGAGGGAAGTGAATGGCATGCTGAAATCTTCCAGCTTCACCCAGGTGCTACCCAGCTGTGTTCCCTTGCCATTCTGCACGGCTGTGACGTCTCAGGTGAGGCGTAGAAGATATTTTGGTGAAGACTGTTGTTTGGTCAATGCCATCTGAGCAACATTGCATTACTTGTGGGCTGACACGTTGATATCAATACTCGGTTTTAATAAGTTATTTCAAGGTAGAAGTGAAGTGTTTTTATTACAAGTGAGATTTAAGGTTAGAACGCACCCGGAATAAGAAAACAATTCACACTTTAATACAGATATTACGATCTCCTTTTCATTGTATAACAATTCACTTTATAAACCAAAGGTTAAAGGAACGTTGTAGTTAGGTGAAAATGTCAGTTAAAGCCTAGCATTCTAAACTAGCAGAAGCACAGAAATTCACCAGTTATAGTTATCTCCAGTAACTATAACTTATGCCCTAAAGCAAGTATAACTCGGGTCCCTGTCATGCACAGTGCTGTTATCAATGCAGTCATCAAACATGTCATGACTGATGTAGTATGTGAGGATACAAGCAGTGCATGGCAAGAGCGCTATGGCCTTTGTCTGTGCGCAGCGGTGCAGTTGAGCGTAAGGCCTAGCTAGAGATTTTTTTTTAACTGTTTATTACATTTTACAATTTACAATCACGTGTGCGCTCGTTATGGACAGTGCAGTGTTCATAGGTGTCAGTCATGAGTCAGCAAGAGTCACAGTCAATGGCTCATACCGTAAGGGACCAGTGACTGAACATTTATTCTACCTTTCTTATCGATGAAGGATCCCATAGGGTCTTGGTCAACAACATGGGAAACATCCTTTACAACGCAACTTTTACCACGCAGTGCCTTTACGACACAACTTTTACAACGCAAACCATTACAACGCATTGCTCTGGGGCGCTCTAGGATAGGGAATAGATCTAATTTACTATCCAGCACCTTCCCTACTATCCACGGGGACTGGAGTTGGAATAGTAAATTAAACTATTCACTATCCAGCACCCCAAAGCGCTATGCGTTGTAAAGGCATGCGTTGTAAATACCGCGTTGTAAAGGCATGCGTGGTAAAAGCATGCGTTGTAATGTCATACATCCCAACAACATCTATTGTGGTGGGTAGGCCCTTTAAAGGTAGCTTATTATTGACTTGGTGGGCAGGTTGATTGAAACCGTGTGTGGCTGGTACCAGGTTCATCAAATCAGGAATAGTCCCACAGTGCACTGCAAAGGTCTCTTTTTAGGACATTGTAGAGGGCTAGCTTATGCATGGGTTTTCCGAAGGTGGGATTAGAAATGGATGTGGACCAACAGTTAACTATGGCAGCTTTTGGGTTTTAATGCACAGTCATCTGTGACAACAGAGGGGGGCTTTGAAGTCCACAGAAGCAGGAAACTGAGCTCCACTGATAAGTAGCTTGACTTTCAGACCATCATATTCAAATTCTCTGCTTCACCTCACTTTACCAAAGCTTTCACCCTGGCTTCACTTTTGGGTCAGAATGCCTGTTCCTTAGAGCCTGGCTTTTTACTATTATGTCTGTCTTTACTTAGACCTGTGCTTAGGCTATGAATTTTTTTTAGGTTATTTATGGTTTCTGACTCCAGCTCAACATGTGCTAGAGAGAACATTATTATGAGTGGCTCAGCTGTTTTCTAATGTTAACTGTGACGGCCTGACTTGCGAACCAATATCACCAGTTGGAGAATAGATTAGTGGGATCATTGTGTAAGGCAAAGATGTGGGTCTAACCCAAAGGTTGCCCGTTGAAATGTGATTGAAGCGTACTTACTCTTTCCCTGAACTCGCTGCAATGAGTTCTATTGATTTAAGTAACAAAACACTAAGTGTTAAATATCAAGAAACAAATGTATATGTGGTGTACAATATGAGTAAGCAACAGCATTATTAGCACTTCCCATTGTCCAGAAAGACCAGTATACATTTATACGTTCGGTGATTTCCACAAAACAGATATCCACCACAAGCCCATATTGAACTTGTCACCTCCTCCTGCTTACCAACTGGGGTCAAACCTTCATACACCCTTACCTTCCGCTGATGTAATATGTGATTGGCTAAAGATAAATGTTAGCAGTCATTGTGTAAGAGCGAATCAACTAAACTCTTACACTATGTTATAATGAAACTGTGAGGGCACCCACATACACAAGGAACTCGGTGAATGGTATGCAGCCATGTAGGTAGGAGCGTGGTTGCAGATGTTTCCTTCAATCTTGTAGGACTGATATACTTCACTGTCCATGCTCCTGCCTGGTCAGTGTCATAGTCACCATATGTTGCACTGCAGGAAGAGAGAGAGGAAGAGAGAGGAAGGGGGTGTATGTGCAGAGATGAAAAATAAAATGTGAATGAATTACCATTTTATTTTTCATTCCCCGTCCCGAGCCGAGAGTCAGGACAGGGATGGAGCCGCTGCTGAGTAGCAGCAGCAGGAAAGAGGGTGAGCTGGAATGGCACTGTTTGAAGTGTGCATCTCTTTTTGCCCAGCCGGCTTGCGACAACAAGCCACACATGCACGCTTTAAACAGCTCTAACCCAGTTGTCTTAAAACAGCCAGGTTGGAGCAAGCCAAAGCCTTCAGAGCGCTGTGGGACACTGAGTGAGGCCGCTCCCCCCAATCCCAGAGCTGCTATCATGTTGGCGAGAGCAGTTCTAGGATTGGCCAAGGGAGTTGAAGCATCATATTCCTGTGTCGAAAGAAGAGGTCCGTAGTGAGGACGTCGCCGAGTTCAGGCACGTTTATGAATGTTTTTTAATATATTATTTTAAGGGAGCGCCCGCCCCCATAGATGACAGCCATGTGTATGTGTCTGACAGAGAGAGAGAGGCTGCAGGGCTCAGATGCTGCTCATAACGTGCAGGCATTTTTGTTAGGTGAACATCCGAAGTCTTTGTATAAATCAACAGCAATAGAACATATCAAATGGAAAAGACTAAACCTGAAAAAATCCTGTAACTCGAAAGGAAAAGACGCACGCAAGTATTTCAGCATCCAAATTGTCGAAGCATCCACAAGTTTCCTTCAAGCTACAAGCTTGTTCGACTCCTGCTGGCTACGCTACAGATACCGAAGCAGACAAGCCCTGACCGCCGGCCAGCTCCTCACACGGCATCGTGGTGCTGCTATTTCAATGGGGGTTTTGAGTTTGGCACACAGTTAGTGCCTGGACATCATGGTGGTGCCGCCTGGGATATGCAGTGACCTTCAATACCAATTCTGACCCCCCCACGCTCGGCATTTAACCAAACCACCAGAGGCGAATGGCGATTCGTTCTGCCCTTTTTATTGTTTTCTAGTGGTGACATCTGAGGCTGGTATTGATAGTTACACTGGTTATCGTGGATAGTGAAAATGAAAAATTAACCTTTTTCACTTTTTTAGGAGTCAGCAGAAATTCCATATTTAGTTAAGTTATCCATGGAACTTAAATGGTACATGCTCACTTTTGTTTTTAAAATTGTGTTGACATTTCTGCACTAAAACCAAGACAATTTTGATTAAATATCCATAGAATGTGTGAACGTACTATTTTCTCAAACGTCCCTAGAAGTTTCTTTAAAATACAAACCTCCTGTATGTTCCTCGGGTTGGGAGTGCTCTGGTATCAAATATTATAGATAGTAAAGAAAGTACCCTTAACCATATGTTGAATATGTGATACAGACTGCTTTTGTAATTTAAAGCGATTCAGTCTTTGGAAGTGGATCGTAAACACACAAAAAGACAGTAAAGAAAATGTAAGATTATTTGCTTTTCAATGAAGGAGCATTGAGTCCATATGTCTATGGTGTTGACTGTTTGGTCTCTGGGGATAGTCAACAAGTACAGAACAAGATGGTGTCACAGAATGTAACTAAAGTTCAACAAAGTTTGAAAGAGCTGAAAGCTTGCATGTAAATGGCCAGGATGCTGCCTGCCCGGTTTCAACCTGAAATGTCGCTTTTGACACCAGCTGGGACTATAAATCTGTGCCTGCTTGCCCGCATAGGATTTACTCTATCAGATTCAGGCTTAGCTGCACACACATTCTCAGCAGGCAGCTGCTTTTATAGCCACCACCTGAAACGGAGATCCTCCTGCCTGGGCGAGGACAGTGCATGTATTCAGTCGATAAAAAGGGTTCATGTGTGTGCTGGTGCTGTTCGATACTCAGGCGCTGTTTGTACGGCATCGGTGGAAGATCAGTGTGTCAAGGAGCACAGAAAGGAACAGACAGCGAGCTGGACACCGCTGTGAGGATGTGTGTCGTGCCTTTTTTCTCTGTGTTTTTGGCGGTGCTGCTGCTGCGAGGCACCTGCGTCAGTGCCGAGGAGAGCTCTTACCTGTCCAGGACAGGTAAGATCATCTCTGCCGTCGTTTTAAGACTGCGGGGCGCTCGTGCCACCAACCCAACACTGGAATTTCTCAAAGCCTTTAAATATCAAGTCTGGTATTATCATCCGCATTAATACCGGTACGATGCTTATTTCATTAATTTTGATTTTTCATTTTTACAGGAGGCTGTCTTTTTCAGGATTCGATTTTGACGCATGCAAATTTACGCACAGAGCTACGTAGACTGTTGCCAAGCCTCTAAACTATTTTGCTGGCTGTATTTCAAAAGCTGCATTGCCAATATTAAGATAAAAACACCATTTACGATTTCTGTGCCAGGCTGGTATGTCTCTCCCTCGAACTTCAGCGTTCATAAGTTTCGTATCAGAAGCTGAGGAGAGGACCAATGTGGGCGAGTGGGTTGGAGCTGCTCAGTGCAGTGCACACTGTGAACTAGATCCCCTCTGAGAACTTATTTAATTGCCAGGGTTCGTTTCATTCAGGCTTACCGTGCTGAAATAGAGCCATCAAGGCTCTTACTCAGGAGAGCGAGGGGACAACGCGACCCCACTACCCTCTCCGGAAGATTGGTGTAAATCACTGGCAGACTTTTTGAACAGTTGCGGCACCGAGCCTTGGATTGGACAGCGCCTGGGGCACGTGCATTCAAACCCATTTCTAAGTGGTTGGAAACAGTCTTCCTGCGTAGAGCAAAATTAGTACCACTGGGTGAGGGCGATACACAAAGACACAAACTTTTTTCTACCGGGTAACATTATAAACTTCTTTTATTGGGTAAGAAGAGATCTGTTATAAATCGCCTCGTTTAGGACATATCGCTGCTTTAACAAAAGTTCAAGAACATTTCAGGCACAGTGACCTCTGCTCAAAGTTCAGAGGTGATGACCACATTCTGAGATACTGACAAACAAGTAAGTCTGTCTCACCTCGGCCTCCGGACCCAAGAATTGAAGTTAGTCCCAAAGAAGTTGAAGGGGAGACGACGGCGCTCACGATATTAAAGGTGGGGACGGGGTGACACATTAATTCTTTATTCTAGCAGCGCTGCCGTCTCGTCTCCTCCCACAGGCGTGGTGCTGGCGCGCGACCGACGCAAAGCGTCAGAGGACGGAGCACAGCGCGCGGGGGCTGTCCCAGGGCCGTCATTGGTAGCCTAAAGATTGACGGCCCTGGGACATCACATCATCACCACGTCTATAGGTGGTGCGTGCGTGAATGCAGTTTAATATTTTAATTTGTAAGCAGCTTGCGGCTTGCTTGCCTTGCACTATAAATAAAAAGCAGCACTGCACTGGTAGCAGAGGTAAGGGCGAGGCTGAGGCTCAGGCTGCACTCCACACTGTGCAGTGCAGAGCGAGCCAGCAAGCCAGCCAGCGTAACCAGATTGGTGTCACCCCATGAATGGGGTGACACCCGGTGCGGTCCGCACCCCCCCGCACCCCCCTAGTGACGCCACTGGTCTCACTTATCATTTAAGGAGCTGCTTTTAATTGACTTAGATTAACTCAATCAATACAGTCTGATCATAGTCAAAACTTCTGCCTTGGACTTCGAGCCTCTGTATGTAGTAAGAATATGCCTGCAGTTTCCTTCTGATAGGACATTTAAGTCCAGAACTGTCAAGTCAGCAGATGCTGGGCTCACAGGCATTTCCTTCTATTGTGTCCAGTGAAGGACATTATTAGAGCTGGGATGAGAGTAATGACCCTCAGCGATTGGATGCTGGTACAGTGCTTGGGTTCATCAGCTCACAGAGATGAACATGCTCAACCCCATTTCCCTTGTGTGATGAGATGTGGCACCATTTTTCTCAAATGCATTTTATTTGCTAAATCTGCTGAAAAGCATTCATACAAACCACCCCACAGCCCAGTCCACCCACCGACCACCTCTCTATCCTAAACAATTATTTACCTTTTTCCCTTCTGGCCTCAATCGTTTCAAGGGTTGTAGTAGAGAATATACAAGGCAGAATATCAAAGAGTCGCAATGTCATGACTAGAATATCGAGGGACAAAATTTCAAAGAGAAAAGTGCACAGAGGGAAGTATGGATCTGCTATTCTTAACACTTTTCATCTACGCACCTTGGGGAAAAAAAAACAAAAAACTAAAATATGTTATTACATATAACATATTTTAGTTTTTTTTTTTTTTTATACACACACACATGTATATGCATGCATATTACAGAGCGGTGGTAGCCATTCTGTAGTCATAGTTAGGGCCACCAGAAATAGGGATTTTTTGTCCCTTAATAACTTTGTACCCGTTTGACGAATGTCCACAGAACTTTGCAGACCTGTTGCGCCTGTTTCATTGTCAGAGGGCTGACATTTTTGCAATGTTTTATCAAAGGAATGCAAAGAAAAAAAGTGGGGGGGGGAGAGGGGAAACAGGCTCGGAATCCAATACAAGTACATAGAGTTTTGTATTTCACTTATCTCAAAAACAGGCAGTAGGATTTTGCTAAAATTTGGCAGCATCAGAAATTAGGGTGCATTGATGATTCTTTTGGGTACTGCAGATAAGTAGAGTAGGTATATTTTGAGTAATAAGGTTTCCAACTTAGTGATATCTGTTGCTGTGGTATTTTTGCGAAATTTCACAGTATTTTGCGGCAGTACAGCGGTACATAGTGATGACAAATCATTATGTGATTGGCTAATTACTGCCTTTACAAAAGTTAAAGGCAGCCATGTTGTTTTTTTGTCGAGTTAGCCTGTGTTCTACATTACACCTTTCGATCTACGTAAGTATTAGGTTTGGTATTTTTCCCATGGCTACTACCGCTTTAGAAAAGTGATAATAGGTAGGCTAAAATATTAATATTTATCTACATATTTTTTAAAGAAATAATTGAGTACCTCGGGAATTCCGCGTTACCAAAAAAGAAATAATAATAATAATTGCAAAAAAAATTGAAATACACTGTAAGACACTATATTTCACAAATATAGTGTTCTAAAATGTATTTTCTATCTTTAACATATTTAGATATTCATACAAATGTGTACATAGTAGCGCGTTATTCACTTCAAATTACTGCGCTACTTAAAATAAAACGCAGTTCACCCTAGAGTACTATAAAAATATATAGAAAGTTATAAATAATAATGTTAACCTATTACCATTTACAAGAAGTGCTAATAGGTTGTCAATAACAATAAAACCTAATAGTTACCTATATGCAAGATCTTAAGCAAAAGCGCAGCAAAACTGAGACCGCAGAACACAGCAAATGTGTGATAAAAACTGCATGGCTGCCTTTTACCCTTGGTAAACATAGCCATTAGCCAATCACATTATCACTTCTCTGCTACATCTACGGTGGTATACCGTGAATTTAACACGGTATACAATGACACAATATATAACTAAGTTTTATATAATTTATAACTTTACCACTAGGTACACTATTTATATACACTACCCAAAATTAGCATTTACACATTGTAAAGTATATGCTGGCCACATAACATTTACGTCCTTTGACACACTTTCACAGTACTTCTGCTTCAATCTAGATACTCAACTCTGCGCCATACACTCTATATCACTTCACTTTACACCACTCCACTCTATGCTATTCCACTTTACACCACTCAACTTTACATCACTCCTGAATACGCCACTACACTGTATGATAATCCACTGTAGACCGCTCCACAATTCTCCATGCTCCTACACTCTATGCCACTCCACTTGACACCACTCTACTCTGAGCTATTATACTGTACACCACTCTTTTCGATGACAATACAGTCTAAGTGTATGCCACTTAACTGTACGCCTCACAATTGTATGGCATTCCACTGTATGCACTCTACTCTATTACACAGTATGCCACTCTACTCTACAGCCTTCCATTGTACTCACTGTAGTATACGCCACTACATTCTATCACAATCCACTGAATGCTATTACACTTTACAACCCTACATTCTATGCCACTCCACTAAGCGTCACTCCACTCCTCTCTACATCTCTACACTCTGCGCTTCTACAGTTATCCCAATCCCACTGTACGACACTGTAATCTCCACTACTCGCTATTTACTAGTGCACTGTACTTCACTAGATTTAGCACCACCAAACTGAACAGTATTCCACTCAACACTATTCCACTGCATGCTACTCCACTGTACTCTAGTCCGCTGTATGCCACTGCACTCTAGGCTATTACAGTCTACCACATTCCACTGTACGCTATTCTGCTGTATGCCACACGACTGTATGCCTGTTGACTGTACGCTACTCAACTGTGCACTATTCCACTGTACGCTATTGGACTTTACGCCAATACAGTCTACCTCACTCCACTCTACGCAAGTCCACTCTACAGCACTTGACTGTACGCCTCTCCACTATATGCCACTCGACTGTATGCCACTCCAGTCTACACTATTCCAATCAATTTATGGCACTCCACTCTAACACACTCCACTGTACCCCACTGTACACTATTCCAGTATACGATATTCCAATTTATTCTGGTACACTGTACAACACTCTGGTCTATGGCACTCAACTGTACGCCCCTACATCCTACGCCAATTTACTGAAGACTATTCCACTGTACGTAACTCCACTCTGCGCTATTCTACTGTATGCCAATCTACTCTACGGTGTATGCCACTGGCCTCTACCACAATCCATGGTATGCTATTACACTACATTCTATCCCACTCAACTAAGCGCTACTCCCCTGTATGAAACTGCGCTCTGTGCTTCTACAGTTAAACCTATTCCACTGTATGACACTGTACTCTATGCTACTCCACTATATGCCACTCCACTGTAATCCTCAAGACTTAACGCTACCAAACTCAATGTTCTTCCACTCGACTTCTCCACTGTATGTTACTCACTGTATGGCACTCCACTCTATGGTACTTCACTATATGCCACTGTACTTAACCCTATTACACTCTACCCCACTCCAGTGTATGCTTCTCCGCTGCGCACAATTTCAGTGTACACCACTCCAACATAAACCCCCCCACTCTATGTTATTTTACTTGATGGCACTACACTGTACCACATTCCACTCTAAGCAAGTCTACTGTACATCATTCAACTGTACGTAACTCCACTGTATGTCACTCCACTCTACCCCACTCTCATCTACAATATTTCACTTTACGCCACTCCACTTTACCACACTGCACTGTACACTATTTCAGTATACAATATTCCAATATAAGCCCCTACTCTGTACAACACTCCAGTGTATGCCACTACACTGTACACCACTACACTATAAGCCAATACACTCTACAATATTCAGAGGACATTATTATACTGTACCACACTCCACTGTACGGTATCCCACTGTATACCACTACACTGTACGCCGCTCCACTCTATGCCACTCTTCTATATACTCTTCCTTTTTATGCCACTCCACTGTACACCATGCCACTGTACACTACTCTACTCTATCCAACTTAACTCTACACAAGTTCACTTTATGCCATTGCACTCCAAACCATTTTACTCTACACCATTCCACTGTAGCACACTATACTGTACCACAGTACACTTTAGAACATTATCCTCCACTATATTGCCCAACACTCCATTTAATTATACTCCTCTTGACAACAGTAAACTGTCCGATTATTAAAAAATCGTGATTAATATTATATTATAAAAACCATTGAAATTCCAAGAAAAAAACAAAGGTTAAACCTAAGTTATAGTTAGGAAAACATTATTTGTTTTTGGTATACAAACCCAACTTAAACTACACAAACATTAGAAATTCTACACTTGTAGTTATCTCTTTAAATTTTGATTTATGCACCACTTACGCACTTCTTTGTTTCTCATTTGTGACAAACATAATTTAAACTATACCTCCATACCCTGTCTTGTCACCTCACCCGCCGCAATAGATTAACTATAACTTGCCTCTTCTATATGCACTAGCTATACCCTTGCATATTACATAGGTTAGCACGTGAAATCATTGCATTAATAACAACAGTCATGACATCAGAACTGACATGATTTGCCAGAACACAGTGCATGGTACAGTGGCAAGTTATAGTTAATATATTGTAGCAAATGAGGTGACAAGACTGTGTACGGAAGTGCCCGAGTTATATTATTTTGAAGGTGATGCATAAAAATAATGTTGTTTTTTCAAATTACCCAGGCTGGGAAGCAAGCAAGAGTCTATGTGATGCCATGGCATGTTCACTGCATGGTAGTCTACACCAGCTTCCCCAAAGTCTCATAAACACACTTCAGATTTCAGTGGCAGCAAAACCAAAATACCAGACTGAACTAATTCTAAAAAGAGACAAAGAACCCAGTTCACAAATCTGAACTTAAAGATGGAAAGCACCATGTATGTAGATTTACACATAGATCTGGATGTAAATCTCCTCCTAAGTGTAATTCACTCACTCTGGTCAGAGATTTAAATGTATTGCCCCCGTGCATGAGGCAGCGGGAACTTGCGTAACTCAAAACATGACAGCAAATGTACTAACTTTATTGGCATAATATAGATTTAGTTGGGGTAAACCAGCCTTCTAAACTATTTTAAGAAAGTTGCACTGTCTAAAGTGCCCCCTGCCGGCCTCCAGAAACCATGCAACCCACCCCGAGTTCTATACAGCGAATTTTTATTGGTTTAGGATTTTTTGCACCAGCAAACATGATACTAGGGAATGTTCACTGAGTGTCCCTGTCCCACAGAATGAGATCCAGAGGTGTGGTCTCAATGGGCACACAATGTGCACTCACCCTTTTTTACCATGACTGCGTTCAGAAGACTGATAGTGGTAACAGCAATATAGGGACAGTACAGGCTCTTTTCCAGGTGGCCTAACTGGGAGAGTTGCAGACTGGCCCCTCCCGTGTTTTTAAATTGGAATGTTAGTCTCCTGCAACTGAGTCTTTCACCCCATTCATGTGGGGCATGGATACTACACATGCCTATAGAGTATGCATTGGCCTTAGGACATGTGGGGAACAGCTAGGCTGCATGCGACTATGGCAATCCAGGTGTCTATTTGGTTTTCCCGAACTACAATGGTATAAAAGATGATGATTGCAGAGAGCCCAGTTTCCTAGGTTAATTACAGGGTTTCTCTAAAGCACTTCTGTGGTGCTTTAGAGGCGACAAGATTCTTGGGTATGCGAGATAAATAGCAGATGGTCCTCGTCAAGTGTATGGAAAACCTCGAGTCTTCTCACGGTTAAACAGAATTGGTATCACCAACATGTTAAAAGGTAGTTAAGTGAGGAAGCTTCTCTCTGCCCTCAGCCAGAAGATGCTGGTCAACCATCCAAAGAGTGAACATTTTTTTTTATTTCGATATGTTTTGTATTTTACAATATGATTCGAATATATGTCTAAAGCAATCAGATCTTTTTTGCTTAAATTAATTTTATTTCTTTTATTTTTTAACAAGTTTTAACATTTTTACAATTTGGATTTTGTTAGTGTCTACACCATCAAAATAATTTGCAAAGTTTTTCTTGTATTCATTTTAATACTTTTTTATGCGTAGGGCTTTATGCTTATGTTTTTATTTACAACTCCTCACTCAGTTGAGGAGGGAATGCCCAACTTTTACTTTTCCCACGATGCCCCTTGTGTTTTGTAAAATTGTCAGATTTCTTAAATGTAGAGATGAAGAAATTTTCGTAACTGAGCAGAAACTGAACCATGATCATGGTCTTTATTTATTGTTTTATGCAATTGATTGTGTGTTGTTCTCTTCTAGCTGTAATATAAGTCCTGTTGTAATGCTTGCATATCTTGCTATGGCTTTAATTAGCTAATGCAATATATTTATTCTGGTTCGCTCTGTCGAGGAGAGAGTGAGACGTTCTCCACGGAGTGACTTTATGATAACTGAGAGCAGGAGATCATATGAGGTGCTGTCAAGAGATGCAGGAATGTGTGTGAATTCTGTAACCGAAAGTGACTTAAAAGGGGTCCTTGTTGGGATCGAAGGAAGGCTTGTGTTTTGTGCTTGCCTATTGTAGTGTAGTTCCTATTTTCCCAATAGGCTCTGCACATTGGAATAGTACCTACAGCAGTAAAGGCCTAGGCCAGATGTTAACTAGGTCTACTACTGTCGATACTAGACTTAAGTTTTGGGTTTGCCAGCGTAGCTCAGAGTTCGCTAGAAACTTTCTAGAATGTTCAGGAAAGAATTAACTCCCCTGATTAGACAAGAAGGGATTTAGTTTCTGACAACCATAGAACATGACAACTTTGCTCTCCCCTAATCAAGAGTCAATCTCAAGAGTCGTGTGAGCACAAGGCAATTATTTTACTCAGTCAGTACGTGCATTCTTAGTCTCATCAGATTGTAGAGAAAAGGAAGAGACGGGCATGTTCAATAAAAAGGTGTTATTTATTGATCAGTCTCTTTTCTCGTACAAGAGAAATGGATTGATATTATTGCAATACTTATAGTTAAGTAAAGTGCATACATTAAAAGCAATAGTATAAAATAATACTGTAAAAACATTGATATGGTTTCTGAGCCATATGATGTTTAAAATGATTAAAATATATTTACATACACATATACATTTGATGAAACGTACTCAACTGGTGTTTCTAAATACGCCTACCCCGTGTACCTGACCTAAGTCTAATGCGTGGGCGGGAATAGAAAGTTACAGTTTAAGTTAAGTTTGTTTTTGCCAAGTGAATAACTAAAGAATTCTCTGTGAGGGGTTATTCAGTTCTGTACCTGGAATTTAGGATGAATGAGGAATGGTATCTCTTTCTCTGCTCTCGATATTCCAGGCTGCCTGCGAGGGCTGCCCGAAAGCGCCGGTGCTGGGTCTCTCGGCTTGAGATAGCAGCGCGTCTCTCAGCGCGTCAGGAAGGCGGGGCTGCTGCCAGCGGGGTCTGCTTCTGCTCTCGGCTTCGGCAAGTATGGCTGCTCCGTCTCGTCACCACGCGTGTGTTTGCATAGGGCAAGATCGGCAATATTTATACCTTAAAGGTGCCGAGATTGACGTAAGGATGGACATAGATACATCAATAAAGATGTCATACGACTTGCTCGTTAGCACATTCTTTTACTGAAGTTCTCTGTGAAATCAAAACAATGGCCGCACGGATTTTCCAGGTTGTCATAGGTTTGATTTGTTATGAGAACGTCGTATGCCTTATCAGGGGCTGGAGGAATGTCGCTTGTCTAATTAGATCTCAAGCGTTATGACCTAATCAGATAACACGTTCCTGTGCCGTAGTGTGACTGCGTCAGATAACGGTATCTGCATCATGGGGGCTGTTCTTGCCTCATGGGCTGACTGTTAGTTAACTTGATAGTTAGTTTAACCAGAATAGGGTCAGGAATAGGGGGATCGATTCAGAACCTATAGGAATACATGACACCCACTCCACGCTAACTATGGTCATATTTACTAATCTATGCATAGTATAACATAATACAACATACTATAGAGTATAGTGTATACCTTACCACCCCAAAATACATAAATGCATTTTGAAATTTTCAAATATACTGAAAAATTGCAGTCATATATATTGTATGCACTTAAGCTATGAATTAAACGCTAAAGTAAACACGCATTTGTAGACATTATTGCTTATTTGGTATATGAGAAATACACATGAAATGGCTCTTAATATGGCTATACAGAAAGAAAGTTCGAGACCATTTCATCACATAATAAAATATATGTGAACATCCCAGCGGGCAACTAAAGTTTATAAAGTATCTAAAAATAGAAATCTTAGTTCTCTAGGAATAGTTTCTTACTTTAAGCAGAAGATAAGTGTCCCGAAAAATTTGTGAAAAATAATTTGGGGCTGCTAAAAAATTGTTGTCCGTGAACTGGTGGGAAGAATTGTTCATGTGACTTTATTTTTAAAGTTGAAGGCCGAATTCAGGGAACGCCGTGTGCGAGCTTGCTCAAAAGTCTCTATTTCTGTTCCGGAGAGAACATCATATCATTAAGGCTTTCGAAAAAACTGTCAACAGCTTCATGGGAAAGTTCCACTAAGTCGGAAATAGGGGTAACCATGCATTCGTGCGCATGATTGTCTGCATTGACATTCTGATTCGCATTGCTGACAGAAGGTCGTACCTGTTCAATGCTGCTCTCATCTTCAACTTCACTACTCTTCAATCGTAGTGGTGAAGATTCCAGGAATGCCGTCATCAGGATTGGTAGCCTTTGAGGGCAGCACAAAGCGTGAACCTTGGTAGGAACCAACAATGTATCTGCATCCACTGGCGCATCCGATTGTAGCGTCAGACAGGTGTCTAACACGCATTCTTCTCCGCATAGCAGACATCTCAATACAGGTAAAACACATCTTTGCCACATTGGTCGAAATGATAGAAACCAAGTCATGTTCAGGTCTCTAAGCCGGGATAGTCCCAGGATTTTTGATATCCGGTCCCGGTATCCAATGGCTAGGATCGTATCTTCCATTGTCGCGAGAGTTTGATCTGTGACATGGGTTGCCATAACGAAAAATAAGGACTAAGAATAGGATTCCTGCAATTAGTCCCAGGATCAGGGGAAGTCCGCCAAAAATCGAATGGACGAAATCTGGAAAAATACCCAGTATGGCTTTGAATGGTGTTAATGCCATCGAAAATACTGTCTTAAATACCTTTGAGACCCCAGTGGTATCAGAAATATTTAAGATTTCGCTCAGGATTTCCGCGAAATGTACGGGGGAATTAGTTGATAATAATGTATGTATCTCTGCAGTCGTCCTTGCGACTTGTAGATCATACGTTTCTTTTGATGACGTGAGCCTTGTAGGCGTCTGAAGAAGCACTGTTTTCATTCTGCTTAAAGTATCTATTCGAATAGAAGTAATTTTCAAATTGGGCCATGCCCTTGCCTCCCTGTCTGGAAAGGAGCTGGGGAATAAAGAACGTCCACAGCACTTCGCCGTCGTAGTGACTAGATAAGGAGTCCCGGGCATAAGACTACAACATCTGCGGTCTACAATAAGAATGTAACTCCCATTATAGAGTCTTTGAAAGAATGGTTCTATTTCAGTTGCAGGTGCGCCTTGCTGGTGACATGAAAGGTTGTATGAATTCCCTTCACAGGCTCCATGCAAACTAATTCCGTTACACAGAAGCGTGCCGCTTAGTGACATAGCACAATTGTTGCCACTAAGAAACACTTTCTGTCCTTTATTACTGACACATGCATGTGAATAGGGCAGGTTCCAAGTTGTTTTAAGGTACCCCTTTCCCAATTTCTCGTACATGCCAGCCTGTATATATTTTTGGCAGTATTGAAACCTGAAGGTTGAGATTGGAATATTTATGATTCCGTGGATTATCCATTCACTGACAGGTCGTTCTGACATTGTCATTGGTAATCTTTCTAGTTTTTCAATGCTCAAGATTGTATAATCAGCACCCTTTTGCGCCATACCGATTTGTCTATCAGTAAGGTTAAAGATTTGGAATAGTGACGTTGTGTTGATTAAACGCCAAGGCACATAGCCTGAACGCAGATTTTGTAACGTCCAGCCAAGCTGTACAATAGAACGCAACTGTGACTGACCATGTTGTAATAACAGTAAGTCTTGCGATAATATATCGATTGCTGACGACACAATGCTGTCCAAAGAAAAAATTCTGGAGGACAGAGTCATTAACCCATTGTCCACTACAGAAAGTGATTTTTCCAAATTAATACGGTCAATTTCCCGTATTCTCTCTGCTGTTTCAATTTGAGTAACCTTCCAGGCCTCATTGTATGCTGCATATACAGAGGCTGCTATGAAACGCTTTTGACGCTGTTTGCGTGGTCCCATTATGAAATCACGCAAGTCAGCACCATCAGTAAGTAAAGTTAGGTGTTGCTTAATTTCAGGCAGTGTGGAAGTTTGTAGCCATTGAAGGCATAATTTGCCCACACTGTAGGTTGTTATTATCCCTGGGTGATGTCTTTGGGGATATCTAGGGTCTGGCCTGGTCATTTTGAAACCCTGTGTTTTATTCAGGAATCTATCTTGACAGTTATTTGTATCTGTGGGCCAGATCAACCATTGTTTCCAATCAGGATGTGTTCTGTTTTGGTTTAATATATGGTTTACGTCTATCTCTTCATCTGTATCAGAGTTATTGCTAAACATTATTGGCTTTGGAATAGACGGTTTATTTAAATCTTTGATTTTGGCTAATCCAAGACAGGTGGTTTGTTGAACAGTGTCATTTAAAAATATCATTTGTTCTGGGATCATGCAGGCTCTAAACAAAGCTTCTAAACCTTGTACTTGCCAATCTTTTGTACCCCAAACACTTTTCAAATCAACATTTTTGTCCCAATAATCAAATCCAAAGGTATTCATTTTTTCGAAGAATGAATCTGAATATATCAATTTTGTGTTGGTTATCATGGTTTTCATCCCTGTCTTGTTTGATATTTTAAAATAAAATGTTTCAGCATTACTTGTGTTAAAACCTGAAAAATATGAATATTTGTCATAAACGGTTCTTGAGCTCCCTTTTGGAGGTGTTGCACAATGTTCCCATTGATTATAATTTAAAACATTTCTAGGTTTTGCAGATTTATGCAAAAAATTATTACCATAGTGGTTATAGCAATACATACTATCATAATTTGTAGAACCTTGCAAATAATCATGTTTTGTAAATTTAGCAGACATTACTAGATCAGACATCATGTTGTTAATGCTTTCGAAGTCCCAATCATCAGCAAATGAGTTTGGTTTTGCAAAGTCACTCAAGGAGATCTTGATTTGGTGTGGGTATTTCAGGATCTCGACCGGACCATAAATTTCATAGTCAGTGTTGTCCCAGGCTACCCCACCAGGTATCGGATTGGCTGTGAAGTTGGCTGAAGAAAGTTCTCTTTTCTCGACGTGTGAAGATGTGTGTGGTTTGAGGACCAAGTTGATGTTCTGACTTGCTGTGTCCATTTTAGCATATTTTCCCTCAATGAAGCGTCCCAAAGTAAATACCATGATGAGCCAAAGTATGAGGATAAATGCACCAAAACCCACCCAAAATTCAATCCATGGAGAAATCAGATATGTTTCTTTCAGTTGTTTCAAAAGTTCCTTAGCTTTGTCTTTAAAGGATTTTGATGATGGCTGTGTCTTTGATTCACTGAAGCCTTCAGAGGAATCATCGAAGTTGATGAAGTACCCGGATGCAGTTCTGTCAATTGTTCCAATTGCTTCAGGATTTTTGTTTCTTGCATTGTCACTTGGTACTTCATTGTAGATTGGTGTGTCTCTGCTAAATGTTTTTATTTGGGTTGTCAGAGGTCTGAGTTCTATTGCTTTGTTGCATAGTCCTTGTTGTTCTTCTGTAGGCGTTTCGAATGTGATGAGCCTCTTTGTTAGGACCTCTGTACTGGTAGCAAACCTTGGTGTTCTGCTACTTATTGGGAGTCCACTTGGCCTACTGTTTGTTATCGGCCACATGTTGTGGTTTTACCAGGTCGATGGATACAACTCGGTTCTCCTTTTTACCAGCAAGTGGCGGTAGTACAACTGATCTTGTCCCGTTGACAGACAAGACAGGAACTGCTTTTCTGTAAGAAGGCCCAAATTCCTTCTTTACCGCGATCTTCTCCCTGACTAGATCCCCGACTTTTGGAATCCAGACAGGTCTTGCTGGGACAGGTGGTGATTCTTCAGTGGTTGTTGGCTATTGTTTCAACTGTATGTTGCTCAGGTCTTTTCTTGTTTTGTTTAAGTCCTGCAAAATAGCCAAACGGTCTTTGACATCAAAGCTTTTTTCTTTAACCACTGAAGTCTGACTATCAAGGTCAGAGATTATCATTCTAGTTCCAAATAATAATTCGTACGGACTGAATCCCTTCAGAGAATTTCTTGGCAAGTTATTTAGACTACGTTGGACACTTATTAGATGTTTGACCCACCCAGCTCCCGAACCTAATACCTTTGCCGTTATAGATTGCTTTATGTCACGGTTTTTTCTTTCAACAATTCCGTTCCCCTCAGGGTGAAATGGACAAGAGTACCGCAATTGCACGCCCATGCTGACCATGGCCTCCTTATAAGCCCGAGAACTAAAAGCAGGACCATTGTCCGAATGCAGCATGCCAATTGCGTATGTGCCGATAAAGACTCGCAAATCTTTTATAACAGTTCTGGCGTCAGCCGTTCGCTGGGGCCACATCCATATGAATCTCGTGCATGAGTCCACTGCGACCAAGATATATTTATAGTTACCATCCCTTTGTGAGGGACCGCAGTGGTCTAGATAAACACAGGCTAATGGTTTATCCGAGATTAGAAGGGGCGTCTGCGCTGGACGTCTCACCGTTGATACTTTCATTTTTTGACATATTTCACATGCTAGAACATAGTGTAGTTCCTATTTTGTCTTCTCATTTGTGGCCACCAGTATCTCTGTTTTAATAATGATACTGTGGCTGAGACGCCAGCATGGATAGAAGCAAGCCCTTCGTGTGCCGCTGTTATTAGTCCTAACCTATGTTCCATGTTTGGAATTGCCCTATCCCCCACTCCAGGGATTTGAGCAAAAGGAACATTGTTTGCATCAGTTATGTATGAGTATTTTACTGGAAAGCCTTTAGGGAGTGTTTCTATCGAATCCTTTTCTGAAGCGCTGACAGCTTGTAATATTTCGCTGTCTATTTTTGTTTTTGACCTGGTGACGGCAGCTACGGAAGCCGTTTGCACAGCTGCCTTCGCGGCCTCATCAGCCAATGAATTCCCTGCAACGTGAACGCCATCACGTTGATGACTCAGTGTATGTATCACGTGAGTCTTTGGTAGTTCTTTTTGTAAAAGAGCTACTTGTTCCCAGAGCATTTTATGCTTGATTGTGCCACCTTTCGCATCCTTGAAACCATTCTGAAGCCAGATCTGCAAGTATTCATTGTAAGATTGAACGCAATAATACGAATCGCACACTATGAGTGTGGGGAATTCTCGATCGGTATTTTCAAGCGCCATCTTGAATGCTAGTAGTTCAGCTCGCTGAGCTGTACAATCTCCTAGGGATTGTGTTTTAGTGAGGGTTGGTTTAAATTTCCCTTCGTGCCAACGACCTTTAACAATCGCGCACGCAGCACTGTAAGCTTGTTTACCCCCTACTGCGGGTTGTGCTGATCCGTCTGTATATATTATACAGCCGTAGTGATCTAGAGGCAGAATTTCGGTTGGCGGAGGACATTCAAGTTCATATTGGAGAAATTCTTGTGTTTTTAAGTAAGGATCAAATTCGTACACCACGTCTGTTGCAGCAAGAGAGTTAGCCCATTGTATCCATCTTGGATGGAGTGCTTTAGCATTTGGAATGCTTGCCTTTGTTACCGCCTCTAAGGCTGGTATTGGTGTTACGATTACGATTCGTTTACCTTGAGCCAGGGCTCGTTCTTTTGCTATAGCTGTCTGTGTTGCTGTAAGAATTTTTTCCGTTGGGCTAAATTTCATTTCAGCCTTAGTGTACAAGTGTGATTTGAATGCAATTGGTACCTTTTCTCCCTCATTAGAGGTCAGGTATGTGAATCCGCATCTCCCTGGGATGACTCGAATCACAAGATTGCGTGTGTTATCACGTGTTTCTAATTTTGTTTTAATTAGCATGTCTGTTTGTAAGGATCTCAAAATTTCTGTGTGTGTTTGAGTCCAATTGGATTTTTTAAAGTCTGGTTTAATTAGATCATAAAGGGGTTTGACCCTTTCTGCGTAATTTGTAATGTATGTTCTTCCGAAATTTAGGAAGCCTAGAATTGACTGTAGGTTTTTTAGTGTTTTAGGAGCTTGGATTACGGCACATTTCTCTAGGAAATTGTCTGCCAGGCTTTTACCTTCACTTGATAACTCATATCCTAAGAATAGGACCGTCAGATGGGCAATTCTGGATTTTTTAAAGTTGAATTTGTAACCTTCTGCAGCGAACCCAAGTATTATGGTGTTCACTCTTTTCAAGTGAGTATCCAAGTCATCATCTGTTAAGTAAATGTCATCGACATAAGATAATGCTTCATCATCATATAGTTGTAGTAATTCTGTTACTCTCGCTGAGAATACTCCCGGGCTATTCTTGTACCCCTGGGCTAACCGACAGAATTGCTTTTGAGTGCCATTTACTGAGAATGCAGTTAAATATCTGCTCTCTGGTGCTATGTTTTGACAAAAGAATCCATTGGAGATGTCCAAGGTTGTTTTGTATTTTTTTCGCACTATGTTATTCATTAGTGCAGCACTGTGTGAGTTTTGTACTGCAAAGGTTTTGCAACATGTGTTAAGGTGTCGGTAATCCAAAACTAGACGATATGAATTGTCTGGTTTGGAGACCGGAAACAAAGGATTGTTCATTTGTGAGGTGCAAGTTTCAATCACCCCCTGGTATTCTAGCTGATCTAGTATTTCATTTACCTGTTTTTTAGCTTCTTGCTTAATTGGGTACTGCCTTTGTGCAGTAGGTTGTGATTTTAACTGGATTTTGTGAGGAGGGGAGTCCTCATCCCATCCTACATGATTTTTATATAAAGCAGGTGCTAAGGCCACTGCCCACTTTCTAGCAAGTGTATATTTTTTATGAATCGGGATTTGATTCGAGAAGGCAGGCATAATTACTTCTTCGCCATGAGGGCACTCCCTGACAAACTCTGGTGGCCAGTCTTTTTCAGCTAGAAGGATGTCATAACCCTTGTAGAGGTTATCCCAAAATAGTCCCCTTATTTTCCTAGTCTTATCTCCCTCTATACGTAATGTTATCTCGTATATCTTGTGGGGCTTGCTAACTCTGGTGTCTGCAGTTTCCACTTGAAGGTATTCATTCGTTTCCACTGTCTCCAGATGATTCATAAGGACTTTGCGAGCTATGCTCACTTCTGCTGCGCTGTCTAGCATTGTCTGAGCCCACTCTCCGTTTTTCAGTTGTGTCCTCAGTATTCTCGGCATTGTTAACTACCTTGATACTGGCTACCTTCTTTTTTGGAAATTGTAATTTCTTTTTTAGCTGAGCAGGTTCCTTGTCTTTGGACTTGGCGTGCTCTTCTCTTTGTTCTGATCGTCCTCTTCTTTCCGATTTCTGCGAGGAATTCTGAAAAGATTGAGAGGGACGTGTATCAATGTCTTGATATCTATCAGGTTTTTTAATATTATCCCTATTTCTAAGGTTATATCTTTTCCCAGAGGGGTCACTCTGGGGTGACCTGTGTCTCTGGTTCGGAGATTTCTCCCTCCGCCTAGGAGACCTTCCTCGGGACTGGAATTTCTTTTCTTTTGGATTGGATTGTTTGTTTCCATCCCAGTTCTTTTTTGGTGAATTATTATTAAAAAATATTTTTTCTGGACTTTCAGTCAGTTGCGGTTTTACTGGTATTCCACCTAAACTGTCTCTACCTAGTTCTTCATAGGATTTTTCTATGATTCTGGCAATTTCAGCTGGTTGGTCTGCTATATCTGTCTCTTTTAACCTCTGGCGGATCGCCACGTTTGCTGCTTCACCTTTTATATTGGCTAGTAATATAGCCGAGACCTGCTTGAAGTCTTTCAGTAATTTCATACCAAGAGTTAAAGCTGGTTCTGGACCGTATTCATCTTGAATTTGTTTTAGCACATCTGGTATTACCGAAATGGATGGAACACCGTGCGTTTTTGTGTAGATTGAAGCAAAGACTGTACCCCAAGTGTCACAGTCCTCTATGTGTGGTGCGATTCCCATTGGGAGACATATAGTCAGAATCCTGTGTTTTTCTATCGGGGTGGTGTCAGGAAACACCGCCTCTATTTGGGTGATTTTCTTTGCCAACCAGAATGGTATTTGTTCCCGTTTAGCCGGAACTTTACCTAGGCAGGATTGGATGTTCTGTGGTGTGATTTTATTTGTGTTCCCCTGGTGAGGGGTCAGCTGTGGAAGTTTAATCGCTGGCTGAATTGTTGAAGTCCGCATTACATACTGAACTAATTGTCTATGAATTTTTAGTAATTGCTTTAGCTGTATTAACAGCTCTCCAGTAGACATCCCTTCGATGTCTGGGTGTGGTGTGTATCCGGCTAAGAACGGCCACGTTGCTCCTGGTCTACCTAAAGGACCGAGCCTGGTGATGTGATTATTATGTATTAGGGCGCCATCAAATAAGAGCAAATGCTCTTGGAATTTGAGTGGTACTTCCACCTCCTCGAATGGAGTGTAAATGTCGGGTGGAACCTCTATTTTGTAATAGTGGAAGTACTTTGTTACAGCATTTGCTGCTGGAAAATGTATCCATGAATAGTATACCTCTGTCTGCCGATATTCGTGTGCCTCAATTACGAATATGACTGTGCCACCTCTAGGTGTCAGTCCATTTTCTATAAGTTTTAAGGTTATAGATCTCCTTTTGCTGACCGGAATGAGTATTATATCCGCGTCTGCATCCTTTATTGCAGTATCTGCTGCTGCTATTTCAGCTGCTAATCTAACTGCCTCTCTTTCTTCATCACTTTCTGACATTTTACTGTCAGGATGGTTATTTTGTTTGTTTGCAGATCAGGTTTCTTATGGAACAGAGATTAGATGCACAATATTTTGGAACAGTGTATCCTTCAACGTTGACTGTACCAAGAACCATACATAGGAGTTCCCTCCTGTGCGGTTTTGGAGGATATTACCTTTCACCCACTCCAGACGTCTTTGGAGAATTTGGGAAAAGGGGTCTGAGTGAGAAAGCACGACTGAGTTACTCTAAATGTCTTACGTTAGTTTTATCGCCCTTTCCAAACGCGTTGGGCGCCATGTAGTGTAGTTCCTATTTTCCCAATAGGCTCTGCGCATTGGAATAGTACCTATAGCAGTAAAGGCCTAGGCCAGATGTTAACTAGGTCTACTACTGTCGATACTAGACTTAAGTTTTGGGTTTGCCAGCGTAGCTCAGAGTTCGCTAGAAACTTTCTCGAATGTTCAGGAAAGAATTAACTCCCCTGATTAGACAAGAAGGGATTTAGTTTCTGACAACCATAGAACATGACAACTTTGCTCTCCCCTAATCAAGAGTCAATCTCAAGAGTCGTGTGAGCACAAGGCAATTATTTTACTCAGTCAGTACGTGCATTCTTAGTCTCATCAGATTGTAGAGAAAAGGAAGAGACGGGCGTGTTCAATAAAAAGGTGTTATTTATTGATCAGTCTCTTTTCTCGTACAAGAGAAATGGATCGATATTATTGCAATACTTATAGTTAAGTAAAGTGCATACATTAAAAGCAATAGTATAAAATAATACTGTAAAAACATTGATATGGTTTCTGAGCCATATGATGTTTAAAATGATTAAAATATATTTACATACACATATACATTTGATTAAACGTACTCAACTGGTGTTTCTAAATACGCCTACCCCGTGTACCTGACCTAAGTCTAATGCGTGGGCGGGAATAGAAAGTTACAGTTTAAGTTAAGTTTGTTTTTGCCAAGTGAATAACTAAAGAATTCTCTGTGAGGGGTTATTCAGTTCTGTACCTGGAATTTAGGATGAATGAGGAATGGTATCTCTTTCTCTGCTCTCGATATTCCAGGCTGCCTGCGAGGGCTGCCCGAAAGCGCCGGTGCTGGGTCTCTCGGCTTGAGATAGCAGCGCGTCTCTCAGCGCGTCAGGAAGGCGGGGCTGCTGCCAGCGGGGTCTGCTTCTGCTCTCGGCTTCGGTAAGTATGGCTGCTCCGTCTCGTCACCACGCGTGTGTTTGCATAGGGCAAGATCGGCAATATTTATACCTTAAAGGTGCCGAGATTGACGTAAGGATGGACATAGATACGTCAATAAAGATGTCATACGACTTGCTCGTTAGCACATTCTTTTACTGAAGTTCTCTGTGAAATCAAAACAATGGCCGCACGGATTTTCCAGGTTGTCATAGGTTTGATTTGTTATGAGAACGTCGTATGCCTTATCAGGGGCTGGAGGAATGTCGCTTGTCTAATTAGATCTCAAGCGTTATGACCTAATCAGATAACACGGTCCTGTGCCGTAGTGTGACTGCGTCAGATAACGGTATCTGCATCATGGGGGCTGTTCTTGCCTCATGGGCTGACTGTTAGTTAACTTGATAGTTAGTTTAACCAGAATAGGGTCAGGAATAGGGGGATCGATTCAGAACCTATAGGAATACATGACACTATCTTCTCTCTGATGAAATGGTTGATTGCAATGATTGGTGAAATGTGATGTGAAGTGCGACGTTGGAAAGAGGATCACTGCAGCGCTTTTCACTTTTAAAAGGGCTCTGCCTTTGTTGAATGACACACGATGCATTTACAAAGCAAAGTGTGTTCACGAGATTCAAAACATGAGAGCAGGAGTTTCATGGATTTTTACGATTTTTAGAACTCTACCTGCTACAGTGCTACGGTAAAAACATAGACACAGCGTCACAGTAATAAATCACAGACTGCTGGGAAACCAGCAAGGCAATTTTCAACCATTTGATTGGTTTGGAAAACCAGAGGACAGATGTGGAAAGCACAAAGTTCAGGAAATTGTGGACATTTCCAAATAGGACGCTACCTCTTATACTCATAAAGGTGGGTCTGGTGATCAGGCGAGCAAATCTCAGGTACATTTTCAACACACTACTGAGTCGGAAATCTTACCTTATGCTTTCTGCCTTCCTTGCCATACGTTTGGTCCTGTTGGGGGCATTGTTCCGAGCCCGCTTTTCTTTCCTGCCGAGCCCGTGCCCCACATTGTCGCACCCAGTCTCCCCCTGCCGCCGCAGCTTTTTTCCAGCAGAGCGCGGTCGCCGTGGGGGCGGGGGGGGACCGTGGGTGCAAGAGACTACAACTACCGGGTGCCTTTGCGGCCGGAAGCCGCCAACGCTGAATCCGCGCCAGGAGGCGCATAAATTAGTGCATCGCGGGAGCGTCCCGGGAGAAGCCCGGGACAAGGGCGGGACCGTTTGTGGCCATTAGTGGCCGAGAGAGGCCGGGCCGGGCCACCCCTCTTGGTCTGTTGCCTTGCATTTTCTAATTTTTAATGCTTCTCAAGTACCAAACTGGTATCTTTGTATTTCAGCAGTGTAGCAATCATTGTGCTAAGGATTTAATTTCTGTTTTAAATAGGAACTTATTTCATAAGAGCTCTTTTCCTTTTTCATATTTTTAGTGCTGATCCTCCTGGCGTAAGGTGACATTAGTGTATTGCTGCCAGTATTAATCATAACTTTTTGTACACTATGGTGCTAAATAATGGGAAAGAATATTCCTGTACAACCTGCCCCTGTTATGAAACAAAGAGTAGCTTTAAATCCTCCGCTACCTAGTTTGACAGCAATTGATCGTATGCTGCAGAAAACTATCGGGGTAGTGGCCTCTGCCATTGAAAGCACAGAAAGGCGTCTTTCTCTCCCTGCTGGTACCCTTCCTCCCCTGCCTGCCACAAATACATCAATGTTTACAATTAATTCTCAGGACTCGATACTGGCTCCATCCTTTGCTGCACTGCCAGGGGTTCATCCTATTCCATTAACTTACGATATTGTTCCTATGATGGTTAATGTATCTTCTGAACCCCTGCCCTCGTTAACAAGGTTATCGTTGATCCCCACAATTTTCCCAATTGATGTAATTTCAGACCCACCACTTTTGATTGAGGATCTTATAGGAAAGGGGGGGTGACACGCCACTAAACTCAATCTCTGTTTCTGCCTCACTGTTAAGTGTAAATAGTGATAGCCCGCATGTTACGACCAGAGGGCAGAAGGCTAGATGCAAATCAAAACATATCAATAAGTAAGGTCTAACTGCAAAAAATGTTAAAGGGAATGCTGGCGGCAACAAACAAAAAAAGCTGTTGCTAAATCTAATGGAACAAAAGGGAATAAAGTCATTAATCAACCAGAGATTGTATTTCCCTCAACTAGTGAAAGAGCCCCAGCAGTTGAGGCGTGTTTCTGGGAACGAATGGAGACTCTCTTAACAACGCTTTTAGAACCCATTAGTTTAAAGGTTATGAATATTGAAACGAGGATGACCAATTTGGAGGAAAAGATCACTAGGAACCAGCAGCCTACGCAGGATAAAATAATTCCCATAGTATCTCATCCTGATCTTACTGACCCAAACGAAAATTCTAATAACCCCTTACGGGTCCTAGCAAATCAAATCCAATCTAAAAACTTTGTGGTCAATGGCCGATTGGAGCCCAATAAACATAGGGGGGAATCCGGAATTAATGTACCCGGTTTGTCTACTCCAACCCAAATAGTTCCTAATGAAACTCCAAACTTAAATAGAAGAGTTGAGGACACAAGAGAGGCCAATACAACCTCAAGCCTCCCTATTTTAAATTTGTCTCCTGAAGCGACGCCATATACGGTGGTGCTAGCCAATGTTCCTCCCTTACCTCCTAATGTTTTTGAACATTGGTCGACTTTAAGGAACAAATCCCTCTATTTTTTTATCAACTAAACTTGGGTTTAATAATTCCCTTTTTTCGGAATTTAAGATGGCTAAAAGAGTGAGCTGGTTGGGCACATCAAACAAATCACTGAGTGGGGACTGTGTAATTCTTACATTTCGATCTCCGCCATTGGTTCGTAAATTAATTGAGAAGGGCTGTACTGGGTCAATTGACCCCAATTTTGTTAACATTCTCCCCCTCGGTTTCTTTTACTGTCCACCTCGACCAATCAGATGCCCAGTTCCCCCTTACCCATCATTTAAGCAGGATGGACTGTGGGTTGGAAGATATGGCATTCCAACTTCTAATCCTTTTGACATCCTTAGTGGATTAGAAACCAACGACTGACTGCAGTTAGACATTACTACACTAAACCTTTTAGGTGCTAAAACTGATTCCACTTACAATCTTAGCAATGAGGAAAGTGTAAAGGCAGATTGGGGGAAAGCCTCTAATAAAGCCATCAATATGGTAGGGAGTGTGGATCATATAGGGAGTTCAGAGGTCAGAGATGAAGGATTAGAGGTTGGAAGGGAGCATAGGATTATTCCCTTATCAGTTGGTTCTACCGCTGCTGTTCCTGTTACTTCCCCGCTGGTCTCGATGCCATGCAAAATTTCCTTGTGGAATGTTGCTGACATTAGATCTAAAAATTTTAACCCAGTTTGGGAGGATTTTATTCAGACCCAGGATGTGCTCTGCCTTCAAGAAACATGGAGTCGGGATCCGGTCCATTTAAACGGTTTCAGGACCTTCCACACTCCAGCTGTTGATTCCCTGCATGGAAGAGCTAAGGGTGGATTGAGCATATATTTGTCAAACAAATTGAAATTAACAAGAGTAATAGAGCCTGTTATAGATATTTATTTTCAACTTTTAATATTGGTTTTGGTCTCTGATACTCCGATTGCTCTCATAAATTTCTATAATAACATTCCCAGTGGCGAAGTATCTACTGTTTTAAGTAAATTGGCCAAAGCTCTGTCTCTGCAGGATACAATCTTCAGACATGATTTGATGATACTTTTGTTTGGGGATTTTAACTGCACCTTGTGTAGTATGTCAGAGGATAATAGGTGCGGAATGTTCTGGGAAGATGGCTCGTGCCACTCGCACTTTAATCACTCCTCTCAGGGGGATCAATTTAACAACGTACTCGCTAAATATGATTTGGGATTCGCTGATGAAGTCTGTACTATACCATCTTCCCCACATCCAACATTTAATGGAAGGGGTTGTGCTTCTACTATCGATTACGCTATTGTATCAAATAAGTATGATAACAGAATGTATTCCTTTAAGGTTTCTGATGTTGCTTTAAGCGACCATTTCCCGCTCTGTGTTGCCATTTTGTTTCCAAAAACGTCCACCTTAAAAAACAGTAAAGAAAGGGATAGTGTGGATGAAAATCTATCTATTGGTAGTACCAATGGTTATTCATTGAAATGGGCTATGGTGGATCAGCCGGAAACACTAAAAATAGTGGTTGGTAAATGTAGACCTGAGCTAGCGACCTGCTTAGGGGAAGATTCTATTCCGGAAATTATCCTTGCATCTTTCCTGACTATCTCTAATGAAATTAGGACCTCGCTTACGAGACAGATTAAAAATAGTAAACAAAAAGGAGGTTGGTTTGACTCTAGCTGCACTAGAGCTTATGCACTTCTAAAGAAGGAATTACATAATAAACCTAGGTGTGTTGAGGAAGTTTGCAGACTCAGGAAAGAGTACAAAATAGCTATAAGAGATAGAAAGAATACATTGAAAATAGAAGCTTGGGAAGCCTTGCACCTAGCTTCTAGTAGTAACGACAGTGCGGGCTTTTGGAAGATTATCAGAACACCCTTTCTTAGGGAAGATGTTGGCCCCAGGCTGGAAATGGCAATTCCCGAATGTGATTGGATTAGGCACTTCTCTAAAGTAAATGAGGGTGAGGGAGGAGTAAGTTCCCAACCCACCCTCTTTGTACACCCTGCTTCAAGAAATGTGTTGTTCACTTTGGAGGAAGTAGAAAAAGCACTGCATGTAAGCCAGGGTGGAAAGGCCCCTGGCCCGAATGGCGTCCCCATAGATATTTTTAAGTCTACCCCCGGTCTGTGGGGCCCCCTCCTAGTCCAGGTGCTTAATGCTAGCTGCACTTCGGAATTTCTGCCCACATGGGTGGAGTCTGTAATAGTCCCCATTTATAAAAAGGGGGATAGAGATGACCCGGGTAGTTATAGATCCATCTCCCTTTTAGATTCTTTTACAAAAATAGTGGGTCGGATAATTTTAGATCGGCTCTTGGTTTGGGCCAGAGATAACTTTAGCTTATCTGACCTACAGTATGGCTTTCATTCTGGTTTGGGTACAGTGGAACAAGGTATAAACCTCCTAATGCTGATCGGGAAGTACACAAGGGCCAAAAAAGGGAACTTGTCCTGGCCTTTGTGGACCTCTCGGCCGCATTTGACTGTGTAATCCATTACAAACTGTGGATATTATTGGTACAACTTGGGGTTGATGAAAATATTATTTATTATCTTAAACGATTTTACAGCGATGCATCAGCCCGTGTTCGCTATGGCCTGAAGGGGTAACGCACTGATAAAATTCCAATCAGGAGCGGTGTCAGACAGGGCTGCGTCCTGGCCCCCTTCCTTTTTAATTTGTATATTAATGGACTGGAAAAAGACCTGTGCAATAATAGTTTAGATCCCCCATATGTTGCCGGCTGCCCGATCCCGGCGCTTTGTACGCTGACGATGCTGTGCTGATGTCACGTACTCAGGAGGAACTCCAGCGTGTGGTGGATAGTTTTTTCCTCTACATGAAGGAGTTGGGTTTAAGAGTTAATACATCTAAAACTGTTACCATGCACTGTGGCAGGTACCATAAACCTAAGAGGGCCATTTTTATAGCAGGCCAGAAGCTTGAATCCACTAAGCAATTTTCGTACCTGGGTATATTGTTCACTCAGAGTGATTCTTGGTCGCAGGCAGTGACAGCGAGAAAACTTGCGTTGGTTCGCTCAACTGCTGCTCTCAAGAATTTCTCAAAGAAACTAAGCACCAGACCTCCAGTGGAGTTAATTACGATCTATAAAGCCAATTGTGTGTCTGGTGCAACTTATGGTAGTGGAGTGTGGGGCCTTGCTGACCCCGCACCTATCCAGGTGCTGGAGAACTCCTTCTTAAAGTTTATCCTTGCAGTTCCCAAGAGCACCCCGAATTATAGCTGCCACGCAGAATTGGGTCTTGCTTTTATATTTGATTTAATTAAGCTGGAGCCTGTGCTGTTATGGCACAGACTATGGACAGAGGATGAAACCAAGCTTAATAGAGATATTATGACAGATAATTTAAAATCAGAGGGAGCCATGAGGATACCATGGCTGAGCTATGTATGTAAATTCTTAACAGATATTGGAAAGTTAGATTACTTTCTAAAAGCTCTTACTATCTCAGCCGTTTTGCGCAAAGAACTAAAGAAGGGGGGTTTGGCTTTTTAGGATTCCTTAAGAGTTACATCTGAGGTTTTAAAACCTACTGTCCTGCACCATCAAATGATTTTATCAACTTTTAATATTCAACCCTACCTGATCTATGTGCCAGATAATTATGGTAGATTTCTTCTGTCTCGTTTTACATTTGGAATTTTCCACAGACTCGTTAGTTTTCCAACAGTAAACAACTGGATACATGAATTACCTCCCTGTCGCTGTGACAATTAATCACCCCAGAGTACATTACATGTTGGTTTTTTTTGTAAATTTTATGGCTTAATTAGACATAATGTTTTCTTGCCTTTTCTTAGAGAGATGGGCCCTCGGCAATGTCGTGTGGCGATGCTTAGCCTCCAATACTTAGACAATCATCTATGTGTCGCAACAATTATCTTGTATTTGAAAAATGTGATGCATAGCAGAAAAAGTATGCCTATATGATGCACTTTAAGATATATTATATTATGAACTCTGAAGCACTTTACCGTTGTTTTTTCTTGCTCCTGTACGCTATGAGATTGTAAAATGAATGAATGATCTTTTAAATGGAATGTTTTTTATGTACACTTTTATGATTGCCTTTTAACAATCGAATAAAGTTATATTTGATTTGATTTGATTTGATTTGAGTCGGAAATGTCATTAGGATTGGGGCCGAGTCAATGACAAAGGATGGCCACGCTAGCCTGTCAGAGGCAGCATGCTAGCAGTACATTAATTCAACATTGATTCTACTTTATTATGGTATTTTTCATAGTAATGGAGCTAGCTGCCAAGCCAGTAAATACCAGCATGCTTGCATCCATGGGGGGTGCATGGTAGATGTTTGTTCATGGAGAAAGCAGGTTGGAGAAAGTTCCAGAGGAAATATTGCAGGCAGGGGTGAGTTAGTCCGTGAGCTTCAGAAATATGCGAAAAATGTGGATTTAGTTATGTCCTGGAGTGTTTCAGGTGGCGAGGGTGTAAATCTCTTGGCTCCTGCATGAAGCCCAGTGCGCACAGACCATCCACAAGATAGCGACACCACCACCGACAATCTGGCCATTGTAGGACGCCAACCCCGGCCTGCAGGCTTCCTGGATGCAGTCGAGACTGGCCTGCCTGCCAGTGGAAATTTAAGCACGTGTGATGAAGAAATTGACTGTGAAGAGTCGTTACATATGTCAACATATTGAGTTTAGTCTCACTGGTCTTGGCTGCTGGGTGATTTTTTTCGACAGCAGGCTGATGTTGCCTTTGATTCGCGCCCCCCTCTCCCCTTCCTTGTGTTACAGAGTGCTGTAAGCGCGGCACGAGGCTGACGGGTGCATGGAATATTATTGTGGCCAATGGTTGCTGTGAGCTACATTGACCCTGAGTCTCCATGAGGCAAGGTAAGGCAGATGCACCACCAGCAGGGGGCACCAGAGAAGGCTGAAAAGTCAGCCTGATGTGTGCAGCAGGGGTAAATCAGCAGAAGGCAGGGGCATAACTCAGTCATCTGAAGCCCTGTGGCAGTGGTCGTAGTGAGGGGTGTGTGGGGGTGGGGGGACGGTCTGAGGGGCACGATGTGCCCATACTTTTTTAATTTAAGAAAAGGTGTTCCACTATTGTTGTTTATGAAAGGGCAACCGTCCCTGAAGTGTAAAGCAAGGAGTCTTACACGGCATTTCAACCACTGCCCTGCAGGACAGGGTGAAAACTATCAGGGGGCCGCAATTCTTAAGAGGTCCCCCATTCAACCCAAGGAATATACATATACATTTTTGTTGGAGTTTCATATAGCTCAAACTCGACCCGAAGTTATCAGAGCTCTTTACATGAGCACCAGTTATGTTACAGACAGACACATTAATTTTTTGTTAGGCAGGGGGAGATTAAGTGATTTGTCCAGGATCACAGGATATTGAGTGTCCCTGCCGAATTCGAACCCGGCTCCCCAGCTTAGAGGTTGATGCTCTTGCCATTAGGCCACATCTTCAACCCTATTGTGAGATATGGTAAACTCAATGGCCCCTCTTCACATTCTGCAGGGGGTGGGAGGAGCATCCTCTTTCGTTAGTTATGCCACCGGCAGAGGGCATTTTGACTGATCCTCCATTTTAAGTCTGGCACAGACTGTGTTACCAAAGGTTTTAAGTGAGCCGGGTCTCACCGGTGCTGAGTACCAGCGGTGTTTTAAAGGGGGCCTGGAAACGGGTCTCTATCGGGTTCTGTTTTGTGCACTGGTACAATCGGTCTATTTTTTTCCGACCTGCAGTGACAGCAGGCACATGACGTGTGTTCCTCACACTGCTCACTTCTCACTAGAGGAGAAGTTATGGCATGAAGTCATGCCAGGTGAGCGTTGTAAGGGAAGGGAAATCCATTAAAGAGAGTCATTTTCTCTCTGGATTTCCCTTCTCTTTTTGAAGTTCAGGAGCATCAACTTTGCTGTGGTGTCACTAGGGCTTTAAGTGGAAGCTTTTTAAATATTATATACAATAAAGCCAAAGTTGCTGCTTATTTACCGTATGAAATTAACAACCATTGACAAAGCCAATAGTCCTGCCTTGTTGTAGGTATGATGTTACTTGTTGTATCATATATCTGGATACAAGGACAGAAACAGCAAAATACAAGTTGGGCGGAACACTATGCTAAGCACAGATTTTTAGCTTATGTGTTTTTAAGCCACGCCCTTAACTATTCGGCCACATCCCTTTGAAAGAACCCTCAGTTTTTTCATCCCACTTAAAGCCCCGGTGTTACCTCAGCTACTTGCAACTGTAAAGCAAGATGAAGGGGGCTCAGATGATGCGGCACGTGACAAGTCATTCTGAAAGGCAACTTTCCACGTAATGGGATGATACTGGTGTGTCCTGACGATGACATTTCAACGGCTCTATAAAGCCAGAGGGGCTGGGATACCCAACGCCAGGGTAATCCTTTATTGGACCTCATGAAAGTACCAACCCTTCTGTGGCCTGCATGCTGCACACAAAGCAGCCGTACCAAATGTATTGTGTTAGCAGCTGAAGTGTTGACTCTTTCAAACAATGGCCTCCACCAGTCTCACAGTATAACCCCTCCTTCATTGCTGGCATCTCGAACCAACCAATCAGACGGGAGCCTGAACACATTACTTACTCTAATGTTGATTCACTGCTGCGAAGTAAATGCGTTTTTTTTTATCTCGCTGCGCCACAGTATGCAAAGGGCTGATAATCCTGGCAGCAAAGGATGGTTTCATTTTTAACCCGAGTCGCCTGCCACCATGGATGATGCGGCCCCGGAGCAGCACCTCGTGTATCATGCTGTTCCTCCCCGCACAAGGCTAATGTCACCGGCTGAGATGCCGCTGATAAAGACATATTTACATGCGCGCCTGCCGCGAGGCCACATCAACAATGCGCGCGCTCTGTCAGGACCGGGTCCTGCCGCCATCATTACCTCCACCCTGCCCAGGGTGTCTAGATTAACAAAATTATCGGGAATGTATGAACCTGTCCACAAGAGCAATACATATATGCAGCACATTTAAATAATCCTCTGTTTGTGGGGGTGGGGGATCCCGTTTACAAGCACAAAGGATCGCAGATGGGCCCTGAATTTGCACTGGTCTGATCAAATGTGAAAACTCGCTCCTAGCTGGCTCTTTATGTCAAGATTAGCCGGCCAGAGAGCTCAGTGCGTTGAGTTAACGCTGCACAGCTCTGGGTGTAACCAAGTTCTCATTGTTTCATAGGCTAAAGTAGGAATCCTCCCCTGTTTGAGTAACTCTCAGGGTTTGCAGCAGGACCGCCATCCTTAAATCATTCCGTCTTTGGAAAAGGAGGACCAATGTGTGGGTAAAAATAACACCTTTTTAAAGTTTTAAGAAGAAGTATGGTCTGCTAAGCAGCTCTGCTTCACCGATGTGTTCCAAATTACATCATAGAAAACCAAAGTGAATTTCAGAGGCCAAAAGTTTTTCTTGGGAGCCAGCCACCGGTTCATGATGAATGCCAGGGTTGCGAAATGCCAAGGCTACCTAATCTTGATCCAGTCCCACGTTTTTTCCTCCACCAGAGTGGTGGAGGAATAAATGTGGGACTCTACACGTCCTTTGTCTTTAGCTCGCTCCTCAGTGACGGCTCGTACAGGTAAGAGCGGTAGGGCCGGGCAGGGTGGAGTGTGGGGTGGTGGAAGTCGACAAACGACGGGATAAGTAATATTAAAGAAATAAAGAAATACAAACAGTTATTTTGTGCTCTCCACATCGCGGCGATGCAGCAAGCGCAAAGTAAATAATTTTATTTAATATTACTTATCCCGTAGTTTGTCGACTTCCACCAGTCACCACCCCCGCCCTCCCCCGCCCACCTCACTGCCCTTACCTGTGTGAACCACTACTGTAAATGTTCCTGTAAGTTCTTCATTTTCCTGTCAGCGGAAGATGAAGAGAAGCCATTTATTAAACCAGATCCTCAGGCACCAGCTGGCAACCGAGCACACCAACATTCTAAGGTGAGCTTCACTCTAACATTCTAAGGTAGGAACATACCAAGGGTGAAGGGAAAGGAGGGGTGGTAGGAGGGGAACAGTGGTAACAAGGGAGGCAGGGTAGGTACCAATCAGTAAGTATGGGCGAAATTTGTGAATTCGCGGCACGATAGCGAATTTGCAGTCTGCAAAATCTGCGAATTTGTGCGAACTTGCGAATTTTTTTATTTTGTCGTGTTCGCAGGTTTTTTTTCAGCGCAGCTATCGTGAACTTACCCAAACAGTCGTTTTCGTGCGCGACCATCTTGTTCGCGGGAGGAAAACAACTCGGAAAACTCAGAATCAAGGTAAGTCAACGCAGCGCGCGCGAGATTGTATTTTTGAAGTGCGAACAAGCAAAAAAAATTCGCCAACTTGCGAATTGTTTGGCAATTTCGCGCGATTCGCAGAACGGGAAATTGCCAAAAATCCGGAAATTTCGCGAGTGGAACGAATTTTCAGCCCATGCTTACCAATAAGTAAGGTATATATATACAATATGTGGACTACAAGGCATAGATTAGAACATACACATCCCATTGTCACTCTTTTGCCATCTTTTTCTACCACCTTCTTTCTCCTTTTTCTGCCTTTTTTTCTGTCTTTATCTGGGCCAAAGTCAGGTGATGAAAAATAAGTCCCAATTTCTAAAAAAACACATGAGTAGCAGTCCCCATCACCTGCAATCACAAATAAGTCCCAATTTCTAAAAAAACACATGAGTAGCAGTCCCCATCACCTGCAATCACAGACACAAATCAAATACTGTGGGAACATTTTGCACATGGTGTTTTCGTTTTTTATAAGAAAGGAAAGTACAATATTTATAAAAGTAGTAACATTTTGTATTTTTAATACCGGAGTAACAGAACATACTTTTGTCTGTGCTTCCTGTAAAATTTAACTCTGTCTGTCTGGATAAATTGCATTAGATGTTTTTTGTGTTGTCAAGCATTTTTAGGTCGCACCTACTAGGCACAGCATGCACTGTTTGTTGTGAGGAATATTGTGGGTTACCAAAAACACAGAGGGGTTTGACATCAGTCCATTGCTTACCATTGGTTGGCATTCCTTGTTACTCTTGTTTGTCTGCTTTTTATTCGTGTCACAGCTTATCAATTTATGTTTCACCCTTCCATGGAGAATTGCCTTGCTACAATCTCTTTGATTTGCTGGCGTCACTGCTTTCACTGCTTGCTTTTCAAGCACCTCTTTTTCTTTTGTGTGAAGAACTACATTAGAGTGCGGGTTTCCCAGCCATTTCCCTCATTTACATCTCTCCTGCTGCACTGCGTGTTAATCTTTATTCCCTGACTGCTTCTCCCCGCACTCTTCCTCCTGCTTCTGTGCTTCTCCCCATTCCTTCCCCCAACTGTGTCCTCCTTGCTGCTTTCCCATAACTACTGTTCTGTTTTCGCTCCCGCCCTCCCCCTGTTGCTTTCGTGCCTCCCCCATTGTTTTTGCATCTCCCCCGCTGTTTTTGCATCTCCTCCCCCTGTACTTCGATGTTTGCCTCCCACCCTCCCCATGTTCCTTCGCCATTGCCGTCACCATCCTCCATGTTGCTTCCGCTACCCCACCTTCTCATCCAACTTGGTTTGGTAACTAAACAGTGACAGTTTCTGTCCAAGGATGTCGGGGCTCCCCCCCGTTACATTCAGCAATAACAACAATGCTGAAATCTCAAATTTTTAATTTTTAAAAAAAATAGTCCTTTGTTGTAATTTCATTTAGCATGTTATGTTGAACACATGGTATTGTCTGTCCTACTCACCGTCACCATTGTGATACCAAAGGGGATGATGGACAGAGCACTTGAGCAAATCAAACACTCACCCCCAGTCAACTGATCTGGGTTTAATGAGGAAAAAGGGTTCAGGCAGATCAGGTCGTTTACCCCTTTTCTAGGTTTGCCCGGCGTTAGCTGCTTCTCACCCAACTCACAATTACCCAAATAAAGAGGCAGGCGCTGGAGACTGGAAGGCAGGAAACAGGAGTTTATTTCCGACCGAACAGAACACGTCAAATCAGACAACAGGGTATCTTCTCGAGGTGCTCTACCAAGTTTCTCTACGGCTCCGTCTTTTATACACAGGTTTATGATGTACAAACATTCCTTATTGCAATAAAGACACTTTGAAGTACAAAAAAGGGCATGTTTGGGACCCCAGCTCCAGGCCCATTCCCATACTGACCGCTCTGATGTTGTCTTCCCCTCCCAAATGTGACATGTGATTGTAATCTGCAGCCGGACATTCCAACAGGGCACGAGGGCAGGAGGGGGTGGTCAGATCTAAGGTTGGGCGGGCGATAAGATCATGTTTCGCTATGCGGGGCCGGAGGGGTACATCCACGAGACCTAGTTTTATGATGTGGGACTGGGTCGAGAGGCCAGGTGTAGCCGGGGGGGGCCATCAGAAGAGAGGAAGGGTGTTCCTGGGAGGGATGCGGGGGTGTCGGTCAGGTCTAGGGGTGAGAAGGCCTTGATTAATCACCGCTCCTCTGATGTGAGGCGAGGTCCTACTGTAGGAAGCAATAAACTGCATCTGTTGGGCTAGGTGATGGCCTGGGATCAGGCCGGGCAATCGGGCAGGGAGGAAGAGGTTACCAAAAGGGCCCGTTCTATGAGTAGGATGAAAGAGCGAGGGGGCAGGGGTCCAGAGTGGTGACAAGGTCGTGTTTAGCGGTGCGTTTATGGCCCGAACAGGAGAGACCGGGGGCTGTCGGGGCGCGGGGTGCTTGCGGGGCTGGAGAGAGAGAGAGAGAGAGCGAGAGAGAGAGAGAGATGATGGCTATCGGCAATGGGCAGAGAGGTCATGACACAAAGATGGCTACTATCTATGTTCGTGATGGAGCCTAAAAGGGAACAAGATGGCGGGGCCACTGTTTCGTGACTTTCTTTACCTTCAACAGTGGCGAGGGTGAACACAAATGAACGCCGCTTATGTACATATACATTTTGTCATTTTCCACAGTCGCCGCTTTTTACATAAGATAGATCATTTCCGTGTTTATCATACATATAGTCGTGTTTAGTCAATGAAATAGCGTTTGTCAATATTGGTAGACTTACATATAACCGTGTGTAGTTGATGCAACATACGAGGTGGAATACATATAAATTTACATTTGTCGTACTTAAAAGTGACCGATGAAACATTTTACAGGCAAAAGTGATTGAGGGAGGAATTTAGTCCAATACAAGCAATTAGTCAAGGGGTGTAGAAAGTTCCGAAAAAGGGGGGTCTTCGCCACAGTGTCTTTATTAGTAGCGAGTCATCACTGGTAGGTTCAGGTAGTTCGTTTTCTTCCGTTGGCGCTGTTGAGCACCGGCGGTGGAGCTATAGGTCCAGCTCGGGTCCTTCTTTACACGTCGCAGGGTGTGATCTGTCCTTTGCCGTTAGGCCACAGTCCTGTTTCCTAGCTAATCTCTCTTAAGGGTGCCTTATGCTGGGCACCTGCATTTCTGTCTCTGAGTCAAAATCCACGTGGAAAGGACAGAAGGGGTTTTGTCGGATAATCGGGGGAGGAGAGGGCGGAGTGGGACCGGATCTTTGAGACGGACCAGGGGAGCAAAAGGGTGATGCGCAGGCAGGTCCATCGCTCAAAGGGGCGGGGACTTCTGGCACGCGTGGGTCAACAAGTAGAGGGCTTCAAGGCAGCCCCCCATTCCTTCGTTTTCTGCGTTTGAGAGTGGTGCATCGTCCCGCGTCCCGCTGCTCTGCGGCTCCATCTTAGGTTGAGGTCACACGCGCCTCACGATCTGTGGCCAGGCTGTGCGTCACGTCCAGCCCCTCTCCTCCGGTGGCTGTGTATCCTTGAATGGGTACAAAACAGGTTTTAGCGAACTGGCAAGAGAAGGCATTTATACATTTCAATTCCGTCCCAGATCTAGGTAGCTGGGGTTACGTTTCATCGGTCACGGTCAGAAGTTATCACTGTGGAGTATGTATACAGGCGTGTCTACTGAGTTTGAACTAGGTCTATTTGGCGTTCATTCATGTCGCATGTGGCTTTCTGACCCTAGCCCTGGCAGTCTTTTATCATCATGAGAGAGGGGTAGAGGCTAAACACTCTTTTCTTGGGGAGCAACAGTTAAGCAGGGTCATCAGTTATACCTCGAGTTTACGGAGCTGGGGTCAAGCGGGAGGAACGGGGACGTTTTGAACATCCGTACTTGGGTGCGGAGGGGTGGGGCAATCTGGGCCTAGGAGATTGTGTTTCTAACGAGCTGAGAGCAGAAGGCCACTGACGTATAGTCCTCTTATAAAAAGGGCCAGATTAGGGGGACATCAGTCGTCTTACCTGTCCTTTCCTTATAGCCAATTCGAGTTCTGTCATTTTTACAGAAAAGGAGAGGTGGTAACATGGCAAATTACAATTGTTTTAGTTTCTGGCAATTTTGTCGATCACCTTTGTGTTCGAAAAACCAATTAGGCTCGTGCCGGCGGGGCACAACATTACCGCACAGAGGAAGAGGGAGCAGGGGTCGTTCGCATTTTAAATGAACTATTCGGTACACGTACAACATGAAGGGAAAGGACGAGAGAGAGAAACGTGTACAATAATAGGCCATTTTGATGCGCACAAAACACAAAACAGTAGGGGTCATATTATATAGAAACACAGACTGAAGGACAACGTAAATCCATATACCACGTACACATGAATTCAGGCGAGGGGGGGGTACATGCATTTACATACAGAATTCAAGACAAAACATAGAACAGTACTTGGCCAAAGACATTTCCTCCTGCATGCTGCGCATCCTTAGTTTCCTATTTAATTCGCTTGGCTGTCTTTTGCTGTTCGTCTCTGTTGCAAATACTTATACTTTCGTCAATTGTTCGGGAACTATCCTGGTCGGGCTAGTACTTACGGTGGGATCTTTGAATCATTTTTAGCGGACGGGTATCCAGGCCAAGGCAACGGAGGGTGTTAGTTGGGGGAATAATGGGCAACTTCGAGTTTCATGGCGTAAGAATCTACTCGCAGGTGCACGTCCTCTTGGTTGCATTATTAGAGAGATGGTCGTTTCTAAGTAAGGGTGCGTTATATCTATGTCTGTTCATCGTGTATAGGTGCTATGTTCAGACCCCCTTTTTCCCCATTCCATCGGCCGTCCAATCATCACTCAAGTCGTACAAAGTCATCTCTCTTATCAGGTCAACGCGTGCAACGTATATCCAGTCGAGTTACACACATTCGGTCATACACACATGCATTCATATCACCCAAATCCGCGTTGCTTAGGTCTTCTCCACACTTTAGTCGATGTTCTGATGCGACCTGCAGAAAGAAGGGGAAGAAGAAGGGGTGGGGGCAGCGTTTAAAGACACATTCGCGCGCATAAACCCAAAAGGCTTTTTACTTACTACGTATTTCGACCTATCTCCGCGGGGTGCAGTCCCTTCCATCTCGGCGTTTTAAGCCCCGAGGGCCTGGTGGTGCGGGAGGCATAATCATTTATGGACTGCACATTGCATAGATCGCCCACGTGTGGTATTGCGGATCTTGTGTGGGGGGGGGGCTCGAAACAAAAGGGCAATCAGGGTAAAGTGGGTGAACTCGTGTTCTTCTTCGAGGAGTCGGGTGGTCTACAGTGGTACCGGGTCTGGTTTAGGGGCATCTGAAACAATTTCCCTGAGATATGTGGCATACAAAGTAAAACAGAACACCGGGACCTTTATCGATTGCCTTAGGTTGCACAAAAGTAAAAAAACACACGCAACAACTTGGATCGTTCACATTTTCAATATTTCTAGGTACTTTGCTTTTTAACCTTTCAGTAATCGACTTGCTTTATTTTGCCTATATTTTACGTAGATCAGAAACAAGGGCTATGTATTCGAACTTACCAATCCAAAAACTACGACTATTTGTTTGTCACAAAATCTTTATTTTAAAAAATGTTGACGTACAAATGCAGGCCTACAACCACGTGGGCCAGCCACGGAGCAGACTGGAACTGTACATGAGGGCATATTTATCTGTGGAAAACATAACTGAGTTGGTGGTTGTTTTATTTCATCAAGGTACGATAAGTGCAATAAAATCATATCGAAAATTCATTGCGGGTAAGTACCATCAGTGTCAAAAAGATTCGAACTTTCAATAATACTGTAATCAATGATGCGTCAGAACTTAATATCAAATTCATTGTTCGAATGTTCAAGCAATACTCATCCCCTCCCGCCATGTGCTTCAAAACTGCATACATATCTCACGATATCAAGTCTGAGCATCCGGAACACAACGGGGAATTGTGAGTTTCGTTTGTACTGGCGCCATTTTGGGTGGGGTCAGGCGGGTCCAAGTATAGTCAAACTGTCTCTACCAACTCGTGATTGGACCAGAACTTCTTTTCGGCAGTCCAGAAGTTGCGTTAAGGGGCAACAGAAGGGACCGGTGACATGAACCATCAATCAAAGAAAAGGGAGGGGCAACAATCTTTCCTACCGGGTCATACTGATGTTCCACCGGAACTGATCAAATCGGTAGTCTGCAGTATCTTGGGTCATTTAAAACTGAGGCTGGCGCCAGCATGAGGGCGCCGACGTCCCGTGGCTTCGTCTTGGTCGTTCTGCGGGCAATCATGGCAGTCATTAACCATCGGTGGCGGTTGGGGGCCCGCGGAGGTCGAGGGCCCTCCGCAACTCTCGTAGAATCTTTAAAGCTGAGGAGAACGTTTCTGAACGGAGGACTAGTTTTTCTAGTTGGCCAGCGACCAGGCCATCCTTGCACGCCAGGTTCGATCCTGCAAGGTCGACCGCCATTTTTAGGAGTTCTGCAGCTACCGGCAGTCACTGGGTCAAATGAGCAGACGGACTCCAGCCTGTTGGGTGAGGCGTCGTAGCACCGCCACAGTGGACGAGACCCTGCTGGGTGTGTGGAGCGTCCCTATACTGCAAAAGTGGACAAACCCTTTGCCGGGTGTGTGGAGCGTCCCTGCACCGCAAGAGTGGACGAACCCTTTGCCGGGTGCGTGGAGCGTTGGGGGTGCAGCTGAGGGGCCTCCACCTGGGGAGGCGGGAGAGGCTCGTCCGCGCCGCCTCTCCCTCCCAGTGCACCCCACGGCGTCTCACTGACATTTGTTATGGCCGGACCAGGCGATGAAGAAGAGGGGGGGGTCGGAGGCATATGCAAGAAATCCCCCCCCCCCGTGGCCTGCAAGGCGCCGGGAGAAGAAGGGAATGGTAAGACCAGTTCATTACGGGTCGGGCCCATGCCTTCGGCGGCCGGCCGTTCTTTGCCACGGCCCCAGGAACGGGTCCCTTGGTTCATCCCGGGGACAGGCCTTGGCGCGTGGTGTCGCCTCCGGACTATTCGCGTAATGGTTCTCCACCCCAGGCCGCCGCCGACGGCTTTTGTAGACTTTCTGACGCCCAAAAACCTACTAGAAAGTAGCCCAAAGTAGCCCGACATTGCTACTTTGGGGAAGGAGGGACAGGAACGGCGTCAAGCAGACGGCGAAATGCATTGTGGGTTTGTTGTTGCAGCCGTTTGCCGTGTAAATAGTTGTTTAATATATTTTTGTTCAAAATAAAAACGTTTTAACCTGTTACTTTGCTATAGTGTTGTATATTTCTAATATTTGCCTAGGGTTTGTCGTTAATTGGGCGGGGTGGTCGGTGGAGCCGAGCTGTCTCGCAGTCATCATGGCGTTGAGTTCGGCTTTCCTCACTAGTTTCATACTTCCTGAGGGGTTGTTCCTAATGTTTCCATTTCAGTAAGGTTGAAAAGAGATCTCATCAGTGGCCTACTGACTTTACTCGATTCCTTTTGTTTTTCCTCATGATTCTTATGTTCTTTTATTTGCTAGCACGATACCGCGGCTAATCCGCATTTTCTTTATATATGTCCTTTTTATTAGGGGTGTCCTCCGGTGGAGCCAGATGGTCTACCTTTAATAAATGGTCCGGGCTGAACCAACTACTGAGCAATGGGGGGGAGATAGGCATGACGGGTTACAACGGGGACAAAAGTCAGCACTACCTATCCTTCACTACTTTGCGGAGACTAGGTAGAATATTTCTATTCTACAGTATTCGCAAATAGGGAATACCCAAAGAGAGAACCAATTCCAAACAGTCAAGTTCGGACAAACAATCAATCAATCAAATGAGGAATAAAATAGGCGCGACGGGTTACAACGAGGGCAAAAGCCTGCGCTACCTACCCTTCACTATCTGCAAAGAGAGAGATCTTCCTGTTCCTCTCTGTTTGTAGGCAGAGAAGATCCTTTCCAAGAACCAATTCCGAACGATCAAGGTCCGGTCAAACAATCAATCAGTGGGGGATAAAAATAGGCACGACGGATTACAACGGGGGCAAAAGCCTGCGTTACCTATCCTTCACTATCTGCAAAGACTAAACAGAGTATGGCGGCCCTGTGCTTGTTTGCAAATAGAGAATGATCCAAAAAGAACCAATTCCAAAACAATAAATGCTTGGATAACAATCAATCAATTGGAGAGGGAAGTAGGCGCGACGGGTTACAATGGGGGCAAAAGCCTGCGCTACCCACCCTTCACTATCTGCAAAGGGAGAATACTCCTATCCTTCCCCGTTTGTAGACAGAGAATCTCTCAGGACAAAACAATCAAAATGCGTAATACTAGTATTTTCCAATGACAATCAAACAATCAATTCGCAATCTGTCATGTTTCCACGACCTTACCCGGACCGTATGGACGGTTTCTCGTCTTCCGTTTCCAGCGCCCGATCGTCCTCTATTCCCCGTAATTGCTGTGGCACTCCTGATGGTTCCCAGTCAGGACCGTAGATCACTCGAGAGAGGTCTGTTCGGAACCGGTGAAGTTCGGATGATCGGCTGCCAGACAAGGGTCTATCGGGCAGGAGCTCTTCCCGATCGTTGCAGTCGTTCACTCTGTCGTTGGGACCTCTCTCACTGGATCCACGTGTCGCTGATGGGCCCCACGTTTGGGACGCCATTTGATGAAAAAGGGTTCAGGCAGATCAGGTCGTTTACCCCTTTTCTAGGTTTGCCCGGCGTTAGCCGCTTCTCACCCAACTCATGATTACCCAAATAAAGAGGCAGGCGCTGGAGACTGGAAGGCAGGAAACAGGAGTTTATTTCCGACGGAACAGAACACGTCAAATCAGACAACAGGGTATCTTCTCGAGGTGCTCTAACAAGTTTCTCTACGGCTCCGTCTTTTATACACAGGTTTATGATGTACAAACATTCCTTATTGCAATTAAGACACTTTGAAGTACAAAAAAGGGCATGTTTGGGACCCCAGCTCCAGGCCCATTCCCATACTGACCGCTCTGATGTTGTCTTCCCCTCCCAAATGTGACATGTGATTGTAATCTGCAGCCGGACATTCCAACAGGGCACGAGGGCAGGAGGGGGTGGTCAGATCTAAGGTTGGGCGGGCGATAAGATCATGTTTCGCTATGCGGGGCCGGAGGGGTACATCCACGAGACCTAGTTTTATGATGTGGGACTGGGTCGAGAGGCCAGGTGTAGCCGGGGGGGGGCCATCAGAAGAGAGGAAGGGTGTTCCTGGGAGGGATGCGGGGGTGTCGTTCAGGTCTAGGGATGAGAAGGCCTTGATTAATAACCGCTCCTCTGATGTGATGCGAGGTCCTACTGTAGGAAGCAATAAACTGCATCTGTTGGGCTAGGTGATGGCCTGGGATCAGGCCGGGCAATCGGGCAGGGAGGACGAGGTTACCAAAAGGGCCCGTTCTATGAGTAGGATGAAAGAGCGAGGGGGCAGGGGTCCAGAGTGGTGACAAGGTCGTGTTTAGCGGTGCGTTTATGGCCCGAACAGGAGAGACCGGGGGCTGTCGGGGCGCGGGGTGCTTGCGGGGCTGGAGAGAGAGAGAGAGAGAGAGAGCGAGAGAGAGAGAGAGATGATGGCTATCGGCAATGGGCAGAGAGGTCATGACACAAAGATGGCTACTATCTATGTTCGTGATGGAGCCTAAAAGGGAACAAGATGGCGGGGCCACTGTTTCGTGACTTTCTTTACCTTCAACAGTGGCGAGGGTGAACACAAATGAACGCCGCTTATGTACATATACATTTTGTCATTTTCCACATTAATCCATCATCATTCTTTAGCTCACTCCACCACCCTAGTTCAGACATGGCCATATGCAAATCAGTCTGACCCTGTGCTTCATGGGAACAGTCCAGCCCGTACTGCCAAGCCATATCTTCCCTGGACCGGAAACAAGCATCCTGGGAACGGTTTCTGGCTAATCAGCCATCATCAGCCAGGCTAGCTTGAATCCAGTGGCAAAGTGAGCAAGGGACCCACGTCTGGGCATACCCTGCCAACTTCAGGCGAACAAAGCAATACCAAAGGGGATGATGGACGGAGCATTTGAGCAAATCAAACACTCAGCCCCAGTCAGCTGATCTGGGTTTAATCCATCATCATTCTTTAGCTCACTCCACCACCCCAGTTCAAATATGGCCATATGCAAATAAGTCTGACCCTGTGCCTCATGGGAACAGTCCAGCCCGAATTGCCAAGCCATGTCTACCCTGGACCAGAAACAAGCATCCAGGGACCAGTTTCTAGCTAATCAGTCGCCATCAGCCAGGCTAGCTTGAATCCAGTGGCAAAGTGAGCAAGGGACCTATGTGTGGGCATACCCTGCCAACTTAGGGCGAACAAAGCAATACCAAAGGGTATGATGGACGAAGCACTTGAGCAAATCAAATACTCACCCCCAGTCAACTGATCTGGGTTTAATCCATCATCATTTTTTAGCTCACTCCACCACCCCAGTTCAGACATGGCCATATGCAAATCAGTCTGACCCTGTGCTTCATGGGAACAGTCCAGCCCGGACTGCCAAGCCATATCTTCCCTGGACCGGAAACAAGCATCCTGGGACCGGTTTCTGGCTAATCAGCCATCATCAGCCAGGCTAGCTTGAATCCAGTGGCAAAGTGAGCAAGGGACCCACGTCTGGGCATACCCTGCCAACTTCGGGCGAACAAAGCGATACCAAAGGGGATGATGGACGGAGCACTTGAGCAAATCAAACACTCACCCCCAGTCAACTGATCTGGGTTTAATCCATCATCATTCTTTAGCTCACTTCACCACCCCAGTTCAGACATGGCCATATGCAAATCAGTCTGACCCTGTGTTTCATGGGAACAGTCCAGCCCGAACTGCCAAGCCATATCTTCCCTGGACCGGAAACAAGCATCCTGGGACCGGTTTCTGGCTAATCAGCCATCATCAGCCAGGCTAGCTTGAATCCAGTGGCAAAGTGAGCAAGGGACCCACGTCTGGGACCCTGCCAACTTCGGGCGAACAAAGCGATACCAAAGGGGATGATGGACGGAGCACTTGAGCAAATCAAACACTCACCCCCAGTCAACTGATCTGGGTTTAATCCATCATCATTCTTTAGCTCACTTCACCACCCCAGTTCAGACATGGCCATATGCAAATCAGTCTGACCCTGTGCCTCATGAGAGCAGTCCAGCCTGTACTGCCAAGCCATGTCTTCTCTGGACCGGAAACAAGCATCCTGGGACCGGTTTCTGGCTAATCAGCGATCATCACCCAGGCTAGCTTGAATCCAGTGGCAAAGTGAGCAAGGGACCCACGTCTGGGCATACCCTGCCAACTTAGGGCGAACAAAGCGATACCAAAGGGGATGATGGACGGAGCATTTGAGCAAATCAAACACTCAGCCCCAGTCAGCTGATCTGGGTTTAATCCATCATCATTCTTTAGCTCACTCCACCACCCCAGTTCAGATATGGCCATATGCAAATAAGTCTGACCCTGTGCCTCATGGGAACAGTCCAGCCCGAATTGCCAAGCCATGTCTACCCTGGACCAGAAACAAACATCCGGGGACCGGTTTCTAGCTAATCAGTCGTCATCAGCCAGGCTACCTTGAATCCAGTGGCAAAGTGAGCAAGGGACCTATGTGTGGGCATACCCTGCCAACTTAGGGCGAACAAAGCAATACCAAAGGGAATGATGGACGGAGCACTTGAGCAAATCAAACACTCACCCCCAGTCAACTGATCTGGGTTTAATCCATCATCATTCTTTAGCTCACTCCACCACCCCAGTTCAGAAATAGCCATATGCAAATCAGTCTGATCTTGTGCCTCATGTGAACAGCCCAGCCCGAACTGCCAAGCCATGTCTTCCCTTGACCAGAAACAAGCATGCTAGGACCGGTTTCTGGCTAATCAGCCATCATCAGCCAGGCTAGCTTGAATCCAGTGGCAAAGTGAGCAAGGGACCCACATCTGGGCTTACCCGGCCAACTTAGGGCGAACAAAGCAATACCAAAGGGGATGATGGACAGAGCACTTGAGCAAATCAAACACGCACCCCCAGTCAACTAATCTGGGTTTAACCCATCATCATTCTTTAGCTCACTCCACTACCCCAGTTCAGACATGGCCGTATGCAAACCAGTTGGACCCTGTGCCTCATGGGAACAGTCCAGCCTGAACTGCCAAGCCATGTCTTCCCTGGACCAGAAACAAGCATCCTGGGACTGGTTTCTGGCTAATCAGCCATCATCAGCCAGGCTAGCTTGAATCCAGTGGCAAAGTGAGCAAGGAACCCATGTCTGGGCATACCCTGTCAACTTAGGGCAAACAAAGCGATACCAAAGGGGATGATGGATGGAGCACTTGAGCAAATCAAACACTCACCCCCAGCCAACTGATCTGGGTTTAATCCATCATCATTCTTTAGCTCACTCCACCACCCTAGTTCAGACATGGCCATAAGCAAATCAGTCTGACCCTGTGCCTCATGGAAACAGTCCAGCCCGAACTGTTTACGGTCCAGAGAAGACATGGCTTGGCATGGCATGTCTTGGAAGACCGACTGTGTGTTTGTCGGTTGAGGCAGTAGTGTGATTTACTGCAGTGCCGGCAGCTAGTCCCTTGGGCACAACACTGCGGGTGGCTGTTGGCAGTGGGACTTCTGCATGTCATGACAGTGTGCTGTGTTTTTATATGAACTCGGGCAGTTTACCACCAGCCAGTGAGGCCCGGGCCCATTTTAGGTCTCACTTACGCAGCACGCATGCGCTGAATAGGAGGGCCTTTGCGTCGCTCTGCTAATTTTCAAGCACACACTCCTGCTTGTGGCGGCATCCACCTTGAGGGAGCGAGCAGGGGCGTGCCACAAACACGAGTGCAGTGCTTGAAAATGAGCAGACTGCTCTTCCAAGCACGCGTGTACGTTCCTCTCTCCTCGCCCACACGTCCCGGCCACTCACTTGCTCCACCCTTTCCGTCTCCTTTTTGCTTGCGCTTCTTGTTCCTTCTGCCCGTGTCCTATTCTGATGATTGCACCTTCCATACTTATTTACTTTTGTCCTCACAAGCTTCCCTTTCTCCCTTGCCATTACGCGCTTCCCTCTGTCCATTAGCCTGTTGCCCTTGCTTACTTCACCTCCTGACAGCCCTGATTTCTCCCTTCATCCTCCTTTAAATTTACACAGTGGCGATGGTGATCTTTGAGAGTGTTGTGGGATGCAATTCTTGCCCCAAATTCAAGGGAGTGAGTGACGAGAGTAAGCCTAACTTTTTCTAGGATGATTTTGGAAGTCCCTCTACTTAGAAAATGTTGAAAAAAGGAGTCAAATAGCGCATTTCACATGTCACAATTGCCACATAAATTTGTTCAGAATCTATAGGCTCTGAAAGGGGCACTCATCACTCCCACTCATTCTCACTCACTTCCCTGTCACTTTCAGTCATACTTTTTCACACTCACCCATTTTCACAGCACAGACCTGGGGTTAGGGGAGGCTCTTTCAGTCCCAGTACTGGGACTTTACCCCTGGGGCTCTCAGTCCGGCCTCAGCACTTCATCATCATCTGCTCGAAGGCTGTACATCCAAGCAGGGTTCACGCACCTCCCGAGTATGTTTATTCAGTGGCGGTGCGTCCATTAAGGGCGTTGGGGCATTGCCCCACTAGCCATGGACGACCGCCACTGTGCACAGGCAGGATTCAAAATTAAAATAATAATTCTGAGTGTGAGCGCACTCCTCGCAAACTTCTCTGCGGCAACGGTAGATCAGCTGGGACAAGCCCGTCATTGCGGAAGGTGGGGGGGCGGGGCTACGGCAGTGATTGACAGCGCAACACTAACAGCGCAGCTGCAGTGTACGCATGTCAATTTTTGGGCTAGTTGGTTTTAGTACTGGCCTGCGCATACGCACACGGTGCAGCACCTTCCCCTCCCTCCCCTACAGCGAATCAGACTGCGAGGGACCCGGTCCTCCCGGGTCTCATTATGGGCAGGCGCTAACCCTGCTCTTAGCCAATCCTGGCGCAGTGGCGCTGCTAATGCTGCACCAGGATTGGCTGAGAGCAGTCACTGCGAGCCATGCAGTGGTGATTGGCCATTTCTCTGCACTGTCGGCACCACGTCACTGCAGTGACCGCGCCTGGCGCGCCAGTTCAACTCGACTAGGCAGTCACGAGACGACGAGAGTAGAGGCGAGGAATTGTTCCACCATCGGTGTGTGTCTTCTTTTCTCTGTGTGTTGAGTCGAGCCTAGGAAGTTAGTGTGTGTGTGTGCTTCTACACGTTTCCTCAGTATGGAAGAATAATAACGTAAGTTTTTTTATTTCACACTCAGCTGGTCTCAGTTTTTGTTTGTTTCTAAGTGTATTCTAACATTGGCGCTGCGCTGGCGCCGCATACTTAGGCAGCTGAGCTGGCCGACAGTGGCAGCGGCTGGGCGGCTCTTCTTCTTTGAAGAATCTGGGCCCTGTCACCACCTGGGTCGATAATATATTCCCTCTCCCTGCCGCAATCCGCCTTGGATTTATTAAATACTGCGCGTGACTGGCAGCGTAAAGATTGTGCAGAGCACATGGTTTTCAGCAAGGGACTCCAGAAGTAAAGCCCTCCCCCGCCTCGCCCGTTCCAGCAAAACCACCAGTGCGCTGTAGGGCCTCGATGCGGCGTAGAGTGGTGGCTTCGACCTCGCTCCTGTGTTTGCCAGTCTTTGAAGCAGTGTCTGGTTCTGGACACCCATGGCATGCCCTCTAAAGCACAGAGTGAGGAGTTTCAGGGATCGCTGTACTCTGCTGTTTAAAATAAGTTAAGTACCGGATGCCTTTCATCCTTTAGAGTCGCTACTCGCTACACGCGGCTTTAGAAGGCCAGCATTAATATGGGTTTGGGGCAGGAGCCCTTTGCACTCTCCCATGTCAGTGAACATCACCTGCTTTGGTTTTCCCGCTCATTCGATCAACGCAGCGCAGCTAAATGCGCAGTATTTAAAGATTTTATTTCACACAGCATTACATATAATTAAGCCTCGAATGAATGCCTTTGAAAACTCTGGGGACTTTTTTGCTGTAAAGACCTGGAAAAATATCTACAGGAATGTTTTGTTTTCTACCCTGGTCCTTTCTTGAACTAAAAGGAACTGCTGGTTTCTTGCTATTCCGGAGCATACAAATTATGACTAATCAAAGAAATGCACGCCAATGCCACCACATATTTGGTGCCCTTTTACCCTTACACAATTCTATAGCCATTTTTTAAATCTTCGCCTCAGAGTGGTGTAAGTTTCAACTGCATGCATATTTTGTGTCTGCTCTGTTCCACACTGGTGTCAAAGATTGTCCTACCGACATTACTTAACCTTAGAAACAACGTGAAGATTGGAGAAACAAGAAATGTAGGAATGTGCATATGTTAGGTTGTAGGTAAATGCTTTGGCGGTCGTAAAAAGGTTTTCCGCAAAATCACAGGGATGGCGAATGGAAAAGTGCGAGGTGCAATATACTAAATCTGTTTTGAGAGTTGGGAAATGCCTTTTTCGAGATGCAAATGGGGCTTGGAACCTATTTCAAATCAGAATGAGGCTTGAAAGTGGTCTCACCTCTTAATTGCGAATCACTTAATTCCCTTGTGCCGAAAAGGAACAGTAAGGTGTCCTAGTTCTCCTTCAGGGGTGTCTACACTCCGCCGTAGACTGCAAGTTATGGTTCTGTGCATTTGCCATATTAGACACGTTATTATTTCTTTGTATACACAGTGTGCATGCATGGGAATGGATTGCATAGTATGTGTGTCATGTGGTGCATGCTGTTAGACGGGATGTCTCAGGCTGTGCATGTGCACATGGAATGCCATGGGCGAATGCGGGCTGTGTGTGTGCTCTGCACACGGGGTGGGTGGTTCAGGGGTCTGTGTACACAGGCTGACAGGGCGCATGCAGGCTGTATACATTAGATTTCCTGGGGGGTGCATGCAATAGGCACAGGCTGTCTTAGTGCCCTCTATGCACATGGTGTCTCTGAAGCCGTCCTCGTGCTTTCAGGCACACATGGCACACTTGGCACACTTGGCTCATATATAAACACAATCTGGCTCTACTGGAGCAGGCTGTGTGCTGTGGATACAAGGTGTGTGTCTCTGCGGAGTGGAGGTGAAGTGGGCAGTATTGGCGGGGTGGGAGATTTTTTAATTTCCAGAGGATCTCCTGTGGTTGTGGAAGTCTTCTAGCGGTGCCTTTGTGTTTTTTTTGTTTTCTATTTATTTATTTTTTGCTTCAGTTTTATGTAGCGTGAACTCCCGCACAGAGATGTTGGAGTGCTTCGCATGAGCACCAGTTGCATTGCACAATAACAGATCCATTTTTAGGTACGAGGAGATTGTGATTTGCCCAGAGTCACAAATAGTTTAACAAAGGCTATTTAAACATGTTGCGGATGTGGCTGGTATTAAATGTGCATGCTTTTTAACAAGGGACAGCATTTTAAAATTGCCTGTACTATTATTCTGCTTATGTTTTGTGTCTGCTGCTAGCAGTTTACACTCGGTGGTATCCTTTCTGTGGCAAAGACAGTGATGTAGGCATATCATTTCCCTGGGACAGTAGAGCAGCTGTCGATGATTTGATGCTCTATTGTCCGTTGTTAGGTTTCGCTGGAGGGCGGAGCTCTTAGCTCCGCCTCCAGAGAAATCTCTTGATTTCAGTAAGGAAAATGGAATACGCCCCCCTGTCCCATTGGCTAGCTCCATAAATGGAGGCTAGCCATTGGAACAGAGATCTGTCCGTCATTCACGGACCAGATTCGTGGGCGTTCCCTCGATTTTTTCCCTGGGAGTTCCCTCTGTGGAGTCATGCGGCGGTGGGCGGAGTTGTTTTTGTTTTTTTCGGCGCCATGTTGCTCTCATTCTGCGGCCGACCGACGTTGGAGGAAGTCCAGGTGGGTGAGTGCTTGTTTTTGACCGTGTGCTGTTCCCGCCCCCACTCGCTGTCCTGTGCCCCGTTCCCGCCCTCCCCCCCTCGCTGTCCTGTGCCCCGTTCCCGCCCTCCCCCCCCCTCGCTGTCCTGTGCCCCGTTCCTGCCCTCCCCCCCCTCGCTGTCCTGTGCCCCGTTCCCGCCCTCCCCCCCCTCGCTGTCCTGTGCCCCGTTCCCGCCCTCCCCCCCCTCGCTGTCCTGTGCCCCGTTCCCGCCCCCTCCCTCCTTGTCTGCCTGCTCTTTGCTTCCTGTTGTCTCTGTATGTGGTAACTGATTTCATTCCACATGTGCTCGTAAGTGGCTTTGCTGGAGTGCTGCGTCCTGTAGGTAACCCCTGTATATATTCCTCTAAATAGAAGCATGGAATAATGTGGCCAGCTTCACTAAACGCGCAGGAGCCTGTCCGTGACGTTACCCCACCCTCTCGCTGTCCGTGAGGCTACCACCCCGCCCCCCCCACCCCCTCCCGCTGTCCGTGAGGCCTACGGGCTCCTCCAGGGTTTGTTTAGACTGCGGCCTCGCCTCCCATGCCAGCTCCCGCTATCAGCTGCACCATACCACCCCCCCTCCCGCTGTCCGTGAGGCTATCTAAGATTAGCTCCCTTTCAGTGCCTCACAGTACTGGCCGCTATGTGATAACCTTCAGTTCAGTGCCTGAAAACCTTCACCTCTGTATGCGATATTACCTTGCATGATTTTCACTGCTTTTAACCTTCGAAATCTGGCGCTCCATAAGATCACATTCTTCAAAGCGCCTTGAAAAGCCAGCTTCTGTGAGGTTAGATTACATTAAAGCAATTGGATCAAAGCCCCAATGCGCTATATATTTAACCATATTAATTTTCGCCAATAGATACTCTGTCTCTGTTTGCTGTAATCAGGTTACACCAAAGACGGTGCCGGGAATCATCCGCTTCTGTGCGCTTAATTAATTTAATCACTTCTATTCATCGCTGGATACCCTGCCTCTGCCCGAGATGACCCACGTGCATATGCACATACACACAGCTCTTCTTGCCTGGTGGCGTGAGAGACCCCAGAGGCACGAGGGGCACCTGTTCACACAGCGGTGTCACCCGAGGGATGTGACATTCCTTCACCGGCACAAATACAGGGGCATGGGCTGGGTCTCTGCGCTATTCTCCTTCTGTCTCCCTCACCTCACTCACCCATTCATCCTCCGTTCTCCTTCAGCTGCCTGCTCTTTAGTATCCCCATGTCACCTCTGTGTCTTCTGTCTCTCTCTAAAACCCTGCTCCCCTTCCCTACATTCCTATGACATGGGTGTGTCCTCTCTCTCTCTCTCTCTAGATCCTGCCTCCCTTTAAGAAGTCTATTTTGTCTCATTCTTCCTTGTGCACTCCTACCTTTCTCACGCACCTGCTTCTTTGCCTGTGCTTTCTCTCTCGTGCACTCACTCCCTCACTTCTATCTTCCTCCTCTTTAATCTCGCACGCCATCCTACTGTGTCTCCTCTCCACACCCAGCACTCACTCACTGACTCTCCTGTGCCATCCTGTCTCTCTCGCTTTTGTAACAGAAAATTGTCCAGTGAGCAAATGCTGCGGGGTGCGCTGTCGAGATAGATTGCGCTGTTCATTTTTTTAATAATACATGGTTTGGAAAATGCCCTATGCTTCGCCTACGTGTATTTGGCAGAATTTGAAAAGTCATACTGCAATGATACAATAGTGAGCTGTGCCTTTAATTTGCAGATTCAATGATGCAGCATGGAGTTGAGGCCCATTTATGAGCTAGGACGCCTACCCCTTCTCGTTACATTGTTTGATCTATAATGTTAGTGTCCTAAACGGCTATTTTCCTTGTAAAGAAAACTCTAGCTACAAGGAAATTTCAGCATATGGGGTAGTATTTGCAATTCATTCTGCATATAAACACCATGTTGCCATTGTTTTTAAATATGGACTTGTGCTGCAATGATTTAAAATGTAGTGGGCGTTAACTCCACCCAGAGGTGATCCTACAATTCTTTCATCTCATGCCATTGAAGGTTTTATGCATCATTCCGCCTCATATGGAATGCTTACATTGCAACATATGAGGGACTAGTTTCCATCCCAACAGAACCCTGAATGAATAAGACAATAAGGTTTCTGCCTCATTGATACATTGTATACAGCAAGTAATAATTTATTGTGTTTTGTGCTTTCATTGTAGCAGGCTTTTTAATGATTTACCGCTATATGTATCAACAAACCATTTTGCATTTCCTAAATAGCGAATTTTAAGGAATCGCTATTTAGGAAATGCAAAACGGTATGTATGTACAAAATCGCTTTCCAATAGCGATTCCTTAGCATTCCTTAATTTGAGATTAGCAAATTGTCAATCGCAAATTACCCCTTCATTTCCATGGGCCAGGAGGCCCATAGGAATGAAAGTGCAATTTGCAATTAGCACTTTGCTGATCGCAAATTAGGGATGTTTCCAAGGGTGCAGGGGTGTCTCAAGAACACCCTGCTGCACCCCTGAAAAAGACATTTGGGGGCATATGGCGCACATACATGCCCTAAGGGCATGTATGGGCGTCATATGGCACCTTTGGTTTTTATCAAAAAAGATTTTTGATAAGAATTCGCAAATTACCACCAACTAGAAGTTGGTGGTAATTTGCTAATCCTTAATGGCATTTTTTGCATTTTATTTGTTTGATACATTGCATTTAAGGAATCGCAAAATTTGCTATTCCTTAAGTGCAATCGCAAAATAAGGATTAGCAAATTTTGCTAATCCTTATTTTGCATCAAACTTGTTTGATACATTCCATTTGTCTATTTAGCATTCGCAAAGGCCGAAATTCGCAGAATTTCGGCCTTTGCGAATGCTAAATAGCTTGATACATATAGCGGTTAGTTATCACTCAAAATGCAAGCTAGACCTACTGGCTTTGCCAGTGCATGTTGTTTTATTTGTATTCTCGTTCAATGATGTCGTATTTTTCTTGTTTCCTTTTGTTGTCCTCTGAAACTGTCTAAATACCAGTCAGCCCATAATTACGTGTCCCGACTGAAAGCTCTTAAGTGTTGGCAAATATGCATCCGAGGTCATCATTAACTGGCAGGTATGGCGTGAGAGGCAAACAAAAATACTTTAATCGCATGCTTCTTGGCCTGGGGAGTGTGATTTGAATCTCTGATCTATCATGTAAACTTTTTTTTTTAAAGACGGAAGCGCTAATATTCCCACGGTCGGCAGGATTGCCCCTTATGATCTGTCCCTTGCAGGGTTTATTTTTGTACAAAGAGTAGTAAAGTCCTGCTGTCCAAGTCACACGAGCCTTGGGGCATACTAAACTCCTCTGTGCTTGAAGCTACGGTTGGTACGAACCAACTGTCCCAAATGGGGGTTCCGGTGAAAAACGTTGCATGAAAACGCCCATCGCTAGCATTCTGTTAACACTCAGCATTTCTTGGCTTTTAATCACGGTGTAATATGTTGCTTTACAAGTACCGTTAGGGGCTAGCAGGTGATACTGCCTTCAGGGCGCTCGGATGTTAGCGCTGCTCCCCCCTTCCATGGTGGATGGAGGCGGCCGCTCAGGAGAAACTTCGTTGCTGTCCGGCAGGAGCTGTCAGGGGCCGCCGGGGGCAGCGAAGGGAGCCGGCGGACGGCTGCCTGTCCCCGCTGGTAGCTCTCGCCGCCTCGGGCCTCTCGTTTGTGTACAGTGCGCCGGGAGCCACCACAATGCCGGTCTGAAGAAGCGGAGGGCCCCGGACCCCGCTCAAGGTAGGTGTCGCCCCGTGTTTGGGAAGTTGGGGGGGGCTCCGTCGGTGTTCCCACGCTGCCATGAAACTTGCAGCGCAGTACAGACGAGACCGCCACTGCGCAGGACAGCGGCGCGTGACGGTAAGTGGTCTGTGCAGTTCTCTCAGCTGGGATGAAAAACTAGTATTCAGAAAGAGAGACGGCTCCAGCCAAACTTATTTAAAGCACCCAGCTGCCTTATGTAGACGTCTATCAAGGCGACGTTCACGTGCGTGTATTTTTCAAGAATTACTTCGGGAACCTTGCATTGACCCGTTGTGTACCTGCAGAACTGACTGCGCCCTTCATCTTTACCAGGTCGATCTAGAGCTCGATTTAGGTGTAGAATCACGCATTCGGACCGGTCATGTTCTGCTGGGAGCTGAGTAATTACACAAGTGCTTGCCGAACGTGCGCCGCTTTATTTCCTGCCCCACTTTATTTCCAGCCCATCACCTGAAAGATCGGTGCAGTCTTTGAGACTTATTGCCTGGTCTTTAGGGAGCTTCAGTCAGAGTGGGCAGTGCTTTATTATGGAGAAGAATACGTCCTAGCGCCTACATGTTTCTAAGAATGTTGCTGGCGTTGTTGCAGAATGACGGGGTTGCCAAATGCCAAGGCCGTCTAGTCTGTATGTCACACCATGTCTGTTTATCCACCAGTATAGCTTTCCTGCACCTAGGTTGGACACGCCTGGGTTCCTTTTCATCTGTGTGTTCTCCCTTTGCCACTGTTGTCGGTCTTGCTCTCCCTCTTTCTTTCTGCCGTTGGGTCAAAGACTAATGGCTATCAATGAGTTCCGTCCCCAAAGAAGAGTGCCGTTGGGCCCCGCCTGCACCCACCGGATAACATGAAGCCCTGGGGATGGGGTGGTTGTGTGGGCTGGAACAGTCTGTGTTGAGACCTCTGGCACGATTGTGTGGAGCCCCCACTACCCCGTTGTAGCATTTTGCGTTAGCGGGGCCGTCCCTCGAACAGATCACCTGAGTTTCTTATTTACTTTCATTTTCATGTCAAGGGCCGCCCGCCCAGCAGTCTCAACTCTGGCTGCACACTAGATACCTTGTGCCCCCCTCGCCTCAAAGTAGCCAGCATTTGGCAGAGACCGCCCCCTGCATAAAAACACACGGTACATTTACAGACATCAAGCCAGTGTCTTTTCCACTTTAGAGAAGTGCGCACAGCATGTACAGTGCTGAGTCTTGTATAAGTTTACTAAAAACAATAGAGTTGCCAACCTTCACTTCTGTTCTTTCATATGATAGGTCTGAGAGCGGAAACGTATATGGTGTGGGGGGGCTCTGTGTGGGGGGGCTCTGTGTGGGTGTGTCGGGAGGGCTCTGTGTGGGGGGCTCTGTGTGGGTGTGTGTGGAGAGGGCTCTGTGTGGGGGGGGCTCTGTGTGGGGGGGGCTCTGTGTGGGGAGGGCTCTGTGTGGGTGTGTGGGGAGGGCTCTGTGTGGGTGTGTGTGTGGGGGGGGCTGTGTGTGTGGGGGGCATTTGCGAGAGATTAAGCTATTGGCATTGTAAATGACAATGCCATTTATTTATCTGTTTTCAAAATCAACTCATAAATAAAAAGGTTGCCATTTACAATGCCAATAGCTCTAACTTTTGCAAAGGCAAAACCGTTGCATTGTAAATGCTTGTTTTTTCAAGGGTCAGTGAGACAAATGTGGAGCACTGAGGATTTCTGGAATCTGCCAGCTGAAGGTAAAAAAAAAAACAGAGCGTATACTGAAATTGGAGCTTGGCAGTAGGTTTCTTGTGTAGTGCAGTGCTAAATGGAGACACATAAGCACTAGGAGAAGGCACTGCAACAAATATAGAAGTCACATTTGATGTGCTGGTTAACACCTACTTTGATACCTCCCTGCTGGAAAGGAAACCAGGTTAACCCTGACCTATTATTTGAAGTGGATTGAGCCTGTGTGCCTTATCAACATCTGGCACTCTCCTCAATACCTTTCTCAGGATCAAGGGCTGTCTCAGCCTGGGTCAATCCAGAGAACCGCATTGACATGGGGATACATTTTGAAATCAGGAGGGTTAGGTTGAGGGCTGAGGAGTCTAGAAAGAAGGCAGTAAGCGGGTGCAGCTTGTGGCAGTTGGTAACAAGAGAGAATCCACACAAAAGTATCTGACCATTAGTAGCAGCTGCCATGGAAGATTAGGCCTATGGAGCTCGCAGTTATTTCTTGCACTTCTCCCTCCTTCCTGCTTACACCTCTCCTCCTTACACGTGTTTTCTCCCATTTTCATCTGGCCTTTATATTCCCCTCTTTCTAACGCCTCCTCCTCCCTGTACTGCACATTCTCTCGCCAATATGTATCCATCACACTCCTCTCCTCCCATCTCTCTTTAACCATTCTTTATTTTCAAAAAATTCTTGCATGTTGGGTAACTTCCACATTTTCAGTTGAGTTTGTTTGCTTTGCTCACTCACGACTTTGCACTCAACAACGTTTCTGCCCACCATTTTCAAAACTCACCAGCCGCCACTGTGTTTATTGTAAGGCTCGCTTCATACTCCATCAGTGACGTCACCTGCAAGGATAGTCGCAGCGTCTCTGAAGCCAACAAGACGGACAGAGATATTTTTTTAAATATTTTTTTCCGGGATGTATCCTAAAAAAGATTTAAGTGCAGCCATTTTAAATGTTATTTTCACGTTTTGGGAAGGGAATGGAAAAACGTACTGGCTGGATTTCTTCTCTAGGAGTAAGGCAGAGCTTGTTCAGCTTGGGTTGGCCGGGGAATACTGCAGCTTTTGATTTTTTTCCCCTATTTGCATTTACTCTCTTCCTTTTGTTAACTGGGCTGCCAGTGGAGTAGCCAGTGAATCATGAACCCTAGTGCAATAAAGTACACGGCCCCCCTCAACAATGATTTCAATCACCAGGGTTCAGGAGGCCCTCAAGCCTCTAGACCCCGGCACCACTGCACCAGTTGCACCAGTGGAAGCTACGGCCGTGTGCAATGCCTGCACTCTGCAGTTTTAGCATCGTAGGCTACTCTTGCAGGTTTTACCTTCGATTTGGCCTGTGCTTTAAAGGGGCCGGTGCTCAAAAGCGCTGAGTGCCTGCACTTCTCGAGAGGGGTTCAGTACTTTTAGTGGGAGAGTACCTGCACTTTAAAATAGGTTGCACGCAGGCTCCTATCCAGTGAGTTCCACTTCTGTAATTCCATTTCAAACATTAGATTTAGCGTGCGTTTCCCTTCATATAGCATGTCTGTTTGCACGGTGACTGTTAGAAATGCCTCGCTGTGTTTTGCCTTATATCGGGTTGTTCCTCTGTCGCCCCAGTAGTTGGGTGTTTCCTACTTAGCAGCCCCTGCAGCAGAGCCGGGTGTGATTTTGTTTGATACTGTTGTGGAGAAGTGTGGCTCAATGGTTAGAGCGGCAGAGTGGAGAAGTGTGGCTCAATGGTTAGAGTGGCAGACCCTGATGCAGAGGTCTGGCCCGGGACCAGTGTTCAATTCCTTTCTTGGCTGGTCTCCGCGGATCTTGGGCTCATAATTCCTCGGACCTGATTTCTCGCCTCGGTGCCTACTCTAAGCATGGGTCCCACGCTGCAACTCTGGGCAATAGCTTGCTTAGTCTCCACAACGGCCCCCTACATTGCTAGGGATGCCTGGTTGCACCCTGGGGATGCCCAGGAGTGCATATTTCACGGGGAAAAACCAGGAAGGGTTCCCTAGCGGTATGAGTACAGCGCCAGGACACTCAGGATTATCAGTGCGCTTTACAAGTATGGCTACATTTACATTCATTTACATTTTGGGTGGAAGGGTGACTTTCTGTTGATGTGGCGTTATGACACCCATCGTGTATTTTGCTTCCTTGGCATGTACTGTAAGCACAATCATCTGCTTGCCAAACAGGAGGTGCATGCTGACGTGACGCCAGTGGGTCTTTTGTCCTCCAGAAAATGGCTACCTAATCAGCCATAAAGGCTTCGTTTTCTTCCTATAGAGTGGATGGTTTAGTGCTGTCCAAAATCTGCAATACGGGTGTTCTGCTGCGGATAGTCTGCACACACTTCAAAAGTGCAGTCTTGTAGTATTTCAAACATAATTCTGTTGGAAGTGCGAACATATTCTTTGTGAGTGTTGTACACCATACTACCAAGAATGCTCTGCAAAGTATGGAAATAAACTTTGTTTGCCCTGGAAAATTAAACCATTGTGTGTATTTCATGCAATTCAATTGCCTTTCCTCTGCACAAAAAACAAAATACGGGCAACAGGCCATTTCCACGAAAAATTGGGCAGTAGGGCATATTTCCATACTCACTTGCCGGATTTCAATTGGCCACCTGTTTTTATTGGCATTCTCACTGACTGACTCTCTCACTCTGTCTCACTGACTGACTGTCTTACTGACTGACTCACTCTCTCAATCTCTCTGTCACTGACTGGCTGACTGACTCTCTCACTCTCTCACTGACTGACTGACTGACTCTCTCACTGGCTCTACCTCTCTCTCTCTCTAACTGACTGACTCTCTCACTGACTGACTGACTCTCTCGCTCTCTCACTGACTGACTGACTCTCTCTCACTGCCTGACTGACTCTCTCAATCACTCTCACTGACTGTCTCTCTCACTCTCTCACTGACTGACTGACTCTCAGACTGTCTGACTGACTCTCACTGACTCTCAGACTGACACTCTCTCACTGACTGACTCTCTCACTGACTGACTCACTAACTGACTCTCACTGACTGACTCTCTGACTCTCTCGCTCACTGACTGACTCTCTCAATCTCTCTCTCACTGACTGACTCTCTCAATATCTCTCTCACCGACTGACTGACTCTCTCACTGACTGACTCACTAACTGACTAACTCTCACTGACTGACTCCCTCTCTCACTGACTGACTGACTATCGTTCTCACTGACTGACTGACTGACTCTCCCAATCTCTCTCTCACTACCTGACTGACTGACTCTCACTCTCTCACTGACTGACTGACTCTATCACTGACTCTCTCACTGACTGACTGACTCTCTCACTCACAGACTCGCTCACTGACTGACTGACTCTCACTCACTGACTGACGCTCTCTCACTCTCTCACTGACTGACTGACTCTCTGACTGACTGACTCTCTCACTGATTGACTGACTCACTAACTAACCGACTCTCACTAACTGACTGACTGACTCTCTCTCTCTCACTGACTGACTGATTCTCTCACTGACTGACTGACTCTCAGTCTCTTTCACTGACTGACTCTCTCACTGTCTGACTCTTTCACTGACTGACTCTCTCACTGACTGACTCTCTCTCTCTCTCACTGTCTGGCTCTCTCTCTCACTGACTGACTCTCTCACTCTCTCTCTCACTGACTGACTCTTACTGACTCTCTCACTCTCTCTCACTGACTGACTCTATCTCTCTCTCTCTAACTGACTTACTCTCTCACTGACTGTTATACAGGTACTATTTCCCAACCTTCACCCTCCTGTTATTTATGCCCCCATAACAAAAAAATCCATAACAAGCAACCATTGGGACCGGAAGACTGAAGTTGGCAGTATTGAAAGGACAGAAAAACTCAAGACAATATTTATTGTTAATACTTTTTTAATATGGTTGTTCAGTTGTAGACAATGCTTTCTTGGTCATATATAATGTAATAAAAATGCTTCTGACACTTCTTTATTATAACTTTTCAGCATGCTGCAGACTTCAGTACAGCACAGCTTAAAGACATGGGCAAAGTCGATATCTCTGGTTAAACACTTATAAGGTCCCAAAGGCGAGACCTATTGGCTATGCCAATGCTTTTTTTAATTAGTTTCTCAAAGGGAGGCCATAAATGTCTACTAGCAGGTCAGGTCTACAACAATCGTGCTTAGGTGCAATTTTATGACTTCTTGCAAGTCACAGAACTTTAGCGAATTAGCCAGTTTCACACTTTTTGCATTGTGAATTCCTGGCCCTGGCTGAGCACTGACATTCCCGCTGATGTAATTGTCTTAATTATAACGGACAGTTGTGTTGGCACCATTCTTTTTATTTTCTCGTGTGGTAAAACCTCATGTTTTGCACACCAGCGACGTGTAAGAGCATTCCATTTCCTTTCATGCCTCACAAATGGATTTACTCTTGCTCTTAACAGAAGTAAACCTCTGCCTATTTTCATGGAGGGAAGAGGTTGCAGGTGAGATTGCGTGAACACAAAAACTCACTTGTGGGTGTTCGCAAAGCTTGACAGCAAACTACTCTTGCTTCAGAGTGACTGCCCGCACCTCACAAGCATTTGCAATGTACCATTTTGAGGAAATATATTGCAACTGGGTAAAAAGGTTCCTGACGTTCTGTGAATTGCTCGCTGTCAGAGGTAAAAATTTATAAGCACAAATAGCTTTGTGAATCATTTCTAAAGTGTTCACGATTGCATTGCCTTACACATTGATTGCAGACTACAGAACTAATGTTTCCTGCACAGACAGTTGCACCTCTATGACAATTATCACGAGAGCAAGCATATTAGTAGATCGGAAACCTGGCATAACACATTAGGTGTCATTTTAAACACTGAAAAATTATGTAAAAATATCAGGTGGCGTTTAAAAATTGTATCAAAACACCATATATTCCCCAGAGTTTTATATAGCGCGAACTTGACCCGAATTGGGTATCACCAGGGCCGGACTGGGACCCGAAATCGGCCCTGGCAAAGTGCTCAGCCGGCCCCCCCTCTACCCTGGAGGTGCAACCGCACTCTTTGCCAGGGCCGGTTTTCAGCCGATTTTGTTACAGGGCCGTTTTTGCAGCTATGCTGCAAAAACGGCCCTATAACAAAAACGGCCCCCTGGGGCCCAAAACCGGCCCCCACCCATGCGGCCGACCGGGGGATTGCCCAGTGCCTGCAACGGCCAGTCCGGGCCTGGGTATCACAGAGGTTTACATAGCACCAGTTTCGTTACATGAGGACACACATTCATTTTTGTTAGGCACGGGGAGATTACGTGATTTGCCCAGAATCACAGGATGTTCAGCATCATTGCCGAGACCCAAACCCAGTTCCCCAGATTCGAAGTCGGCCGCCCTAGCCGTTAAGCCAACTCCCCTTCCCTTTTAGCCCCAATTTAAAGTACAAGGTCAAGCTGAAGAAGACAGGTCCTAAAAGATTGGAAACTCTAATTTGAGAAAAATATTAAAGAATATTGAAGTTTCTTGAATATGTGCAAGTGTATTGTTCAATCTTTCTTTCATCAAGCTCCACTTGTTTCTTTCTCTCAGGAAAGACTGTCCTTTGATAAATACCATGGCTATGAAAGAACAAATTGATCTCTATTTTGGAAACAATGATACGCCTTATGGCTTAATTACGTTTTTCATTTCGGCGAGCATACTTTATTTTGCTATTATTCTGGTGACAGAGTTGCAGCATGTCCGTTTGTTTTGTTTTATTTCAGTACTTAGCACCAGTAAAAACGATTTCCTGAAACAACTTGTATGTAAATGGGCTTCAATTTAATGCCCATGTCCGATAATTTGAAACAATTTGAAACAGCTCATATTTATTCGTGGCTATTTCTGGGTGCAAGCAGTGATGCCAGTTTGCATGACCACAACGCCTGTCCATTTGCTAATAATCACTCTGGCACCTGGTTTGCAGTCATTGATGCTCTCATGGTCAGTTTCCCCCCAAAAAGTCGTAAAACTGCACCCGCAAGTCAACAATCTTCTATTTAAAGCACCTGGGGCTAACTTTACCTCCATGCCATCAGGTTTCAGGGCTAGCACCATTTTGTAGGTGCACGCATGCATGTTACGCATTTCTCTGAAATGATGTATGTGGCTGCGTCAAAGGCTTTTGTTGTTTTTTAACTTTAGAGATGCTGTGCAGTGTGTCTAAAAACAGTTGGCAAAGGCAACAGGTCACAAATGTGAGACCTATTGGCTTTTTCAATGCTTGTTACAATTATCAGCGCCTTGAAAATACAGATGTGTTGATGGATTAAGCTATGCTATAAATTTGTTTTTCTGGTAGGTAGCTGCTAAAATGGTTGGTTGGTTAATGGGAATGCTATTTTTGGTGGTAAATCATTTTCAGGTGTGCTAATAGCATCAGAAAATGCTTATTTTGCTTCAGCTAATACCAAACAGTTATTTGCTGCTAACAACTTTCCATGTAATATTTAGTTAATAGAATTTGTAGGTGTGCGGAGAGCATCTAATTTGTTGACCTTTGTTTTTCCGGTTCTGTTACTGATTTTTTGGCTGATAATCCATCTGATTGTTTCACTTCTTTCATTACTAGTCAGACTTTGTTCTCATACACCACCAGGGAGATATGCCAGAGCCGAACTGGGAACCCAAATCAGCCCTGGCAAGTTTCTCGGACCAGCCCCTAGGGAAGCGGTGCCCACCCCCGGGAGGCTGTAAACGCTTGCTTGCTGCTTTTGTTACTGGGAGTTGATATTGCAACATAGCTGCACAACCAGTGCCCAGTTTGATAACCAGCCCCCACTGCTGCAAAACTGGCCCCCACCCTTCCAGCCTCCCGGGCAAACGCCCAATGCCCGGTACAGCGAGTCCGGCCCTGAGCAACACTATAGTGAGATGCTCAGTGAATAATAATCTAGGTCTCCTGTTCTTGCTCCGCTGGAGCAGATTCTCACATGCACAGATGGACACCTCTCTCCATGTTTCTTAACTTTTCATAGTAAATGTTTTCAACTAAAACAACAAAATTAGGGCCATAATATTAAGACAGGCAATAAAATTATCGAAGTTTTAGCGGCAGAAAACTGCACCTAAAACAGCGATAATGGGCTTGATAATATGCTCTATGGAATTCCAATTGAAGCCCATGTTAGATGTCCTTCACATTTAACATGGGCTTCAATTGGAATTCCATAGAGCATATTATCAAGCCCATTATCACTGTTTTAGCTGCAGTTTTCTGACGCTAAAACTGCAATAATTTTATTGCCTGTCTTGATAATATGGCCCTTAGTCTTTTTGCAAATCTGTTGGAGGCCTTTATTTGGTTTGATGTAAAACTCCTCATATTTCCCTCTAGGTCAGCCACCTGCCTCATTTCCTGAAACATGCCAATATTATCTCTAGGAACATGACCAGTCAATTTTCCTAATATGTACATAACATAATTTAATGGTGTATATTGATTTATATACCTTTTGAAATATTTAGCAGGAACCACCCACCCACACCTATTGGAAAACTTAAACGGCAATTGTCGAACTGGACCAAACTCACAACTCTAAAAAAAGTCTTCCGTCACCCTGAATGACCTTAATCTGAAGGAAAAACTGTTTAAACTAAAGTACACTGTAACTGTAAAATACTTTACTCTAACTGTTTCCTAACTTACTAAGATGGCCGCTACAATGACATGGGCCACATACAAGCTCCATAGCCTGCAACCTAACTAGCCTCTTTGATAGATTTCTACAGGTATGGGCCATCGGGAGCCTCTGATGATCCCCACCTTAAAAATGTCATATCCATGGACATCATTTAGGGGTCGCCAGGAGTCACTGCTGCGACTCCTGACATGCCCCTTATGACACCTGGCAAAGCCTTTGTGAACCCTAGCGTAAGCAGTGGCACAATCATTGTCAGGAACATAAGCAACTCGTCCTTATGGACGTCAGTGGGGGCTTCACTCTCCTTGTTTTTTGTAAAACAAATTATTATACTAATAATGAATAACATTACAGTATTCGTTATTTCCCTAGCAGCTGAGGTAAGTTAAGAAAATGTTTTTAAATGTATGTATGTTGTGTGTGTGCTTGCAGTTTTGAGTGTGTTTATGTAAGAGAGTGTGTATTTGTGAATGTGTGTATGTGTAGGCAGAGTGTACGTGTAAGCATGTGTATGTGTGAGTGAAAGTAAAGGTCAAAGGGCATGTGAAGTCACTACCCTCGACATTTTGGTGAATTGATGTACATGGGCCTATCAGCAACACAAATTGCTCCCAAATGAAAGCACCACTTACAGACTTCTACGGCTCGTACAGAGAGAACAACAGAGCTCACAGATTGTCTCCTGGTACTAATGAATGTGCTTTGAGTAGCCATGAGTCAACTCAAACCTAGAAAGCTCTCATAAATGTAAAGACATGCATGGTATTGCAATAAAAAACAATACAGAACACCATCTCCGGAATATAAACCCACCTAAACAGAACGACAATTTAAACCTTCATAAAGAAAGTAGATACTTACCATACTGTAAATGCACCCTGAATTGAAAGTACAATAATCACAGCCCTTGAAATTACTACAAATGATGTCGATGTCCTACACAGGTTAGAATCTTGCTTTATATGGATCAGTACAGAAAGAGGGGTCCCCGAACAAAGGAAAAGCACAATAGGAATGACTTTTGGCAAAAATAACGAACATAAATATTCAACTTAGGAGTACATTTTTATTTAATCACAAGGCACTAACACTCATATTTAAGTGTAATGCATTACTTCATAAGTTCACAAATAGTAGTGCCCAATGAATAGGGGGGGGAGATGAAAGTGGTAGGAGGTAGTGCAAGGTAAGAAACATGAAGCAAGTCAAGCGTACTTATTCTCAAACAATAAGAATCTTCAGCAATGGCTTCAAGCGAGAGCCAGACTTAAGTACATCAAATGATTATGTAGTTCCAGCTTGTATGCTGACAGTCTTGGTCTTGACTGACGGATTGATTCCCTGTTTTTCAGAAGACCAACGGCTTCCTGGCGGCTTTACTCATTAGCTGTGAACATTGCCCATGAACAATTCTACCTTATATGTTTTTCACTCGAGGTTATTAAAATGGTTCCCCTATGACTACCGGACTACCGGGCTGTATGCACTGCCCTGATCTACGTGGGTGACCACACCCGCATGGAAACTTGCCCACCACCCTTTCCCGTCCTGATGAAGACCCACCTGTAAGGCCAACTTACCCTACGCTTATCCGGGTCGAAACGTAGATAACCGTCTCTCTTGCCAACTTCTATCCCTAGCACGAACTGTACTGCTAACTCTAGATGTTTGGTTGTCGGAATTACATAATCATTTGATGTACCTATGTCTGGCTCTCGCTTGAAGCCATTTCTGAAGATTCTTATTGTTTGAGAATAAGTATGCTTGACTTGCTTCACGTTCCTTACCTTGCACTACCTCCTACCACTTTCACCACCCCCCCTCTATTCGTTGGGCACTACTATTTGTGAACTTATGAACTAATGCATTGCACTTAAATATGAGTGTTAGTACCTTGTGATTAAATAACAATGTACTCCTAAGTTGAATATTTCTGTTCGTTATTTTTGCCAAAAATAATTCCTATTGTGCTTTCCCTTTGTTCTGGAACCCCTCTTTCTGTACTGCTACATACCCAGGTCCCAGCGACTTTCCTATGGGTTTACCCTTCTTTTTGTAACGTTATATGGATCAGGCCACTACATTTTTCTCATGGAAGTATCAGTACATCGGCGTTCATACCTCGTGCTACTTTAGGATCAAATGTTTTTTATTGACAAACAATGAGGCAAATCAAATACACAGCAAGTCGCCTACAACCCATTACGGGCCGGCCACGAAGATCCGATGTTTATCAAATTGGAAAGCCTGACACTTCAGAGTAGGCATCTTGAGGAGAGCAAAAATAATACACAGCATGTCGCCTATAACCATAGATGGGCTGGCCGCATATGGGGACAAGAGATAGAGGGCGTTCAGGTGCAATAAAAGAGAAAGAGATTGTCGGACAGCTGAAAGTAACGATGACCATAGTACAGTATTGCAGGGAGCATTGGAATGCTTTGCATGTCAAGAAAAACATTAAAACAAAGAGAAAACACATTTAAGGTTGAACAAAACCTGCACCCACCCCCACCCCACCCTTTCCCCTTCCGGCTAGACCATGTAAGGTATGCTAGTTTCCAATTTTAAATTGCTCTGGGACGGAGAAAAAAGGAATCATGGCAGCCCGACTTCTCCCTGTGCGGGAGGCAATAGTCTAAGAATACGTAAATACACCAGGCAGGACAATTACCTGAACTCTTTGGACAGGATGGTAATAAATGGGGACCATATTTTTGCGTATGTAGTGGAGTCAGCATTGGAGGCCATCGATATTCTTTCCATATCCAACAAGGACCAAAGCTGTTGAAGCCCTTGTCTATGATCAGGAACTTTGTCCAAACCTTAGTTAATCAAAAGTAACCTGTGTGCAGCGTTAAGGGCCAAAGCTATCTGTTGGCCTCTAGTGGATCAGAGTGGGTATGTGAGCGCGTTGGAGAGTCCTCAGAATATGTACGCAGGGAATCGGGAGAGCCCAGTATTGAAAGCGCTATCTATATCTGCTAATATCGGATCCCAAAATCATGTGAGAATGGGGCTGTTCCACAAGAGGTGTATCAGGGTTCCGGGGTTACAATAACCTCACAAGCACTGACCATCGCACAGATCATTCAATTTCTGTATGCGTACTGGAGGGGTAGTACCAATATGAGCTAATTTTATATGCTGTTTCAGTGTGTCCTACGTTATATACCGTGTGATGCGTCCTATAAAATATATCTCCCCACTCCTTGTCCGTAAGACTGCGCCCAAGTTCTGCCTCCCAGCAGAGCTGGCCAGGAGTCCTTTAATTGAGGAAAGCTCTCGTCAAGTGGCAATACATATGTTTCTTGTCATCTTCTTTGAGGAGCAGCCACTTCTCGAAAGCAGGCATAGGTCTGCAAGCTCTCGGCGCGCCTCTGTATGGAGCAGCCAATGGGTCAGCTGAGTGTGAGTATACCTATTTTGTTCTGACAGGGAGTAATGGCATTTGAGTTGGTCAAAGAGGATAAGACCAATCTGTTATGTTATGTTATGTTATTTATTACTTGTAAAGCGCACATACGCCCAAGGGCTTCTTGGCGCTGAGGAGAGAATCAAAACATAACAATGCACAAAAAAAATAAAATCACTATTTCAAATAGGCCTGAGAACAGGGCATCCCACCCGCTTACAACCGCCCTCTAGCCAGCGCTTGGCGATACCAGGTGACAGACCGGGTGGGAACTGTGGGTACGCAAACAGAGGAGTCATCGCGGAGGGGAAAGACGAGAGCCCGGCGCTCACCACCACCTTGTCCCATATTTTCAGTGTAGAGCTGGTGACAGCAGACGAAAACAGATCTCAGGAACTATGGATGCTGGGGAACCTGACCTTGCATCATATGTTTGTATCCCGCAACTGTTTGTTCCATGAAGACCCAATGCTTTTCCATCATAGAGTGGATCCATTCAATCAGATGACACAGCTGGGCTGCTTGGTAGTATCGCAAGACATTAGGAACCGCTAGACCCCCCCTCCTGTTTGGAGCGTTGTAACAATCGTTTTTAGAGTCTGGGTTTTGTCTTTCCTTTCTCAAGATAAATCGTGTGAATTCCCTTTGTAACTGGCGAAGCTTTCCCGGGGGTGATGGGAGGTTGGGGAGGTGGTGGTTTGAGAGTGGGAGCGTCTGAAAAATGAAAAGAGCCTGGGGCAGGACGTTAATTTTTACTGCGGCTACTCTACCCAGACAGGAGAGAGGAAGGTGCCTCCCATGATCTAAGTCTTTGCAGAATGTGGTCCAGAGTCTGGAGTAATTGGTCTGTGTAGTTTTTATGAGACTCCGATACTACACTAATCCCAGATAGGGGAGGTTGGATTCCACCCACTGGAAATCAAAACAGGCTGTGAAGTAAGGCGCAACGTTTGGGGGTCAGTAAAGGAACTTTGGAGGTGCACTGAGGCCCAGGAGACAAGAAGGGCCAACACCGAGACCGAGGCTCCGCCCCCTTTTCACCAGGGCTTTCAAAAACTGCTTGCGCTTCGCCTGTGAAGTAAGGCGCAACGTTTGGGGGTCAGTAAAGGAACTTTATAGGTGCACTGAGGCCCAGGAGACCGCAGGGCCAACACCGAGGCCGAGGCTCCGCCCCCTTTTCACCGGGGCTTTCAAAAACTGCTCGCGCCTCCCGCTTCGCGGGAGACGCTTCGCCTGTGAAGTAAGGCGCAACGTTTGGGGGTCAGTAAAGGAACTTTGGAGGTGCACTGAGGCCCAGGAGACCGCAGGGCCAACACCGAAAACAGGCGCGAATAGTATGCTCTACGTCCAGGCAAGTGGTAAGGTTTAGTATTTGTGATTTGGACGGATTTATCTTGAAAGCCTCCAGCTCCACAATCATAGCTGTAAGTGAGGAAAGAGTTCTAGTATTGGAGAATTTGATATTGTCTGCATAGAAACTAACCGAGTGTTGGTCCGCCCCGAATGGGATACCAGTGGAGCTGGGGTCATCTCGCAGCCTCTGTGCAAAGGGTTCCATGTGTAAAGCGAAAAGGAGTGGGGAAAGCACTGCCTCGTGCCCCTTTCCACTAAAAATCTGCTAGAGCACACACCATTGAACTGAACCACTACACTTGGAGTGCTGTAGATGCTATAGATACAATTCACAAAACTCTCCCCCAACCCGAAGCGCCAAAGGATTGTGTACAGGTAAGGCCAGTGCACTCGGTCAAATCCCTTCTCTGCATCAATGGCTAATAAAAGAGCCTCTTCCCGAGAGCGCTGGACTTTATCAATGAGGTGGCACACCTGCTTGTTGTTGTTTTCGCATTGTCGAGAGGGAATAAAGCCTGCCTATACAGGATCATCAAGGTCCAGCATCAGGGAATTCAGGCGGGGAGCCAGTATGCTACAAAAGAGCTTCACATCCACATTAAGCATGGAGATTGGGCAGTATGAGCTGCACAGCTTGGGTCCTTCCTGGGTTTTGGCATCACTGAGATGGAGGCTTGTAGCATAGATTCCGTCAGAGTACTGGTTACTGCGAAGGAGTTAAAAAGGTGAGTAAGCAGGGGGGCCAAGTCGTTGCAAAACGTATCATAAAAAATGGCGCTAAAGCCATCTGGGCCCGGTTATTTAATTGGCTGCAGCCTAGCAATTGCAGAGATCACCTCTTCTACTCTAATAGGCTGGTCGAGGGACTCAGATTCGGGTGGTGGTAGAGGGTTAATTGCAGCGAACTGTACATAGGATTGGGGACCCGATGAGGATGCGTGCTCCCCTGTTTATAAGTTAGCATAAAGCACCCAGAATTCAGCCGCAATGGCTAAGGCTTCAGATACCGCTATGCCTGTGTGTGTTTGGATGGTCTTCACTGCGTTTGCGTGTTGTTTACTGCATAAGCAATGGGCTAGCATCTGACCCCCATTGTTAGACCCTATGTAACATTTATGCTTGAGGCAAAGCATTGCGTATTCAGCTCGGTCTTGATCAAGGCGTTTGAGCTGATGCATCACCGGCTCCAGTTTGCTCCATATTCTAGGAGCCCCAGTGCATTTGTGAATGGATTCTAGTTCTAATACTGACTTTTCCAACACCTCCCGTTTATCTTTCCAAGTCTTGTTTTCATGGGCAGCTTTTGCTATCACAGCACCTCAATCAACCAGTTTGAGGGTTTCCCAAATGGAGGAGAGGGGGACCTTGCTCTTGTTGTTGATGGTCAAGTAGTCAGTGATTGTCTGTCGGATCGAAGATACCACGTCTGGAGAATGCAACACTATTTCACGTAACCTTCAAGGTAGCTGTTGGGAGGAGGGGAGGTGTCTTTAGAGTGAGAGTGATTGCCGCGTGCACTGATAGGGAGTGGGGCTCCATAGAAGATGCTGGTATTCTTGCTGATGCTTAGGGAGAAGCTAGGAGATGATCTAAGCATGCATAGGTTTTATGCACCCCAGAATAGAACGTGTAGTCCCGATCATCGGGGTGTTGTAAACGGCATACATCGCATAGCCCACAGTCTGCTAGCCATGCCAATCCCTCAGGAGAGAGAGCCCAGAGTGTCAAGTCCACTGCCCCAAGTGGTCCAGCTCCCTGTCCATGACTATGTTAAAGTCTCCTCCCACCAAAGCTGCCTGGTCTGGGGACTCTAGGAACCTGGCAAGACCATCAGTAATAAAGGTCTTCTGTTGTTCATTGGGAGCGTAGAGTGAGGCCATTGTTAAGTGGAATGTGCCTATTTGAACCTGGACAGCTAACAAACGGCCCTTAATCTCCTGACAGGTACCCAGAATCGCCCCTTGAAATTATCTGGAGAACAGGATTTCCATTCCCCCTTTCCCCATACCAACAACCAGAATTGGTGAGGGAATCTCTTTGAGTGCATTCTGAAAGTGTCATGTCCGAGCAGATGCATCTCGAGAAGCATACAGATATCTCCTTGTGCATGGCCTAAAAAAGACAGAACTGCTGACCTCTTGTTGTTAAGGCCTTTTACGTTAAGACTAAGTAGTTTTAACTCCATGTTCCGAGGTGTAGACAGGACTAAGCAAATGTAGTATGGTGGCGTAACAGACTAGATGTGCAGTGTATAGAGACCAGACAAGTAAGAAACGGCCATAGCTGCTCGGTGGTGTGCCGTCTCTCCCACATGTAGTCAGTCGGAAGAAGATCCCCCTAACTAAACCCCAAAACCACAACATAAAGCAAGAAATAAGAGTAAACATATTGTCCAGAAATTCTTTTATGACTTGGATGTCCAGGTCCGTGGGGGCAACCAAGGCACAGCGAGCCAACTTTTAAACAAAGTAAATTGGCACTCTTGCTCCCACCCATATGATAGTATCCCTTTTGCCACTGCACAGTACCTTATGCGGGGGGTTCGCCATCAGGCTTGCTTTTGCCAGAGAGGAAACGCAGGACTTCTGACCATTCCCTGGCCATAGTGGCCAAGTCTGGGCAGTGAGGCATAGGTCTCGGGCCCGCCTGAAACCCCGTTTGAGCCTGCCCAGGATTATCTCATCTGTTAAGGGATGTTGGGAGTATGGGTCAGGAATTTGGAGCTGAGAATTTTACAGGCCTCTGTGAGGGAACGCAACTGGTAGGATTTGCCGTTCAACTGGAAGATGTGGCAAAAAGGATTGCCCCAAAAGTATGAGATGCCTTGAGAGCGTGGATGGCGAGTGACAGGCCGGAATTCATTCCACTTCAGAAGGGGCCACCAGATCCTGGAATAGCTGGAGTGAGTGGCCCTGGAATTGCGTAGTCTGGTCGTATCTGTTTGCCCTGAGGATCGCCTCTTTTTTTTTGAAGTAGTATAAATACAAACTAAGATATCTGAATGTGGGTGAGGTGGTGCTGGTGGGGTCCGACTCTGTGACATCGGTCTACCTTGGTGCTGTTCGGTGTACTGTCTCCTAGAATGTTTCTGAGTAGGGCCTGGACATGGCCCTCGATGTCGATGCCTTCTGTGCCCATAGGGACTCCCCTGATGCGAATGTTATGCCTTCTTGATCTGTTTTCCAGGACCTCAGCGTGGGTATGGAGATTTAATTGCTGGTCCTGCAAGCAATGATTTCCTACTGAATGGATTCGACTTCCGTGTATCTATATAGGGAGCTCTCCTCCAGTGCCACCACTCTCCCCGCCTCATCGATGTCTCAACACACTTCCCGGAGCTCCGCCGTAAGATCTTTTTTAACCATCTGTAGATTTTCACGCAGAGAGGCGAACAACGCCTCCAGAAATTCACGGGTCACTGAGCTCTCAGGATTGTCGCCTTCTCCCGTATGATTGGAGTCCTCTGCGGGCGGTTTTTCCAGCTGAGGATCCATCGTGTTTTTAAGTATCTTTCACAGAACTGTCTTTCTTGCCTTTCATTGTAGCCATGGCTCCCTCACCCTAGACCCAGGGGTCTAAAAATGCAGAGTCCCGGAGGGAGACTCTGCACTCACGGCCAGCATACTCTGCACAGAAGCAGTCTTGGGGTGTGAGAATGCCTTTCAATGTCCTACCCCTGGTCACACCCCAATAAGAAGTGCAAAATCGAAAACCCAGAGGGGGCTCTGAGGAATGCCCCGAGCGGGCCCCTGCCAGGGCGATGAGAGCGTGGAGGCCCCCGTTGCGGGTATAAACCAGTGTTCCTGCCTGCCTGCAGGACACAGGTGGCAGGCCAGCAAAATCAATGCTCCCCTATGGCAAGTTGGTATCCAGTGCGATGGCCCCAGAGTGCCTGGCTCCAGCGCCGAAGTGCAGTAGCTGCCAGTCTCCCCCAGATCCCACCAAGCATTGAAAAAGTCAGGCCGCAGGAGTGGGAGTGGCTGGAGTGCAAGGAAGGGGAGGCAGGGCGGTCCGCAGTCCAAGGTGTGCATATGATGTGCACAACTCACAGAGGCAGGCCCCTTCAAAAGGGAGGGCACTTATGCTGTCTTCAAGCCACCAAGGCTCACCAATGGGTCGTGCAGATGACCAGGGTTCCTCCTGGCCAGTGCTGTCTCTCCGCGGTCAGGGACAGTGTGCAGTATTGCCGCTCTTGTCCGGCCGCCCTCCAGCAGCATGTGGATCCTCCACCAGAGCCCAGGGGGTGCTGTAAAATTAGAATCACAGGGAGGTAGTTCCAGGGGGAGCAGGCTGGAGAGTACATCAAAACTTAAGTAAGGCACACTCACCGTCGGCTCCTCGGGTCACAAAGGCAGTCCCTCAACAAGGAGCAGGCCCAGCAATGCTTTACCGCTTTCAGTGGCCCAGGGAAATCCAGTCTGCAACGTAGGGCCTCCCGGGTCGATGACGAGGACGGACCACGCCCGTCCCCGCACTGCTGCAGTGTTCAAGGCCAGGGCGCACACCACGCTCCGGCCGGCCAGCAACCACAGCCCTCTCCAGGTGCGGCCCAGGGCTCAGCTGAAGTCGGGCTCAGGTCTCACCGGCAGCTCCAATACCGGTGCCCTCCAGTCACCAGGGTAGCAGGCCCCTGCCTACAAAAGTGAGCTGTCTCCTTCCGGTGAGCCCCTACCAGAGGGCTGCCTCCGTCTCTGCACTTCGGCATGCTCGCTCGACCGCGTTGTGGCCCGTCCAAGCTGCAGGTCGGGTCTCTCAGCCCTGGTATTCGGACGTCCCTCGAGCGCCGACCAGCTGCCAGAAGTACCGGGCAGTCCCCGAAGCTCTTTAAGGGGCCCCCAGCTGAGGATCCAGCTGGGGGGTGCAGCGTTTATGGGTGCTTTTCCGGGCCAGGATGGAGCGCAAAGAAAATACGTCCACTCATTCCGCCATCTTGGCCATGTCCCCCTCATGCTACTTTATACAACTTGCATTTAGTTGTAGAGTTTCTGCTCCATAATGACAAATTAAGAAGGTTCAATAGTTTATGTTAAAACGTCCGAGTAGTTATAGTAATAAATCGTTCTTAGTAGTTTTTAGAAAATTCAGGAGATCTAAGAGTGGCCTCAACTGTGTACACTACCTTACAAATAACCAGAAAAAACATCTAGAGATTATATTTTAACTGTTGTAACAATAATATGAATTATCTCATTTACAGCACTGTTGTGGTGCTGTGATAAACACATTTTACTATTATACTACGCAGTTGCAAAAATCATATTCAGGTTTCTTTAGAAATACCGGAGTTTTTGGAAAAACGAATTAGAAAGTGTTCACATATGGAAAAGTGACACAAAAGAAAGCTAGACTAAGCCCAAATGAACAGAAAACTGAGACCTGCAGCTGCATGTAAACCCATTTAGATTTTTATTCCACCACGATTAAGCATGCGCTAAGTAGCAATATACACTGACTGATTTGTTTAGTAGTGTTAGTTAACCATAGCTTCTTCAGGGGGCAACGGTGGGCTGTTGGGTAGTGAACTATGGGCCAGATGAAGGTAAATTTAATTTAGCGAGTCCTTAATAGTGATTTTTACCGAATCGCCATTAAGGACTCGCCAAGCCTTTACATTTCTAGATCGAACAGCTGTTTTTGCACATTGTACTCTATATTGATTTGTAGTGTGTCTACTGATGCACATTACATTCTTAATTGCTATTAACCCAAGCAGAATTGCTTGAGCGCAAATGTATGCAATTGTAAACTATGAAAGGGCCCTGCCTGGTAAAGGCTGACGTTTGGCCTTTCGTGATGCACAGCCGCCCTCCATTCCTCTCTGTCACCTTTTTACCTGCTGGTTGTTGTCTTACACCGTGTAAACGACAGACATTGAATACCCACCCTGACCATCAGATCAGCTGCTGGCTTTGGTCTTATAGCCGGAGTGCTGCACAAACTCTCCTGAAGTTTTTCCCTGTAAGCAACGCAGTGCTATTTTTTTAACAGGAAGACTAGTCACAAGCCCTCTATTTCTGAGTATAGCCCCATCTCAGTCTCATGCTTGTCTGCCTTAATCCTTCTTATTGTATTTCTGCAATTGGCTGATACCTCATTTCATAGGTCATAACCTCTCCTCTTTAAAATCCTATTCCTGTTAACTAATATTATCAGACTAGGAACAGCAATAAATGCATGCAATTGTTTTCTTGAGCGTACATGACTGTTCACAATAACCACAGGATTAAGCGCTAACCTTGGGTTCGGGGTTAGCATGCTACTTGCCATAAAGTGATTCAATGTCTCGTCAGGGGTAATAAGCACTATATAAACACAATTTCAATTTGATAATCTTTAGATTTTGGTCTCCAGTTGCACTGTAGCCCTGCACCTAGACTATTCAAATGTTCTCTTTGCATGACTGTCACTGGGTATCTATTTCAGCTCCAGAGAGTGTAAAGTGCTTCTCTGCACCTTCTAATTGATGTCAAAAATTAGGACAACACGAATCCCTAAGGATGATCAGTGAATTACCTATCATTACCTGTCCACCAAACTCGTAATCAGCCCCTTATTTTTCTTTGGTCAATAATAAATCGTGCCTCAGGGCTTACACCTACTCTTCAGTGCTCGCTGCTGTCTAGTTAGGTTTGCGTTTTACACAGTGCTACGTACATACATACATGGGAAGTGCCACGTCTCCAATGATGAAGGTCCCAGACTTTAAACTGGGTGGGTACTGTGCTCGGAGACTTTCTTTCCCAAAAGACAAGGAGCAATACGTCTCTAACCTTCAGCTACTCCTCAGTGCCTACATTGCTAAACAGCACTTCAGTCAATCAGTCTTTTTGCTGTAGGCATAGATGTTTTTCACATACTGTTCGTAAGGTAGTTTGTCAGTGCATGTCGTGGCAAGTACCTTAAATGAAAACAAGGTTTGCTACTGTGAGGTGAACATAATCTGGATTCGATTGATGATGCATGCTGGAGTTAATGCTTGCGGTTGCAGTGAGAATGCAGCCCATATTGGAAAGGGAAGACAACCTGTTATAGATTCCACATGTATGGCGATCAGCCTGTAGTCCTGCTTACTTGTAGAATAGTCAGACAATTGTGGCGTGGCTGAGCTCCTCGCTCAGAAAACTGCGATCAGATGTCTTGGTTGATGCGAGAATATGATTATGCCTCCTCGTCAGATGTGAAGCCAATTTGTCAAATTTCTTGAATGGTTTTAGACAAATTTTTCTAAAGATTTGGGTTATAACATTTTTGGGTTTATAACCTCAAAAATGTAGATTAATTATAGTAATTAGCTTAAAGCATTGGCAAAGCAGTTCTGCTTCTTCCGACACTTGTATAATTTCTTCTACTCGGTGTGTATCGCTTCATGTCTATGTCAAGTGCGGAAACTTATGATGACTCCCCGGGGGTTGAAATTATAATGCAGGGACTCTTTAGTTGAGCTATAAACAAAGCCTGTGCTCTCGGTTGACTCATCATGTGTCAGCATTATATCTCAGAACCCTGAAATTGCTCAGAAATTGTTTAGCCTCTCGATGCAGGACTCCTTAGAACACTCTTTGTTTAGGTGAGTCTGAACTCGGCGACTCAAAATCTAGATAGAACAAGTATTAGCCGTGCCAATAGGTCTGACTCTAAAGGAATGTTCTATGGTAATGTGAAACATTGCAAGTTAATAGTGTATCTCCCAGAATATGCACTACCACAGGTGGAGGGAGATCTTTCTCCTTCCTTGCTCCGTCGCTCTGGAATAAACTACCCTTACACCTACGCACCATTAGTGATCACAACTGTTTTCATAGGAATTTAAAGACATGGTTGTTTGACATCTAATAGCATTGAAGTCTTATCCTCTCAGAGACATCCTCCAGCGCCATGAGACTCTTGAGTGATATACACGCTCAATAAATGTTTATGATTTGATTTGAATAGCATGGGAATATATATGTATTTCTGTGTAAGCAACTAACTATAGGATAATATTGGCGCTGGTTAAAAGGTCAAGTGACAGTTGCACTGTCCAGCCAAACCTGAAAATCCTTGTAGGTTAATGACTGCCCACCTCGCATCTGTGCTGCTGCCAGAGAAAAACAACACATATTATCTAGTTATCTTAGACACTTTAATAGCATTCCAATGTCATGTGTGTGCCCCTAAAGGTTCAAGCATACACAGTGGATAAATAAACAAAATGACCACAGTTGTGCTGAGGGTAAGAACTTTTTAGGTCGAGCCTGTAGCAGCTCGCATGCGCTGTCTGGCGAGACTTTTGGTGGCGGGCTTTGAAAACCTCACCACACACGTATGCGTGTGTTTTGTTTTTAGTTACAGGCTATTTGGCTTTGCGTGCGTCTTTCTAAGAAAGACAGCATGCAATTGGGCAAAGGCGGGTCCATGTCCCGCCTATGCTCCGCCCACGGCCTATTGCTTGTGGTTACCCGCACGGCAACATCTGTTTTGAATTATCGTGCCCAGACATGGACGCGATAATTGAAAACAGATAGCTCGCTGTGGTGCACGCGCGCGCACCACTCGCGGGCTTGTTTATTATGTCTACAAAATTAGCGACATTTGCATTACAGAAAATTCGCTGCATTTCGTGAATTTGGCATATGCATTTTTTCTGGTTCAGGCAGAAAAAGCTATGTGGCAGAGTCAGTGTGTAAACAGAATATGTCTCACTGGATCCCAGTTCTCAGCCAGTCCCAGCCATGTCCCGAGAGACATTTTAATCCAAGGTCGAATTTCAGGTTTAGTTTCCAAGGGAGATACAGTAACTTGAATTCTATGAAATTTCGCCTAATTTTGCTTATGTTACCGTAATTTTTCACATTCTGTTAAAAAGAGTATTTGCAATTTTGCACAGCTCTTTAACACAAGGCTTAAATCAAGCAGACTAATGATACATCTGGGCGGATGTGTGAAAAGTCCTCAAGCAGGAATAACTCTAGGTATTACATCCACCTCCAAATTCCTAAGGCAGGAAGTGACATCAACCTTATGAAGAAGGAGTCATTCCGGTAGTCCTTGGGCCAGCACCACCCCTTCTTGATGGCTTCTTTCGCATCGGTATCGAAGCGTAGCTTGCCCTCTCCTTGTCACATTTCAAAGTGACATCTTGGCTTCCAAGTTGGGTGGTCACAAATGTTTAATGAGGCAAGAAAGAGTTTGGTTGTGGTCCGCTGTATATAAATCATCATTGTTGTGTTTTTTTGTTAGGTTCAGCTCTTTGGAGTCCGGGTTTTACCAAAATGTGTTTTGGAGGTGACTCCCTTCTGCTTTAACGACATCTGACTGTCTTAATTTACAGACACCACCATGTCACGCATAGGTGTTTAGACTATCACACCAGCTACACAACCCTCCCTCTATCTGCAGTGCCATCAGCGCAGCTCTCTTTTGGGTAAACACGGCCCTGTTTGTGGCTCATGAGAAGGCTGAATATGCTACTTTTGTAAGGATGGAGCCAAAGGGGGAGGGTGGGGAGCAGGGAGGTGTCCATGAGTCTGGGCCCCTCAGGGCATCAGGGCGACCAGAGGTCTCACTTGTGCGACGTTTTCTCAGCTGCTTTTGGCCACATAACTAGAGATGGCACTATTCCGGACACCACCTGACGTGTGTGGACACAGCAGGCCTCTTCTGCGAGGTCATACCAAAACCTCTCCTAGCCTTGGGAAACATGTAAAGATGTTAGGCCCCAGCCGACCGGCCGGTGCCCTAGAAATGTGTTTGTATTAAATAAATATAGACAATAATAAACCCTTTTGGCCTGCTTTTTGTTATTGAGGTTTTTTTTAATGAGTTACATCCGGGCTGATTTTACCTGCATACTCCTCAGAGCCGGGGGGGGGGGGAGGGCGGAGGAGGTTTGTGTTTTGTGTGTGTGTTGGGGGGGTGGGGCGTGGTTTTACATTGAAAATTGTTGGACCAGTGCTTTTCCATTCACTCAACCTCCAGACTCCACAATCAACTGCAGCTCTCTCAAGTAATCGAAAGGTGTCATGCACCTCAAAGAATACATTAAAGCATGGCACACACCCTCACCCTTTCTGACTGCACGCTCACAGGACTCGTAAAAGTTGGAAAAGTCACACATACCCGATGCCCAGCAGCTCACCCTTTCTAGTTCCTGGAGGCCCTGACAAAGCATATATTAGAACAAGCATTGGCATAGCCAATAGGTCTCGCCTTTCGGGCCTTATAAGCATTTAATTATGCAGCACAATATCCTTGGTGCAACATCAACTGTTCGATAGCTAAACACTTATAAGGTCCCAAAGGCGAGACCTATTGGCTATGCTAATGCTTGTTTTGTTGATAGACACACCTTCTGCCCAATCAAAACATGCACTGCTGATTCCTAACATGTGGGCAGAGCCAAAGTCCCTCTCTATTAATGCTCACATAAATATCCGACAACAGCTGTGGTGACATGCCAAACCATAAAAGTCATCGAGGAACCAACCGAAAACGAGAAGGGACTAGGACTAGAAATCTTTGGAAAGGAGCTAAGTTTTCAATTCCTTTTAAAATGTAAATGAATAATGTTCGGACTGAGTGGCAGTCCAGATTTCAGCAGCCTCCATCAACCTGCGAAGAGAATGTAGAGTGGGGGTATTCTGGTCAAAAACTGGGAACACATCATGGCTCACCTGTTCTCAACCACAGCTGGCCAAGACACAATGAATAATGATGACTGTGAGCTACAATATGAGATACAGAACCTTAAAAAGATGGGGATATCATGTTATTAACTAAGAGTGGGGCCTCCCTTCGAAATACACTTGAAAACAATCATTAGAAATCTTTGTTTTGCCATGTTAAAATATTTTGTGATATGTTTACACAGAACTGTAATACACAAGACCACATGGGTAGGCCCTGGCATTTACTGGAGCCCTAATTGTGAAGGAGAGCTGTATTTCAGGAGACGTTGGCAACACCTGTGCAGCTCTGCGAGAGACACTTTGGTCTTTTGTTTGCTGTCATGCAAGTACTCATTTGCTCATAGACTTTGGATACTTTACTAGACTATTAACCTGTGTGGGCATGGACATTTTGAGCATGAGATGGACCATGTGGGGATATAGCCAGAGCTTTGATTGTGAAGGAGAGTTGCACTTGAGGTGAAGATGGCAGTGCCTATGCCCCTCTGGAAGGTCCACCTACTTTGGGTGTTGACCTCTGTCATTTCTTTTACCCCTGTGAGCTGCATCCCTCATCTATGACTGCTTTTACGGCCTGCGTGCTACACCCCCTTATGGTCTCCTCGCCATGACTATCCTTCAATTCAGTTGCTTTGCCCAGCCACCTAGGTGCCTGTCCCTCACGCATGCCTTTCTACCGAGGTGGCCTCCTTAATCCAATCACAGCATTGCATCTTCTGATGTACTCATGATCATTAAACAAAGCTGCAGATAATTATTTAAGGAAATTAAATTCTAGCCCCATAGCTCAACCTTTTGCATGACTTGGACAAGTCCAGGGAGGCTGTGAGGTAGGAGACATGTGATAATGGTGGACATTGTTGAGTGGTCACTCAAATATGAACATTTGTTGTTTCCAGTTAAAGGAAGATCAGAAATCTTTCATTATGTAGGGGTTGACTAGGATGTACTTGTTTTAACAGAACATGGAAAGTCTAAATAAAGTTAATAAAATGCCTCTGCATCAATATTTTTGAGAAATTCAGTCATTTTTCCCTCCAACATCAGCTTGTGACTTTCTTAAAACGTACACATTTTGCTACCAAATAATGCTGTTTGTTTTGGATAACAAAAACAAAAGCATTGTAATTTTTTATAACACACAAAACTTTTGCCCCAAAAGATAAGATTTTTATAGTTAGGAAATATAAATTGGTCCTTAAACATTATTGTGTCATTTTAATCAAGGTCACAGACTGAAAGATTCTGTATTAAGAGTTCTGCATTAAGTCTGGGTTGGGCAATATCATAGCCCATGACTGCCGGAGGCACTAGATGCTATGAAGCAGTTCACAGTGACTGCTAGTGAGGGGCACTTCAATTGGAGGCGACACCAGCACATTATCTCTCTGTGTGTGATCGGCTATCTATGGGGGATTTGTGTACTACAGATCCAACCTACACTGACAATCGCATAGGGTTTGAGTGAAGGGTGTACCTCTGGCAGATCATCTTACTCTTGCAAGCCCACACTACACCCACCTCCATTAGGGCCCCGCTGCTGACACTTAGGGGCCCATTAGGATGGCGGGCGGATTGCCCCCGCCAGGCAGGCGGTAGCCACCGCCGGCCTGGCGGGGTCAATCCGCCCGCCATCCTGACTAAAAACACCCCCGCCATATTATCATGGCATGGTTGGCCGCGGCGGACGGAAAGACCGTCCGCCGCTTTTCTGCCCCGGTCGCCTTGCGGCCGGGGCGGAAAAGGGTTTATATGGTGGCGGTGTCTATTAGACACCGCCAGCCATATTAGGATAGGCATTTGGGAATGCCTTTCCGTGTTGGCAATGCCGCCACGGAAAGGCATGCGGAGTCCCCTGCGGGGGCCTGTTGCGGACCCCCAGGGACTCCGTGGGGGTGGTGGGTGCACATGGGGGGTACCTATGGTACCCCCCTGCATTTCAATGCACAACATGACAGGCACCTCGCGGTGCCTGTCATGTTGTGCATTGAAATGCACAACATGCATTTTTAGCATTGCGGCGGGCGGTGCTTTTAGCACCGCCCGCCGCAATGCTAAAAATGCGGGAAGCGCCCGCCACTGTGGCGGGCGCATCTTAATATGTAAAACGGGACCCCCGCCCTTATGGCGGGTGGTCTGCCCGTCATCCTAATGGACCCCTTAAACTATTAAAAACAATATATAGCTTCAAGGATAAGGAAGGACTGTCAGATGGGTAAAGCCTTCACCTATCAAGGCATCAATGGTCTGTAATTCACTGCCTTTGGAAATTAGGCATAACTCTAAAGTTCTGGTCTTTATCAGGCAACTAAAGACCTGGATTTTTAAGCACGTGCAAGGCAATCAGGGTGGGCCATTAAGTGTCTGTAATAAGTGGCCGAATACTTTATGGTAATCATGAGGGCCACATAAAAGTATACATACAGAAATAAATGCAATTGCACAGCATTCATAAAAAAAAGGAATTGGTAAGGCAAATGATGTTCTGACTTCACCTCCAGATCTGCCTTTGGGGGATGAGCATACATTTATCTATTTTTTGACAAATGGCCCATTCAGACCTAAATTAACAGATTAGTATACATTAAGGGGACGATTAAAATGTTGGTTGGAAAGCCTCCGACCGCTAGTCAGAAACTTTCCGACTGCGGTCAGAGGCTTTGCGACTGACACGGTCAGTTTGCAGTCCGACCACCCGATTACGATGTCAGCGGTCAGAACGTAAACCGGCAGGACATTCTGACTCGGTTCTGACCGGCTCCCAGAGTCTTCCAGCCGGTAGGAACCGCACCTTAATCCCCTATGGACAGTGTTTCCCCATCGGGATTACGATGTCGGTTTCCCACAGCCTTTCCGTGCCGGCCTTTCAGACACTGAAAGACTATTAGAATGTGGCTTTGGGGGCCCTTAGCAGGACCCCCTTGCCTCTGCGGTCTACGGTTGGTGATCGATGAGGTACCTAGGGTACCCCCCTGTAAATACCTGGACTTACATGACCATTGCGCGCTGCAGAATCTATTGCCGCATTGCTGTTTTAATTATTTTAATATTAATCTACTCTACTGCGCACTCGCGCTGTCAATCTTGGCGCTAGGCGCTACCTCTCTCATAGCGTGTTAGTACCACTCTTACCCGCACTATAATTGTGACCTCATTCCGCCCTTTGCGGGAATTCGAGCGCTTCAGGGCACCTTAGGGCTCCTGGGGACATCGCGTTGCGGTGTTGGTAGCCGCCATCTTGGGTGAGTGAGGGAACCAGGGAGTGCCGAATTGCTGGCGCCATCTTGGTTGGGGGCTAGTGATCGCAGTACAGGACTCTTGCGTATACGGCTATATATGATGGACGCCCCTAAAGCGCGCAGCGTAGGCGCGCAGCGGGCGCGCCGGTGGCGCGCCGGAGGTGCGCCAGAGGTAAGCCCGTTTGCGCCCGTTTGTGCACAGGATGCGCCGGGCGCCAAGAGCTCTGCCTCTCGGAACCAAGATGTAGCTTTTTACTCTTATTCCCGCGATGAACTTTTAAGCCTTAATCTCGGTTCTCTTAGTAACCGAAAGTATAATATCACCAGTAAGCACCCAGTTGCCTTGTCCTGTGGTCTGTTGAACGTGAGATCTCTCATCAAACACTGTGAAGAAATTGCGTTACTTATCGAGTCTTACCATCTAGACGTGCTCTTCATGACAGAGACTTGGACAACACCGACTAGCTCGGTGGAACTGGGGACAGCTTGTCCCCTGGCTTCAAAATAATGCATAATCCCAGGGTGGGAGCCAGAAGAGGTGGAACTGGATTAATTTTTAGGCAGACTCTTGACGTCTCCCAGCATATCATTATATTTTATTATTATATCATCAAGGCAATCGTTGGGTGCGAAACATTGGGTTTTTCCATCAAGGATCAAGGAGGCGTGCTATTCACGGGTCTATTATGTTATAGACCCCCGGCTAGTTCGTTATATGTTGTACCTGAGCTCATAGACTTAATATACGATCTCTCCCACTCCCACACAAAGTTGATGGTGTTAGGGGATTTCAATCTTTGGTCAGAGGGACCGACCAAGACGGCCTATGTAGAGCTGGTTCAAGCTTGCCATAATATTGAGCTACAACAACTGGTACTCTCCAAAACCCATTCAAAGGGCCATATTCTTGATCTACTTTTTGCTGACGCTGGTCGAACGGCTATACGTGACGTCCTGCCTCAGTGTTGGACGGATCACGCCCTCGTCCAGTTCTCCCTCTCGTGCACTAGTGCTCCATTAAAGAAAGGGAGTGGGGGGGGCACTAGAATGGGGAGACAATTGTCTAGACTCCTCAAACAAACGATCTTGCCCTCTCTGCTGCCAGATGGCTTTGTATTGGGATTGAATGTGGACGTAAGTTACGAGACTCTCTGTCAGCGAATCTCGGCCTCTCTGGCTCCTTGGCCCCGCTGCGAAAAATTAAAGATAGGACTAATCTTGCTATGCCATGGTACTCGGAAGAACTTCGGCAGCTCAAGCTTCAATGTAAACAGGCTGAGCGGACCTGGAGGAAACAGTACCTGGAATCACATAGAGTCCTCTTCAAACAAGTACTGGCGTCATATAAAATCCAGATCAAGCTTGCCAAAGCTACATTCTTAGAAGAATCCTTGATGGCAGCTGTAAATAAATCTCAGGCCTTATTCAAGATCGTAAAGGACCTGGCCCATCCTGGCTGTACCAAAAATGTCATTCCGGCCTCTCAAGCTCTCTGCGATTCGCTAGCACAGGCCTTTGAGGATAAGATTGCTAACATCTTAAACAACCTTCCCTCGTCAACTGGCCGTGTGGTGCACGATTCCATCTCGTTTGAGAATAGGAAGGAGGGTACTAAATTAGGTGAGCTGACCAACTTTCCTCTACCATCTTTTGAGGATTTCTGCTCTTTGGCTGACGGGGTGTCCTCTGGCTCACCTTCTGATCCTCTTCCACCCAAATTCTGGAAACTTTTTCATGAAGAGCTGTTTCCCCCACTTTTTTCCATCTGTTGCCAGTCTCTCACTTCAGCACGGGTTCCAGATTGCTGGAAATTGGCGGTGGTTTCCCCACTGCTTAAAAAGGAGAATCTGGACCCCACATGTCTAGCCAACTTTAGGCCCATTTCCCTCCTGCCATTCCCTATTAAAATTCTTGAAAAGCTGGCCACAAAACATCTCTCCAACTTTCTTGAGACTACTGATTGTTTGGATGTGGCTCAGTTTTTGTTTAGACTGGCACATGGGACAGAGTCGGCATTGGTGACTGTTCTTGATGACCTTCGAACGCGTGCCGACCAGGGTCGAGCAGCCTTTTTAGTGCTGCTCGACATGTCGGCCGCGTTCAACACGGTCAGCCATGCAATCCTGATCAGGAGATTGACAGAGGCTGGGGTGTCGGGCTTGGCCCTTGAATGGCTGGTGTCATATCTCGATCAAAGGCACCAGGTAGTTGCCCTGCCACCCTTTAAATCCAACATCAGGAGGGTTGGTCAGGGAGTACCCCAGGACTCGGCCATCAGCCCCATTCTTTTCAATCTTTACCTCCATCCCCTGATCATGCTGATTAAATCTTTTGGCATAACAGTCACCAACTACGCCGATGACACCAAACTTATCTTCTCGTTTGAGGGTAAGGACGGGGTGTCACAGGAGGTCTTCCATCGATGCATGAGCACCACGGCAGAATGGCTGGGTAAAAACTCCCTACAATTTAACAGCTCGAAAACCGAGGTGCTACATTGCTCTATGGATCGGACCCCCAGACCTCTACCACAGGGTTTTTGGCCTCCTGATTTTCAAGGGACTGGTTTGCCTGCCGAATCGGTTCGGAATTTGGGGGTAATGTTTAGTTCCGATTTACAGCTGGACACATCAGTGAACAAAACGGTCGCCACTTGTATGGCATTACTTGGATCACTGCGAAAGATTCTACCCTTGCTCCCGGTACAGGTCAGACCAGAGGTAGTGCGGAGCATAATTTTAAGTCGTCTCGACTACTGCAACGCACTGCTGCTGGGGGCACCAGCTACTCTGCTAGGAATACTCCAACGAGTACAGAATTTTGCGGCCAAACTGGCACTCTCGCGACGTCGCCTGGACTCTTCTGCCAGGGCACTTAGGGACCTCCATTGGTTGCCAATCTCTCAACGGGTGAACTTCAAAGCTCTGTGTTTGGTTTTTAGAGCTCTACACGGACAAGGCCCGTTTCCTCTGCAGGACCTTTTCTCATGGTACATCCCTCCAAGACCACTCCGGTCAGCCTCGGCTTACTTGGTGGTAGTACCCAAGTTTCTGAGGTCCCGGATGGGTGGTCGGTCCTTCAGGTTTACCGCAGCGCGGCTGTGGAATTCTCTACCGCTGGGCCTGAGGGGCCTGGAAGATTTCTCTTCCTTTAAAAAAGCATTAAAGACCCATCTGTTCCCTAGAACAATGTAAATAGATTGGAAGCTGGAAACATCATGTATTGTGTCATAACAGTCTAAACGCCAGGATGCCCGTTGGGTGACAGTTACAGCGCTATATAAGAACGCCTATACATAAATACTGTGTGGCAGGCACCACACAATGCCTGCCACAGGGTGCAGGGTTTTACACACACACCCATTTCTCTGCTGGAGCCTGTATTACGGCTGGTTTGCGGCCATGACACAAACTCCCATAGAGATAAGTGAGTATGTGACCGAACAGTGTTCGGTCACATTGCATTCAGGCGGTCGGATACGCCGACCTGAGGTCGGTCAGTCCCGAGTCTGATACAGTGTTGGTTTGAGGCTACTCCAACAGACATCGTAATAAACCCCTAAGTCTTCTAGGAAGAGGGCTGGCTCATTCACAATTATATTTAAGTAAAACCATTTCTATTGGCCTTGTATTTTGTAAAGAATCTATGAGATTTTTATCAGTTGTGTACCCAATAAATTGAATTGCAGCTTTGATTTAATTACCAGTTTCCGCAACAATATGCTAAACAAGCAAAATGTATAATTTGTGTGGCTTTTCTGTGGAAAGTAAATTGATTTCACATATTTTTTCCAAAATAGTGGCTTCTGCATATCTGAAAAATTATTGGATTCTGCACAAGATGCTCATTCTGTGCAGATCAGCTAACATTCATGCTACATGATCACAACAGTGTCTCAGCAACATGCTGACCTAAGCCCTGTCCAGAAACACATTGGATCACACTAAAAGTACCTCTTTCTGTGCTCACAGCAGTGCTTAATTTGTAAAAAAATAAGTGCCAGGGCTCTGTGGTGTGTGGTGCAAGTTGCAGGAGGCCACTGCAACTTGCACCACACATTGCTGTGCCGTGATGCAATGATAGTAACAACACAACTACAACCCATCACACTCCTGCAAGTGTGACATTTCTGACTCCTTCAGTCCCCCAAAGCTATAGGAATGGCTTGGGTGGCAGGTAATAGTCATATTTAAAGTATACTGCATAAATAATTAGCTGTTGTGGTCATCTCTAAATTAGCCAGACAGTGCCACCTTGTGGCTGGTTGTCACAAGCGCCGGTGCTGACAATCAAGTGCCAGTGCCGAGCACCAGAAACTACTGGCTCAAATTAAGCAATGGCTCAAAGTCGAGTCCATATCTTTGCACTGCATATTTAATGACACAGTTTGTATGGGTGTGATCCCAAGCATATGTTTCTCATTAATATGCATTGCATTGCAAAATGTTGTCTGTGCCGGTGTAGCATCCAGTCTGCCACATTGTTGCCCTGCAGAATGCTGGGATGGCATTACCATAAGGCCATTCGAGCGAGGCACTGAGGGCAACACCAGCAACGTGTGCCAGACCGTACCACAAGTTTCAAATACAGCCCAGTAACTAGGGAAGGAAGCAGGAAAACCATTTCCCCAGCACTGTAAAAACCCTTTCATCAGCATTGCGGACAGCCTCCTTTTTATCTACTGTAAATTCTGGAGTTACAGATGCCTTCATGCGCCACCTTTTACGCTGGTGCCAAACACATGAAGTACAATTGGCAGATTGTGTCCACCTCACCCAGAGCGTTGAAGGGGCACACATCAGAGACGCAAGGACCTGGGTTCACTTGAATGCTGTGGACGTGTTTGGCCAGATTGTGTAGCACTGTCTAGCCTTTGGCACTCTTATAAAAACACTCAGAACAACAAAGAGCGGCAAAGCTGTTCGTGGAACGTGAAGCCAGTAGGGGAAAGCCTCAGAAGTTGGCACTTCATCGTTAAGGCTTTAGAAACCAAGGGCTGTCAAGGTATCCGTGTTTTCGGTTGGTTTCTACAGCATGTACCTCTGGCAGCCGGCCAATGTATGTGTCAGCCATCAGGCAATGTCACACTTCAAGCAGGATGGAAAAGAGGCGTAGCAGAGCGGGGAAACAAACCAAGAACAGGCAAAGCCTGTGTAAAACAACCGAGCCGAGATCTGAAAATAAACTGTGAACTTTCCGAGGTGTCGAGAAATGCGCCTGCCCGAGGCCACCCGGTGGCCATCAGGAGGGCGGGCCCTTAGTCGCGGAGGGCCGCCCCGCCCCTAGACAGGGTCAGACACCCCCCCTCCGGGCAGAGTGCCTGGTGGAGGGGGCGGCCCAGTGACGCACGTCCGGGGGGCGGCATGCAGGAAGAAGGTATATCTTCCCCCTAGGCCACTGCGGTGGTCTCTTTGCCGCCCGGACGTTGCGTGGACTGGACACTCTTTCCCTCCCTACCGCTTACCCAAGAGTGTCAGCTGAGGGGGGGGCTCCTGAGGGAGTTTTAATGTGTTTCTTTTTTCGTTGCAGGCGGAGTTACAGGGCAATCCGGAAACAGAGAGGTGCAACACTGTACTTCAGCGGGCACATAGGGGTGCCAGAGCCTAACCTAGAACCTCATGGGAGGTCTAGGAATCCGAGTCGGCGCCCCAGTAGTCCTTCGGGCGGTTGCGGGCCTGCGCAACTGGGGGTTGCTTAGTTACGTCCCGCAAGGGGCGTCAGTATTATTAACATAATTTCATCAGCTGGGTGGTTCGCCACGGCGCTGATTGGCTCAGCAGGCGGGCAGGTGGCGAGAATGCGGCCTGCCCTTGGATTGCCCGTAAGATAACCCACCGTGATTACATAATCTTGTATGTAATAATAAACCTGCAGCATATTTTCCCAATCTTAAACAAACGTGTCTTTGTGTTATTTGCGGGATGATGGTAATGTGGGGGCGGGGGCTTTTCATGTGGCCCTGAAGTGACTATGGCGGATGAGATCTGTACCACGTGCTCGCGCTGTGCAGCCTTTGCAGTCCTTCCTCTAACCTTACCCAAGGGGGTCACATGCTGAGACATGGATAGGAAGCTTGTGGGACTCCTACAGAGTCGACATTTGCGCGATATTTTCAGATATTTACACCAATCAGAAGAAGGGAATTGCATACTTCTGAGACCTATCACCCTTCCATGGCAGATTTATCTGTTCTTAGATATTTGTGATGGAAATTCGCGGTCCACGGTCTGTTGACAAAATGTCATTTTGCTCGCAGTGAAATTCTCATTGGTCCCTTGGGTGCCATTGATGACATATTCCAACTGGATACTAGATAAAAATGGCGCGGTATAAATGTAAGCTATGGAAATCTTAAACCATGCGAAATGCCCCATACTGTATTGTATTGTTATTTATGAGGTGCTTTTTTAATGTTTTAGTCTAATGCTCAGAGAGACAGCAGATGTGTGCTTGAAATAGAGATGGGGGCATTTCTGTAAGTCAAACTGTCCTCTTTGGTAAAATCCAAGATACCCAGCTCAGAGATATGGAACAAACGGGTGACCTTGAAGACATTATATCAGATGTACCTGGAGTTTAGCTCCACTTTTACTCCACTCTGTCAAAATAAAAATAGCTTAAGTTCCACAGATTTTTCCTCCCTTGCACTATCTTTTTTTTTATTACCAAATCTGGCTGTCCCTTTATGTGTGCAGACCTGCATGGCTTCTTGTATTTCCTTTTGAACTGAGCTCAGCATAGCATCACAAAAGCGACCATTTTCCAACATCTATTGGAACACCTCAGAGGGTGAATCACCTTGCTGTAATGGCAGAGCTTAAGGAGCAGTACAACATAACTTTATTTTAAAATGTGCACTTTGCCTAGCTGCTTCTTTCCCGTAAATAAAATTTTAATAAGGTTGCGGCTTGTTATTGGTAACAAAATGTGTTCTATTCTCAGCGCACTTATGTGGAGTGAGCAATTTCTTCTCTGCGGGGTGGACTCAAGGTTCCAAGAATGGTGTTACAGTGAAGGCACTCTGGACAGAGAGCTGTTAAGCTCTGGCTTCATCCTGGCATCCTTCTATCAGTGCACTTATCAGAAATGCCTGCTTAAAACAAGTCAGAAGAAAGTAAATCCCACAAAAACGAAGAAGCTCAGAAAATGCTAGGCAAGGGTCATATTTTACATTTAAAAATAGGCTACAATGTCCCTTTGTTAATAGGTGTGAAGTATCAGCATTGAGAACCACCATGCCCCCTGCTTTTGCAGTTGGGGCAGGGTGGCTGAGGAGTAGCGTCCATGTCACAGCCTTAAAGAAAGCAAGCATCCCTTTTTTCTATCAGGGCAATGCGGCCATACATTACCACTGAGCATCTAATAATAATCCCTGCATTGTCATTGCTCAAGACCAGCCTCTTGTCAGCGGTGCTCTTACTGGCTACCATTGAGCATTTAATAAGCGAACCCAACATCACTCAGACCATCCTCTTGTGAGCGTCCTTTGAGAATGTATTGAAGAATCCCAGCATTATCACTACTTCAGGCCACCCTCCTCTGAGCAGAGTTCCCTCTGGTTGTCATTGACCATTTTCAAGACTAATCCCAGCATCATCACCACCTCATGCCATCCTCTCTGAGCAGTGTACCTTTTGGTTATCATTGACCATTTCATGAATAATCCCAGCATCATAACCGCTCCATAACATTCTCCACTGAGCAGTTCTCTCATTGGTGATCTTTGAGCATTTCCTGAATGATACCAGCATCCTCACTACTCCAGACCAGTCTCCTCTGAGCAGTGTAGGTTATGCGTCATCATTTAATGAATGATGCCAACCTCCTCTGAGCAGATTTCCCAATAGCTAGCATTTAGCATTGCCTGACTAATCCGGACATCATCGCCGCTCCACTCCATTTCATCCTGCGGTGATGATCTGAGCAGTGCTCCCATTTGTTATCATTGATCATTTCCAGAATAATCAGTGCATTATCAGTGATTCCTTAGGGAATCTCTTTGTGGTAGATGACTAAACCTAGCTACCATCAGCATTGCAGTCCAGCATCCTCTAATCAATAATCCAGTTGTTTTCCACTGAAAATGAATGAGCAAGAATCATTTTTGCACATTAAGATTTATCCAGCCAAATTTTACAGTTCTCTGTCGAAAAACCTGTTTGTAATTAGGATTTGTCTTCCCCTTTTGTGTATTGCCTGGCCAATGGCAAGTCCAAGGACACTGCTTATCATGGAAACATCATGTACCCCTGTATGTTCTTGTCCATCTTTTGAGTTCACGGATTGATGTCTATATGTGACTTGGTTACTAGCAGCTAGCCTTCCTACAAAGGTCCTTTGGGACAATAAATTCAATTTAGGTATCATTGTAAAGTACATTTTATTAAAAAGGGTGGTTTTTGGATGCTTTACAAAATCTTTTAGGACTCCTTCTTGAGGGTACAATATGGGTAATGATTATGCTACATCCACTCTTCTTAGGAAATATTCAGAAGGTCACATTTCAGCTCTGGTGTGGTAGTCAGGCTTTTGGTTTCTATGTTACCACTAACATGGGCTTTAGGGCTTGGTGTTGTCTGCGTCAGTGTGTAAGGTGTGGGATCTCCGTCAATCCATGGACAAAGAGCAGGTTCCTGCACTTGCCTTATTACATTACTCAGTGGCATAGGTTCTGTGGTGCCTGGCAGGGTATGGGGGCCCTGGCTTGCAAAGTCTATCATCCTTGCTACAAGCTAGGACTCAGGTTTGGAACCACAGGCTCTCTGTGTTGTCTGAGGGATTGTAGCCTTTCTGGCCACAGAGGTTAGAATATTCAACTCTATTCAACATATTGATCTAGGATTGCTCGGGGATATCGAGGAATCTATATGAAATATGATTAACATTCCGATGATACTGAAACGTGAGGCCAGAGAATCTCTGGTCTCATCCCTTAGTTGGCACACAAACTGTTGTCCCTCCTTGAAAACAAGAAAGTGACTTCCATTCAATGTTCATTATAGTTCATATTTATTCCATATTAAAGTTCTCTTTTTGTTTTTTTTCAAAACTCATTGATGGTTTTAAACAATCATTTGCAGCGTTAATCTTTTAAGCACTGTCTTTCAAGGCGTGTCCAATGCATTTCGGGCATTTTTGCTATGCCCTTCATCAGGGAATTGACAGTGCTTCTTGTAAGCAGTTATGTGAAAAATCTGAGCGGATACGTCAATGTGCTTAGGTCCGATGTTTGTTTCCTGCAAAACGCCGCCGATGACACAGAGGTCTAGAACCCTCTTACCAAACATGTCAGATCTGGCAGTAACTTAATCTGGGCTGAGGAAAGGTCACGGTACAATTAATAAATGCAGTATAGCCTCCGTCTATGCCCATGATACATAAATGCCATTCACCTTTTAACCACAGCCTTCTTGAGTGGGGCTATGACAAAGATGGTTATTAACACCTAAAGTGTTTTCCAAGTAGGGCAACTAATCCTGTTGTATTTATGTTGCTCCTCAATCGCTTCAGGCAAAAAGAACCCTACCCGCTGACGCAGAACATTAGCTGTTGCACATTACCTTCATCCTCCGTCATCTGCAGTGGATTCCACCAATAAGGACCTGGGCAATTCAAGATGCCCGTTGCATACAGACAACTACCTTAAGGCACAAACAGGACATTTCTGGCACCCACAAAAGACTAACATGTCTACAGCAGATTAACCAAAGGTTATGTGACTTCTACGCCCCAGCGTTCCCAGCCATTTGCAAGCCCAGCCCTTCCATGAATAATATATTGTCCCCAATGGCAAGATATTTCTGTATAGTAACAAATCAAGTGCAATGGGGTCGGCATAATTGGGGGTCACCTCAAGTCCACTTTATTGTCAGCCTCAGGCAGATGCAGCACAAGGGTTTGCAAGAAGGTGTTTTTATATATTATTTTATATTATGTTATGTTGTGGTTTCTTCTGTCCAATTAGTGATTGTGTAATTATGGCAAGGATTGTCATAAGCTCAAATTTTGAACTGACACTTAATGCAAAAAGCTCACAAATCACGAGCGACACAAGGAACCACACAGAGAATAATCACGTTTTTATTGATGCATTGGATGCCAAATGAGAAACAATGTCATGGCCTGGAACAGGTTCCGTGGCTTGGTGCTCTATACGGAGAGAAGGCCTCTTCCTTCCCTGGGTCCAAGAACGCAAGGATCAAGGATCAGTTAGCCGCCTTAGATATGACCGCAACTATTAATGCCTCTAGGATGTTTTCTGCTGGGTGGGTTCAGGAATGCAGGCAACGAAGACAGTGTTCGTCTTCTTGCACTGGGTGCAGTTCCCTGCCAGAGATCTCTTTAGTCTCTGAAACTTTGTGGTTCTTTCGGCTCCACAGCCCAACCCGGAAGTGGTTGAGACTCCTTTAGGGGGTCCAATTATCCATTAATGGGCCGAATCAACTCTCTGTACTGTCAACTGCCTTCGTAATCACCAGAAACAGAGCCAGCTTTGCTGTTCAGACAGGAAGATGGCCTTGCCCCGGGGACAGTAATGATCTCTGGAGTGATGCCACAAAGTGTGCATTGCTAGGGCCGCCTCAGGACAGACGTCTTCTGCAATTACCCTGCAGGGGAAATTTTGGGAATACCTCGGCTAGGAGCCAACATAGACACTATGCCCCACTGAGATGGAATGAAAGCCCTATTCCTTTTGAAAGGAGACTGGGGCCACTTATTTATTCATATGCCCAGGACAGCATGGCCGATCCCTGCATGGAGAAGAACCACTCAGGGAAGAAAGCAAGTCTAAAAAAAGCACAAAAATGGAAAAGCACGAAGAAACACTCACGTTAATCCCTTAGACATATTTTATTAAGAGAGGCAGCAACTGCAGAGGATACAAACAGCCACAAAGATCTATATATTTGAGCCAGCTCTCTGGCAGCACTGCCCGGCGCACCGCAATGCTTTTTTCCAATAATTATTTCTGTGGTTTTCTTCGTTCTCCAGGAACGCCCATACAATGGAAGTCTGTTGGAGTGGCTCTGTAAAGCGCCTAACTCTTCCAACCGGGCCAAGCGTTCATGCGCGCGCACAGGTGGAGGCCAGCCCAGGACCATGAATCACCCGTGGCCTGGCCACCCGAGGCCTGCTTCCATGACGTATGAGCGGCTCGAGGAGACTGCTTGATGCTCTCTGGGGGTTCAGTCCGCGTGGCCAGGCCATCCATTCTCGGATGAAGTGGAACATTGCTATCAGTGTGTTCAGCAGCATGGCATCGCCAGTTCAGGCGCAAAAAGGAACAGAATTCCTGCCTAAAGTTTGGCAGCGCTGAACAATCAAACCACGGTGACTTTGGCAGTCGTCCAATGAGCAAAATATGTGGTTCACTTGTAAGGACCAAGTTAATGCTTTAAGTGCAATCATGGGGGCGTCCTACGGCTACCACTGGTTCTGTGGCTCCAGTCCTGGTGGCCGTCACGAGCTGATAGCCAGGGCCAGACTGGAGACCAAAAGCAGCCCTGGCAAAAATGTTCAAACGAGCCCTGCTTTTCTCCACCCCGCTTTCTAGCCCTTTCCACCCATCCCATATCTTTTGCTCTCCTTCTCTCGCTCTCTTCTGTCGCTCTCTCTAACCTTCTCTTTTTTCCCTCTCCCCCCCTCTCTTTTTCTGTCTTTCCTGTGCCTGCTGTTTGTGACCACTGGAGCTGGAGAACTTGACAAAGGTGCCAGGATAGGCTCTGGGGTTTCAAAAAAAGTAGTCCAGTCGTTGCAACCCTCTGGGGAATTGCCCGATGTAATAAATGGCCAGTCCAGCCTCCCCCTGCTGAGAGCCAGAGAAGGTGATTGTAATTGGAGGAGGGCCTTAGGAGAAGATTGAGGACATCACACTATACTCTAAAGCATGGGTACTCACAAACTTTCTCTCGGGGGCCAAATTTACAGTGTGGTTTGTGTCCGAGGGCCGCACCGGTGGGGGCGGGGTCAGTGGGGAAGGGGCGGGGCTAGAGCAACAACAAAAAACTGTGACCATGAGGTTGATCATAGGTCCCTGCAGCGGACGCCTTCATCCACTGAGCCACCAGACCCGGCATAGAAACACATCTCTCCCCCTCTCCCCCTCCCCCTTCCCCCTCTCTCTCTCTCTCTCTCTCTCCCTGCCTCTCTCCCTCCCTCTCTCCCTCCCTCTTTCCCTCCCTCTCTCTCCCTCTCCCTCTCCCTGTCTCCCTCTCCCTGTCTCCCTCTCCCTGTCTCCCTCTCCCTGTCTCCCTCTCCCTGTCTCCCTGTCTCCCTCTCTCCCTGTCACCATCTCTCCCTGTCTCCATCTCTCCCTGTCTCCATCTCTCCCTGTCTCCATCTCTCCATCTCTCCCTGTCTCCATCTCTCCATCTCTCCCTGTCTCCATGTCTCCATGTCTCCATGTCTCCATGTCTCCATGTCTCCATCTCTCCATCTCTCCATCTCTCCATCTCTCCGCCTCTCCCTCTGTCTCCATCTCTCCCTCTGTCTCCATCTCTCCATCTCTCCCTCTGTCTCCCTCTCTCCATGTCTCCATGTCTCCTTCTCTCCCTGTCTCCATCTCTCCCTGTCTCCATCTCTCCATCTCTCCTTCTCTCCCTGTCTCCATCTCTCCCTGTCTCCCTGTCTCCATGTCTCCATCTCTCCATGTCTCCATGTCTCCATCTCTCCATGTCTCCATCTCTCCATCTCTCCATCTCTCCATGTCTCCGCCTCTCCCTCTGTCTCCATCTCTCCATCTCTCCCTCTGTCTCCATCTCTCCCTCTGTCTCCATCTCTCCCCATCTCCATCTCTCCCTCTGTCTCCATCTCTCCATCTCTCCCTCTGTCTCCATCTCTCCATCTCTCCCTCTGTCTCCATCTCTCCATCTCTCCCTCTGTCTCCATCTCTCCCCGTCTCCATCTCTCCATCTCTCCCTCTGTCTCCATCTCTCCATCTCTCCCTCTGTCTCCATCTCTCCCCCGTCTCCATCTCTCCATCTCTCCCTCTGTCTCCATCTCTCCCTCTGTCTCCATCTCTCCCCCGTCTCCATCTCTCCCTCTGTCTCCATCTCTCCATCTCTCCCTCTGTCTCCATCTCTCCATCTCTCCCTCTGTCTCCATCTCTCCATCTCTCCCTCTGTCTCCATCTCTCCCCGTCTCCATCTCTCCATCTCTCCCTCTGTCTCCATCTCTCCATCTCTCCCTCTGTCTCCATCTCTCCCCCGTCTCCATCTCTGCATCTCTCCCTCTGTCTCCATCTCTCCATCTCTCCCTCTGTCTCCATCTCTCCCTCTGTCTCCATCTCTCCCTCTGTCTCCATCTCTCCCCCGTCTCCATCTCTCCCTCTGTCTCCATCTCTCAATCTCTCCATCTCTCCCTCTGTCTCCATCTCTCCATCTCTCCCTCTGTCTCCATCTCTCCCTCTGTCTCCATCTCTCCCTCTGTCTCCATCTCTCCCTCTGTCTCCATCTCTCCATCTCTCCCTCTGTCTCCATCTCTCCCCCGTCTCCATCTCTCCATCTCTCCCTCTGTCTCCATCTCTCCCTCTGTCTCCATCCCTCCATCTCTTCCTCTGTCTCCATCTCTCCCCCGTCTCCATCTCTCCATCTCTCCCTCTGTCTCCATCTCTCCCTCTGTCTCCATCTCTCCATCTCTCCCTCTGTCTCCATCTCCCTGGGCACCCACCGAGCTCCCAGGGCTCTGTCCATCGTGCATGCAGCTGCTTGGCCAACACAAGCCAGGTCTGCGATCCAACACTACACAAAGCGACCTCCGTGGCACGACCAGGGGAAGACCTTGCAGGCCATCCAGTGAAAGCTTCAGTGCCAGGGGAGATTATCACACAGCAGGAACCGAAAACCTTGCACACTTGTGCAAGAAAGACAAGAACCAGTAAATAAGAGGAGCCAGGAAATGCCAAGTCACTTAAAGCGAGAATGACACTTCCTCTCCCTCCTCCTCTCGCCCCCCATCGACTGCGCAAGAAAACCACTGGAACATTTAATTCTTTGAGCAAGCGCCCACCTCCCGATGTAGGAACACTTCGGGATGCCGTGACCCGACCCTGGGGGATACAGAATGAAACGGGGGCTGTAAGGACTACAACAGAGGCAGAATAGTATTTAAAGTAACACACAAGACTAGTGATTAGGAGTCTGTATTGTGAGAGAGGTCCTTATATAGGAGGGGAAATTCTCGCATAGCGCTCTATGCAAAGAAAATAACCTCTAGGACTCACCCTGCCTGTGTGCCCTTCCCCCCCCCCCCCCCCCCCCCCCCCCTCCCGGGCTGTGACAGCTTCCAGGCGCGCACACACAGCCGCACCCAAGCATTTCACAGGTCTTTAAAAGACCATTAGAATGTTAATGAGGCTATTTTCACCTCTCAGCGCCCCTGCAGCCCACTCTGACTACGGTGGAAATCGCCCGGCCCACACAGGCAGCAGAGTCTCTGAGTCGAGCTCTGGTTGCAGACAGCCTTTAAAAAAAAAAAAATACTCGGGTACGATGCCTGAAAGGTCCGCGGGCCGCCAGGGAAGGCTTGCCGGGCCGCCAGCGGCCCGCGGGCCGTACTATGAGTACCCCTGCTCTAAAGGAAAGAAGTGAGGCGTGTACATTTAGTTATGCGTGACAGCTTTCTCTGTTATGGATTTAATCTGTTATTTTGATGCTACAAATGATAAAATGCTAGTTTATGACAGCAGCAGAGTAATTAATTGCACTGTGACTGGCATAATGCATGAAATGTCAGTGTTCGACTACAAAACAGTTTCATAATAATTTCTTTTTTTATATAACGCATGAGACAAAATGTCACACGTTCCAAGCACTATAAATAGGAATGTATGACGTTACAATGCATACATTCACAACGCATACCATTACAAAAAAACTTTTACAATGCAGGATCCATTACAACGCATGCCATTACAATGCATAGCATTACAACGCATATGCTACTTTAACGCATGCCATTACAACGTAAGTATGGGTAAGTATTTTTTTTTTAAATTAATTAATGGGAATGTAATAGTAGTGTAAATATTGGATAGTGTAGGGGTTAAAATTACTATTCTAAATCCAGGGGGGTGTAATAGTAGTGTAAGTGTTGGATAGTGTAGGGGTTAAAACTACTATTCTAACTCCAGGGGGCTGTAATAGTAGGGTAAGTGTTGGATGGTGTAGGGGTTAAAATTAAATTAAATACTTAACCATACTTACGTTGTAATGGCATGCGTTATAATAGCATCTGCGTTTTAATGGCATGCGTTGTAATGGCATGCGTTGTAATGGATCCTGCGTTGTAAAAGTTTTGTTGTAATGGTAGTGTGTTGTGAAAGTTGCGTTGTAATGGCTGTTTCCCATAAATATCAGTTTGCTATAACTCAGATTATTGGTACTAAATATATCCAGCCTAGATGAACGAAAGGCTGTATTGTCCTTGCCTGGATTCAGCATCTTAATATGCAAATTCACGTAACATGTCCGCTCCAGGTGCTTACCTCACTCTAACATCTTACTAGCTAAGAAACATTTAAAGTCTATTTCATTTGTGAGCATTGATTTACGCAGTGGCACGAGACAGGTCCATTGGGTCTATTTTTACAGCAACATGTGTAAAGCTGTACCTGGTGAAAAGGAAAGTGAGGGTTACTGCACCAGCCTTGGCAAGCAAAGTTAACCCTGCTCTCTCAAAATTCTTGCAAATTACCTCCTCGCCTAAAATGAAGAGGCATAGAAGGACCATGATGTATTCCCACCCTGGACCTGTACTTGTGGCCTATCGCATTCACAAAGATAACATAGGCCATTAGAAGAGCACCAGTGCACTGTCCATCTATCTAGCTTAACAACAACAAAAAACTGGCCCATTGCACACACAGGCTAGGTAGCGAGCCACAGTATTCGAACTCTAGTGGCAAATCACTTTGCATTTAACAATTAACTTGTTTAAGGAATAGGTTAAAATTAGGGCTCCTGGTTTTATGGTATTTATTTTTCTGCCATTTACGTCTGTATTTATCCATTTTTATATTTTGCAAATTTTATCTGTATTTCTCCATATTTATTTTGGGTTTTGTGGAAAAATAAGCTGAAATTAGTATATTTCCACATTTATTTAACCGATAAATATGCGCTCATGCTTAACTGTCTGCCTGATTTCAGTGTTGTGAACACCCACAGAAGATAAATCAGTGCACTTATATGAAAATATGCAAATTTCAGTATCAATGTTGTGCCTAGCTACTGCTGCTACGGCCTCGTTACTAAAATTCCTTTCTTTTTTTAACCGCCTTTGCTATCAATCCATACATCTATTGGCCTGGCAGTCATGGCAGACAGTATTTAGAATCACTCAAAAAGCACCCAATTTCCGTTTTTATTCACATTTAAAAATAAATACAGACAAGAAAATGAATGTTTTCTGTCTGTATTTATCTGTAAAAATCAGTAAAAACGGAAACCAGGGAGCCTTAGTTAAAATCAACATAATATCTCTCCATATCTACAGCCTGCCCCTTAGAGTAAACCCTAAAACCAGGTAACCAAGATTTGCTCTTGGAAAGGAACAGATGTTTATGCTGCCACTCCTCGCTCCACTTTTGCCAAGTCCCTTTGTCAGGTAAACTCCTTGTTGCATACGTTAGTCTGACTAGGAATCTAAAGGTTCAAAAGACAAAACAAATTACCATTGCATCATATTATAACCAAGCAGAATATGACTAGCTGCCAATTTATGTAATTAGCCAGTAGCATTCTAGTGCTACAGTAACTCCTCCCAATTTTTTCAATGCCAACATGCAGTTTTTGAAAGATTGTAGCTATCAAAATCAATCATAAATAATATACACCTACCAAAAGAGAAATTTCAAATTATTGACTACCAAAATATCATAAACACTATGAAAATAATTAGCATAACAAAATGTTGTTTCCAAAATATCGCTGTACAAAAATATCTAAAATTCAAATATATCTAATATAAAAATAGAGATTACAATACTATTGAGTTTTAAAATGAACATCACAATTAACAAAAATATTACTAAAAGTAGTTTGAAAAATATTGATAATATAGCAACTAAATATTGAACACATTTAATTAAAATGATTTTAAAATTTAAAAAAGTTCCAATATTTTTGGGAAATATATTTTATGTAATTAATAATAATGCATTGTCTTTTCTGAAAAATGAAGTATTTGAATTTACAGATAATCAAAAATAATAATGAAATTACAAAAGATAAATCAATAAAAAAATTGTATATAGCTGAAAACATATCTTCACAAATGTATAAAATATAAAATGATTTCTTCTAATTAATGAAAATGAAAATGTAATTTTTTAAATATATTTGAATACTGATTAGATTAACATATATTTATAACAGTGAGGAAAATGGGCTTGGTGTGGAAGGGGCCAATTTACTATTCCCACACCAAACAAAGTAACATTGGGAAAATCATTATTGTTGCGGGTGGGATGTGGGGGTCAGATTTACTGCCCCCATTCCCACTCCAAATTAAAGAGTATGGAAGGGAAAAAAGGGAAAAATATGTTTAAGCAAATATAAAATTGAAAAACTATAAAACATGTATTACTTAGAAGAGTAAACAAATAGAAAAATAAAATGTTTAAAAATTAAACAAGTTACAAATTATTTAGTATATGTAATAACATGTGATATAAATTTAATTAACCCAATTTCATTCCTAAAATATTGTTTTAAGAATTACAATAAAAAATATAAAACAAACACATTTTAAAAAAAAAAAGATTTAATTACAAATTGATTAAAAAAATATTAGAAAATATACAGAAATATCTGAAACAAAAAGTTTAAATAAATAAATTTAAAAAACACTCTGACCAAAAATTCCTACAAACTCACCAAAACTATAACCTAAACAACATAACCAAAAAAATCATTAGGAGCCAAATGTGAAAATATTTTTAAAATGTAAGTACATTAAAATAAATGTAAAAAAAAATTCAACTTCCCCTCACTCAAACTATTATAAATCCTAGGATCTCAAAAGTAAATGACATTAAACTTAAGAAATATTTTTTGTTTACCTTTTATTGAAATATAAACAATAAAACATTTTTAATAGATACAAATATATTTAAACATTAATGTAAAACTTTTTCCACTCAAATCCCTAATAAAAACAATCTAAAACAATCTAAAAACATTAAAATAACAAACTAAGCATTACAAATTTAAATTATTAAGCTAAAAAATAAATAGGAAAAATGACAAAAAACGAAAGAGTGTTTAATAAATCTAATAAAATGTATTAAACATTATTACAATAAACAAGACCTAAAACAGTGCTAAAAACCAGGATAATTAAAGTAGTAGTAGTAGTAGTAGTATAGGCTACGAGAGATTGGTGTCAGTGGAACAGAATTAAAATGGCTTGAAAGCTTCCTTGCTGACAGAACACAGCGATTCCAACTAGATTTGTTTATATCTCAGACCACGGCTGTAGACAAAGGGGCCCCACAGGGTTCCATCTTAAGCCCCACTTTATTCAACATCTATGTGTCTTCCCTGGCCACCATTATTAGATCTTGTGGGTTTGATACCATCTGGTACACGGACGATACACAATTGATAGTTACTATTGATATTGATCCCCCATCGAACAGAGAAAAATTAAAAAACTTCATGTTAATAACTGCGGCATGGATGACTGCAAATTTTCTACAGCTTAACACCAACAAAACGAGATTCTGTTGTTCCTGAAAGTGAGGAAGCTTTGGTCCTCAGATTGGTGGCCTTTCGAGCTGGGAGAACCCCTACACCAAAAAAATGGGTGAAAAATGTGGGTGTTCTAATGGACGATAAACTCTCCATGGAAGAGCAGGTGAAAAGCATCTCGGGCAAATGTTTTAGCCTGATGCAAATGATTAGAAAGATCTATCCTGGATCCCTCTCTCAGCAAGAAAATCCCTTATACAGGCACTTCTAGTGAGAAGACTAGAATATGGAAATTCCCTACTGGTAGGGATCAGGGAAGATCTACTTTCCAGGCTGCTGGATGTGCAGAACACAGCCACAACTCTAGCCCTTAATCGGCCTGCTCGAACCGCTTTGTTAACCCCTCCTGCGACTGCTTCACTGGCTGCCCATCAGGAAAAGAGCAGTGTTTAAGCTTCTATGTCTGGTATTCAAAACACTCCAGGGGAAGGGTCCAGCTTACCTGAGAAAGAAGCTAAAACTGTATGACCCTTCTCGCCAATTGAGATCAAGTAATCGACGGTTGTTGTGCCCCATGAGAATTAATAGAACCAGAATGGGTGGCCATTCTTTCTCATATCTCGCTCCCTTCCATTGGAACAAATTGGCAGACAACATCTGTGCATGCTCCAATCTCTGGCAGTTTAAAAAACTGCACAAAACCTGGCTGTTCTGTCACTAATTAGTTGTCTCTGGTCTGCTCTGTCTGATATTGTGGCTCTGAGAGATCCCCATGGAGAAGATCCGTTTTGTGCCTAATAAATATAAATAATAATAATTTACCCCTAGAGAGACTGTTCGGCAACCTCTCTTGCACTTGTAAGGATGTTTCCCATCTTCAATCACCACACTTGGCTCTCACAGCTCTGCCGCGATTCTGTATGGGCTCCTTTGTTCTCTTGGGTGAGGAAGGGGGTGGGACAGCTCTTCTCAACAGATTTGTGCTGTTGTATTGGGGGTTGGGTGGGGTGGGATAGGGAGTGGTGCTGTTTACCTATGCATGCTTGCAGTACACCACCACGCTACCATCTGTTATTACCATGCCACACAGTGCCGCCAAGCATGTGACCTCTCACCCGCATGTAGAGCCATTGATCAACAGTGACACTCACTAAATGACCTCAAAAAAGCTACTCTCCTGGAATATCCCGGGACAGAATGATCCGCATAAGGAGAGGCAAGTTTTTGCCTACGTTCACTGCCATGAGATCAATATCAGCCAACTCCAGTAGGGGCAACTGGCGTCCACATCTGAATCCAGGATTAGAGCAGGGTGGATCACTCAAACACACATTGCACCATCTTCTGCCTACACCAGATGTGTGGTGGTGATGGTGCTATATAAGGGGGTTTGTGGCACACGGTAGACGCCATCTGTGACAAAAGGGGTAGATATGCTACTGCCAAAGGGATACTTTTCATGGGTCTGCTGTTACTATTGCATTGGTTTATGGCACTGATATGGATATTCCATACTTCTTCTGAGAAGTATGGAAAGTGACACTAAACCTTGACCCTGATGCTGTCTAATGGGGTAGAGACTTTAAAGTCATGCTGCAAGCTGGATGCGACACTAGATAAGTCTGGAGCCACCAGGCACCCTCACCAGCGGGCACACCAACTTCAACTCTGAAAACTGATCAATATCTTGTAGATATTTGATGCTTAAGACATGGAAACACCCAAGAGAGCACATGCATCTCATACACCCACGCAGCTTTGTCTCGAATCGATGACTTACTGGTGTCCCCAGACTTTGAGGAGGTCACAATAGAGGTCCTCTACTTATCCCGGATACTCTACGATTATGTTCCAGTGGTCCTGGGGCTGCAACCACCTGATACCACCCTCCATGCATTCTCCTGGAGACTTCTCCAAAATACAATAAAATATGTGGTCTTCAGGGAGAAAATCAAGCCAGAAATCCTAGATTACTCTCCCCACAATTCCCAATCCTTGTCATTAGCGGTAATCTGTGGGAGGCCTTCAAGGCCATCAGTAGAGGCTCTTGTATTTCCAAACAATATGGTATCCTTAGAGCCTGTGTCATTGAAGAAGACATTAGAGCCCTTGAAACTGCTTATTACACCTCCGGAGACCTAAAACATTGATCTGATATCTGACAACATAATACTAGGAGGTAGCGGTATGTGAAACCCACTTTCTTAGTAAAGATGCTATTGCAAAGACTGTATAGGGAGAGGGAAAGAACAAGTAAAACATTGGCCCAACTTGTACATAAGCCCAGGGTCAGCTCCTATATTGTTGAATTGGTTGACAGCTCCGGCACATCCCAAATAGGTGGAGGCAATGTGGAGCGCACATTTTGCTCTTTCTACATTGACGTCTATATCATCAGTGAAAACCCCCAACCCTGAACAGCTGTCACAGTACCTAGACTCTATAAAACTCCTTTGGCTTGACAATGCCAGTAAGCAGTACCTCAACACTCCCTTCTCTATGTAAATGTAAATGTAAATGTAGTTGAGCTTATATAGCGCACAGCTACCCGCAGTGGGTTTCCCGGCGCTTGCTTAGGGAACCCTTCCTGGTATTCCCCTGTGAGATAGCAGGGTATCCACAAGGTGAAAGTCAGGCATCCCACCGCGAGGGGCCGTTGTGGAGATTAAGCAAGCTATTGCCCAGAGTCGCAGAGTGTGAACCCGTGAGTCGAGGAGGCACCGGGGCGAGAATTATCGAGTCCGTGGAATTTTTTAGCCCAAGACCCGCCAAGGCAGGGAACTGAACCCTGGTCCAGGACCGATCTCAGCTTCCGGGTCTGCTGCCTCTAACCCCTGAGCCACACTTCTCCATCTCTACCGATGATATTTAACAGGTAATCTGCAATATTCCTAGAGACAAGGCACCTGAAGCCGATAGTCTCACTCCCATCTTCTATACCGAATACTCCCATGTCTTGGCCCTCTACCTTCTGCCCATGTATGAAGAGACCAGGGAAGTGGCATGCCTACCACCATCCCTTCATGCAGCACCAATAGTCACGATCCTAAAGCTTGATAAACTGTCCAACAACTGCAACTCGTACAGACCCATGTCCATGATCAATGTGGACAATAAAATACTGGGCAAATTGATAGCAGCTAGACTATTCCCTCACCTTACTGAAATTGTTTGACCCGACTCTGTCGGGCTTCATACCTGGGAGCTACACTGCTCATAATCTCCGCACACTTTTTGCATTGCTACATCACAAACCTCAAAGCTCTGTCCTACCCATTTAACCCTATCCATTTCTCCCCATTCAACACCCTAGGTTAGCTATTGATACCACTAGATGCAGTGTAAGGGGGTTGGTACCAATTGAGGAGGCGGGCTGGGCTCTCTCCCCTGTTTATGCCTGGAATTCCTACATTACAAAACCTGGCAATGCCCCGGACAGCAGAGCATCAAGTCTGCCTCAGAACAATCAAAACAGCTTCAGAACAATCAAAAATGTTTTGTGGTTGGCCAGACTGCGATCCCCATGTGCTGTTTACCTGGCTGCCTGTTGTCACTGGCAGGGTTTGATCTGTAAAAGTCAATATAAGTCTAAGGATCTGTAAAAGGCCACCTCCTAGAGTATACAGAAAATAACACCCCAAATTCCAGTCACTCTCACTTACACCTGGACATCTGGTGTGGAAAAACCCTAATGATGAGCCATCACTAATTTGTGTTGACAGCGAACCAGCAGCATGAAGTTAGTCCTGGCATATTGGGGTTTTCAAAATACGCATTATGCAACACAACAAACCATGTGACAATATGGCATGTTAAGGCATTTCATGACATTAAATTAAAAAAAACATAGCAACATAGTATGACCTTATTAACACCATATTTAAGGACTGAATGTCCCTTCCTCCTTTGTGCAGGAAGGGACACCTTCCTGCACAAAAGCAACCATTAATGGCCTTTTGCTCCTTATATGTGTGTTCCTGAGTGCTGCAAACATAGAAAGAGCAAAAACCGAGTAGAAATAAACTTATTTCTCCTCGTTGTACCACTCTCACGCCTCCGCTGGGGAGGCGTAAGATTTTGAAGCTGCCTCAGATTTAAAGATCCTTGTAAGTCTACAGCAGTGTCGAAAAGCAATGGATGTTGAGTGGCAACACCCACAGTTGCAACCATTGCACAATCCTTTGCCACAGAAAACTGCGTTGAGGCGGTTCATATTTACAAGGTGACGTTAAACTGGGCGAAGTGACTTAGCGTCGCCTTGAAAATATGGAGAAGGACACAGCGCCACAGGAGCGTCCCAAAAAGAGACGCTCCAGTAGCGCAATGCCCATGTAAATGTGCCCGCATATTGGTAATTTCGTTGGGATTTTAATCATTTTGCATTTTACATTTATTACAGTTTTCTTACTGCATAGCTACTTTACATGGTAAGACGGTGAGCTGTCTTCTCTGTGCCGTAGCTACCATAGGGTTGCGTCCAGGTAAATTCAGTGACTTTGACGGTTCATCCTGACAAGGATTTTGATTAATCCAGGAGGGATTTAGCCACCCACCCCAACTTATATGCCAAGCTCTTACAAAAATTGAAGTGCCCGTTTTGAAGACATACTAAATGGGCTACAAAGTAGCCACTGGCATAACGAACATTGGGGGGGGGGCTCCCTGTAAGTAACGAGAAGGGGCCCCCTCTGGGTTCAATCAAGATCTCTCCGGCAAGAGTGCTGTGCTGAGGGGGCCCCCTGGAGCTTGCACCCCTCCCCCCACCTCCCCGCAACGCGTGGGCTGCGGGGGCCTGTGTTACACCCTGAAAGTAGCACTGTAGGTTGACACATTCTCCAGATATCAACATTTAACCTAGGGGCCAGAGTTAAAATCACAGTGGAGTTAACTCGCCATAACCTTGCACCACGATCCATAAGAGGCCATTGAGTTGGTAACATCAAAAACTATTACTTAAGTGTGTGAAGTAACAATTTAGTTTTGGTGTGTGCTATACAAGTGGGTAATATAGCTCAGCAGAGATTGTAGGACGCAAACCTCAGCGCTTTGATGACTCATTAGGGATAGTAAGCGGTATATAAATGCAATTACAATACAGAACGTATTTGTTTGCTTCTATTTCACTAATAAGTGGGGGTTGGATAGTGAATCCAAGCCTGCTGAAGGCAAAAACGTACAATATATTGTAGGAGAGATACGTACATTTACAGGCCAAACGCACATGGAGGGCTGTCATCCATTACCCAGCGTACAGGGCACATATTAGTGTCCAGCAAAACGTCTTAACAGCAGATAAATGTGCACACATTTCTTTAATGTCTATATGTTTATATATCTGACTACTCAAGTCTCACAAGCACCCTTAAAACAGCTTCCCTCTCTCGCTGGAAGCCCTTACTCTGGACAACAAGATTTTGTATTTTATTGAAATCCGTTTTGGCTTCTGGCTGATCGAGTGGATGGGGTGAAAGCATTTGTTTCCCCCTTGTAACGTCAAACTCAATTCCCCCTCACCGAGGTCCGCGGGGGAAGCAGGGGGGAGTTAATCACACTTCAGTCATTTTACTGAGAAAAGAAGCCAGTCGCCGCCCAGTATAAATTAAGTGGCATGTGCCAACCGGGCCTTCGCTTCAAGTGGTGCCAGCCTGTCAAGTGAATTATTTAATCAGCCTCTCTGCAGCCCGAGCATTGTAAATCCCTGGACTAGGAAGGCAGCGCCGACAAAGCAGAGAACAGACCTAAATCATTAATAACCTACTTTTCCCGCCTCCTTTCCAGTTGGCCCAAGGTTGTGTTTTTGAAAAATTGAGATTTCAAGACCGTTCACTCACGGGCTTTCAGCTGAAATGAGTTTGCCTCAAACACAGTTTGAAAGGTCACTCTAGCAAAGCATTGTGGGATTTTATAAACATAGATTGAACTTTTCCAGTCAACTTATTGGCCAGCGATGCCACGCGATGACAGGATTGACAGATACTAACACACCACGTCGACATTATTGTTGTATTGCGTTTCTGTGGCGCAGCAGTTTGGTTCTCCCTGTATGTTTCCCTCCATCCCCAAACCGAATTTGCTACTCTGCCTCCAGTGGCACATATCCAGCTGCTAAATCACCCCAATCCATAGTTACATAGTTGGAAAGAAACTGACATTAATAGGGGTATAGTCCTACTTACATTAAGCCGCAGAGATCTTTTTCCCTTCCATGCGCAACATGTCTGGGAAGAGTCACAGTGGGTTCTGGCAAAATTAAACCCATTTCATGCAAAAGTGGGGCTGCCTATTTGTTGCATTAGTGCTAAAAACCTGTTCCCATGCCCGGCAGATGGGCAGAGTTCAGAGTTGGCATTTACAGAGCGCAACCAATGAGGTGCAAATCATTGTGGTTCACAAACAAAGGGCTGGTGAGGTCCGAGGAGAGTCACTGCAGCTGGTACATCAGATTCTGGGGGGCATTCGGATGGGGGACAATATGTTATCTAACCAGGTGTGTACTGTTCAAGATGATTTTTGGTTACAGATCGTCCATATATAGGATTGTGAAATTTGGAGTTTCTGACTGGTGTCATTGGTCAGGTCATAATGATTTGTACAAGTCCCAGAAAATAGAACCCTTGGGTCTAAAAATTTAACAAGAGTGAGAGAGGTTATCTGAGAACATATCTCAGCAACCCCTCGATATTCCTTTTTTAGGACGAAATTCCTCACGCAGCAATGGGGGCCTGCTTCATCAATGAGATTCCACTTGTACCGTAATACCTGACCCCGGCACGGGCTACAACCCCCTCACTGAGAGGGAGGAGCTCCGGGATGTTTTGTTTCTAAACAGAGGCATGCTAAAAACCACAATGATGAGTCACAAATAGAGTTAGGTGAGAGATGCAGTGAAAGAAAAATGTGACTGTGAAAGAGTAAAATTAGCTACCAGGTACATAAATACCTTTATTAACACATCTCGAGGCTAGGGTTAAAAACAGGGCACTGAAAGGGATAACATATACCTGTGGTTAGTGACGATAGTGGTCTACTCTACATGGTTCATCCTTGTTGACCCTAAAATGAGGTGTCTTGGCTTTCGTCAGGACCAACTTGTGATGCTCTAAAGTGAATTATGTGTCAAATTTCAAGTGTAGCACGGAGTGACATAAACAATAGCAGACATTCAAAAAAAGTTTCGGAGTATCTCAAATTAATGAGAAAATATAGTAGGAAAAGAAAAGGATACTAAATCAGTGATCCTTCATCCGTCTGTGGTATATTTTCTCGGAGGATTCACTGGTGACACCTATACTATGCCTTTGTAGAGGTTTCACTAGTGAATTTCTTTTTCAATATCTGCTATTTATGTCACTCTTTAGTACGCTGGAAATTTGACACATAATTCACTTTACAGCTGCACAAGTTGGTCCTGATGAAAGCCAAGACACCTAATATTAGGGTCAATAGGCTGAAACATGTAGAACACTATCGTCACTAACTGCAGGTATATGGTATCCCTTACAGTGCCCTGTTTTTAAACCTAGCCCTGAGATGTGTTAATAAAGGTATATTACGTACCTGGTAGCAAGTTTTACTCTTTCACAATCACCTTTTTCTTGCGCTCCATCTCTCACCTAACTTGATTTGTGACTCATCATTGTGATATTTAGCATGCCTCGGTTTAGAAACAAAACATCCCTGAGCCCCTTGAGCTCGTCCCTCTCAGTGAGGGGGTTGTAGCCCATGCCGGGACTAGGATTCCAGTACGAGGAGAATCTCAATGATGAAGCATGCCCCCTTTGGTAGGTGAGGGATTTTGTCCTAAAAACAGAATATCCACGGGTTGCTGAGATATCTTCTCGGATAACATCTCTCACTCTTATTAAACTTTTAGATCCAAGGGTTCTATTTTCTGTGACTTGTACAAATCATTGTGACCTGACCAATAACACCAGTCAGAAACTCCAAATTTCACAATCCTATATATGGACGATCTGTAACTAAAAATCATCTTGAACAGTACACACCTCTTTAGATAACATATTGTCCTCCATCTGAATGCTCCCCAGAATCTGCTGTACCAGCTGCAGTGACTACTGAATGCTGCTGCCTGGCTCATTCAGAACATCCCCAAGTGCCAGCCCATCAGACTAAGGCTTAAAAACTACACTGGCTCCCGAACAACGCCAGAATACAATTCAGGACGCTGATGATCACTCATAAAGCACGCCATCAGAAGCCCCAGATACATAAAGGATAAGCTTAAACACTACTCTTTCATTAGGGCACTTTGCTCCTCCAACCACAACCTTCTGTGCATCCCCAGATTCTGCAAAGCCAGATCAGCGGGAAGATCTTTCTCGGTACTGCCCACTGGCGTAGCTAGGGAGGGGCGGTCCGACCCAGGCGGCACTATTTTGTGGGCGGACGCGCGGCACTGATGGCCCGTTGTGGCGGCCTTTATAATTTATTTGGGGACACTCACTGACACTACTATCAGACACAGTAGTGTCAGTGTCCACAAATAAATTATAAAGGCCGCCGCAACGGGCCACCAGTGCCGCACGCGCAGCCCAATTTGAAAGTGAAAGCGCACACCTGACCTGCTTGCATGTAACTGCTGCACCAGTGCGCCTGCAGTGCTGCCAATTGCCGCCAGGACGGCCCGCGTTTGTGCTTGCTTGTCTCACGGCCGTCAATCGTTTTTATGACGGAATAACGATTGCCAAAACAATGAATGCCTCTTCAATGCGGTCAATATCCGCTCGCTGCGAAGACGGTAAGTCTTGGAGAGGCCGCACGCAGACAAAGTGGCGGACGGGAGAAGGCAGAGAGATGTTGAAGGATGAACGAATGTAGAGTGCCTTAGTGCAGAGGAGGGAAACGGAGGGATGGAGAACTGCTTGCGGGGTATGCTAGACAATGATATACGAGAGATGGTCATTTGTTAATGTTATGTGGCGATATAGAACGGAAAGGCAGGATTTTCTAATTATGGCTTAATTAGTGCAATGGAATGGCGGGAAGAAAAACAAATGAGGTGCAGGGACTGCCGCACCTTAGGTGGGGGAAAAGATTTTACAACTAGGTGAGAGAACAATACTGTCTCAAATAAGTACATCATAGGTCAAATCAACCGCTATCACCGGTAAAAGTAAATAATCGGAGAACGCAACCTATAATGGTATATTGGGGAGAAAATATATTAGGGAACCCGCAGAGTGGTCCTCTGTCAACTTACATCACGCCTTTCATGTTTATTGAAATACATTTGTCAACTGTACACAAATGATTTAGAAGCTTCATTTATTTGTAAAGCACACAAATGATTTTGAAGCTTCATTTATTTTTAACATTATCACCAATCTGATTCGTGCTAGTTCACTTCACCATTACTTTTAAATTATCCAGAAGTCGTCTAAAATAGAACATCACCTGAGATGACCATTCAGTCTTTAACCATTTATATGAATGTACTCCCAAAAATCAAATCTATTGCAACTCTGAAATGCGACCACAAAAAAATGAAAGCGTCAATGCGTAGCTAGTGATATCGGAGGTGTGCTCCTTTTTAAAACGCAAAAGCTGGTTCAACGCCTGTAGAGAATTGTAAATGTTTAAATAGATTATTTTCAATTATGGGATCTGGCTCTCTCACCTCGTAATTTTCTGATGTGAGTCTTTTTATATCTTCCCCCACAGTGTGTCTGAGCATCAAGCTCATGAGCGTTATGAGATTAACTCTTTCTTCAGTTTACTAGAAACCGAAGGTGATGCAAAATATTGACGAAGCGTTGACAATTTAATATAGACTGCTCAAATTAATTCATATATTTTTACTATATTAATTTTCAACAGTAATCCTTTATGGGTTCCGGAGTGGCGGGCTACTTGCCACAAAAGTCCTACAACAACCATCAGGGGTAACAAGTGCTACATGAATGCAAATCTTTCTTCCCCTTCTATCCCTCCGCAATCCTTCTCACTCCAAGTAACTGACTAATATCCACCACTGAAATTACTTCATATTTCACCATATTAATTCACCACTAACCCTTTGTAGGCTTCCTGAATAGCGTGCGTCAACAAGCGCCATATAAATACAAACCTTTGTCCCCCTCTATCCTTATGCTATCATTCCAAATCCAAATAACTGACTAACCTATCCACCACCTAAAATGTACTTGCATGTTTCACTGAACCAATTCAACACTAATCCTCTATGGGTCCCGGAGTAGCGTGCTACTCGGCGAAAAAGCGTTTCAACGCCTCGCCAGGGTTAGTATGCGCTATATAAATGCTATTACAATACAATACAATACCTCTAGTCCATATTCTGCCTCAGCATCTGCTCAATGACTGGACATGTGGTTCTGGCGAGTGACAGGAAGGGGTTAAACTGAAAAATCTGGTGATGAATAGTACCCCCTCCCCTTGGGCGTGAGCATGCCAAGGCATCCTCTATTGAATTTTGGTGAAGTTGCCTGAAGGAAGGCAACGCCCATGGGAGGGAGGAATTTTCTGAAACCGAGAATCAGAGAAGCAGGCACTGACGTTGGCTGCCTGATGTTTGGAGCAATAAACCGAAACGCCCTGCAAATGGTGAAAATTACATAACAGCAAATTCTACGCAGCCTTAGAAGAGAAAGTAAGCTCATTTGTATTTTAATAGTTCTAAAAGTAATATTAATTTTAATATTTCTCCCCGTAATTATAATGTAATGGAATATGCCTTTACCATTCATGTCTTTACAATGGATTTTTCATTGTAAAGGCATGCATGGTGAATGCATATTTGTTATAAAATACTGCGGAAGAAAGGCTTGTATCTTAAAGATGCATTCGTGGTAAAGCCTTCATGTAAAGGCATGTGAGATTCAACCTTCGACACCCCCTGGCTTCTATCCCTGATATCGACCCTCCTCATTCTCATTATCACTCCCTGGCCTCTCTCCCTCACACCCTCATCATTCTCTTCATCACCCCTGACTTCTCTCCCTCATACCAACCCTCCTCATTCTCTTTATCACTCCATGGCCTCTCTCCCTCACACCGGCCCTCCTCATTCTCTTCATTATTCCCTGGCCTCTCTCCCTCACACCCTCCTCATTCTCTTCATCACTCCCTGGTCTCTCTCCCTCACACCCTCCTCATCCTCTTCATCAGTCCCTGGCCTCTCTCCCTCACACCCTCCTCATTCTCTTCATCACTCCCTGGCCTCTCCCCCTCACACCGGGCCTCCTCATTCTATCTACCAATTTGCCTGCCTCTACTCCTTCATTACCTCCTGCTGCTCTCTGACACAAGCCTGTCCATGTTATTGCATGTTCACTTTTCTTCCTGCACTACGTCCTCTTCCATGAGGTCTCCTTCCTGTCAGGAGTGTGTCTTGCTGTGCATGGCCCTCCCAGGTTCTTTCGTGTCCTCCGTCCCCACCTCTCTTCCCTTGCAATGGCAGTGCTGGGCGATTTGCTGGCTGCTGCAGCAGAAGTGAACCAGCCCCTGCCATAGAGACCCTTGCTCAGGCTGTCACCACTGTGGAGTGCTACTGGAGGCTGAATAAGGTAACTATTAGCAGCGATACTATGTGTCTCTCGGACCTCTTTCAAGTGCTCGCTGTCCTTATTCCCCAGCACCCCTCCCCCTCCAGGGGCGGCAATCTGAGGGATAGCCCCGGGCCGCCACAAGCTCTAGCTACGCCTCTGACCCCAGTCTCTGGAATGCTCTTCAAACCCTCCCCCCCCCCCGCCTTGTGCCATTTTCACTGAAAGGCTCTTTCAAGACACAGTTAAATACAGTCCTGTTTGGCAAGATGTAACCTTCCATTCCCATGTGATTCACACAAGCACCAGGTCGCTTCTTCTGAAGCAGCAGTTGCTCTCTCTATATGTATTTCTCTATTCATTCATTCATTTCATTCATTTATTCATATGAAAACAGTATATTGACAATATCTTCCTAATCTGGAAGGGCGACTCATCCTCACTCACAATATTCCAAGTTTGGCTGAATCACTGCAATGGATTTACCTTTACCATGCATTTCCACCAATCTGAAATTGTGTTCTTTGATTTACTTGTTAGAGTTGAGGATGACCTCAATGGTTAGAGCGGCAGACCCTGATGCAGAGGTCTAGCATGGGACCAGGGTTCAATTCCCCGCCTCGGCGGGTCTTGGGCTAAAAAATTCCACAGACCTGATCATTCTCGCCTCGGTGCCTATGCCAATCATGGAGTCCCACTCTGCAACTCTGGGCAATAGCTTGCTTAATCTCCACAACGGCCCCCACACCGCTAAAGATGCCTGGTCTCCACCTTGGGGGTGCCCAGGAGTGGACACCTCACAGGGAAAGCCAGGATGGGTTCCACAGCGGTATTCGTACAAGCGCCTTGAGACCCTTGCGGGTGAGTATTGCGCTATACAAGTATCAATTTACATTTTACATTTTATGACCAACTGTATATACTACTTTATATAGAAAGCCCACTGAAAGTAATACCCTTTTGGCATATGACAGCTACCACTCATATGCTCTGACTGATTCGCTACCCTTTTGTCGATTTCTCAAGGTAAGATGCTATTGCAAACTTAAGACAAACTTCTTTCACGAAGCTGAGGTTCTCACCCAGAAATGATTACACCTTGGCTAGCCCAGACGCCTGAGGAGATGATCAGCCATTAAGGCCTGGCATTGCCTCCATAAGACTATGTTAGCACTACGTACTATACCAAAAGCTGAAAGTCTGGTATGCGTAACAACCTTTTCTCCTAGCTCAAATTTCATTTTAAAGAGTATCAGGAATCACTGGCATGTTTGAAGAGCTGGAAACTTTGTATTTGAGACTCCTATGTTTGCCTACAAACAGGGCACCAAGTTAAAAGATCACCTTGTCCATGCTGCTCTTCCAGCACCTAAACAACTTCTCACCCTTTACAATATGAAACGGAGAGAAGCGTCACCACAATAACCTGACATTTTTTTGGGTGATTCTTGTCTTTATTTTCTTTTTTATAAAGTTTCATATATATGCAGTGAAGACGTTGCGGTAAGTATTCAAATTAGACCCCGCAGTGGTATGGTCCATCGGTCTTCTGCGCGGCATTGGAGTGCGGCATACTAACGGTGGTGGCCTAAGCACCTATTGGAGTGGCTTACTGGGCTTACCGGCCTTTCTTACATCCCCTTGTTGGCGCGGCTCCACTTGGGCTGTTATAATTGCAGCACACACTCTGCCACATTGTGGATGGCAATGTTTGGATAGCTTTTGTGACTCACAATCTACAATACTGATGATGCATACTACTTCAGGGGTCTAAGGGCCATATGCATCAACACATTTTCCCATAGACACAGAATGGGCAAAACCCTTTGATGCATCTGGCTGCGATTCTTCTGTGTTCACACTCGCCTTGAATAAGTCCATTCCATAGATGAGACGCTTTGGCTGTCTTCACTGTGTATGTGTGAAACTTTATAAAAAAAGAAAGAGAAAAAAAGAAAATAAAGACACAAATAACACATTTTTTTGGGGGAGTTATTAGGGTGGTGCATCTCTCCGTTTAATATTGTAATTTGTAAACATCCCTTAGTTTATGCACCTTGGCAGCAGATGCTTGTGGAGTGTGCACACATTTGTATACATGTACACGGATTGATACCATTTGGAACAATGGGTCAGGTGTAGTCCGCTGCCTTTGTTTTGTTTGGTACTAACTTCTCACCCTTTCTGACCACTACCCTCCATAGTGGGTCATCACAAATATGGACAGCGTAGTGTGTGCCCTTTTTCTGTTGAAACTAAGGAATCCAGTAATTTCAACACAACTATATCACTAAAATTGTTTTCCAATTGTAATTCCAGCAACGTCATTTAGGCCATATTCTGCCCCACCAACTTTCTGTACATTAATGAAACAACTCAGAAACTCAAACTACAGATTTGCCAACATAGGCGCTGACTCAGATGCAAGGTTCTCCTCACTGCCCATTAGTTGTACACTACTTGGAGCATGAACACTCTGATGATAAAATAGGATGGCAGGTTATCTACACCATGAGGATTCCTGAATGACGTGCAGTGTTGACAAGCTTGATTCTGATTCAAGAACACAACTTCTTGTCGAGCGGACCATCTATTACCCAACTGACTGCAGCACTTCCGTGCACCACATTGTTCCGTCCCTTACACTCAGTAGTCACTTATCAGGTATGCAACCTTTATCCCGCCGCCTTATTCTTTTTACTGGCTTACATTCCATGTAACATAAGTAAAAACATTCTGGGCCCATTTCGGTACAGGCCACTCGCTTGGTTATACTTCCTGGCACCACTTCCTCTGGGCCTTCGAGTCCCCCAGTGGCGGCAGGTGCAGGTAAGCGCGGCGAGGCAGTAGGGCGGGGTTGGATGGGTGGAAGTTGAAAGACAATGGAATTGGAAAAGTTAAATAAATAAATCCTATTCCGTCATCTGTCGACTCACCACACCGCCCCACTCCACCGCACCACCAGCTTACTTGCACCAGCCACAACTAGAGTCCCCCTTCCAAGGTGAGCTAATTTCCCAGAAAACCTCCTCTCTTTACCACACTATGTAAACATCCTTATTTATTGCGTTTTTCTGCTTTTCTTTCTTAGTGTGATTTGCATATGCCTTCTAGGGAGTGCAATACCTCCAACTATTACTTCCCGGAACCCTCTAGGTCCTCCTCCAAGGTGAGCCTAATTATCTGGTACTCTCCTTCATCATTTGAGCACGTCAGGTGTATAACCCAATTCATTTAACTTTTCTGTATTTTCCTTCTTTCTCTTTTAGTGTGATTTGCACGCGCCATTAAAGGAGTAAGAGACCTCAACCCTTTATGTAAATATGCCTCATTTTCGGTCTTTCTCCTGAGCCTCTTTAAATATGTCAGCATTATTTTCATGTCTGTATTATTTACAGTTTCCGTTCCTCCTCTGACTCCTCTATCCTTTTGAGATCTGATGATGGACATGAGATTCTCACAGGGATTAAAGCGCCGTAGTCTTTAAACACAGACCCTATGGTCTCTGTAGAACATTAACATGCCATGAGATTCGTGTTCTATTGATACACATGGTGATCACGATGTATCACTTGTGTGTATCACTTATAGGAGAGCACCAAGCAGAATTCTGCACTATGCACCCACTGCTTCGCTGTTTTAATGCTTCTTTCATTTTTTGTACTTTAATTGAAACATCATTTGTATATCATTAATGGGTTGATTTTGTATTCGCGAACACTGTCTCCAGAAAAAATACCAGTCAGAATCTCAGCACCAGTTCCCTAACAATATAGTGAGATTCATTAAGTCAAATAATGAATATATGCACTGGCTATAGTATTAAAATATTCCTTACACAATGTGTCAGTACCCAAGGCCTTTGTGGCATGGGATTGATTAAACCATAAACAAACAAGCCTCCCCCCCAGGATACTTACTGAAAGGCGAGCATGCCTACACTCACCAATCGCACTACTCAGTATACTTGATTAATCCTATGCAAAAATAATATTAAAGCCACTAACACTATATATTGAATCTTATTAGTATAATAAAAATAAATATATAACAACAAACATGGGTACCAGTATTTAGTGGGAGTCGTTGGGCCTGGAAACTGTGGGAGAATGTTCATCTTAATTGCGTTAATCTTTCCTGTCCATGATACGAACAGTGTTGACCATCCCCCAAGATTGTTTTTAGTATCTAGTAAGGGTGGGTATCTTGCTTTAACTAGGATGTGTATCCGGGTGGTGATAATTATCCCTGAATATTTGGTCTGTCTCTGTGTCCATTAATGAAAGCTCTTCGGCCAGACTCTTCTTCTTTTTCTCACCTAGTGATAGATTTAAAATCTCCTATTCCCCCAAATGCATTTAATAGTCTGTCTTTCTTCAACTTCATGTAGTTTTTGAGTCAGCACCAGGAGAGTCCTCTCTGGGGTACCAAGTGGCAGGAGTATATCATCTGCATACTACAAAATGTTGGGCTCCTTCGACCCCAAGGGGATCCCTTCAATCTCTGGAGATCTTAGAACATGGCAGGTGAAAGGGTCAATGCTTAACACAAAGAGCACAGGGAACAGAGGAAAACTCTGCATCATGCACCTCTCAAGTCTAATCTCTTTTGATATACATCCATTTACTGTTTTTTCACTGTGGACATTTTATAATTTGCCGTAATTACATTCATATATTTCGGCCTTATTGCAACCTACCTCATCACTTTTGCTAGAACCAACTAATCCATCTGGTCAAAGTCGTTTTCCACAACTAACAATACTAGAATTGCTTGAATTTGTTTGTTACCGTTTTCACTAGATGGAAAGTCCTGTGGAGATTGTCATGACGGGTTTGCGAGCCACAAATCCACTCTGATCCAGGGATACCAACTATGGCAGTATCTGTTCCAAATGGGAGGTAGGGGCTTTGGAATTCTCACTGTAATGTGCTTGTTTTTCTCACTGTAATCTGCCCGCTCTTTTGGGCTTGCACTGCCTTACTTTTTGCTGTTTTTTTTTCTTTCCCTCCATTACTAATTGGTCCCTTCACTCCCCTTAGCCCCCCTGGTTCCAACTTTCCCGCCGCTGATTCCCATGCGGCCCCGCCCCCCTCGCTGGCACATTCGTCATCCCACCAGCCTCCCAGCTGCCCCTACCCCCCTCCCCTTCTTAATGGCGGCCGCTGCGCGGCTGCACTTTGGCGTGTGATCCAGCAGCCTATAGGAAATATGTCATAAGTAACGCTACCTAACTCAATTACCTATATCATTAAACACTACTCTAACTCATGGACCCATTAATCAAATATGACATATTTTGACCTACTGAATCAGGTGGCCAAAATTAAACTTATATACAACTTATTTACAATTTATATACAACCGCGGTAAAAGAAATCATCATTTTTAAACAAACCTAATTATTTATATGACCACCATGGCGATGGCATCTAGCTAATAGTAACCCACACTTCTGAATAACCAAGACCAGCTTGTTTTCATAAGTAAGATTTTATTAACTAATTATAGATTGTTGTGAATATAATTTTATAAATGTAATTTTATTAGAATCATAGTAAGCATGTTTGAAAACAGTATAGAAAATTTACAGTTTTAGCATGAAATTATAATTTTAGCATTTCTAAAATCCTAAGTCCCTAGCTAAGCTTAATAAATGGAAATAAAGTAAAGTCTCTAAGGGTTCTTACGTGCTCCACGCAAAGTCTGTCGGCACGACACCCTCATCCGAAAGTTGAAAAGCAGCAGCCAACCCTAACCATAGGGCAAGGGTTTTTTATACCTTTCTAAGCTAGCTAATCTAAGTAAAGGAACATTTTCTGCAAAAGTCGATGTCCCATTGGTCCGAAAGTGACAAGTGACATGTCACCCCATATTTCAAAACTTCCATTCTGTCATATTCTTTGAGACCATTGTCTTTATTGTACGTGTTCCAAAGCTTCCTTTGTTTGCAACAATTTGAACAAGAGTTCTCACTGACTTCATTTTACTTCCTCGGATGCCACGTTATCAAACTTTCTTTCTGCTGGTTTCTGACCTTGGCCACGTCCGACAAAAATAATGACAGCGCTTCTTCATTGTTTAGTAAATGTATCTTTCATGGAAACTTTATGGTGGACATCGTGCTTCAGGCAGAAATTGAATTCATCTTTTAGCAAACTCGAGCAAACTAGGCCCAAAAGTAGGCAACTTATTTTTCTAGTATAAAACAAACACAAGAAAAGTATTAATGTAAGAAATCTAAATTATTAACCCACCCTATTAGTCTAGTGTTACCTAGCAAGAAGCAAACAAATAAAGCAGCATTTTATATCTACCAGTCTTCAAGAATCCATGAAATCTTATATGCACCTATAATAGTAGAAATGACATCACATAGACAAGGAAAGCAAAATAAGCACATGCCACTTTAAATTCTGCAGCAGTTAGTAATGACAAAAAATGAAAACGACAAATTAATTAATTATTTTTACACGAACAAAAGATGCAACAATAATGCACGTTTATGAGCACACATGTTAATGTCCCCATGTATATAGTTTAATCTAGGTTAGGTTAGAATAACACATCACAAATCATTAATATTATTAATTTATTTTATGAAAGTGTGACTTCGCGAGTTTAAACAAAATTTTATTTTCTATCTCGCTCCATCAACTCCCTCATCTGGTGATTAACAAATCACCACACCATAACCCAAAAATTTAGAAAATTTAGACTTCCTGGAAAATGATTCAAATTCATTGGAGTTAGTATTTCTAGAAATTTGTTTCTGCAAAATCCTTGCAATTGTCATACTGCGCTCTGTGTAATTCTTGTAACTCAATTTCCCTTTCTTCTTCTTTTTGAATTTTATAAATTCTTCTCTTTTCCTTCATTTTCTTCTTCCTCTTATGCAACAAACAACCAATTTTTGTCAGAACAAATATGAATATTATTACAATCAAAGGTGCCAGAATCTTGCCAAGAATTGAGCTTCCAATATCATGGAACCAGTTTTTTATTGTTTGAAATCTTTTTGAAAGTCTTTCTGAAAAATCTTCTTCTTCTAATGGAATTATCTCTGAATGCATTTCTGTAATGTTCTTAATATACATCTCAATATTCTTACTCTCATCAGGAATGTAAGTGCAACAATGTTGCACATGTAAAATGCCGCAGACTCCTCCCTCTTTTGCAAGGAGTATGTCTAAAGCAAGGCGATCTTGAATCATCATAGATCTGATTGCAATGACCTCAACGTTCACTAATTGGAAACCATCAGCTGTATCTGTTGACAATCTGTCAACAATTGTGGACAATTTTCTGATTCTCCCTGAATTCAGGGTTATACCTACTAAAGGTATTACTGCTTCAAAAATATCTCCCAAAATTTCTGTAAAAGTTTCTCTTTTAGCCCTATTTACATAATTATTAATTTTGAACAATCCTTCTGTATTTCTATCAACATGAAAGATTTTAGGAAAAACAATCCCAACATAACAAGTCCCATACCAATGGTCAGGAAGGTTGTAGTAAGCTTTGTCACCACAAACAAAATATATCCCAGGGAAGATTGGATCTTTTCCACCCTTGAATCCCCAACCTCCCATAATCTGATATGTATCTTCACAATTGCTTGCACCCACAAAGTAATTATCAAAAAGTGTATTGTCCCTTCTAATGCAAAGCTTACCACTAATTGGTTTATCTATGTGAATTGCAGCGTTATCAAGTGTTTTACCATTTCACTTCTCATCCTCTTTTTGCCAGAACCTAGACTTAGTCTGCTTGACTATTTCATTTCTCTTGTAAATTGCTCTCCTCTCTTCAACTAGGTTCAAAAATTTCTTTCCTTCAACACTTAATTTGCAGGTTAGATTGTTTTTGTAAGCATACTCATATGTGAGTTCATTAGTAACAAGGAAAAATTCCCTCATCTGTTTAGCCTTTTTATGCTTATTCAAAGTAGCTTAAATTTTTAAATTCGCGAAGATTTCATCGTAATTCGAATAATAATATTCCAAGCGTCCAGTTTGATAGAACAGACTAGCTAACACACTACATGTTACACCATATGTAAGAGGAAGCATATTGTATGTCACTCCCTCAGAAACAGAAGCAGGTCATTTAACACACACATAGCAATCTTTAGCATTCATTACCTTAACATATTCGCTCAAAAGCCTTGTAAATGTATTGCTTGAAAAATCACTAATAGATTTGTCCTGATGAATGTCAGGTTGATGATCAATAACTTTGCCTATTGCACTATGTTTGTTTTGACTAACTGAAGCTTTGCTTGTCATGTTTACTTTGTGAGAATCTTTGTTAATTTCAAAAGGAATAACAATAGCTAAAATTAACCAGAGCAGAATTAAAATGAGCACACACACCAGAGTCATCTTACAGCATCTCTTAAAAATGGAACACCTTGAAGTACTCTGTTCCTTGACGTAAGGCATCTTTTATCAGCTTTGCCTTAAAAGAAAACAAAAATTATTTTAAAAATGATTTAACCAATTTTATATATACACCCCCCTTTTTTTTTAAAAGATTTTTTTTTTTTTTTTCAAACCCTAACAGTATTTCTTCGACCTTATGTCACAAATAATTTTTCTCAGCTATACAAGTTTTCTTCAACCTTATGTCACCTAACAAGACTTCTTCGGCCTCTTGCCAAAATTAAAAACCAAAAATCCCTATTAACATCCCTAGACTTCAATCATTGTCACTAATTTCTTCAATTTCTTCTTCTTCTTGGCTACTATCGTAAATATCGATAACAGGGGGAATCACTAAATAAGACCACTCAGGAGATTTATATTTTTGATTAGGCTTTATAATCCTCCTCGTCTTTCTCGTCACTACTTCAATTTTTCTTCCAACTCCAACTTCCTTTTCACCATCCTTTTGACTACTAATTTCTTCCACCTGCTCCTTCGGTTTTCTGATTAATCTGACTCTCAGCCTTCCACCTGGCCAAAAATCTGTTTTTCTCAAGAATTTTCTTTTTGGTTCAGAAACATTTACTTCTGACTTCCAAGATCTTTTCTTTGCATTTCTGCTTTCACTTTCAACGTCACTTTCTCCAGTATCGTAGTCTGAAACTTCAATGATTGACTCAGGAACTTTTCTAATCAGCAGTTTCACTCTGTCAGGAACTATGCTTTGTCTTCCATCACTGGTACTCAGTAATTCGTCCTCCACCTCTTCTTCAATTACCTCCAACTTCCCAGTTTCCGGTCTTCCGTTCCTTACTTCAGAGTTTGATTTCTGCTTTTCGATACTCTCCTGGTCAGAAATTTCAATTTGTTCAGCTTCTCTGTCTTCAACAGAATTTACTCCATTTATCTTCTTAACCGAATCCTCAGTTGTTTTCCCTTTCAATAGATTCTCCTCTTCTCCAGAATCTATTTCAATAATTTCCAAGTCTTTTCTTCTCAACTCTTTATTTACAGGTACATGTTCCAGATGTCGACCTCCCTGTCGATCTTCAGAATCTGGATTTGTTTCACTTTCTACTTCGGAATCAGAATCTTCCGTAGTATCACTCTCATCATCAGAATTTTCAGGAGTAGGCACTGGAATAGTATGACTAGGATTGATCCACCTTTTCAATCCTCTGCACTTTACTGCATTAGTAGTGACAAGAATAATTTGTCTAGGCTTCTGCCACTTAGGGACCAGACAATTTCTTCTTCGATGTACTTTTGTTCTGACCCAATCACCAGGTTTCAAATCATGTGTCTGAACTTTTTCATTTGATTGTGCTTCAGTTCCCACCTGATTAGACACAGAAGTTACTATATCAGATAACCTTTTACAGTAATCCAAAATAGCACTGTCATTTATGCTTAACAATTTACCTACAGGTACAAAAGCTTGTCTCATAACTCTACCCATGAGAATTTCATGAGGACTCAAACCTGTCTTTCTATCAGGTGTACTTCTTAATGACATTAAGACAAGTGCCAGAGCATCAGTCCACTTTACACCAGTTTCCAGACACATTTTTCCAATCCTGTTTTTTATTGTCCCATTTATCTGTTCAACTACCCCAGATGCCTCTGGTCTGTATGCACAGTGTATCTTCTGCTCAATGTTCAATGCCTCACATATCAGTTTCATAAGTTTGTTATCAAAATGGCTTCCACCATCACTTTCAATAGTGACTGGAAAACCGTACCTTGGGATAATTTCTCTGAGCAGCAATTTTGCTACTGTAATTGAATCACAATGTCGTGTAGGAAAAGCTTCTACCCATCTTGAAAACAAACAAACAATCACAAGAACATATTTCAAACAATTGTGTAGAGGCATTTCAATGAAATCCATTTGCAACCTGGTAAAAGGACCACCCTCTCGACCAATTACTCCTGTCCCAACAACTGATTTTCTGTTGGGGTTCATTTGTTGGCATGACAAACACCTTTGACAAAAAGATTCTGCAATCGTTCTAAATTTTGTGTTAAACCAAGTCTCTCGGAACAGTCTGATCATAGCATCTCTTCCAAGGTGAGCTGGAACATGATATAATCTGGCCATGTCAGCAATCAAACAATTTGGTAAAACTATTCTGCCATCCTTGTAAGTCCACACTCCATCCTCATCACGTGGTCTACATTCTGCTCTTAACCACAAATCTTTTTCCTCATCATCTGCTTCATTTTGTAAGTCCCTGATCTCCTGCCATGTCTCTACTGTTGTTGTTAGCATCAATGAATTTGAATCACATTCCTTACTCTTTTCCCGATTATATGCACGACAATTTTTCGCACAAAATTTTGCAGTTTCATCAGCATAGGCATTGCCTTTTGAAATATAGTACACTCCTTTAGTATGAGCTGCACACTTCACAATTGCAATCTCTTTTGGCAATTGTATAGCGTCAATTAATCTCTTAATAAAAACTGCATTTTTAATTGGTGACCCTGCTGAAGTTAAATAGCCTCTCTGGGACCAGAGCTGTCCATAATCATGCACAACTCCGTACCCATATTGACTATCAGTAATGATGGTAACTCTTTTATCTTTTGATACTTCACAAGCACGAATCAAAGCAATCAATTCAGCCACTTGTGCTGAACGAATTCCCTCAAGAAATGATGCTTCTTCAACGCTTGCAACTGTACAAACTGAGTACGCTGCTTTCAAAACACCTCCTTCTGTCCTCAGACAGGAGCCATCCACAAAGTAGACGACATCTGATTCAGGTAAAGGTACATCTTTAATATCCTGTCTTGGTTTGGTGCAAAATTCCATGACATCCAAACACTCATGTTCCACTTCATTCTCATCAATGATTTCTGAATCAGGTAATAACGTAGATGGATTCAAATTCAGGCATCTTGAAATGGAAACATTGTCTGCTCCTAGAATGATTTTCTCATATTTCGTCAATCTGCTGCTGGTTAAATGTTGAGTTTTACCTCTTGTCAGTAATATTTCAACTGAATGAGGCACAAAAACTTTCACAGGAAATCCCATTATGATTCCTTCGCTCTGTTCCAGACTAACACTAGTAGCTGCAACTGCTTTCAAACAACCTGGTAAGGCCTTTGCTACAGGATCAAGAACTGCAGAGAAATATGCAATGGGTTTCTTCAAATTCCCATGTCTCTGAATTAACACAGACAATGCACATCCTTCTCTTTCACTGCAATACAATTCAAAACCTTTCTCATAATTTGGCATGCCTAAAGCAAGAGCTTGACATAAGCTCTTTTTCAAATTCTCAAAACACTCCAACTCAGCTTCATTAAGAATAATAGGATCTTTTACATCAGACTTAGTAAGTCTTTGTAGTGGTTTTGCAATAACTGAAAATCCACTTATCCATTGTCGACAGTAGCCAACCATTCCTAGAAACATTCTAACCTGTCTCTGTGTTCTCGGAGGCTGCATTGCTTGAATCATTTTTATTCTCTCAACTGTCACCTGTCTTTTTCCTTTAGCAATTCTATGACCAAGATATTTCACTTCTTGTTTACAAAACTGCAATTTTGCTGGAGACACTTTATGTCCCTCATCTGCAAGATGGTTCAAAAGTGTTATGGTGTCTGTCACACAATTTTCTCTTGTTTTAGCAGCAATCAACAAATCGTCAATATACTGCACCAACGTTGACCTGCCAGGTAAATTTAAATCTTCCAAAGATCTTTTTAACAGCTCATTAAAGATTGAAGGACTCTCTGTATACCCCTGAGGGATTCTACACCATGCGAGGGTCCTACTCTGGAATCTGAAAGCGAAAATTTCCTGACTTTCTGGATGTAAAGGAACTGTAAAGAATGCATTGCAAAGATCAATGACTGTGTACCATTCAGCATCATGTGGGATCTGATACAAAATGACTGCTGGGTTTGGAACTACAGGACAACATGGAACTACAATCTGATTAATTTTTCTCAAATCTTGAACTATTCTTTACGTTCCGTTCGATTTCTTAATTCCCATGATCGGTGAATTACAAGGACTACTCCCAATTTCCTTTAAAACACCTTGTTTAATGAATTTTTCAATCACAGGTATAACTCCCTCAATTGTCTCAGCTTTCATTTTATACTGAGGAATGTTAGGAAATTATATTCCCTGCTTCAATGAAATTTTGACTGGATCGACATGTTTCATCAGACCCATCTCATTTCCAGTCAAATCCCAAATTTCAGTTTTTACTGTACTTTTTAGCTCATCGGGCAAAATATCTTTTTCAAATGTGGGAAATAACTTTGATTCCTCTGATTCCATCAACATCATTGTCATTCTGTATAAGCCATCTTCTTCTATTGTTTGCAATTCAACTCCATCAGGAGAACAATATATTCTGCAATTCATTTTCCACAATATATCTCTGCCCAATAAATTTACTGGACTACTGTTACAAACTACAAACCTGTGTTTGTCTTTAAAATTTCCAATTTCGACCGGTACTGGATCAGTCAAATCGGTTCTAATCTGTTGATTACTTACTCCGACATCTTGGATGGTTTCCCCAGAGAGAGGTAGGTTTTCAATTTCCACTGATCTAACAGTAGAACGGGTGGCACCAGTGTCCACTAGAAAAGTGATGTCTACATCATTAACTTTCCCATTTACAAAAGGACCAGACTGGTCAACCTCAAGAGTGGCTCCAATAACACACTCTTCCCCCTCTCTCGGGCACCGTCAGAAGTAATCATCAGAGTCACTTCCCTGTCCTTTTGTTAATAAAAACTGTTGCGAAGCATTTTGCACAGTTTGCCTTTGGGATTTTATTACCTGTTCATCTCCTTGAAATCCCGCACCAGAATTATATTTTTGTATTCCCCAGAATTAGGAAAAGGAGCCTGTGGCAATTGATTCTGTTGGTGATTCACCTGATGCTGCAGCTGTCGCTGAAGATTTAACTCATTAATATTCTGTTGTAACTGTAGCTGTCGTTGCAGATCAACATCACTCTGCATCTGTGGATTTAACAATGGATTTTTTTAATTTCTAGGAGGTTTCTTACATTCATCTCTCCAATGTCCAATCTCGCCACAATTAAAACAATGTAATTTCTGTTTCATTTCTTCAATCTTAGGATTAAATTTTCTAAAAATATTATTACTCTTAAATTTTCCTTGACCAAGATTTGAGTTTGAAGTCTGAACAAAATTTGTGTTTTTATTTCCAATATTAGCAATTTGTTGCTCAGCCACTTTTACTTGAGCCCACATTGCTTTTTCCTTGAGTTTCTTTTGTCTCACTTCTAATTCATCACTACAGTATTTTGCCTTTCTCAAAATGTAATCAACAGAAAGAGCTTGCCATCCGACAATACTGTTGCGAATCATATCAGCAATTTCTGGTTTCAAACCATAAACAAATCTGTAGACGAAATGACTCATATCTTTTTCGTCTAGTTTTTCATAGCCACTGTATTGTTTAAAAATCAACAGCTATCTTTCATAAAATGAATGAACTGATTCCTTTGGTTCCTGGTTTGTTCTTTCTATTTTAACCCAATCAACCTCTTTAGGCGGATTTTTTTCTTTTAACCAGTAAATCACTTTTTCATAAAAATCCATTACAATCGGATTAGGAGCACCTGTTTCTTTTATTCGATCAGGTTCTACTTTTGGCCAACTTATGGATATTTTACATTCTGTCCAAAGATCTGATGGAACAACAATGTCAAAAAATCCATCCAGATCAATCCACAGAACCTTTGAGACTTTAATGAACCTGTCTACCTGTCTATACCACTACAACAGGTTTCTCTCTCAACCTCGGAAAATCATTTGTAAAAAGTAATATATCCTGTCTTGACCAAGGGACATGAACATACCCTCCACCTGCAATCTCTCTCATTGGAAATTGTTTTGACAATTTTTCCAATTTCTCATCTTCCTTCTTTCTTGTCCATTTAACTCTCCACTTACTCAATTCTCCCAGTTTTTTTATATAAACAATTAAATCTTTTATGTGCATTATTCTTCCCATTGAGTTCAAATTCTCAATGTCATTCTCTGAAAAATCTAATCTGTAATGTTTTGCAAAATTCTTTTGCCTGCTCAGATCAATTTCAAGTTCAGCTGCCAGTTCATCCAATTGATCATATTTATTTTTCGTTTTCCACTGAATACTTTTGCAAATGAACAGTAGTTCATCATCTCGATAAAATTTGAAACTATCAGGACCTATCGTTCCAATTATTAATTCCTCCAAATTTGCTTTTAATTTTGCAACATCAAGTTTAGATTTTGCTACCCTGATTTCAGAATACTCAGCGTCAGATTCTGCACCCATCGGTGATTTAGAAAATGAATCCTCATTATAAGTTAAATTAGGCATTCTCGTTTTTGAAGAATTAATTTCAGATATGTCTGAATAAAATTTTTCAGCAACCTTTTGAATTTCTGCATTTAAAGGAATAGTCAAACCTGGCTTGTTAACTTCTCTTTGCTCAAAGACAGGCTGAACAGGACCAATCGTTACTGGAACTGTCACAGCTTCCATGCCTTTTGTTATTTGTCGAATTAATTCTTCTTTTGATCGTAAATACTCAGAAGAATTTACAGCTTCCGCATTTCTGACTTCTCTCACATAATTTTTTGGAGCTTCCCTATCTCTTGGAATTAATGAAAAATGTCTACCTTCAATACAGACATCTGCATTTGTCTCAGTTTCATATTTTCTAGGAGTTTCAAAAGATTCAGAATTATTTGGATAAATCTTAGAAGAATCATTAATTGGAGGTGCACTCGGTGTGACTTCTGTAGAAGTCATCGGAGTAGACCATGACCTAGGGGGTCTCAAAGGCTCATTCTTTTTATTAGAAGTGAAAATTTCTTCTAAAACTGTATCTTCAGTTTCACTCTCTACAGAAACATTATTTTTCTTTTCAGTTCTTTTTTCACCAGGAGAACCTAAAACCATCTCTCTAATTAAATAGAGTCCCTCACTCATACTTCCCTGTCTCCACATTCTCATCCTGTCTTCATGAGTCTCCCTTCTATAACTTGGAGTTTTAGGAGGTCTTTTAATTCCACTTGCTTCTCTTTGTAATTGAAACATCTCATCCTCCCATTCGACTAAAGCTTCGAATTGAGTAGGTCTCGGTTTTGGAATAAGAGCATTCATTTTCTCTCTCAAATTCCTTAAAACCTTTACGTTAAACGAACCATCATCAGGCCAAGACAAAACACCATCATCCTTAGTATAGTGTTTCCAAATATCAAACCACAAAACTGTATGATAACCATATTCACCTTCCATGTACGCTGCAGGTGTTTTATATTTATGAAGTAATTTACCACCTCGCGTTTCGATTTTCTTGTCAGGTGAGATAAAAATTTTACATTTCTGGAACAACGTTGGCTTTTTCTCAACGTGTTTAAAATGATAACTCATTTTTAAAAGTTAAATTCAATTAACAAATTTGTTCGTAAAATATTTCCGGGATGTTCCGCAAAGCCAACCAATCCGTACGCGAAACACACTAACAAGCCAATGAGAGTTGAGCTACGTCACTATCTTGCTCAACCAATAGATGTGAAGTTTTTCTGAAAAGCCAATCAGCTAACAGTTTGTCAGAAACTCAAGAACCAATCAGAACACAGCCAATGACGTATATCACCCAATCACAGCGCGGCTCTGTGATGTACACAGTAGCTGCGGTTTCTCGCGTCTCACTCTCAGCGCTTACCCCTCCTTCACAGAATCTTTTCACGGCGCCATTTTAAAAACGCTTTTTCAGTGAAAATTAATTTTAACAACGACAAGAAAGACTCATCTGTCTGTTTCTCTAATAAGTTAAAGAATTGCAATCACTCAAGTATTCCCTTTCTCGGAATATAAGGCGCTATTCCCATAGAATATACAATTGCTAGTACAGTAATCTTTTTACTCTACCCTTCAAACAAGTAATTATGAACTCATTTTCCTCAGAACGCACAACTAAGTGACTGTTCAAAAGTTCCACTTGAACATAATTTACAAAACAACCTCGCACTTTCACACGGAAAAAGTCCCTAAAATTCAAACACACATAAAATCCGTACAGGACTCTCACCTGTTTATAGAAATCATGCACCGTTAGTAGAATAACGACGTTATCCGTACAGGACTTTCACCTGTTTATAGATATAAAACATGTACCCCTACAGGACTCTCACCTGTTTATAGATAATCATGCACCGACGTTACCCTACCCTTCACTCGAGCTCAAATATATACAAATACTTTAATCACAGTGAGTTTTAGAACGGGCACATTGTCCCTATACTCATGCTGTTCAAATTTCTTAGATAATCCTCACTATACAACATTCACACCGGTCGGGGTCCGGTTTAGAGGAATCTTGCAGGTTGACAAGCGGGTTGTGAGCGCAGAGGGCGATGTGCCAAGCGCGCTCCAATCCTCCTCCCGAGACCCATGGTGCTAGTAGCGCCCTGTTTTAAAAGTGCTGATACACCCCTGAATTTTGGTTTTTTTTTTTAAATGAGCAATTTGCTCTTCTAATTTTTAAGCACTTTTTTCAATTTTCTTTTTTCACTTACACGTCCCCAGGTCAGGGTGGACTATTAGAGTGTCCATACCGCCGGGGTATAGTCCTGAAGAATGCCATGGTGAATATATACCACAAATAAGGCAGAAACATGTTGACTGATTAATTTTAAAACTTGTGGTATTTAGCTGAATTTAATCAAAATCCTAAAAACCTTGGCCCTTAAATTCAGACACATATACCACTTACACGTGTCTTAGGGATCACTCATTAAAAGTTTTTTCGATACCCTTAGTCACTTTTAATTTTGCAATTTCCACAACACGTCCTCCCCACACGACCAGCTCCGCAGTATTTCTGGCGTCGCAGCACACCGAAGAGACACTCGGTCTCTTCGGTGGGGCCCGATGATGAAGCATGACACTGACCAGGTCGGTGTGTGAGGGCTTTCCTACTCAAATAGAGTGACTGTGATTAAAATTACCCACTTATCTCTTTGCTCAAATATCTGGTAGCTTTGTGCGTGACCGGACCTCTCTTCTTTTGTTGTTTGATACTTAACTGGGGTGTAAGAGAGTGTCTCTGACCTTCCCTACCTCTCTCGTTGTTGATATAAATCCTCACTATACAACATTCACACCTAGCCCTAACATGTGTTGCACGGCCACAACACGTGTGATACACGGCGATATCACTACTCTGAAATAGATCAAATGCCCTGTGTGACTGCCTCATCACACAATCTGTACCGGTACTACTCACATATAGCACAAAAACGAACTTAACATGTGTTAAACATCGATCCTATATCTATACCATAACAAACTGGTTACCTTTAGCAACCATCATTCTCTGCTACCAGAAGAATTGATCCAGCGGCCTATAGGAAATATGTCATAAGTAACGCTACCTAACTCAATTACCTATATCATTAAACACTACTCTAACTCATGGACCCATTAATCAAATATGACATATTTTGACCTACTGAATCAGGTGGCCAAAATTAAACTTATATACAACTTATTTACAATTTATATACAACCGCGGTAAAAGAAATCATAATTTTTAAACAAACCTAATTATTTATATGACCACCATGGCGATGGCATCTAGCTAATAGTAACCCACACTTCTGAATAACCAAGACCAGCTTGTTTTCATAAGTAAGATTTTATTAACTAATTATAGATTGTTGTGAATATAATTTTATAAATGTAATTTTATTAGAATCATAGTAAGCATGTTTGAAAACAGTATAGAAAATTTACAGTTTTAGCATGAAATTATAATTTTAGCATTTCTAAAATCCTAAGTCCCTAGCTAAGCTTAATAAATGGAAATAAAGTAAAGTCTCTAAGGGTTCTTACGTGCTCCACGCAAAGTCTGTCGGCACGACACCCTCATCCGAAAGTTAAAAAGCAGCAGCCAGCCCTAACCATAGGGCAAGGTTTTTTTTATACCTTTCTAAGCTAGCTAATCTAAGTAAAGGAACATTTTCTGCAAAAGTCGATGTCCCATTGGTCCGAAAGTGACAAGTGACATGTCACCCCATATTTCAAAACTTCCATTCTGTCATATTCTTTGAGACCATTGTCTTTATTGTACGTGTTCCAAAGCTTCCTTAGTTTGCAACAATTTGAACAAGAGTTCTCACTGACTTCATTTTACTTCCTCGGATGCCAAGTTATCAAACTTTCTTTCTGCTGGTTTCTGACCTTGGCCACGTCCGACAAAAATAATGACAGCGCTTCTTCATTGTTTAGTAAATGTATCTTTCATGGAAACTTTATGGTGGACATCGTGCTTCAGGCAGAAATTGAATTCATCTTTTAGCAAACTCGAGCAAACTAGGCCCAAAAGCAGGCAACTTATTTTTCTAGTATAAAACAAACACAAGAAAAGTATTAATGTAAGAAATCTTATTTTATTCTGTTTCCACCCTTCGTTTACTAATTCATTAACCCACCCTATTAGTCTAGTGTTACCTAGCAAGAAGCAAACAAATAAAGCAGCATTTTATATCTACCAGTCTTCAAGAATCCATGAAATCTTATATGCACCTATAATAGTAGAAATGACATCACATAGACAAGGAAAGCAAAATAAGCACGTGCCACTTTAAATTCTGCAGCAGTTAGTAATGACAAAAAATGAAAACGACAAATTAATTAATTATTTTTACACGAACAAAAGATGCAACAATAATGCACGTTTATGAGCACACATGTTAATGTCCCCATGTATATAGTTTAATCTAGGTTAGGTTAGAATAACACATCACAAATCAATAATATTATTAATTTATTTTATGAAAGTGTGACTTCGCGAGTTTAAACAAAATTTTATTTTCTATCTCGCTCCATCACGTGCTGTTTAAGGCAAGCCCGTCTGCGCCCGTCCGCACCTGGATTGCGCCCAGCGCCAGACCCCCTGGCCCCCGCGAGCACCATGATACCAGATGCCACTACAATGCCAATCTCCTCCACGCACTCAATGCCGGACGTTCTACCACCTGCTTCCAGGCAACCCCAAAGCGCACCCAAGGACCCTTCACCTGCTGAAAATGCAGCTTCACCAGCCAGTGTACACGAGCACGTCCTGCCCCCCCCCACCAAGGGAGGCCACAACCTTCTCAGATGTATACTGCTCAACACCCGCTCCGTCTACAGGCATGCCGTCGAACTCTGGGACCTGCTCGACTCATCCTCCCGGACGTTGCCTTCCTGACGAAGACCTGGATGAACACCTCATCGGCACCCGGCGTTACCATAGCCATCCCGGAGGCCTACAACATCACCCGCAGGGACCGCACCAATGGTGTAGGAGGAGGAATCACCATCGTCCCCTGGAACACCCTCAGAATTTCGACCAGCACCGAAGACACACTCAGCACTGCCGAACACCTGCACTTCCAGATTCACACCAATCCCAACTCCACCCTTAGCGGAACCCTCGTGAACAGACCCACTGGACCCCGGCCATAATTCAGTGACTCCATCACAGATGTCGTCCGCTTGCACGCCTTGGCCTCCACAGACTACAAGCTCCTTGGAGACCTGAACTTCCACCTCGAGAACGCCAACGACAGCAACTTCATCACACTGCTGGACAACCTCGCCAACCTCGGTCTCAAACAGCTCGTCAAGACACCTACTCACTCCGCTGGGGACACGCTCGATCCCAGCTTCTCCGCCAGCAAGCACGTCACCTTCAACCACACCACTAAACTCCACTGAACCGACCACCGCTGCACCCACTTCTCCTTCGAGAAAAACACCGCACACCACCACCCGCAATGAATACCCCACCACAGCCGGAACAGGGTCACCAAAGACCAGCTAATCACCACCCTCGCCCGAAAGCCACCAACCGACCTCACCGACACCAACACAGCTGCCCGCAACCTCAGGCAATGGATCAACGACTGCACCAACACTCTCGTCCCAATCAAGAAACCCTCAAACAGACGCACCGACAGAAGGGCCATCTGCTTCACCGCCGACCTCCAGACATCCAAACAGACCTATCGAAGACTCGAGAAGAAATGGCACCTTGAGCAAACACCAGACAACCACACAGCCCTCAAGAAGGCCTGCTGCAGGCACCACCAACTCATCCGAACCGCCAAAAAGAACCTCCTTTAAAGAATGCTTCAACAACAACGCATACAACAGCCAAGAGCTCTTCAACATAGGGAAGGAACTCACCAACCCCAGCCCCAGCTCCAACGCCATCCCGCCATCACAAGACCTCTGCGACTCCCTAGCCACCTTCTTCCACCGCAAGATCGTAGACATCCACGACAGCTTCAACACTCGAAGCCCCCCTACAGCCGCCAACACCACAGACTCACCGCCCTCCAGTCACACCGGCCTCCTGACCTCCTGCAATCACCTCAATGACGAAGACACCCTCAAAACCATGAACACCATCCACTCCAGCTCACCGTCAGACCTCTGCCCCCACCACATCTTCAACAAAGCGAGCTCCATCATCGCACCCCAAATTCGAAAGATCCTCAACAGCTCGTTCGAGACCGCCACCTTCCCGGAAAGCTGGAAACACGCAGAGATCAACGCCCTACTCAAGAAACCCAAAGCACACCCTAAGGACCTCAAGAACTTCCAGCCCATCTCCCTGCTACCATTCCCGGTGAAAGCCATCAAGAAGATCGTCAACAGACAACTGACTCGATTCCTCGAAGACAACAACACCATGGACTCATCCCAGTCCGGATTCCGCAGCAACCCCAGCACCGAAACCGCCCTCATTGCCGCCACCAACGACATCAGGATCCTGCTGGACAACGGCGAAACAGTGGCCCTCATCCTCCTAGACCTCTCGGCAGCCTCCAACACCATCTACCACCACACTCTATGCACACGCCTCCACACCACAGGGATCCGCAACAAGGCCCTGGACTGGATCACCTCCTTCCTCACTGACAGAACCCAGAGAGTCCGCCTCCCTCCATTCCGATCCGAAGCCACCAAGGTCATCTGCGGCGTACCCCAGGGATCATCCCTCAGCCCGACCCTCTTCAACGTCCACATGACACCACTCACCAACATCATCCGATCACACAACCTCAATATCGTCTCATACGCCGACGACACCCAGCTGATCCTCTCCCTCACCAAAGACCCCAGCTGTAGTGTAGTTCCTATATTCCCAATAGGTTTTATTGAACAGTCTTCTTTCTCAAGCATAAGAATTGAACTGCTACAATCGTAATACTGGTTGTAAAATATAATGCATACAGTATAAAGAGTAGAATAAAATAATACTGTAAGAGCATTGTATGGTTCCTAAACCATAGATAAATACATATATAAATAACATAGGCTAAAAGTACTCAACTGGTGCTTCTAAAATACGCCTACCCCGATGTATCTAACCTAAGCTTAGTACGAGGGAAGAAGTAAGTTAGGTGTAGCATAAATGTAGTATTCTTTTGCCAAGAATCTGTCCAAGATTTCTCTTAGGGTCCAAACAGCTCCGTACCTTAGTTTGGAATGAAGACGGTCAGGCCCAGGAATCGATTTCCCAGCAACCCGCAAGGGTAGCTTGGAAACACTGGAGCTGGATTTCTCGGCAGGAGAAAATACAGCGTCTCTCTCAGTGCGTCTGCTGGAGGGTCGGCTTTCTTCAGCACTTACTGAAGCAGGATGCGTCGGGCAAGTAGATAGTTGAACTGCTCCAAACCACTGTGTGTTTGCTAAGGCAAGTGTGGGCATATTTATACCTTGAAGTTACCGAGTTTGACGTAAAGGTGGACATAATAACGTCATTAAAGACTCTCAGTTCTTTGAAAACTCCATGAGTTCTTGGACAAGTCAGTTCTTGAGCAAGGGAAAGTCCCTAGCTGCTGAAGCCGAGTTTTCCAAGGAATCGTTGTAGATTTTCAGAACTAGTGGAAGTAGCCCTGCCGTATTTGGACTGCATGAGCTATGATAAATATGGTTATGATTCTTATGCCTATATAAGGACATAGTGATTTATACCTATATAAGGGCATGAATCGGGACATTTACAATAGTGTCCTAAAATGGTTCACAACACCCACTCCACGTTATCATGTTCATCTAAGATTAAGTACTAAACATAAAAGCTAGAGCATGTGTTTTTACAATCCCACCCTAAAAATACAGGAAATGTATTAAAAAAATGGTTGTACACAAAATGAGCATTTGTACAATATGCATCTAAGGGCAATGATTTCATTGTAAGCATATGATATGATATTAGCAATTCTAACCAAATAAATCACGAAATTTACATTTATGAAATGGCTCACGATACAGAAAAAAGGTTGAGACTATCCCATAGCAGAATACACAAGCTTGTTCGATTTGTGCATTAGGTCAATATTGTTTCTAGGAAGTAGTCAAAGAATTCTTGTTCTCTAAGAATAGTTCTACTTTAAACAGATTGCTTTGTGCCAAAGTTCAGTCTGTTTTGGAAAAAAGTCAAATTAAATTGTAGTGAAATAGAGTTCCAAACTTGGAAGCTTTTGTTTCGAAAAAAGTGAATGTCGAATCTCAGAGTTCGAAAGAACGCTGCATGCTAATTTCAAAAGTTATTCTGGGTGTCAGGAGAAAACATTAAGTCATCCAGGCTGGAAAAGAAATCATCTACCACAGTGGATGAAAGTTTAACTACTTCATTAAGAAGGTCAATTGTACACAGATGTGAAGCATCGCCGTCAGCGTCAGCCGCATTAGCAATGTTCATAGCAGATGGTACCTGTGTGCCTGACGGTCCGCGTATCTCACCTCCAGTTGGATTTGCCGGTGAGATCTCAATGAATTCTGTCATCAGGATTGGTAGCCGTTGGGGGCAACACAACACATGAGCCGTTACCGGACCCAGTAATGCATCAACATCCGTTGGCATAGCCGATGGTAGTGTTAGACAGATATCTAACATGCATTCCTCTCCACAAAGCAGGCATCGTAGAACAGGTAAGATGCTATCTTGTCAGATTGGTCTGAATGGCATGACAGGAACCATGTGGTATTCAGATCTCTCAAACGAGCCAAGCCAAGGATCTGTGTTATTCTGTCACGATACCTCATGGCCTGGAGCGCATTCTCCATGCTGATTTGGGTATCGCTGGTCCCCGGATTTGCCATAACGGAGCGGGAGGAATAAAAATAGTATCCCTGCTACGAGTCCCAAAATGAGAAGCAGGCCGCCGAACACAGAGTGTACGAAGTTAGGAAAAATGCCCAGGACTTCTTCAAAGGGTGCTAACAGTCCCGAAAAAATCGTCTTAAATACATGTGCAATACCGCTGTTATCAAACCTGTTAAAGATATGACCTAACATTTCTGCGAAATGTATTGGGCAGTTTGTTGATAATACTGCATGGATCTCTGCAGAAATCCTTGCAACTTGCAGATCATACGTCTCTCTGGACGAGGTCAGTGGCACAGTTTTTTGCATTCTGAGATGTTCAGTGAAGGCCATAGTGGCGACTCCCCGTCTGTCTTGGTTTTTGGAAACAATATTTGCATATAACAAGTGACCTTGGCTGACACACTAACGAGATAGCCTATTTCTGGCATCATTCCACAATAGCTGTGATCATTTAACATAATGTAGCTACCATTGAAAAGCTGCCTGAAAATTGGATCTATCACCGCTGTGGGCGAACCTTGCAGGTGGCAAGAAAGGTTATTGGAAGAACCCTCGCAGGCTCCGTGTAAATTAATACCTTGACATAACAGTGTACCGCTTAGTGAGTTTTTACAATTTTTACCACTAAGAAATACCTCCTTTCCCCCACTCCAACATTTGTGTGTGTATGGTAAATCCGAGATAGACTTAATGTATTCTTTACCTTTCATACAGGCCTGCTGGTATGTGTTTTAAGCAATACTGAAACAGGAAAGTCGTCACTGGTATCGTGGTGGTACCATGTATTATCCATTCAATGGATGGTTTTTCAGAAACGGTCAATGGTAATCTCTCCAGTTTTTCTATTCTCAGCACCGTATAGTCTGCTCCCCTCTGTGCCAACGAGATTTGTTTATCTGTAAGGTTAAACACAGTAAACGATGACGTAGTGTTGATTAAACGCCAAGGCACGTAGCCAAAATGAAGGTTTTGCAACGTCCATCCTAACAGCATTATAGAACGTAATTTAGACTGGCCATGTTGTAACATTAGCAAGTCCTGTTCCATTATGTCTATGGCAGAGGATACAATGTTGGCCCAGGAATATACTCTGGACGACAGAGTTGTTAACCCATTGTCAACTACAGAGAGTGATTTCTCTAAATTAATACAATCAATTTCTTGTATTCTTTCAGCTGTTTCCATTTGCCTGACTTTCCATGCTTCATTGTATGCAGCGTATATACCGGCGTATATGAAACATTTATGACATGGATTACGAGGTCCCAGTAAGAATTCTCGAAAATCAATGCCATCTTTAAGCAAAGATAAGTGTTGTTTTATTTCAGGAAGTGTGGATCTCTGCAGTCACTCAAGGCATAGTTTTCCTACACTATAAGTTGCTATTATCCCTGGATGTTTTCTTTGGATATATCTTGGATCTGGATGAGTTACTGTGAACCCTTGTGTCTTGTTCAGGAATCTATCTTGACAGTTATTCGTGACTGTGGGCCAGATTAACCATTTTTTTCCATTTAGGATGTGTTCTGTTTTGTAGAAAAATATAATTTACGTCTACCTCCTTAACATCAGTTAAATTACTATCAGGTGCGGGCCTAGGTATGGACTGTTTGTTTAAATCTCTTATTTTAGCCAGGCCAAGACATGATGTCTGTTGAACAGTTTCATTTAAGAACATCATTTGTTCTGGGATGATGCAGGATCTGAACAATGCTTCTAAACCGTGTACCTTCAGGTCTTTTGTGCCCCAAACAGTTTTTGTCTCAATGTTGTCTTTCCAAAAGTCAAAGCCTAAGGTGGACAATTGAGCATACAAGGCCGCAGAATACATTTGTTTAGTATTTGTCAACATACTTTTCATGCCTGTCTTATTAATATTTTTAAAGTAAAAATGTTCTGGGTTTGTAACATTAAAACCTGTAAAATATGGAAATGTTCTAATAAATGTTTTAGAACTACCTTTTGGAGGTGTTGGGCAATGTTGCCGTTGATTATAAGTTAAAACATTTCTAGGGTTTGCAGATTTATGCAAGTATTGATGGCCAAAATGATTAAAACAATACATTTCTTCATAATTTGATGAACCTTCTAAGTATTCATGTTTTCTAAATTTTGCTGACATTTCCAAGTCTGCCATCATGTTATTAACAGTTTCAAAGTCCCAATCATCAGAGAATGTGCTGGGTGAAACGAAATCACTCAAGGAAACCTTAAATTGGTGTGGAATTTTCAGCAGCTCGACAAGGCCATACATGTCATAATCAGTTGTAATAAAAGCTATTCCACCAGGTAGAGGATCTGCTGTGATGTTCACACAGGTCTCGTTATTCACGATGAGATGATTTGTGTGGCTTCAGAAGCAAGTTGATGTTCTTACTTGCTGTGTCCATTTTAATGTGTTTTCCATCTATCAGCTATCCCAAACTTAAAACAAGAATGAGCCATAGCAAGAGATAAAATACACCTAATCCAGTCCAAAATTCAACCCATGGTGAAACCAGATATGTTTTTGCAAGCTCTTGACCAAATTCCGTTAATTTTTCCTCGAACGTTTTATTTGCTGGCTTAGTTTCAGGTTCACTGGGATCCTCAGAAAAGTTATCAAAGTTGATAAAATAGCCAGAGGCAGTTCTGTCAATTGTTGGTATTGCATCTGGATTACTTGAAATCGCTGGAGCTGCTTGGTCCCTTGACATATTAGTATAGTCAGATGCTACATCATTGTAGACGGGAGTCTCTTGAGTAACTGTTATTTGGGATTCAAGAGGCACAAGTTCCATAGCTTTGTTGCATAGTCCTTCTTTTCTCACTGTAGATTATTCAAAGGTGATGAGTCTTTCAGTTTGAACTTCTTGTATAGTAGCAAGATTTGGTCTTCTGCAAATCTTGGGAGCCCACTTGGCCTACTACTTATTATCGGCCACATGGTGTGGTTTTACCAGGTCAATTGATGCAGACCGGTTCTCCTTTCTTCCAGCACGGGGCGGCAGTAGCACTGTTCTTGATCCATGGATTGCTAGAACAGGTACTGGTGTTCTGTAAGAAGGCCCAAATTCCTTCTTGTCCGCTATTTTCTCCCTGACCAGATCCCCAATCTTTGGAATCCAGACAGGTCTTGCTGGGACAGGTGTTTTTTCTTCAGTGGTCGTTGGCTTTTCACTGTTGTTGATTAGACTTCTTCTTGTTTCATTTAAGTCCTGTAAAACAGCCAAACAATCTTTGATATCAAATGTTTTTTTTTCCACCACTGAAGTGTGACGATCGAGATCTTCAACCAACATTCTAGTACCAAAAAGGATTTCATATGGAGTGATTCCACCCAGAGAATTTCTTGGCAGGTTATTAAGACTACGTTGGACATTTATTAGATGTTTGACCCACCCATCACCCGAACCTAATACCCTAGCTGTTATAGATTGCTTTATGTCACATTTTTTTCTCTCCACAAGCGAATTTCCCTCAGGATGGAATGGACTCGAAAATAGCAATGCAACGCCCAAGCTGACCATGGCCTCCTTGTAAGCCCTAGAGCTAAAAGCAGGACCCTGGTCAGAATGTAGCGTGCCGATTACGTATGTGCCGATAAAGACTCGCAAATCTTTTATAACAGTTCGGGCATCAGCCGAGCGCTGAGGCCACATCCAAATGAATCTTGTCCTTGTATTTGTGGGACCGCTTTTGTCCATTGCGACGTTTGAGCGTGGATAGTCTAATGCTATCTAACAATGGCATCTGTACTGGGCTGGCTACACTGTAGTCAGGAATCTGGTGGTGTTCAAAGCTGTGGTATCAGTCATCGCAATTAATTCCGAATTCGTATACGTGATCTTTCATCCCTGGCCACCAGTACATCTCTTCTAATTCTAATAGAGATTTAGAGATCCCTTGATGTATCAGACCCTCTCCCATATGTGCTTCATGAATCAGAGCACCTCTCCAGTTCCTGTTTGGAATTACCCTATCACCCACTCCAGGGATTCGAGCAAAAGGAACAGAGTTTGCATCAATTATGTATGTATATTTGAGTGCATAATTTAGAGGTAACACGGCTCCGCTGCCTTTGCTCGTGGCATTTACAGCAAACATGGTTTCACCGTCTATTGTTGTTTTCGAATGATTGATTGGAGCTACGGAAGCCGTTTGCACAGCTGCCTTCGTGGCTTCATCAGCCAATCAATTGCCTTCATGTGAACGCCATCACGCTGATGACTCAGTGTATGGATCACGTGAGTCTTTTGTAGTTCTTTCTGCAAAAGCACTACTTGTTCCTAAAGCATCTTATGCTTGATTGTGCCACCTTTTGGGTCTTTAAAACCATTTTGAACCCAGTACTGCAGATATTCATTGTAAGAATGGGCATAGCAATACGAATCGCACACTATAAGTGAGGGTAATTCGCGATCGGTATTTTCAAGCGCCATCTTGAAAGCCTGTAGTTCTGCTCGCTGAGCTGTACAGTCTCCTAGAGATTGAGTTTTTGTGACCATAGGTCGGAATTTACCATCGCGCCAGCGACCTTTAACAATCGCGCATGCTGCACTATAAGCTTGTTTACCCCCAATTGTGGGCTGTGCTGATCCGTCTGTATATATTATACAGCCGTAATGTTCTAGAGGTAGAATTTCAGTAGGCAGAGGACATTCTTGTTCGTATTGGAGAAATTCTTGTGTTTTCAAGTAAGGGTCAAAAACGTATTCAACGTCTGTTGCAGCAAGAGAATTAACCCATTGTATCCATCTCGGATGTAGAGCTTTCGCATTTGGAATGCTTGTCTTCGTAACTGCCTCTAAGGCAGGTACAGGTGTAATGGCTTTAATGCGTTTACCCTGTGCGAGGGCTCTCTCCTCTTGCTACCACAGTTTTAACCGCTGTCAGAATTTTTTCTGTTGAAGTGAATTTTATTTCAGCTTGTGTGTACAAGTGTGACTTGTAAGCTATTGGTACCTTTCCACCTTCATTAAAGGTTAGGAATGTGAATCCACATCTCCCTGGGATGATTCAGATTACAAGGTTGCGTACATTGCGCGTGTTTGTAAGTGTGTTGTTGCCAACATGTCTGTTTTTACTGAACACAAAATTTCTGTGCGTTTTTGAGTCCAATTAGTAGGTTTGAAATCAGGTTTGATTAGTTCATAGAGAGGTTTAACCCTTTCTGCGTAATTCAGAATGTAAGTTATTCCGAATTTTAGGAATCCTAAAATTGACTGTAAGTTTTTCAGCGTTTTTGGAGGTTGGAGCAGCGCCCATTTTTCTAAAATGTTGGCTGCTAGGCTTTTGCCTCCACTTGAAAGTTCGTACCCCAAGAATAGGACGTTGAGGTGGGCAATTCTTGATTTTTTAAAGTTGGATTTATACCCTTCAGGGGCGAATCCAAGTATTATGGTGTTCACCCTGTTCAAGTGCCTGTCCAAATCATCCTCTGTAAGATAGATGTCATCGACATAAGATAATGCTTCATCATCATACGTTTGTAGTAACTCTGTTACTCTCACTGAAAATAACCCTGGACTATTCTTGAATCCTTGGGGGAGACGGCAAAATTTATGTTGTGTCCCCAATATTGAGAAAGCGGTTAAATATCTGTTTTCTGGTGCGATATTTTGACAGAAGACACCGTTTGAAATGTCTAATGTCGTTTCGTATTTTTTGCGAACGATGTTATTCATCAGTGCTGCACTGTGTGCATTTTGTAATGCAAAAGTTTTACAACAAGAGTTTAAATGTCTGTAATCCAAAACTAGACGATATGATTCGTCTGGTTTGGAGACAGGAAACAAAGGATTGTTCATGGACCAGGTGCATGTTTCAATCACCCCCTCCTCTTGCTACCACAGTTTGAACCGCTGTCAGAATTTTTTCTGTTGAAGTGAATTTTATTTCAGCTTGTGTGTACAAGTGTGACTTGTAAGCTATTGGTACCTTTCCACCTTCATTAAAGGTTAGGTATGTGAATCCACATCTCCCTGGGATGATTCAGATTACAAGGTTGCGTACATTGCGCGTGTTTGTAAGTGTGTTGTTGCCAACATGTCTGTTTGTACTGAACACAAAATTTCTGTGCGTTTTTGAGTCCAATTAGTAGGTTTGAAATCAGGTTTGATTCGTTCATAGAGAGGTTTAACCCTTTCTGCGTAATTCAGAATGTAAGTTATTCCGAAGTTTAGGAATCCTAAAATTGACTGTAAGTTTTTCAGCGTTTTTGGAGGTTGGAGCAGCGCCCATTTTTCTAAAATGTTGGCTGCTAGGCTTTTGCCTCCACTTGAAAGTTCGTACCCCAAGAATAGAACGTTGAGGTGGGCAATTATTGATTTTTTAAAGTATTATGGTGTTCACCCTGTTCAAGTGCCTGTCCAAATCATCATCTGTAAGATAGATGTCATCGACATAAGATAATGCTTCATCATCATACGTTTGTAGTAACTCTGTTACTCTCACTGAAAATAACCCTGGACTATTCTTGAATCCTTGGGGGAGACGGCAAAATTGATGTTGTGTCCCCAATATTGAGAAAGCGGTTAAATATCTGTTTTCTGGTGCGATATTTTGACAGAAGACACCGTTTGAAATGTCTAATGTCGTTTCGTAATTTTTTGCGAACGATGTTATTCATCAGTGCTGCACTGTGTGCATTTTGTAATGCAAAAGTTTTACAACAAGACTTTAAATGTCTGTAATCCAAAACTAGACGATATGATTCGTCTGGTTTGGAGACAGGAAACAAAGGATTGTTCATGGACGAGGTGCATGTTTCAATCACCCCCTGGTAATTAAGTTGATCTAAGATCTCCCTGACTTGGTTTTTAGCTTCCTGCTTTACTGGGTACTGCCCCTGAGCAGTGGGTTGATTTTTTAACTGGATTTTATGGTGAGGAGATTCCTCATCCCATCCCACATGATTTTTATATAATGCTGGAACCTGGGCCACAGTCCATTTTCTGTATTTTTTATGAATAGGAATATGGTTTGAAAAGGCTGGCATAATGATTTCTTCGCCATGTGGACACTCCCTGACAAATTCAGGTGGCCAGTCTTTCTCAGCCAGAAGGATGTCATAACCCTTAGATAGTTTTTCCTGAAAGAGTGCTTTTATTTTTCTAGTTATGTCCACCTCTATCCGGAGTGTTACTTCATATAACTTCATATAACTTATGGTGTATACTAATCCTGGTGTCGGCAGTTTCAACCTGAATGCATTCATTCAGATCCACTGTCTCCAGATGATCTTTCAGGATCCTGCGAGCTATGGTGACCTCTGCTGCGCTGTCCAGCATTGTCTGGGCCCACTCCCCATTCTTGAGTTGTGTCCTGTCTGATTTTAATACTTTCCACCTTCTTTTTGGAGAATTGAGTTTTCTTATTTTTTTGGAACGTGTTGATGGTCTTTGGACTTCACACGTTCTTCTTTGTGTTCTGATCGTCCTCTTCTTTCGGATTTCTGAGAGGAAGTCTGAAAGGTACAAGAGGATCGTGTATCAGTATATTGATATCTATCAGGTTTTCTTAAATTATCCCTATTTCTAAGGTTATACCTCTTTTCAGAGTGCTCCTTTTGAGGAGATCTACCTCTGGAATGAGAGCGCTTATCTTTAGGAAGTGACTGCCTACTATTTTCCCATTTCTTTTTAGGGGTTGTTAGATTGTTTTTTGATAAAAACTTTTTCCGGTTTTTCTGTTAGTTCAGGCTTTACAGGTTTCCCTCCCAAACTATCTCTTCCTAGTTCTTCATAGGATTTTTCAATAATTCTGGCAAGTTCATACGGTTGCTCAGTAATATCTAGTTCTTTTAATTTTTGGCGGATTGCCACGGATGCTGCTTCACCTTTAATGTTAGCTAATGAAATAGATGAAACTTGTTTGAAATCTTTCAGTAATTTCATACGAAGATTCAAGGCTGGTTCTGGACCGTATTCCTTTTTAATCTGTCTCAGAACGTCTGGTATTACCGCCATAGACGGGACACCATGTTTTTTTGTGTAAATTGAAGCAAAGACTGTACCCCAAGTGTCACAGTCCTCCACGTGTGGTGCAATCCCCATTGGTAAACAGATTGTTAGAATCCTGTGTTTTTCATGAGGTGTACTATCGGGAAATACTGCCTCTATTTGAGTAATTTTTTGGGCTAACCAGAATGGAATTTGTTCCCTTTTTGCGGGCAACTTACCGATGACTGACTGTATAGTCTGTGGTGTGATTTTGTTTGTATTCCCCTGATGAGGGGTGTGCTGTGGAATTCTTATAGCAGGTTGGACTGTTAAAGTCCGCGTGACATATTGTACCAATTGTCTATGTATTTTAATTAATTGTTTTAGCTGAGCTAACAGTTCTACATCTGGCATTCTCTCAATGTCAGGATGTGGTGAATAGCTGGCTAGTACCGGCCATGTTGCTCCTGGTCTACCTAGTGTACCAAGCCTGGTAATGTGATTTTGATGTTGTAGGGCACCTTTAAACCAGAGCTGATGCTCTTGGTAAGTTAGTGGAATTTCAATGTCCTAGAAAGGAACGTATTCGGCTGGATGTTCCTCTATCTTATAAAAGTGGAACACATGTGTTGTTGGATTTGCTTGTGAAAAGACAATCCATGAATAGAATACCTCTGTATGCCGGTATTCATGTGCCTCTATGACAAATATGACTCTACCACCTCTTGCTGATAGGCCATTTTCTATAAGCTTTATAGCTATGGGTTTCCTGACGTTTTCCAGGATGATTATAGCATCCACGTGTTGGAAACCTGCAGTGTCAAAACCTGGCTGGTTTGCATTTACTGCAGCTCCACTGCCCCCGGGATTGTCTTTGTCTGACATTTTGTTTAAGAAGTTTGCAGAGCAAGTTTCAAGGAAATAAAGATAAGGTGCACAATATTTTGGAACACTGTATCCTTCAACGTTGAACAAACCAAAAACTAATAAATAAGATTTTTTGTCCTACTCAGTTTTATGGCGGATATTTTATCCTTTAACCCACTCCAGTTGTCTATTGGAGTATTTACTGGTAAAGGGGTCTCTGTGAAAAGCACGACTGAGTTACTGTAGTATCTAGCGTTAAATTAGTGCCTTACCAAACATTGGGCGCCATGTAGTGTAGTTCCTATATTCCCAATAGGTTCTGCGCATTGGAATAATATATCCTATAGGTTAGACGTAGGACTGAGGTCTACTAGGTCTCTATCGAATATATTAGACTTAATTGTTAGTGCCAGCTAGCTCAGAGGTCACTAGAAACTTTCTCGAACAAACAAGAAGGGATTCGTTTCTGACAACCGCATAAACAAGACAACTTTGTTTCCCCAAGATAAAACGTATCTTCAGAGTCGTGGAAACAATAGATAGATATTTCACTTAGTCAATCGTGAATGCTTCGTTTCACCAGAGGTGCAGAGAAATAGATAGACGGGTGTTTTCAATAAAAAGGTTTTATTGAACAGTCTTCTTTCTCAAGCATAAGAAAGTAACTGCTACAATCATAATACTGGTTGTAAAATATAATGCATACAGTATAAAGAGTAGAATAAAATAATACTGTAAGAGCATTGTATGGTTCCTAAACCATATATAAATACATACATAAATAACAGAGGCTACAAGTACTCAACTGGTGCTTCTAAAATACGCCTACCTCGATGTACCTAACCTAAGCTTAGTACGAGGGAAGAAGTAGGTGAGGTGTAGCATAAATGTAGTATTCTTTTGCCAAGAATCTGTCCAAGATTTCTCTTAGGCTCTAATCAGCTCCGTACCTTAGTTTGGAGTGAAGAAGGTCAGGCTCAGGAATCGATTTCCCAGCAACCCGCAAGGGTAGCTTGGAAACACTGGAGCTGGATTTCTCGGCAGGAGAAAAGACAGCGTCTCTCTCAGTGTGTCTGCTGGAGGGTCTGCTTCCTTCGGCATTTGCTGTAGCAGGATGTGTCGGGCAAGTAGATAGTCGAACTGCTCCAAACCACCGTGTGTTTGCTAAGGCAAGTGTGGGCATATTTATACCTTGAAGTTGCCAAGTTTGACGTAAAGGTGGACATAATAACGTCATTAAAGACTCTCAGTTCTTTGAAAACTCCATGAGTTCTTGAACAAGTCAGTTTCCGAGCAAGGAAAAGTCCCTAGCTGCTGAAGCCGAGTTTTCCAAGAAATCGTTGTAGTTTTCGGAACTAGTGGAAGTAGCCCTGTCGTATTTGGACTGCATGAGCTATGACTAAATATGGTTATGATTCTTATGCCTATATAAGGACATAGTGATTTATACCTATATAAGGGCATGAATCGGGAAATTTACAATAGAGTCCTAAAATGGTTCACAACACCCCCACCGCCAAAACCAACTTCCACAAAGGAATGAAGGCCATCGCTGAATGGATGAAGAACAGTCGCCTGAAACTGAACTCGGACAAGACGGAGGTCCTCATCCTCGGATCCACCCCCTCCTTCTGGGATGACTCCTGGAGGCCGGCCTCACTGGGAGCTGCACCAACACCCACCAACCATGCATGCAACCTGGGGTTCATCTTGGACTCATCACTGTCAATGACCCAGCAAGTCAACGCCGTCTCCTCCTCCTGCTTCAACACCCTCCACATGCTTCACAAGATCTACAGATGGATCCCCACCGGAACCAGAAGGACGGTCACCCAGGCACTTGTCACCAGCAGGCTGGACTACGGCAACACCCTCTATGCTGGAACCATGGCCAAACTTCAGAAGAGACTCCAACGCATACAGAACTCCTCCGCATGCCTCATCCTCGACATCCCCCGCCACAGCCACAACACTGCCCACCTGAGGAACCTGCACTGGCTCCCTGTCAACAAGAGGATCACCTTCAAGCTCCTCACCCATGCTCACAAAGCACTCCACGACACCAGACCAGCATACCTCAACAAACGACTCACCTTCTACACTCCCAGCTGCCAGCTTCGCTCCGCTGACCTCGCCCTATCCACCACTCCACGCATCCATCGAACGTCCACCGGAGGCAGATCCTTCTGCCACCTTGCCACCAAGACATGGAACCCCCTCCCCATCCACCGGCGACAGACCCAGGACCTGCTGACCTTCATGAGACTTCTCAAAACCTGGTTGTTCGAGCAGTAGCAACTCCTCCTCCCCCAGCACCATGAGACCCATACGGGTAAGTAGTGCACTCTACAAATGATTGATTGATTGAGTGTTGTTTATCTTTACCTGATTTGGGAATAACTATAGTCAAACTTATCATTATATATGGCCAAATCTAATGACCATAAAAGCACATGTTTAAAACCATAAATAACTATAATAATCGCATACAACATAGAAGGTGTAATTTCATATTTCTCACAGTATTTGACCAGGGTTGATAACTTCATGTTAAACTTAGTACGGAATGTTTTATAGAAAATTCTCAAAATTCATCTGGCCCTGGCGACTTTATATACTTCAAATTATCTATTGCCTTTTTAACTTCCTCTTCATTAACTGGGGCTTTCAAAATTTCCCGTTGCAGGAGAGTAATCTTGGAAAGGTGAACACCATCTACATAAAATTGTTGTATTCTGAGTGACAGTTCGAGTTTTTTAGATAGTGTCTCATAAACTTTATTGAACACCCCTAACCGATTTTGTTCTCGTACCAGAAGAACCCCCTGCGTAGAGAGTATTTTCTTCATGTATTCCTTCCCTCTCTTGGTAGGCGATAAATTGAGCATAGCAGTCCCCTCTTTATCCCCCATCGTATACATTTGTCTTTTTAAGTGTAGTGAGGTAATTCCTACCTTACTACTGTATGCCATACGTAATTGGCACCTGATTGCCAGTAATCAGAGTTTTGTCGCCAGTGAGAAGGACGCTTTATATTATTTTCTACTCATCTCAATTCTTTTTCTAGCTCAATAGTCTGTCCTATGCTAAGTTTCTTTTGGTAAGCTGCAAGGGGGATACATTTCTCTATTATTACTACCTTAAAGGCATTCCATACTCTTGCATAATAGAGCCTGTGTGATTTATCTAGGAAAGAGTCCTCAATATATTTTGTGAGCTCTTTTCTGAAAAGGATGTCTCACTGTATGGATTGCTGTAATCTCCAAGTTGGGCAATGGGTCTCCCTGGGGATTTGTAAACCAACATGAATGGGTATGTGATCCGAGTCGGCTATGGAGCCTATCTTTGCTGCAATTGTATATGAAGCTAAGACATTACTGACCAAGGCGTAGTAAATACGCAATTTTGATTGATGCACGAGTGAGTGAACTGTGAATGTGTTATCTGCCAGTTGAAGTTACCACTACACATCGCGCAGGCCCATCTCTTCCAATTTTTTCATATGATGATAGGAGAAGCCTTCACTCGCCTGTTGCCTACTATGCATTCTATCCTTTTGCGGACACCATACACTGTTCACATCACCCATAAGAAGAATTTCTCCCGTGCGAAGGTAGCTAGTATCTCAAGGGCATTCCCTAAGAAGGTGTCCTGTGCCACGTTGGGAATATAGATGTTAGCAATCGTTATTAATTTAGTATTTAGATGCCTCTAAGTATTAGATATCTACCATCTACCTTTTTGTTTTCGCATATAAAGGAGAGATCTTATATCATAAACAATCCCCACACCATTTTTTTCAGCATGTACTGAAGTCTACTATTCAGTGGGTTATTGGCTGTTTCTCATTCTGTCTTGGTCAGTTCTTTTTAAGGGTGTTTCCTGCATACATATCACATCTGGTTTTGAGGTATGGCCAAATGGCACGTCTCTTATTAGGCACAATCAGCCCTTTAACATTAAGTTACGTGAATCTCATACATGAGTGTGATTAAGGACTAATTCTCTCATAAATTTATTGATAAAATCATGAAAGTAATCTCGTACAGTGTGGTTTGCATTATGTGCTAGTGATCGTGAACCTGTGGATCAACCAGGAATCCTCCACCTCCCCCACCCAAATTTAAACAAGCATTTAACTGAGTTATCCAAAGCTGATGATAACTTTTGAGTCACTCTGGAGAACTCCTCCCTCCCATCTCTCCTCGGTTTCGTCCTTAGGATCGCTCGCAGTGAGTCCTGAAGAGGTTGACTCAAGGAAGGATACACTCCCCCCTCCTACCCCACCTACTACAGGATCAGCACGTCACTTCTCATTGGACCATCGTTCCTTATAGGGGTTTACTTACCGGATGCAGTCAGTGCCTTCCTCCCTCTCGACAGGGGCTATAATACACCTTCAGTGTAAGTGCTATCGTTTTACCACAGTTTAGCGGAAGATAAGGATCAGCTATATGCTAATGTATATTTGTCAGGATTCCTTGTCCGTGTTTCAGACTTTCTTTTTGGTCTAGGTGCTGGCCAAGTATTGAGGGAGCTACGTTGTACTCCTTTCTCCTGTCGAGAATGCATAGTTTTCTCCTGTTGATACTCTCTCTTATGAGTGATCGAGGACATGTAAATAATTACATGAAATCTGTTTTTGTTAAACTTGTCACAACTTTCTTACACAATTTTCAATCTTTTAATCACCGAATTATCTGGTGCACATTACTTTGCATATTGTGGAATCCAGGCAGGCCTGCCAAGTATCATGCAATAGGCGTGACGCTAACGCATTTCAGTGTGGTGTTCCCGCAACACCGCACTGAAATGTATTGTCACGCATTTCTGACACTGACCTGCACTCTACTGATAGCGCTAAAACTGGCTGCCCACTATGCCAGGTGCTAGCGCGCTCCTGCGGCACCTGTGTGCGGCCCGGGCCGCAGCAGACTTCACTTGCGAGGAGCAGCAGCTAAGCAGTTAAAGATCTGCACTCAGACTCTAGTCTAGTGCTACAATGTTACAATATCTGCCCTGCTTCCTGCGAAATTCCCCCCGGCTGCGCGGCTAGTTTGAGTCACATTGAGCCACTCTCACTGCAGCCCAAATTAATACCAAGATCCCGCAGTAATCATTTATTTTAATGTGATCATCGACGACATCCACCGGATCGGCAGCGAACCCGACCTAACCCCGAGCACAGGAACGGCGGCGCGGTGACTTCTAGATCCCAGAACACACTCGGTTGCTGAATTTTCATGCAGCTGGTGGAGTGGTTGTGTGGTCACGAGGAGGCCGGGCCCGTACCAGTCTGCTGCCGCGGAAGCTCACCTCTGAAAGTGAGTAGAGTGAGATATCCTCATTCTTCTGAAATGCTTCTATAAATGTTTCAATTATATTATTATCATGTGGGTTTATGTTTCTGGACGTCAGGGATTCAGCATCCCCTGCACGGCTACATCTCCCACACCTGCCGCACTGGCCCGGGCGCGTTACCGCAGCCTGTTCAGTGGAGCTAGAAAAGACGCTGCAGGCAGTGTAATACGTTAATGGGTGAGCAGGCAACACCGTGTGCGTGTTTGCCAAACGTCGATGACTGAGGTGCTGTTTGCTACTACGTGCCTTTTCTTGCCCCCCCCCCTTCCAGAAGTGGCTGCATGCCTTACAGCACCTCGGAGCTTATATATTACCAGTGTTGGTCTTGGACTGGCACCAGCGGGACAGCACTCGCCCTATGACCTCAGGCTTCCCGACTCACCGGCGAACCTGTGCCGTGCTATAGGAGCATTGCTGCTGGCATCTGACTTCACGGCACCGGGCTCAGCTGAGCTGCCACAAGAAGTAATTCGTCATCAGTATTAAGTAAACACCTAAAAGAGTGACGGTATGTTGGAAAGTATTAGTACTTGGAGAAGGACCCTCTGTTGTACTTTGGAAAGTATTAGTAAACACTACTGTGCCATATGTCTAAAATCACATATGGCACAGTAGTGTTTACTAATACTTTCCAAAGTACAACAGAGGGTCCTTCTCCAAGTACTAATACTTTCCAACATACCGTCAGTGTATCATGTCATGACACACACTGGTGCAAGTACTCTTAGGTAGCACAGACCCCGGACAGGGAGACCAGGCCGCTCAGCTATTTATGAAGTATTACGGCTCACTGTATCTTTTTGAGATAATAATGCCAGACTGTGAACTAGGTTAGTCAGCCTCTCCCTCCTCCTAAGGCTTGCCCTGACCTCCCGTCCTCCCGATGCCTCATTGTGTCGTATGGTAATGGCTTAGAATACCCTTGTAACCTATTATCAGCCTCAGGTTAATAATAAATTACGGGCGAAGCTGGGCGCCCTTCTGTAATCAGCTAATTGATTTTTTATTAAACTGCGGTTTTTTAAATAAATTACGGTCGGCGGCCGGGTTGTGACCCCTGGGCTATGTGTGTACCCTTCAATTTTTGGTGCATTACAGCTGTTTTAAGGTCTTCTTATAGTTCCTCGATGCTCAAATGGGTGTGATTTCTGATATGTAAAAAGTGTCACTCATCGTTGTTGAAATGTCACTCATAATTACGCTGAAATTATAAAAATGTCACACATAGCAATCTGTAACCTTGGCAGCTATGTCCAGGGCCCATCCTCTCCTTCTATTTAAGATTGACATTCAGTCACTTTGAACAGTGAGTTACTGAAATATTAGGAATTCGTCTTAAATTATTTTTTTTATAGTCGAAATGCAGTCAAGGACAGACCTCGTGTCAGGAACCTTTTATTTGGACTATTTTTCCTTTATGTCTATTAATTTCAGAATCCAGCAATGCTTTATGCTGCTGGTGAAGACGAGCAATATGTATTTACTAGCAAAAATAAAAGAAGGTTGATTAGGGACTGCTCTGAATATGATACTTAGGGACAAGAAGTAACATTTGTTTTATGTAGACAAATGTGGCAGTGAGCGTGTGAAACATACCTTTGGATTACAATCAGAGCACCCTCCAGGTTCTGGCACTGTAATGTAGTTGCAAAACACACAAGGTGATGGACGGAATGTTGCACATTGGCAAAACATTCACCCCAGTCACAGATCTGGGTTTAATCCATCCCAGTTCAGACATGGCCGTATGAAAATCAGTGTTGACCCTGTGCCTCATGGGAACAGTCCAGCAAGAACTGCCAAGCCATGCCTTCCCAGGACCGGAATCAAGCATCCTAGGACCGGTTTCTGGCTATCAGCCGTCATCAGCCAGGATAGCTTGTCTCCAGTGGCGTAGTGAGCAAGGGACCCACGTCTGGGCATACATTTCCCACATAGTTAAGCTATCCTGGCTGATGGCAGCTGATAGCCAGAATCCGGTCCTAGGATGCTTGATTCCGGTCCAGGGAAGACATGGCTTGGCAGTTCGGGCTGGACTGTTCCCATAAGGCACAGGGTCAAGACTGATTTGCATATGGCCATGTCTGAACTGGGGTGGCGTGGTGAGCAAATGTGCAATGTTCCATCCATCATTTTATGTGTTTTACTGTTCGCTCTATGTGGGAAGGGTATGCCCAGATGTGGGTCCCGTACTCACTATGCCATTGGAGTCAAGCTATCCTGGCTGATGACGGCTGACAGCCAGGAACTGGTCCTAGGCTGCTTGATTCCGCTCCAGGGAAGACTTGGCTTGGCAGTTCGGGCTGGACTGTTCCCATGAGGCACAGGGTCAAGACTGATTTGCATATGGCCATGTCTGAACTGGGGTGGCGTGGTGAGCAAAATAACGATGGATTAAACCCAGATCTGTGACTGGGGGTGAATGCTTTGCCAATGTGAAGCATTCGTCCCTCATTTTGTTTGTTTTTACTGTAACGAAGTTGACCAACATAAATTATTTCCTTTTTTTAACTATGCTTCCTTTCACATACCTAAGCACTTTGCCAAAGTATGTCCTAAATAATGTAAGGGTGGGCCATAAGTCATAGAATTAATGCTTATGGGCTTATAAAAAGTGTACATTATTACAATCAAGTTAACAGTTGCACATTAGATATACATAAAATACTGCATAAGCCATTTAGCCTAATTAGTAACAGCCAATCAGACATACCTAAAATATATTTAACACTCTTTAGCTTATTGAAACTGTGATAGTATAACCCTTTTAGAAGTACATGAAAGAAGGACATAGAATTTTGATCAGTTGGGATGTGAAGCCTGTTATGTTTAAGTTACTGAAATATTAAGGCTGAATCAGAGCATGTTTGGCATTGTTGGCAAACAAGGGGACTTCGGATTTCGTGAGGTTTAGCAGCACATAGTTTGTTGACATTGAAGTTTTGATGCATTGGAGACAGGCTAAGTCTCCATATATCATGGATTGAGGAAACTTTCAGATAGTGTGGGGTGTCATCAGTATATTGTTGGATTATGATGTTGCGGTCTGCAAGGATAGCTCCCAAGGGTTCCGCATAAAGGTTGAAAATGATAAATGACAGGAAAAAGCCCTAAGGACCCTGCAGGTAGTTTCTATCAGAATGAGTAGTTTTTGTTCATAAAGTAGGATGCGAACCATTGTAGGATTGTGCAAGTGAAGTCCGGCAGAGTTAGGGAGTGTGGGTCCATGCTGGATGTTCGACGGTGTTGAGTGCTGCAGGTAGGCTGAGCAGGAAGAGGAGGCAGGGGTTATTTTTTGTCATCAAAAGTAATATAATGGTCTATACTTAATGGTTTATAAGTTATGGCAACTGATTTAGTATTGCCCAGTTAGAAGTTTATGAAGGTATATACAAATGTTTTATGTTCTTCAATTGATTGTAACTGAGTTAGTATTCGCCTATGACGAATGTATCAAAGACTGTATTGTGTTTTCTAACTTATCCCAACTCAGTCAACTTAGTGAATATTAAAGGGGATTCAATGCAGCTTGAGGGAACTGAATAGCACAATGTAACCTTTCAATACATGACCTCAGCTCTTGCGCGCCTTACCTTCCTCCTTTGTTTATTTGTACAAACAAATGAAAAAATAGATATTTCATTTTTGATGATTTGCACTCCTCTGATACAATTAGACCACTATAGCGAGATGGTTTGATATTAGTATTCCTAAGTTTTGTTTTGATAAAAGATTAAGGAAGGGTTGCAGGGTCAAGTGCCTTTGAGATATAAAACCTTTATGTTGAGCATGCATGCGCTCCACTGCCTAGTCCCTGCCTAACGAAAAAACATATTTTATTTGTTTTAAAGGTACTTACGGTGAGCACAGGAGACTGGTTGTACTTGGTTGGTTTGCTGACAAGTGGACTTTTTTTCAAGTTTCCCCAGGGCTGATCTCTATGTGAATACAAGTCTGCACTATATTACTGTTTACTGAAATATATCATTCATTAGGCTGGTGTGTTACAAACACAATAAGATGTCGGATGGACCACTGAAACTTTTCAGACACTCAACCCCAGTCATTATTAGATCTGGGTTAAATCCCTCATCATTCTTCTGCTCACTTCGCCACCCCAGTTCAGACCCAACCATATGCAAATCAGTCTTGACCCTGTTCCTCCTGGAAACAGTCCAGCCCGAAATGCCAAGCCAGGTCCTCAATGGACTAGAAACAAGCATCTTGGGATCGGTTTTGGGATAACACCCCTCTGCATCCAGGCTAGCTGCAATCCAGTGGCAAAGTGAACAAGGGACCCATTTCTGGCATACTATTGACACCTTAAGGCACAGCTTTCCAAACTGTGTGGCGCGACACATTACTGTGTCGTGCCCCAACCATAGGTGTATCGCGCGATGAGATGACTTCTGCCGGGAATCGGCAGAGTCGAGCTGCAAAGGCTCTTAGAAGGGGTGAAACAACAACAAAGCCCTATTATAGGGCTTTGTTGTTGTTTCACCCCTTCTAAGAGCCCCTGCAGCTCGACTCTGCCGAGCACTTCACAGGTCTTTAAAGACCTTGTGCATGTTAATAGGGCCTATTAACATGCACAAGGTCTTTAAAGACCTGTGAAGTGCTTGGGTGTGGCTGTGAGGGGTCCCGGGCTGCCACACACGACGGGGGGGGGGATGAGTGGGGGCTGAAGCCCTCTGATGCCAATGGGGGTGGGGGCTGAAACCCTTTGATGACTACATCAACCTCTTCTCAGTGAGTCCCCTAAATGAAGCTGTTCAGTCTCCGGTTCTGTGATTGGTCAGTTCTGGAGTCCCCCACGGATCCTGTGTCTGTGTTTTGAATACATTATGTGTCACTTTTAGCTTCCTCGCGGTGTGACAGTCCTCTCCCAGGCCCTTCCAATGCTTGTTTGTCAAGAGTTGAAGTGCCTCACAGCTGTGGGCGGAAGGGGTGGGGTGTTTGTGGGGTGTGCGTGTGGGGGAGGGGGGAGGGGGGATGGGGTGTGTGTGGGTTGGGTGTGGGGGGGTGTAGGGGTGTGTGTGGGGGTGTGTGTGTGGGGTGTGTGTGTGGGGTTGTGTGGGGTGTGTGTGTGGGGGTGGTGTGTCTGTGGGGTGGTATGTGTGGGGATGCGTGTGGGGTGTGTGTGGGGGGGTTGTGTGGGGTGTGTGGGGGTTGTGTGGTGTGTGTGTGTGTGTGGGGTGGTGTGTCTGTGGGGTGGTATGTGTGGGGTTGTGTGTGGGGTGTGTGTGGGGTGTGTGAGGGGTGTGTGTGTGTGTGGGGGGGGTGTGTGTGGGGTGTGTGTGGGGGGTTGTGTGGGGGGTTGTGTGGGGGGGTGGGGCGTGTCTGTGGGGTGGTATGTGTGGGGTTGTGTGTGGGGTGTGTGTGGGGGGGTTGTGTGGGGTGTGTGTGGGGGGGTTGTGTGGGGTGTGTGTGTGTGGGGTGGTGTGTCTGTGGGGTGGTATGTGTGGGGTTGTGTGTGGGGTGTGTGGGGGGTTGTGTGGGGTGTGTGTGGGGGGGTGGGTGTGGGGTGTGTGGGGGTGTGTGTGTGGGTGTGTGTGGGTGTGTGTGGGGTGTGTGTGTGGGGGGGTTGTGTGGGGTGTGTGTGTGGGGTGGTGTGTCTGTGGGGTGGTATGTGTGGGGTTGTGTGTGGGGTGTGTGTGGGGGGGTTGTGTGGGGTGTGTGTGTGTGGGGTGGTGTGTCTGTGGGGTGGTGTGTCTGTGGGGTGGTATGTGTGGGGTGTGTGTGGGGGGGTTGTGTGTGGGGTGTGCGTGTGGGGGGTGGATGTGGGGTGTGTGGGGGGTGTGTGTGTGGGTGTGTGTGTGGGGTGTGTGTGGGGTTGTGTGTGTGGGGGGGTTGTGTGGGGTGTGTGGGGTGGTGTGTCTGTGGGGTGGTGTGTGTGGGGTGTGTGTGGGGGGGTTGTGTGGGGTGTGTGTGTGTGGGGTGGTGTGTCTGTGGGGTGGTGTGTCTGTGGGGTGGTATGTGTGGGGTGTGTGTGGGGGGGTTGTGTGTGGGGTGTGCGTGTGGGGGGTGGATGTGGGGTGTGTGGGGGGTGTGTGTGTGGGTGTGTGTGTGGGGTGTGTGTGGGGTTGTGTGTGTGGGGGGGTTGTGTGGGGTGTGTGGGGTGGTGTGTCTGTGGGGTGGTGTGTGTGGGGTGTGTGTGGGGTGGGGTATGTATGTGTGGGGCCTGAACTCACCATAGGTGGTTTGGGCTCGCTCGCTGCGCTTCCTCGCGTTACCGTGTCCCTGAATTTATTTTTCACAAAAAGGTGTGTCACCAACATGAAAAGTTTGGAAAGGTGTGCCTTAGGGTGAACAAAGCAAACACAATAAGATGAACGGAGCGCTGAAACTTTTCAGATACTCACCCCCAGTCACTATTAGATCTGGGTTAAATCCATCATTGTTCTTCTGCTCACTTCACCACCCCAGTCCAGACCCATTCATATGCAAATCAGTCTTGACTCTGTTCCTCATGGGGACAACTCCAGCCCGAAATGCCAGGCCGGGTCCTCCCTAGGCCGGAAACAAGCATCCTTGGGCTGATTTCGGGGTAGCTTGAATCCAGTGGCTAAATGAGCAAGGGATCCACGTCTGGTGGTGTGTTGACATAGGCCGTGCCGAGCAAGTGTCACTTATGCATTGTAGTGGCAAAATATGTCAAAGGTTGATTTCCCTCTACTCTACACAGGTTTATCAATGAGCCTGAAAGGAATTCAGCATCTTGTGAACTTACCAGAGAGTTGTTTTTTGTTTGCATCAAATATGTTTTCATAGCGGCTGCTATTATGTCTTTAGTTTATTTTGTTCTGATTTGTCGCATTGCAGGATTTCTCTGAATACAAAATATTTAATGATAAACAACAACTCGGCAGAACTACTAGTGGGTTCCTAATCCTAATATCAATGGTATTTTTTTTTTTTTACTTTTTTGTTATTGTTGTTTTCTGTTTGTAACCATGGATCCAGTATGTGGTAGGTACTTGTCTGCTTGCACATTTTCTTTTAGTTTTGCTCTACCAGGATGATGCAGTGGGTTCTTTTGGGACACAGCAGAGGCAGGGTTCAATAAGAAATTCAGTAGGTCCTCAGTATACTCAGAGATGGACATGTGGTCAGGGCGCTAGCGGGCTTTTAGGGTTCATCCTTTCCAGCAGCCGGAGTTACCATCTCAATGCCGCCAACACTTACCACACTTATTGTGGGACTTTTCTTTTGTACTTGCAGTTAGAATGATGCACTTCAGTTACTGACAATCCACTATCTTGGTGTACCAGTACATAGATATCAGTACTTCAAAATTACCACAACTGAAAACGCTGTAACTGATAATACTACTACAGTGAAAGAGATAATTACAAGGGTTAGTGTAACGAGGATTGTGCTAGGTTTAGGGCTCATATAACGTTTGTAGTTAGCATAGGGGAACATTTGTGTTTATTCTTAGCGTTAGGACTAGTTACCAGGAAAGGCTTAAGTTTAGGGTTAGACTTGCAGTTCGAATAAGGGTTGGTAAGGTTTTCTTTAAGGTTTAGGGACAGGCTCCAGGTTAGCACATGTACACTTGCAATTAGGTTTTAGAGTTAGTGGCATTTTCGGTAGTGGTCATTTTGATGTAGTGGATTCTATATAGTGATATCTCGATGCAGTAGTATTCAAGCATTTACAAAGCTCTATGGATGGCGGGGGAGGGCTGAGTAAGACGGCTTACGCAGAGGCACAGGTTCCTGGAGAGTTCAGCTGGCCTGCGGGAAGCTTGATGGGATCTGTGAGAGGAATACCTGGAGGAGCCGAGGAAGGGCCTGTCTCTTCCGGGATGACTGAGTTAGATTGCTTGTGGATGGGAAGCCCCTTAGTAACCCAAGGGTGAGCACCTGGCAAGCTGGAATATGCTCCTCTGGGCCTGCTGGAACCTCTATCAAAGCATAATAATGTAGAAGTGATAGTTTGACCAACATGGACGAAAATAGATCTGGGACCAGATTTATAAACTATAAACCATAAGACACACAATGAAAAACAGTTAGATCTAATGAAATCGACAGCCAAAGAAATACCGTTGGAGACGTCTTTACATTTCATTGATGTCCTGGATTATACAAAGAAAAATCCGTGAGCGAAAAGAAAGTCTCCAGAAAGGATAGAAGAGGTTATTCTCATTGATAGTATCTTGATTAATCTGTGCAACTGATTTGTGGCAGCAACCTTACCACTTGCGAAATTCAATGGTTCTCTCTCTTTACCTGCGGAACAAATGTCCTATAGAATTTAATACAAATATTTTGCAGTTTGGTCCTGTTCAGATTAAATTTCAGCTTCAATTTAGGCTCTCAACCCTACACTTTCAAGATACGGAAATTAACTAAAAATCATTTATTGCCGTGTGTTGCTTTTTCTTTAAAACCATCCAAAATCGGTGGAACGCAATCCACCCTCCACATATGGAAACAGATGCGCGCACGAGCCGCATGCGCAGGAGCAAGAACTTTGGAGGTCTTATTGGTTTTTCCCTTACCATAGCAAATCAAACTTACCTCGTTTGCAGTCTCGCAAATCACTCGGCTTTGATGAATGGCTCTCATTCCTCCAACCTGTTTTAACAGCTTTCCCCGCCAGATGTTATTGGCTGTTCGAGAGGTGCCTTCAAATTGTGCTGGCGGGTAATTATTGAAACACGCCAAGTGGTTTATTTTCCAGCGCTTTCTTCTCTAATGAAGCCCCAACCTTGCCGAGAAGGGCCCAGGTTTGGAGGAACTTTAATTTAATTTACTGAACCGTGGGGTCAGGGGCACTGGTAAGCAGGGGAGCTGGTGGCAGAGCCGGAAGCAACCTGTTTCTATCGTCAGAAAATACACGATTGCACCAAATAATTTTTAATAGTTCACACAGTAGAATACTCCTTTCTTGGTTTAAGTCCCCAAATAGAAGAATAAGGAGTATCCCCCAGTAACATCTAATTCCACACCCCTGCTAAGAGAGGAATGAGGGTCACAGGGAAGGGCATCTTTTTCTGCCCCTATCAGGACACGATCTGGGCTGCAGAACGGGAGTGTTCTAAACTTCCTGAATGTGGGCAACTTGTAAGGGCCTCTGTGTCTGGGGAAGACGCTTATTCAGACCTTCTGATGGAGCCATGCAAAGTGTAAGCTTTGTGCGCACAGGCAAATTAAGTTGAGAGACTTCCTAACTGGGGGGCAAACTATGGAAGGATATTGGGTCCTGCTTCGGCCAAAAATCCCCACCAATCAGCTGGTAAATTGTGACCAAGTAAGGGATAGATGGCTGAAAAGTATTATAGCACTTCCACTGAGGCTTGTGACCTTGAGAGCCAGCAAACAACAAGGGGGCATATTAGCAACAAATAGCGATAATTATCGCTAAATGTGCTTAGCAAATTGTTTTTGTATCGCCGCCTATCGCCGGATAATATCGTAGAGATAACGTGCTTTTAGCAACGTTTATCGCTAATGCGATAAAATATCCGGCGATAGCGGTTCAGTGCGTGAATATCGAAGGAAATCCAGCGATATTCAGGCATTAACGCCAATGGGGACTTAACCTGAATATCCACCTCCCATTGGATATACAGGTTCAGTCATGGACTGAGCAGGCGTTAGGTTCTAGCGATAATCGCGCTTAGGGCGTTTTTTTTATCGCTTCACCTGCCTTGCTAATAGGCGATAGCTGTGTTAGCGACTGCTTTCAACCGCTAACAGGTTGGGTACGCCCACTTTGCATGTCATTAGCGATAAATATCGCTGACATGCAAAGTGGCCCCAAACCTGTAGCTATCGCCTACAAGCTGTCGCTAACTGCTGTTAGCGACAGCTTGCTAATAGGGCGATAAAAATATCGCCGCTTTAGCGGGAAAAAGTCCAGCTAAAGCGGCGATATCGCCCTTGCTAAAATGCCCCAACATTTTTTTTAAAGTTTGCCTTTTTCTGGGTCTCAAGAGACACAGCTAACAACATTAACCCTAATGGTACAATGACACAGAACAAAGTATTGGGCAGTGTAATGGGATTGATGTCGTTGCCTGGCTCCCTAATCTACCAGCTTCGGGTGATATGAATACTTTCATTTCAGTGTCAATGGAGGCTTGTGGAATGACTGTGAAGGAATACTCTTTCATGTTCCCTTTCTAAGGGTTCCAGCGTAAGTGTTGGAATGCTTGTGTTGACTGACCCTAGAACATTTGGAGGTCCATTAGGAGTCCGCCCGCCCGCCACGCTAACGGAGATCGGGATCGCCTGCCATAAGGGCGGGGGTCCCGTTGGGGGTATTAGGATGTGCCCGCCACAGTGGCGGGCACATCCTATATGTTTTACATTGTGGCGGGCGGTGCTCTCTGCACCGCCCGCCACGATGTAAAACATAAGGTTACGCATTCACACATGCAAAGCGGCAGGCACCGCGCGGTCCCTGCCGCTTTGCATATGTAAATGTGGGGGGGTACCGACAGTGGCGGAAACCTGGGGGCCCTGATGGGGGTCCCCGCAGCAATCTCCGCCTGCCTTTCCGTGGCCACAGTGGCGGGCACATCCTATATGTTTTACATTGTGGCGGGCGGTTCTCTCTGCACCGCCCGCCACAATGTAAAACATAAGTTGACGCATTCACACATGCAAAGCGGCAGGCACCGTGCGGTGCCTGCCGCTTTGCATATTTAAATGTGGGGGGGTACCATAGGTACCCTCCATGTGCCCCCGACAGTGGCGGCAACCTGGGGGCCCTGATGGGGGCCCCCGCAGCAATCTCCGCCTGCCTTTCCGTGGCGGCATTGCCGCCGCAGAAAGGGCCCCACATTTTGCCATCGTAATATGGCTGGCGGTGTCCATTGGACACCGCCACCATATTAATCTATCACTGCCGCGGTCACAAAGCAACCACGGCGGTAAAGAGGCGGACGGTCTTTCCGTCCGCCGCTGTCCCATCCGAGATCCTAATCTGGCGGAGGGGAAAACGAGAGAGGTTGTCGGGCGGATTGCCTCCGCGAGGGTGGCGGCCAGGGTGGCGGTGGCCACCTCCACCCTGGCGGAGGCAATCCGCCCGATATCCTAATGGACCCCTTAGGCTGATGTCTCGAAAATTGTCAGCAATGGAGATAGCTACCACTTAGGTCAAGTGGAAGGGGACTGGCCAGGCTCCCAAAAGTATTAGTGGCCTAAAAGACACCTGCATGTCAGTTGAACTTACAGATTTATTTCTCTTTCTTTGACACCACGTTGCCTGTAAGATATAGACCCCCTCTGGTGAAAGGCATCAGGACCCCACATGATCATCGGTCTGTGCCTCAGGGTGTATCTAAGGGCCAAATTTTGGGACTATCCTCTGTTTCTTTCCCACTCCAATGAGACAGCGGGGAGTGGCTGGATCAGTGGTGCACTTAGAGTTTAATATTTCGGAGTAAAGCACAAACCTTTGTAAGAAAGCACTGACGGCTAGGGGTTTTCTAAGAAACATAATTTAAAAACATCTGTGATAGGTGCAAGACATGTTGATTTACTCACAGGCAGCATTAATCAATAGATGTAGGAAACATTTAAGGTACACATTTGACTGCAATGATGGACTCATGTCTTCCTCAGGGCTAAATTGAATCATGATAGTTGATACTTCACATGAAACAGCGCTGAACACATAATGGATGATTATAGTCATACACAATATATGTAGACCACTGCTTTTGTTTTACACCCTGTTATTAAAAGTTACCATAGCATAAAAGTTGTTATGTATTTTCAAGTTTTCACTTTATTTTGAAACATTGATATGGATGTGCTGTTAATAACCTGAATGGGTGCAAGGCTCTTGAGGTCTTTACTAAAGTGGTAGTGCAATAGTTTATCTTATTTATATGATAATCAAGGGCATGGTTCAAAGTATGTTTCATAAAAATTATCTCTTTTACTTAAGACATAGGTTTTGCAATTCTTTTTCCTTAGGTAAGCAATTTGAAATATTGATAAATGTAGGGCTTAAAACATAAAATGATTGTGTAAAGAATTGGGTTACTTGTTGAGGGGATTGAGCCCCTTCTCAAGCAGCAACTGCAATGCTTGTCTGTGTGAAGTCACAAGCAAACCCAAATGAGCATGTGCTCAACCCTCTGGTAGGTTGGCACCAAGCAGTCAGGCTTAACTTAGAGGAAATGTGTACATTATTTATGCAGCACTTCAGGTAGTAATACATTGAAAAAACAACTCAAAAAATCCCACACCTATTTAGAAAAATAGAGTCAATTTTAATGAATAAATCAAAACCAATGCAACAAAAATCCAATCAGTAGAAATAGAAATATGCAATCCTAAAGATTTAAGTGAAAGCAGCACCAAAATTCACAAAGCGCCAACTGTGGTTATCTGGTAGCGCTGGGCCAGGACAGACTCACAAGTTCAGGCTGACCACGATAGAGCGTGGGTCAACTACAGGGGCCCAGATAGGCCAGCTGAAGAAGAGTACCTTAAATCCAGGTTGCTAAGAGATGTGGAGTCCAGCATTGAGGATGCGTCTTGCAGCAAAGGAAATGTGAGGTCAGGGCAAGGACACGTGTCATGCAGCAGCGGTTCTGGGGCACTGCAAAGTGTGATACAATGTCCTTGCATGGAGATGCATCATGCAGCGGTGGTTCCGATGGGCTGCGTTGAGCGAGGTGTTGTCCTTGCGTGGGGATGAGTCCCACAGTGGCTATCCCGATGGGCTGTGTTGGGAGTGGTGATGTCCTAGTGTAGAGATGCATTGTGCAGCAGCAGTTCCAATGGACTGCTGTTGGTGATGCGGAATCCTTGCATTGGAGAAGTCCATGCGGCCGAGGCAGTGCACCATTTCTGAAGGTGATGGGCAGCAAAGGTGATGCGCTTGTTCTATGGGAGATGCGATGCGGAGGAGATGCATCAGTATCCTGACTCCACAGAGTCAGCAGCACTGACAGGGCTGGTAGAGCACTTTCAGGCCTACTTTCAAGGGTCGAGGACTGGAATGGCACCACTTCATAGGGAAGGACATAGAGATGCAGAGTCCAAGTACTGCGTTTAAGGTTGTTGGTAACCTGTTCTGTCCCCGAGGCTTCTGAGGAGGCCAACCAACTAGCCCTTGGAGTCACTCTGGGATCCTAGGTTTAGAGATGCAGGTCTAGTCCAACTTACCCAGGTAGCAGTCCGTCTGGGCAGCAGTCTAGCAGAGAGGCAGTGGTTTCAGCAGCACAGCAGTGCTTCTTCCTGGTCCACAGGCCCAGAAGTGCATTGAAGAGTTGAGTCTAAGGATCCACTGATTATACCTGGTTCCCACTTTGAAGTAGAGGAAGCTTCTAGAAGTTTCCATCCCCGAAATGTCAGGCATCTCCTTCCTCACTGTCCTGGCCCCTGCTTGTTAGGGGGCACAAAAGGCCAGTGTCAAACCCTTTATGAGAGTGCTCAGGCAGGGCCTTTGTGATGAGTAGGTAATCTACAAAACTCGAATTGTATCCAGCCATTCCCTGCTGATTCATTGGAGTGGGAAAGAAAAGGATAATCCCAACCTTTGGCCCAAGACACTTCCTGAGGCACAGAAGAATGATCATTTGTGGGGACCTGTTCCCTTTCCCCTGAAGGTTCCTATATCTTGCAGTGTTCCACCATAAAGTCCATTCCTTCTAGGGAGAGGGACCATATAAATAGTTTAGGATTCTCACCCCTCATCTGCATTAGCCATCTGAGGGGTATATGGTCTGTGTGAACCCAAAAGTGAACACCAAACAGGTATGTTCTCATCCTCTTCAGTGCCCAGGCCTCCACAAATGTTTCCTTTTCTATTGCACTCTACCTCTGTTCTCTGGGATGTAACCTCCTACTGATGAAGGCTACCAGTTGATCTAGGGTATTTGTTTATATGCAATAGCATGGGTGCTGTGCACATGGTCTTCTTCGGGGAGTCATAAGCATTCTGGTACGCCTCCGTCAAGATTACCTTTCTGGGCTGTTTCTGGGAGGCCAATTCTCTTGAGGGTGCAACAATGGTTATAATTATATATGTGGAGGTCGAAAGATTTAGGAAGAGGTGAATTATGGGTAGTGTAGGCAGCAGTAATTACAACAGCGCCAATAGCAAGGTTGTGATAGGTCACATTGAAGAGGTGGGGCAACTTTGTAGAGAGTTTAAAGTAGCGGGAAAACATGGCGTATTGGTAAACTTCGCCGGAGAGAGGGAATCGTAGTGGCAAGAAAGAATATGTATTGGAGTTGAAAAGGTACGAGGTGTAGTGGATGCAAACTGGGGAATGGAAAGCCTATCATGGGGTGGTGAAGGGAGAAGTAGATCAGGGTTGAAGATTTGGGGTGTTTTTTAATGTTAGGAAGGGTAAAACCATACAGTAAACACGCTAGTTAGGGGACTCGTCAGGTTTAATTACGGGAGCATTCAGCTCCGAGTTTAGAGGGAAATCGCTGGACATAGGTTAATTTAACACACAGCACGATGTTGTAGGTATGAAAATGGAAAGTTTTAATTATAGCAATTTGAATTCAGATCTTAACAGTAATGTTTTTTACTTTGTAGTGAACCCCTGAGGAAGGACTTTGTATAGTCCGAAATGCATTGGGTAAGATAAGAACCTGCAACCGATGATATTTTATGTTTGTGGGCGTGCCCGCAAAAAGGACTGGATAGGCATATCCGTGGCATGAGAAGTTGTTTAAACATAAGCAAATCACGTGCGTAAAGAACAATGAAAATAAAATGGAATGGAGTAAGGTTTTGGATTACAAGGAGTAATTATTGTTAAAAGAGATAAAGTTTATTCAAAAAGAACGCGTGATCATCACGATACCAGCTGTGCGCCTGGATTGGAGAATAGTACTGCTCCATATTTTATGTTGTAAATTACCAACGTGAAAAGGGGCAGATCACGTATTCCAGGGAGCACGCATACAGAAGTAGAGCTTGGAAAAATGTTGATAAAAAGGAGTAAATTGTGAAAACAGGAGTGCACGGCTATCTTTGACGAAAGCAACAATGGTGCCATACCCCTTGACAAATCTCCTCTAGTACCTAGTGATGCCCAGGAAGGCCTTTGCCCCTGTCTGGTTCTTGGCAGGTTCTAAGCCAGAATGGCTTGGATTTTGTCCGGAAGCGGCTGCACCTTGCCTTCTCCCACTTTGTGTCCCAAGTAGAAGACTGAACCCTGCCCTATCTGGCACTTACTGGCCTTGATAGTTAGGCCTTCTTTTTGCAAAGACGTACGCTATTCCCTGTCGAGGCACAGGTGGTTCTCCCAGCTATAACTGAAGAACGCAATTTCATCCAGGTTGGCGGCACTGAATTTCTACAATCCAGCCAGGACATGGTTGACCGGCCTCTGGAAGGTGGCAGGGGCATTTTTCAACCCGAAGGGCATCACCCGAAACTGGCTTTTTGATGTACACAGACCTCTCTTTCGCCTCAGTTAGGGTAATCTGCCAGTACCCAGATGTTAAGTCAAACGTTATGAGGAACTTAGCAGCCCCTAACCGATCAATGAGGTCATCAGCTCAAAGGATGGGATGTGCGGCAGTTTTAGTGACTGAATTGAGACCCCGGTAATCCACACAGAATCTAAGTTGAGGGGAGGTATCCGGAGGGATAGCCTTGGGGACCAGAACTACTGGGCTAGACCAAGAAGAACTGTTCAGGGTTCAATGAGCCCTAGCTCCAGCATTTTGGAGACTTTCTCATTTATGCTTGCTCTCACCCTACCCAATAGCCTGTAGATGTTATTCTTCACATGCATACTATTCCCAGTATCAATATCACGGGTACACCATGTAGTGAGTCCTGTGGGGAGAAAAGAGAGGCAAACTGCCTCAACAATTAGCGACGGTCCCTCTGTTGCTCTAAGGCAGCGCTTCTCAAACTTTTCAGAACCATGACCCACTTTTTAGTATGACAAACATTCATGGTCCACGTAGCTGTAATAGACATGAGGCAGGCGATTTATTAATGTAATAAAGTATTAGGTGGTAGTGCATTGTTATTTGGAGGCAGCACATTTTTCATTGAAATGGTCACTAAATCTGTACAGACATACAGTTTCATAGATAACACTATACTGCACACACATGATAATGTGTGGAGATCAGGTTTCAGTGAATATTTAATATTTGAACATCACCAAGTAAAGTGTCTTGATTAGTTGTGATACTACTAACATTTTTGTTTCCATCACTCCTCAGAATTTCAAAAAATGTGCTTTATTTTGAATTTCTATCTTTGGAATATGTATAGTTTATTTACAGGTATTTACATGTTATTATGTGTTAGGAAAACATGACTTCCTCCAGCTTTCCTTTCACATTCTTGGGAATCATAACCTTGTGCTGTCCTGCTGATCTGGAGATCTAGTGGGAACATACAAGTTGAAGTGTCCTAAGATAACAAGAACCTTGCTGATGTAGAGCCTTGTGAACCATACACAGGGATTTGAAGGACTTCCTTTCCTTACTGGTAACCATTAGAGAGTTCAAAAGCCCTCTCTGACAGAGAAATGTTTTGGCAGACCTAGGACAAGTCGAGCTGCAGCATTTTGTTTAATCTGGAGCTTATTAAAAGAGTACTGATTCACATTTAAATGGAGGGCATTATAGTAGTCCAAGCCAGATATAATCAGTGCAATGACCACTGACACCCTAAGCTCCTTAGGAAGAAAAGGAAACATTTCCGTCGACTCAATGATCCAAATACAGAACCTCACAAGTCTAATAATCTGGGAATCAAAAGTAAAGGTGTTATCAGAGACCACCCCCAGGTTTTTGACTGCGGGCACTAGCAGAGTCTCACAAGTTTCTGGCCAACACAGGTTGGTCCAGATTGAGTTTTCAGCTCCAAAAACCACAATCCCCGTCATCTCCCAGTTCATTTTCAGCCAGTTCTTCCTCATCCAGCTACCAATTTCTGCCATGAAGGCCCTGAACTTGTCTGCCACCCCTTCCCAGTCATCAGAGATGGAAACAATGTTCTAGGTGTCATCCGCTTGGGATGCCAAAATGAAGCCAAAAGAGCATACCAATTTTGCAGTGGGGGGGCGACATACAATTGAATAAAGTAGGGCTAAGGGAGGATTCTTAGCTCTAAAATCCCCACAGCTGACTGGAAAAGTCCTGTTTATTAGGAAGGATTCCAGCAGGTTGAGGGCGGCATCCCTCAGACCAGCCTGTCGCAGCCTTTGCACAAACAAAGATGGAGAGATGGTGTGAACGTCTGCAGACAGATCTAACAGGACCAAAGTAGCAGCACCTCCCTCCTCCCCTCTGTTAACTCAGAGTGGCCCATCCTGCTAACACCTATCTTCCCTTTGTCTCAGTATCTATGAGCAATACACAAAGACCAACTGCCACCTACAACTAGTCATGTGACCCAGGATCAGGATGCAGGCACCAAATGGTTAGGACAAGGACATGCCGACTTTCTAAAAGTTGGCTTTTCAAAATGTGACAAAAAATCTGACTTTCCCATTAAAGAGGGTTTTTATTTACAATTATTTTGATCCCAAACTTGACCTCTCCAACTGCTCCTAATTGCAAGTTGTTACTTATTAAATAGAATACTCTAACCAAATGTGATTCCATGGAGTAGTGAAAAATTAATTAGGACGTTTTCCACTCCCAGGACGTGTATAACTTAAACGTACATGTCCCTGCTTTTAAACACACTGCACCCTGCCCCCCTGGGCAGTCCAGGGCTATCCTAGGGGTGACATATATGTATAAAAAGGGAATGTTTGGGCATGGGAAGATGCTTACCTTGTCAGGTCAAACTAGAAGTTTAAAACTGCACACACTGGCTGCAATGGCAGGCCTGAGACTTGTTTAAAGTGCTACTTAAGTAGATGGCACAACCAGTGCTGAAGGCCCATTAGCAGTATTTGCTTTACAGGTCCTGGAATACTATTTTACTAGGAGCTTACAACTAATTAAAAAGGCTAATTGGGCGTAAGCCAATTCTACCATGTTTTACGAGGGGAGCAGAAACACTTTAACACAGGTTAACAGTGGTAAAGTGTGAAAAGTCCTATAAGCCATAATTAACGGGTTCAGAAAACGTTGATGGTTAAGGCAAAAAGTTAGGGGAGACCACGGCAAGGACATGAGGAATAACAAATGTATTAAAAATGGTTTGCCTTTACATAATATTCAGGATCTAGAATTACAAGAAGATTGAAATATATTTCTACATTTTACCATAATATGTTTGAGTGATCTAATCAAAATGTCTTTCCACTACTCCACACAAACACATAAGGACATGTCTAATTTCATACTGGTGCATGCAATAAATGTAAGAGATTCTATTAGAGAACATCCATGACTATTTTGAAAAGTGTTCTATGAGTAAAAACAATGAAATATCTGTATCCTTGATATTTAGAAAATAGTAGCCTTCATAGAAGTTAATATGAGCCAATTCAAATATCTCCAGTGTTGAACTGCCAGAATAATCATTCATCCCTGACAAAAGTGTGCTGTGTGGAAGTTGTCGGCAACAAATTATTGATCCATGAACAGTCAGAGGACCACAACATTGTTTCTAAAATAATGAGTTTATTCAGTTCAATTTAACTTCACAAAGCTTCCAGAATGGGGATGTCTGGATAGCACGAACAGCATCCACAGCCTCAACTAGACCTCAGCATCCAAGACACATGAAGTCTCAGTGACTTCCCACTGAATTTGAAAGAAATTGAATTCCTTGATATATTGGTCATATTACTTGATATATTGAAAGATGTACAAAGTTTTGAATATTTCGTTAACATAGACAGACTGATCTTTGGGAGATAAGAATTTCTGAAATTTATCAAAATTGTGATCTCAAAATCTAAAACGCTAGAGTGTAGTTTAGATCTCAGCTACATATAATTTTCTCTAATTCGTCTAGCTCATGTATCAATATGATAATATATTACAAAGAACTGAAGAGAATGTAGTAATAATTTTCACATTCTAGACTAACAGTGCGTTCCTTTGTTTTTCTAACAGAGACCTGATGCCAAAGACACTAGATGGACAGATCACCATGGAGAAGACTCCAAGCTACTTTGTGACAAAGGATGCTCCTGCTCGTATCTCTGCCATGTCAAATGAAACTAGGCTTATTGTGGTGGTTCGGGACCCAGTGACTAGGGCAATATCAGATTACACCCAGACTTTATCAAAACGGCACAACATTCCCCCATTTGAGAGCCTCGCCTTCAAGAACAGGACTACAGGCCTTATCAACACCTCGTGGAGTGCCATCCAGATTGGTATCTATGCAAAATATCTGGAAAACTGGCTTATAAGTATTCCTATCAGAAAGATGTTGTTTGTGAGTGGGGAGAGACTTATCACAGATCCATCTGGGGAACTCGGTCGTGTGCAGGACTTCCTGGGCCTCAAGAGAATTATCACAGACAAACACTTCTACTTTAACAAGACAAAGGGCTTCCCATGCCTAAAAAAAGCAGAAGGAAGCAGCAAACCACATTGTCTGGGCAAAACTAAGGGCAGAACCCATCCCAACATTGATCAGAAAGTGATACAAAGACTACACGAGTTCTACAGGCCATTCAACTTGAAATTTTACCAAATGTCAGGATATAACTTTGGCTGGGATAACTAAACGAGAACTTAAATTTGAGACAATATATATTTTATAGACTGTTAGAAAAACGTTTACTATTTAATAAAGTTGTGTTGAGAATAAAAACTTTTTTTTTCAGAATGTCCTTTGCAGCAAGTGTCACTCTCTTTGGGTAAATTGTGCCGATTTTAAATTCTGGCTTGATGCCCTGATGTGAAAGGGAAAGAAGAAATATTTGAAGGTACACAGTAGATCTGCAAAGTAGATTATAATGAGTCATATTCTTGTGATCTGGAGGACAATCGAAGGTCTCTAAAATAGTATGACTTCGAACTATACGCAGGGGGCAGCTGTCATTTCACAGTTGATATAGGCTATGTTGGGGTTATATCTATTCTCCTTTGTGCATTTGTGCTCATTACACCCAATGTCACAGCTTCATGCTTGTCACAGTTGTGCAGTTCTGGAGCGTCCCGCCGAATCAACAAGCCAATATCGCTGGCTGAATGAGCTTCAACATGATCTGCTGATGAAGTGTGCTCGGGAAGGTCTCTGGAGCAGGCAGTCAAGGGAGTTTTGGCCTGGATGATAGCAAAGTCCAAGGGGATTTTTATAGGTAAAGTAGGTGGGATAGGTCAAGCTGTGGTGTTCATGAGATATGGAAGAATTTGAGGGGAGGGTGAGATCTGATTGGCAGACGGAGGCTGCTGAAGAGTGTTGGGGATTCTTCTGATTCTGGAAATTAAGGCATGTTTGGGATTAAGAGGTCAAGTCCTGAAGAAAACATATTATCTGCTGTTGCATCTTTTCGCACTCTATTTACTCCTCTTTGCCAATCCCACTCTCATTGTCAAGTTTCATTGGGGTGAAAATATTGCCTTTAACTTTGCTAAAAGGCTTGTGAATGTTTGCACTGATCAGGAAATGTGAAACCTTAAGTTCACAAGCGAATGCTAAAGTACTAGATAACAGGACTCCCCTGACTGTCAGAGGTGGGTTAATGAGTGATGCTTTTTCAACGCATTGAAGGTAGCAGACGCATACTCATTAGAAATAAACACATTTACTTGCGCCTTCTTAAGAACAAACACACAATGTTAAAACAAAAAAGAAAACGGTAAGGAAATATGTGTGCTTTGATGCAATAAAAGCACTGGGCTAAAAGCAATGGTGAAACATGTAGGTATAGAGAAGTGCTATGAGGGAAGTATGGGGCATATTAGCAAGAAGCTCGTTAAAATGATCTCAGTTGTAGTTGCAGGAAACTGCCTCTAAAACGGCGATAATGGGCTTGCTAATATACGTTATAGAATTCCAATCGAAGCCCAGGTTATTTGTCCTGCACATCTAACCTGGGCTTCTATTGGACATCGCCAATTATGTAGGGGTGGGCTTAACTCGTGTAATTCAATGTAGTGTATTCATGCGGAATTACCTGAAAGTTCTGCAAGATTATGCTTATTTATACAAAAAGAGTAATTTTGTGCTTAGCGCTATTTTTGCACAAAAATACCTCCCTGCGTACCAAATGAGTGTGAGAATGCATTTTGTTGTACTAAATAGTACTAAATGCTGCAGCACACAAATAGCGGGTGGGAGCAGCCGGTCACGCTCGCTAAATGTCCTCTTGGGGTAGGATTTTCCTCCAATTTACTCCCAGAATTTAGCACTATTTGCTTACCACAAAATGTACCCGCATGTCCAACATAGACTTGAGGGTGCATTTTGCACTGAAAAATAACACAACATGCAATAGAAAACGTGCGCTCACAGTAGGATTTCCACTCCAAGTCCCTCATAGTTATGTGAACAGGAGTAATCACGTAATTAACGGTAATTCAACATTGAAGAGTAATGTGGAATTATCGATTGCTATGATTACTCCAGCGTAATTGAAATCACTCCTGGGCCTACAATTATGTAAACTGATGTCTCTCAAGAGAGATGGAGGGAAAAGAAAGTGAACCTCCAGCCTGGATTGATAAAGCTATACTTGGCCTTAAACAGGGATATGCATTTCAATGAGATGGATGAGGAAGAAGCCGTGATTTACTTGGCAATTAGTATGCATCCACCCTCTCTACTAACTGGGATGCCTTCTGCTTACCAGAGATGCTTAACAGATCCAGGTCCGCACTTTCCAAGGGATCCCCTGAGAAAGTGATCTTTCTCACTTTGATCTCTGTATATTCTATTTCTCTATCTGAACCTCTCTCCCTCTCTGCCTATCCCTACCTCTGACTCTCTTTCTACCACTGATCATCTTAAGGGTTTTGGGGTCCACAGTATTACATATTTCAACAGTTTTTGTGACCAGATTAAAGTTTATCAATTAATTTAGTATTGTTTGGCATCATGCAGGCTTGTGTTCCATATAAAGGCCCCCAAATATGTCTAGCCAGGGCAGGCCCGGACTGGCCGTTGAGGGCACCGGGCAATCCCCCGGTCGGCCGCATGGGTGGGGGCCGGTTTTGGGCCCTGGGGGCCGTTTTTGTTGCAGAGCCGTTTTTGCAGCATAGCTGCAAAATCGGCCCTGTAACAAAATCGGCTGAAAAGCGGCCCTGCCAAAGCGCTCGCCCCCCTCCCGCCTGGGGGCGGGGGGCCGGCCGAGCACTTTGCCAGGGCCGGTTTTCGTTCCCAGTCCGGCCCTGAGCCCGGGGCCCCGCAAATCCTTAAGATGGTATCTGTTGATTAGAGGTGGTACGGTGGCTCCACCGGTAGTGCACAGGCAGATCTTCTCACACCTCATTTCTGAAATTTTCCAAGGATATGATACAGCTGATATTTTTTCATCTGATGTGAAAGACTTGGCCTCGGCCAAATTGGCTTTACAGACGTAATGGCCCATATAGAACTCCATCGATTGTTGTAGATGCCTGTCCAGTTCTAAGTTTATGGAACCTGCCAGAATGCAGAATTCTTATATTTCAAATGTTGTCGAAATAGAACCTCCATGTTATTTTTGACCCTGGTGCTGAGTGTGTGAAGCTGGTGAGCCTCAGTACGCAAGGTAATTGTGTGAGAGAGAAAGAGGGAGGGACTAGCTGAAACCACGTGAGTCAGCAGATTACTGAAAAGGAAGAGAACTGGTGACACCGTATGCACCTGTGGAACACCTCCACAGAACAAGGCACATCGGGGCATATTGGTCCAAATTTGGCAGCATTGCGCTCTGACATTTTCAAAACGCAGGGATGCGCTGTATTTACTACCATATGGCACACTCCTGTGGTTTTCCCTAGCGCTGGCGCTAAATTTTGCTGCCTCATGCCAACGCAGGCCCCATTGCATGTTAGTGCAAAGGTGCCTGCATTGCAGGAAATGATTGTTTATGTGCAGTAAGGTGCCTCTTCCTACACATAAACAATCGATAATGGCTATTTGCTACTTCTATGTGTCCTGCATTGTGCAGCACTCATAGAAGTCGTAAATGGCCATTAATTAATGATTGTTTATGTGCTGGAAGGGATACCTTCCTGCACATAAGCAATCAGTAATAGCTTTTTGCTCTTTCTATGTATGCATACAAAGAAATAACAAACATTTAGAGAAATAACAGCATTTTTCCTCATGCGCGATTCTAACGCCTGGTCTTGCATGGCATTCGTTTTTTGCCCTGCCACAGATTTACACCACCTTCTAAATCTGGGGCAGCAACAAAAAGCAATGGGTGTTGCAGTGGAACACCCACAGCAACACCCATTGCACGCACCTTTCACGCAAAGGGTAACATACTTACGAAGTTGCGTTAAGCCACAAAAAGTGGCTTGATGCCACTTTGCAAATATGGTGCAGGGCATTGCCCCACAGGAGTGTCGTTAAAAGTGATGTACCTGTGGTGCAATGACCTTGTAGATATGCCCCTTTGTTTCCCAGTACACAAGCACCTTAGGAACAACAATTGTGTCGCTTCTAGATAAGTACAGCATAAATTACTTCATCACGGGGATCTGAGGAGGTGTACACTCCAGAAGGCTAGTCACAGCTCCAGGGTTAGCAGCCTGATTTGTACACTAAAATTTAATTTCTGCCATATTTACGAGTGGCAGAATAGAGGATTCTGGGTAGAAAAGATGAGCCACTTCCGCAGAGTTATCACCTCAGGGACGCACTAGCTGCAGAGACTTGCTGCTCATTGGCTATTAGCTCCCACAGCCCTAAGTCTAGGATTTAAGGAACCTCCTGACACCAGAATCTCAGTTCTGAATAATTTTCATCAAAGAAGGCAGAAGAAGACATCCATGTCAGTGACAACAAGACTTTCACAAAGCAAAAGAGGGACAGCCTGTCCCTGTGGTAATGCTCTTGTAACTGCCTGATCGAGACTCGTCCTAGGCTATCTCTTGGTTCCCCCAGACAGAGGGACCCCTGTGGTAGCCTGAAGCATCCCAAGGCTCCCCTGGACTAGTGGCATTAATCCACTGCAATCAAAAGATAAAACAATGCTCTAGATCGTATGGCCATTGGGTCCTACGAGGTATCACACAAATCCAGGTTGTTTAGTGCATTGTGGGAACTGTAGTCCTGCCTTCCACGATGTTACAGTTACCATATTCCCCTGACCCACCAGACGTCGAAGTTACTTTCTGCTCTACTTATCGCTGCCAAGGCTTGCTTGTCGCCAGTCCGGCAACCTACCCCTTTACTCGATGCTGCATTAAGAGGGAATTCCATCCAACCTTCGACCAACACCAGCAACCACTCTATTGTTTTCTTTTTGCATCTCCCCCTACCCCCCTGCAGATCCGTTTCAGTGGTAAAAACAGCTATCCTGCTGTTCCCGTTCAGCACCAGGGACAGCCAGGACATCCCTGCGTCCGGGCTGCACGGGTCAAGTAAAATTTAACTGACTGCTGTGGCTTGGTCCTCGGACCCGCAATCACCTTTGCCCTGCAAGGGTATAACGCAACTAGACCTGCAAGTGACCGATTGTCTCTTGTGGTTTTTCCCATTGACCACAATGTTACATTTTCACAAAATTATTTTGCATTGATTTTCAATTGCTTCTAAAACCTATACCTCCAGTTGTATGCACACCATTTCATTCATTTTGTTGTCTAAATTAAGATAAAAAATACTCTCTATTTTTATAAATTGGTGTCAGGTTTCTCTTGAGTCATGTCAATTACTTATGGTCCATATTGGTGCTCTGAAATGCTGAGTAAAGCCGGACTGCTCTTTACCACACACCAGGACTGAGCTAAGTATTTATTATTGTGAATCCAAGGATCATCTTTGGGGTATAGTGATAGTATTAGATGGGGAGGATTACCTCCTACACCACATATTACTCCACTTTCCTACATGCCGTATGATGATAATCCAAAGCAGTACTGCTCTGCCCTTGCACAACTTCGGGTTAGCTTAGCATTACCCAGGTCCTCAATGTAGATAGGGCCTTTTTGAGAACTGTAGCCATTGCATTGTGCTCTCAAGAAGATGGAGGTGCTCTGGTCTCTGTGGTTCAGGACTGGCTGCTCCAGAGTGCATGGATCCTTCTCCAGTACAGTGCACAGGCTCCTCATCCCCTTATACTCTACACTGGCCTTGAAAATGAAGCTAGAGTTAATGGTGAGTTCCATCGGCTTGCCTAAAGCCAAGGTTATGATGACAATTCAGTCCTTAGGGAGAGATGCAGTTCAACGGTAATACATATAGAGCAATTCTCTTATGGTTTCATAATGCCTCGTTATATGGAATTACTATTTCCGAAAAGAGCTAAGGAATCTTTCCACTTGTTGCTTGTTTGATGTCTATCTAATTGTTAATCTTATTTAATTACAGTAATACAAATAGGCTATTACACTTAGTACTTGACAATATCCAGCTTTCTATGAATGTAAAAACACATATTAATACAATCTATTGAAGAAACACTGTTAATGTTTAGCAGTAAGGAGAAAGTAACACTTTGATTTTAGAAGCAAATATTAATCATTGTCGATGAAAAGTGCAAATGAAGGTTTTATGCAACTATTTCAAAAAATGCAAAGTACTAATATGTAAAGATGTAGGGCTGAATGTACCACCAGTGTACATCTTGTTCATGATGTATGGCAATCTCAACTTAAGTTGTAGGCAAGTTGTAAGCAAGGGCTTGCTTCCCAGCTGAGTGAAATAAGCATTGGCAAAGATTATAGGTCACACCTTTTAAAGACGAGTTCCATCCAAATGGCTTTGTGAATCTCCGCAACATTAACACTAAACAGAGCCCTCATCTACCATGTGCCTGGACCACAAGGCTCCTTCACTGACAACATTGCAGATGTATTTGCCTCTCTCACCATTGAAACCAAAACTCACATCCTACGAGGAGACCGCAACTTGCAGCTGGAAGACCGGAAAGAGCCTAACTCAGCTGAACTCCTCGAAAGCATAGGAAACCTCAGACTGACACAACATGCCGGACACACCTGTCTTCACCACATTCAATGGCATCAAAATCACTGCAGCCATGTTCTCTCATCTAGCCCGATCATGCCACCATCTATTTTCAAATCAATATACCTCGTCAAACAAAGCCTGCCAACACAAGCCTGGCCAGACACAGCTAGAGCAGCATCTCAGAGTCAAACAGGTCCCCCACCCTGCACATGAAGTAGCCCAACACTACCAGTGACCTAAACAGTGACATCAAATAACTCTTCCCTGGCACCATCTAAATACAATATCCAAAAGAGAACCCATTGGCAGGCTATCTGTTACAGGGAGGAACTCCACTCAACCAAACAACACTGCAAAAACTGGAAAAAAGATGGAGAACGAATCACAAAGAAACAGCCAAGGACACCTCCAAAGCAGCACCGAGACACTACAACCGGCAGATCTGAGAAACCAAGAAAAAGGTCCTAGCCGAGTGTGTAGATAACAGCTTTAATAGGTGTTAAGAAATCTTTGTGATCGTCAAACACTTCATTGCACCAGCTTCCACCATGAGCAGCATTACATCCTCGAAGACCTATGCAAGACCCTATCAGAATTTTCCAGCAACAAAATCAAAATCCTCTACAACAATTGCAACCCTGAATGAACCATGGCATCCTCACCTCCAGCCTACCCACACAAAAACTTCTGAAAAACACTGATCACATGGAAAATGTTCACCATCGAAGACACAGCCAACTTAATGAGAACCATCAAGTACTGGGCACTAGGACCACTGCCACCACCAAATGTACAACATGTGCGCTTATCCCAATGAGTGAAGTATTCACCTCCATCCTGAACACCTCCATCACCACTTCAACATTCCCGGAGGCTCGGAAACATGCAGCAGTAAATGAACTACTAAAGAAACCTTCGGCAGAGCCCACCCAGCTAGCAAACTACTGCCCGATCTCCCAGGTACCCTACTCAGTCAAGATCATGGAAACAGCCATAAATAAGTAACTTGCCCACTACCTAGACACACAGCATCTCCTTGACACCATGCAGTCAGGTTTAAGACCCAGTCACAGCACCGGGACCGCCTTCATCACAGCAACTGACAACATCAAGATGATCCTCAACCGAAGAAAAACAGTGGCCTTCATCCTGCTTGACTTCTGGCCTTCGACACAGTCTTCCACTCCACCTTAGTCAGAAGATTACATGAAATATTCATCCAAGGCCCCACCCTCAAATGGATCTGCTCCTTTCTCACATTAGGAATACAAAAGGTTAGCATGCCATCCTACACGGCAGAGGCCAAGAACCACATCTGTGGAGTGCCCCAAGTATCATCACTCCCCCTGACCCTGTTTCATGCCAACATGACCCCACTGGCTGACCTCATCAGATCGCAGAGCATCAACATACTTTCCTCTGCAGATGACATGCAACTGATACTCTACCTGACAGACAAAACCTAGCTTCGCCACCGCATGACTACAGTAGCCACCTGGAATAGATCCATCTGCCTCAAGCTAAACTCAGAGAAAACAGAAGTGATGATCTTCGTAAGGGAAATCTCGGCTTGTGATTCCGCCTGGTGAACCGTAAAACTTGGCTCAACACCAAACCCCACGCCAGAAACATATAAATCATTCTAGCCAACAGGCTTGAAATGACAACCTAGGTAAAGGTGGTGACCTCCACCTGTTTCCACATCCTGAGGATGCTGCTAAAAAATCTTAAGGTAGCTTCCAGAGAAAACTGGGAAAATAGTCACACAGGCCCTGAAAACCAGCTGACTTGACTATGGAAACACACTCTGTTATGTTATGTTATGTTAATAACAATTTCTTGAGGGCGCGTACATCCTTGGGTATCTTGGCGCTATAGAATCTATGCAGGAATAACCAACAGCTCCTGAACAGACTCCAAACCATCCTAAATGAGGCACCAAGACTTATCCTCAACCTTCCTCAATGGACGCACATCACTCCACATCTCAAGGAACATCTCTGGCTCCTATACACAAACACACTCATTTCAAACTCCTCACACACATGCATACAAAACACTACACAGCATAGACCCCGCCAAGCTCAACAGTTGCATTCACTTCCACCAACCTTCCAGGCACCTCCACTCAGCCAAAGTCTTACTAGCACATGTAGCCATCATACACAAAAACCGAGCTGCAGGTCGCACCATCTCATACATCTCCTCCAAAGCATGAAATGACCTCCCACAGCAAATCAAAATCTCCTCATCGCTTCTTGAGCTCCACAAGAAGCTGAAGACCTGGCTTTAGAATAATTTAACCTGGGAGACAGCTGCCTACCGACCTGCGAAGCACCTTGATACCCTCAAGGGTGATTAGCCCACTATACAAATAGATATAAGATAACATTTGCACTGGCACCCCACACCTTATGTTTAACTTTTAAATTACCGTCCTTAACAGGCTGTCAGCACTTTAGTAATGACTAATTAAACAAGCATTTGCAATGCAATAGGTCTCACATTCACACGAAGGATGAAAGGCAGAGTAGCCATGCTAGGATTCTACTTTTTAACCGTGATGTAGATACATTAGTTCACTGAGCCATCAGAGCCAGAAAAGCCACTTATAATTTGCCTTTCCTAAAACAAACACGATGGCAGCACGCCTAACTTAGCATAACATAGTAAACACAATCAATCAAACTAAATCCCAGAACAATTTGAAAATAGCAACCAGATCAAGAAAGCGCAAATAGTGCCATGCTGACAGTAAAGGCGCTAGACATGTGCTGGCAACACAACATATGTCATTAAAGCAAATATTCATCCATTCGTTTGAATTCCCCCGAGCATGCCACTGATGGCTCAGAGGTCAGCATTCATCCCAGTGTGACCTCATGAAATCTAAGCAAGCCAAGTTTTGATGGAAACCGACACTAAAGCATGAACGGCTTAATTTGTGCATCTGCCTACGAGGCTCTATTCAGGGCATGGAATGTATTTAATTAAATATGGTGGCTTACTGCGGGATACATGCTTACGCAGACGTCTGCCTCCCCCACAACGCCATGACACATCACCCTTTAAACAATGCGAAGAGAAAAGACACTTCCCCACGAACATGAACAGGTTAAGGGCGAGATGAACAAAGGTGCTTAAAGAGCCGCAACAGAATGGACACAGAAAAGAGGTTTGAGCAGGTCGTGCACAGCAGGAGTCTAGGGCTTTAAAGTCTAGACTGAAAAAGAAGCGTCAGTCGGAAAAGGCCCTCAGTGAGAAATTCAAGTACAAAGCTAAAATATTTCCAATTTCAGTAACTGGTTAACTAAGATCAAACTGTGCACACCTGATAGAAATACAGTTGCCGTTATTCCAAAGCATCCCTAAAAAAGCGCGGTGCGCGCGCACTGCCAGGAATGCGAGGTATGCAGCTGGCACCCGGCCTCAATGCTGCTGCTCGCTCCCCGAGCTCCCTAGGCCTGGGGACAGTGAAGGCGGGACATGCACCCACCTTGGACCAATTGTGTGCTGTTTTTCTTAGAAAGACGCATGCAAAGGCCAATAGGGGAGATAAGAAAAAAGCATATACATGAGCTTGTGTTTCCAGTTTAAAGCACTTACTGAAAGCCTTGCAGGGTAACGCATGCGCGCTGGCTCAGGCGAGACCTAAAAATGATAAAACAGCTGCTAGCGCAGCACATGCGCTTGCAAGAGTGCAGTTACTATCTTGAAATGGCTTAATTGTGATGCATCAGCAGCCTTTTCTGATGCCAAATAAAAGAAGTAAACAACATAGTAGCATTTTGTAACTGCTAGGTCCCCGAAAATGTTTTTACAATTTTAATAGGAAAGTGGGAATCCCACTCTATGTATTATGTTGTAGACAATGGACTTCTTCTTAAGGTGTGTCCTAAAACCCAGGGAGTCTGGTGGCAGCGCAAGTAACTCCGTGAGAGGAGGTTGCAGAAGGCAGGACAAAACAAGAGTACAGTAGGTCTCAAAGACATCTGTGGAAAAGTAAATTTTGCCATGTTCTGTGTCCCTACGCCTCATCCATCATAGGTTATGTGTGCATGACCAATATGCATATGTTATTCCCCATGTCTGATTAATGACGCAATTACAGTTGTGTCCACCTCTGGTATGTCATTTTCCAGTCCTCGTGAATACTACGAATATCAGGCCTATGTAAAGTTATATTGCCACGTTTCTCAGTGTGCACGTTATTTCATTATAAAGTCCCCGTTTCCAGGCCTCAAAAGGGCCCGGACCCTAGATTCAGCTCCTGTCTCCTGAAAGCCTCGCTGAGGAGCGATACAGCCCCCACCTGTATCCTCGACCCTTCACTTACTTCCTGCCTCGCAGTGCCCGGTGCAGCTTGGCTCTGCCTCTGAGTCTGCCAAGAGTATGTTATGATTCCAGCTATCAGTTCAGTCCTTCTTCTCTGCATTCCTAAGCTACTGAACTGCATCAATAGTTTCCGTCATTATCTAGCCTATTCGGCTCCACGTTAGAGAAATACTGTATTAATGGTCATTTAATATTCTTCATCACGCACTACATGTAGAATAATGCATGGTCCAGTCTTAGAATCAAGTTAGCTTTTCCCCTCATGACTTCTAGTTTATATCAACATGTTCCCTAAACATCAGATACCAGATAGGGTTTAGGTACATGTCGCTCCGACCCTCCAGACTCAAGTCTCTGCTCCTAGCACAGAGTTCGTAGCCCCCAGCTCCTCCTAGTAACACGTCATTGCCAGTTTACGCGCACCATTAGGTTAGAGGTCCCGGCTCCTTAGGTAGCCCCCTCCAATGATTCCGCCCATTCATGACATATTCTGTTACGTTTGCATCACATGTCCATGTATACTCCCAGTTACACCTACTTTTACTGTTATCTCTCGCGACTGCTACGCGTCACGCCTTCTGCTCCACCCACTGTTACGCCTACTGCAATGTAATGCTATGTGTTTGCGCTATGTATATAAGTTGATGTATTGTTATTAAAAGTTAGCGCGCTCATCCCAGACCCGGCCCCAGCAGCTGCTGGGTCATCCTATGCAGGTTGTCCCGATCCTGTCCTTATGCTGTAATAAACCTGCAGAAACTCCTACTACCTCGAATCTTGACTCTTATTTTATTGAGCTATCTGTTATTCATTCATTCATTCAAAAATAGATCCGGTATTATTTATTTATATACCACATAATGGCGCCCGAATAGGGACTTGCCCTTTCCCCACGCGTCGGTGAAGCCACGCCGACCCCCTGACCCTCTGCAGCCGTGACGGAACCATACCGGCCACGTGCAGATATTTCTGCCTCAAGTATCCCTCAGGCCCACGGAGGAGACGGAGGAGGCGGTCCAGCATCCGAACGAGACGGTGGAGGAACGCGGCGAGTCCCGACCAGAGCCCAAGCCAAGAGTCCAAGGTCCGAGGTATCCGGAGGCCCACCCGTAACAGAAGTCCGAAGTTCGTCCGTCCGGCGTCGAAGCAGTCCAGTCCAGTCCGAGGCTTTCCGTTCTTGCTGCCCGGTGAGTACCATTGCTGGGGTAGTATCTAGACAGGACCAATCTAAATTGACTCCTGGTCCGTGGGTTGGTGGTGCCCAGACTCACAAACGAAGTGTTCACCTAGGTGGATACGGGTCTTGATGCGTCCCTTTATGAGACCGGTATGTTCCGTACTGTTATAGCAGTGCATCCAGTAACTCTAGTCTGTTCCGTTCTCGAGAAACTCTGTTCTGTTTCTGTTCTCAGTATTCCAGGTAATATTCTGTTCGACCTGTCATTTATAATGTTGTTCAATGTATTTCCAATGTCGTGGTATGCCTGAATTGTTTTCCCAATTGTTATTGTTTTTCGTGTATTGTATTGTGTTCCGATTCAAGTTTGCAATGCCGCTCTTTTCCAAGTTACGTCAGTTAAAAACTAGAAAGGGTTTATTAGAGGAAGCAGTTCCTGTCCCGCCCAGGGACAGTCCAGGTCATTTTATGTATCAGAAACATGGCATAAGCGCCATATTGTATCTAGATTTATGGGTAGAGTATACCAAACAGTTAGACGAAAAGTATAGATGGCCCGTATCGGGTACATGGGATGCCGAATGTATCATGCGAGTAGAAGAAGCATTATGGAAAAAGAAAGCCAGACAGTCACAGAAAGATGCCATCGAGTTATGGCGTAAGGAAGCCCATAGAAGGACCGAGAAAGAAGTCAGAAAGTCAGAGTTAAGTAGAGAATCCCAGGAACGAGCCCAAGAAAGAGAATTAATCGAGACAGGTGAACAAGTCAAAGCCGAACAGTCAGACAGACAGAGGCATGCCCTCATTAAGGGTATGTATCCTCTTCTTGCCGAAGGTTTGCCAAAAGCGACCCCAGAGGCATCTAGTAATTTCCCGCCACCATTAGTTCCGACCAAGCTACGTCACAAACCGACCGCAGCTGATATTTTTATTTCGTCCTATCTGGACGACACAGTCCCCGAATATGCAAATCCTGTTCGCGCTCCGCCAGTCCCTGTAAACCAGGTAGTTCATGCTCCTCCAGACACCGGGGTGCCCTTAACAGCTTCCCCGATCCAGCCCGCCATACAAGTCCAGCCCACGTTACAATTACCGACCCTGCCAGGACGAAGAATGTCAGTCGACGATTCCAGTCTAGGGGCCGCAGGAGGAGGTCTTCCTCAAACCCCGCCGCCACACAAGCGTTTAACATTACTCGAATTACATGCTCAAGCGTTACAGCGCACGCCTAAACATCAGTCTGTTACAGAAATCAGGCAAACCCTTAACGAATGTGTCTATGATCCAGTTCCAGGCGAATATAATATGGTTTTATATTCCTTACGTGTAAGGAGAGTGACCGAGTATCTAGTCACCTTACCGAATATGAAAGAAGATTTAGACAGAATATACCGTTTCATCCGTACAGGGGATGATCCAGAAAGTATTGGCGAGATTATGTCTCAAAGGAAAGCCGAGATCCAGCTCATGATATTAAAGTTCCTGATCAATTGTCTAATAAGAGAACAAGATTACCCGTCTAAAGATTCCGCCGAGATGAAAATTCTGACAAGGTGGAGTGATAATATAGCCGAGGGTAAGCACAAGACCGTCAGTGCTATGGAGAGTATGTACAAGAAAATCCGTAAAGAAATAATAAAGATACACGAACAGCGTAAAGCAGCACTAGTAAGCGAGAAAGAAAGTATCTCTGATCCTGAAGAGGAAGAGAACGAGAATCCCGCCAGAATAGCGTATGTAGGAAAATCTAGATTTCCAGATCGCCATTTACGTCTAGAACGCAAGTCTACTTTCCATCGTCCAGCACCAGAACAAGGTTCTCTAGAACAAGTATTCCAAGCTACCGATCACATTCTGAAATCACGAGTCGGTTACAGTGAATTAAGTACTATGCACGAACAAGAACTAGCCCGATCAGCAGTCCGATGGATTACTGATTCTACCACTTTTCCAGACGAAATAGTGGCACAAATGTTTCTGAAACTGCCCCCAGCCGAGCAACGACTGGTGGGTATGTATATGATCCAGCACCTCATTACTTTGTATGAGGGTCAACACTCTGATCCAGGTCCGTTACACGATATCCTGAACGAGTTACTCCAGTATAGATGGAGAGGTCTAGGTACCGATTTAGTTAGTGTCATTCTAGAACAGCGTCACAAGTATAGAACGTTTCTGAATCCGCATTTTGTTCATGTTTCACCCCCAGAAAGCAAATCATTCTACATAGACAGACAGAATCCGTTACGAGAAGTCCACCCAGTCCAAGGGGCGGGTGGCGAAATGCAACGAGTGTTTGTATACACTCCGATTTCAAAGATGGAACTTCTTGAAATGAAGAAATTAATTCCCTGTCATGACAAAGATCCAGCAGGGTTCCATAGAGAATTAAAAGACATGCTCCGTATGGGAGAATACACTTACCCAGATATCGTTAAAATGTTAAAGGTCCTGCTACCCGCAGGGGTGTATGAAAAGCTAAAGGAAAAGGAATGGGAGGTGGGAGAGAAAAAGATCGATTGGGCAGTCCTAGAAGCAGAAGACAAGGCACGGGTACCAGGTACCGGTCTTGGAGATAAATGTAAAGAATTACCAGAATTACTGATTCAAGTTTTACCCAGATTATTGACAACTAGGAAGGAAGACTGGGATGCAATCTCAGCCTGTAAACAGAAACAAGATGAAGATATTAGTGATTTTTATTCTAGATTTGAGAAATGTTTCAGTATTAACAGTGGTCTCAAGACAAGTAGTGAGTCATACCCTCACCTTTTCGTTACTAAATTAGTCGAGAATTCAAGTCCACAAATTAAAAACCGAGTTCTGAAAGTCGAAAGCACCTGGCAAGCAAACACCCCGTCCCAGATGCTCCAGATGCTCCAGTATCACCAGAATAGAATCAGGGAAGAGCAAGAACACGAAAGAAAACGTATGAAAGACACGAAAATGAAAGTGCTAGTTGCACAATCTATTCCTCAAGACAGTCAGAAGAGGGGTCCGAATCAAGCCAGTCATCCTGCAACTCCCGTTAAAGGGAACTGCAATTATTGTAAACAGCCAGGTCATTTTATAAACGAGTGTGCAGTTCTGAAACATAACATAGCTACTGGTAAGACTAAAGAAAGACCACGTCCGCCTAGACAAGAACAAGTTTCACAGACTCCTCAGCCACAGAATGCACAACAGACAGTTTCCGCACCGCAGCCCATTGCTGCAACACAGCACGTTACATCGCAGATGTACCAGTATGCTCAGACAGAGTATCCAGAGTACCAGCCATATTCATGAAACAGCCTAGAGAGGGAGGTAGGTTTGCCTCTCATCGAGATACCTGTAGATCAAGAAGGTCCCTATGTTCACAGTCAAGTATTAGGGAAAGACAGAAAGTTTTTGATCGATACAGGGGCAAGTAGGACCACAATTAGTCATGCCGAAGTTCCAGGGGCTCCGCTCTCAGGCTCAAGAAATGTTTCCCTTGGATTTTCAGGAAAACCAATAGTTAATGAGATTTCAAAGCCAGTCACTCTAGAAGTAGGTCCATTGTCCCGTACTACTGATCTGTTACTTACTAAGTCATGTCCAGAAAATCTATTAGGCATTAAGACACTGAAAGAATTAGGTGCAGTTATTTGCTGTTCCCCAGAGGGAATACGATTGTTCCTACGTGACTTTAAGGGTCACTATGTATTACGAGATTTTGATTCAAGATTGTCTAAAGTTCCGCAGCATTTATGGGCGCAAGGTCCAACTGATGTAGGTTACATGCAAATCACACCCCATCGTGTGACTCTCAAACCAGGTGTAGTGTTACCCGAATCAGACAGTACAGATTGCCACCTGAGGCTGTAACAGCCTTATCCAAAATTATTGACGAGCTCATCATTCAGGGAGTAGTTGTAGAAACTGACTCCAATGTATGTAATTCTCCGATCATTCCAGTCATGAAACGTACTGATCCAAATGCACCTCCAGTATATCGATTAGTGATTGATTTACGAGAGCTTAACAAATGTATTATTCCTCAGTACCCAGTTGTCCCAGACATTTCTTCCCTGTTAACAGCTATTGATTCCGAAGCCACGTTTTTCACTGTCATAGACCTCAAGAATGCATTTTTCAGTGTTCCAATTCATCCAGACAGCCAGTTTCTTTTCGGATTTTGTTTAAATGGAAGGAGCTATATGTTCACACGCGCTCCTCAAGGTTTCACAGAAAGCCCTAGTATTTACAGTCAAGCACTCAAGAGACAACTAGACAACATTCACATGCCAACTGACACTGCCCTACTCCAGTATGTCGATGATCTACTGATCACAGCCCGTTCTGAACGTGACTGCGAGCGAGCATCACTTACAGTTTTGTATTTTCTAGCCGAGATGGGGCACAAGGTGTCACCTTCGAAGCTTCAATTCTGTGTCCAGCAAGTGGTATACTTAGGACACTTACTGTCCAAGAGGGGTAGGCAGTTGACACCAGACCGTATCCAGTTAATAGCGAGTCTTCCTCAGCCCAGAACCCAGAAGGAGGTACGTGCCTTTATCGGCCTTACTTCTTATTGCAGACAATGGATTCCCCAGTATGCATTTCTAGCCAAGTCACTGATACAGTTAACGACACAGGAGGCAGCCGTATCGACTGTCCTCCCTTGGACATCTGAACATACACTGAGTTTCAACGAGTTAAAGAAAGCTTTATGCCAAGCTCCAGTTCTAGCTACACCGAACTACAGTAAGCCTTTTACACTTTTTGTTACTGAACGCGAAGGTACAGCATTATCTGTTCTCACACAAGATCAAGCAGGACAATACAAGCCCTGTGCTTATTTTTCGAGCACATTAGATCCAGTCGCCCAGGCGTTGCCTGCGTGCCTCAAGTCAGTTGCAGCCACAGCACTAGCTATCAGACAAAGTGATTCCATAGTTTTAGGACATTCCCTGACAGTACGAGTTCCACATTCAGTAGAAGTTCTTTTAAACCGAACACAAACTCAGCACTTGACAATTGCACGTTTAACAGGTTATGAATTGACACTGTTCCAGCCACACATAGAAATTAGACGCTGCAACGTCCTGAATCCTGCTACACTGTTACCATCAGTTAATTCAAATCCAGCCACACATGACTGTGTGGAAGTAGTTAACATTACGACAAAGCCAAGACAAGACCTGACAGACATTCCGTTACCAGACCCCGACCTGACACTTTATGTGGATGGTTCATGTATGAGAACTAATACAGGAGAACTAGTCGCCGCGTATGCAGTGACTACTGACACTGAAGTTATTGAAACACACCGTATTGATACCCTGTCCGCTCAAGCAGCAGAGCTAGTCGCTCTGACACAAGCCTGTATACATGCCAAGAACCTGAAAGTTAATGTTTACACAGATTCACGTTACGCATTCGGAGTTGTACACGACTTCGGAGTGCTCTGGCAGGAGAGAGGTTTCATGACTTCTCATGGAACCAAGATTCAGCATGGTCTCCTTATTCAAGCCCTGTTAGATGCCATACATTTACCGACATCCATTGCCATCATGAAATGCAAAGCACATACGAAAGTTACTGACATTATTTCCCAAGGTAATGATCTAGCAGATCGCACAGCCAAGCTTACAGCACAGAATCCAGACATTCCAGTTAACATAATACATACTCCAGATCCGATTACATGCATGACAGTTAAGGACCCTACACAAGATGTCATAGATATCCAGTTACATGCTACTCCCGACGAAATCAAGAAATGGTCTGAACAAGGAGGGGTCCAGACAGATCAAGGATGGTTAACGAAGGGTAGAGCCACATGGTTTCTCCCCGATTCTATGGTTCAAGTCATTATCAATACCGCACATAGTCCAGCACATTTAGGAGAAAAAGCTATGTTAGACAGTATCCAGAACATTTGGTTCAACAAGCATTTACGAGCTGCAGCCAAGCAGAAAGTCCGTACCTGTATGATATGTTGTCAGTTTAATCCAGGTAAAAGTGTCCCGGTGGAACAAGGTGGTTTCCAGCCCCCTGACCACCCTTTTGAGGTCCTCCAGATGGATTATATTCAGATGGAGCGATGTCGAGGTTTCAAGTATGTCCTTGTAGTTGTATGCGCTTTGTCCAGGTGGACAGAAGCATATCCAGTCCCAGATTACACAGCCGCGACCACTGCCAAGCAGTTGGTTCGTGAATTCTTCCCTAGATACGGACTCCCTAGAGTCGTATATTCTGATAACGGCCAGCCATTCTCCTCTGAACTGATGAAGCACGTTTCCCTGTTGTTAGGGTACCAGTGGAAGTTCCATTGTGTACGCCATCCTGAAGCAGCCGGTCTAGTCGAGAGACATAATCAGACCCTGAAAATCCGTATTGCCAAAGTTTGTAAAGAAAAAGGTGTGGACTGGCTAGTAGCTCTGCCAGTTGCTTTGTTTTATATGCGCATGGTCGCACATTCCAGATCAGGTCTATCCCCGTATGAGGTCGTATTCGGCCGCCCCCCTAATATGTGGGGTACTCCTAGACCCCGAAGTATTACCGATGTTTCATGTAATATGCTGACAGATTACCTAGCTTCCTTGATGTCTGCCCTCAACTCATGTCGTTCACAGGTTGCTGCCGCATTTCCAGACAATACCGAGGTGGCACCGCATGAAATCGTTCCAGGTTCCCTAGTGATGGTCCGGAATTTTGACCGATCAAGTCCGCTGGAGCCTCGTTGGAAGGAGCCCCGTCAGGTCCTCCTCACCACCCGTACAGCCGTCAAGTTGGAAGGCAGAAAAGGATGGATCCACCTTTCTCATATTAAACTTTTTAAAGGATTGAAATCCGTTTCTAAAAACATTTCCCAGGATTCGAAAGATTGCCAGAACATTGTTTTAAAGGACTGTCCCGCAAAAGACATTACTACAACCCCTCCCTGGTTAGAGAAAACTCCGCAGCAGGAGTATAAGCAAAAGCTCAGGTCTAATAAGTCAGTCAGTTTGATTGTATAAGTCCTCCCCTAGGTGAAACGGTTAGACTGTTTCTGACATGTATAAAATAGACCCCCATAGTGAGAGAGTCAGTCGAAGTTCAATTCAATGTATCGTTTTTCTGAGTTTCGTATTATTCATCAGCATCTTGATTTCCTGCACCAGCTATGCGTTCTATCTGTATTTTCCAGTCCCTCATGTAAATATGTCTGCTAATGCTACAGTAGAGCACACGTTTAGTGATCTGCCTCCTCACGAATATTCATACTGCCTCGCTATGCGCAACAACACATTTATCCGTATGTTACATTACTCACACCAGACCAGCAATGCCACTAATTGTTGGGTGTGTGGTCGACTCCCCCCTTTCCAGACACCGAAGGGAGTTCTGCCACTCTTTCCTTATCCATTCTCACATAATGGTTCGTGTGGAGCATGGTCCACGTTAACGCCATCCTCAACAGATATGTCTTTTCTTAACAGTACATGTTTTTCAGACAAGCAAGGTTTCCCCCACAGAACAGGTTTAGATCTAGAAAATGAAGTATATAATTTAGGTAATTATTCGTCGAATTTTATGGTCCTGAATGTTCAGTCTGATACTACTCCAGACTTACCTGCTATTTCAGTACTACCTGTCAAAGGTGAATTATGTGTCCGTAGTTATGGTTCTGTACATGTAGGACATAGTGAATGTACTACTGTTATCCAGTATAGTGACAGTGGGAAATCTGTTTTCAAAGCTTCACGTCATTCTTATTTTATTTGTGGTCAGACCGCATATGTCCGTCTGCCCCTCGATTGGGAGGGAACCTGTTACATTGCCTTCCTACTGCCACCTGTTTTCCTAGCCCCATCTGATTATCACAGAAACACACATCTAGTACACATTAGACATAGAAGGGAGTCCCCAATTGTCGATTATACTGAAACTACTCTAGAACAGTATACAGATTTCAATAAAGGTTTCTTCTTCTTTGTAGGACCTGTCCAGAATAGTAAACTGATCCGTAGGTTAACAAGAACCCTTGAAGCTGTAGTAAATGAGACTGCCTCTGCTCTAGGTAACCTAACCGAAGAACAATCTGCTATGAGATTTGTCGTTTTGCAAAATCGTCTCGTCCTTGACGTCATACTGGCCGATAGGGGCGGGGCCTGTAGAGTCATCGGATCTAGTTGCTGCATTTTCATTCCAAATAACGCGCCGTCTGTTTATTCAGCTATAACCAGACTCCATAAAATTGCCCATCTGTTACACCAAGATCCAGGCACCTGGACATGGTCCGGTTGGTTCTGGAATATAATTTCCGCATGGGGATGGAAAGTCCTGTCCTTTCTAGGAATTGCAGTAGCGATCATATTCAGCTGCTGCCTCTGTGTACAATGTGGCCCTGCGATTTGCAGCATGTGTGCTACCTCTTGTATTCCTAGTCCCAAGCCCCGTTCTAAATCCCGTTCCAAGACAATTCGAGACGAGCAAATGGTACTGTATGAAATGATAGATGGTATCATGAATATTAATGTTTCCTGATGGAAACGTAGTGACAAGGAGGGAATGTGGAAAAGTAAATTTTGCCATGTTCTGTGTCCCTACGCCTCATCCATCATAGGTTATGTGTGCATGACCAATATGCATATGTTATTCCCCATGTCTGATTAATGACGCAATTACAGTTGTGTCCACCTCTGGTATGTCATTTTCCAGTCCTCGTGAATACTACGAATATCAGGCCTATGTAAAGTTATATTGCCACGTTTCTCAGTGTGCACGTTATTTCATTATAAAGTCCCCGTTTCCAGGCCTCAAAAGGGCCCGGACCCTAGATTCAGCTCCTGTCTCCTGAAAGCCTCGCTGAGGAGCGATACAGCCCCCACCTGTATCCTCGACCCTTCACTTACTTCCTGCCTCGCAGTGCCCGGTGCAGCTTGGCTCTGCCTCTGAGTCTGCCAAGAGTATGTTATGATTCCAGCTATCAGTTCAGTCCTTCTTCTCTGCATTCCTAAGCTACTGAACTGCATCAATAGTTTCCGTCATTATCTAGCCTATTCGGCTCCACGTTAGAGAAATACTGTATTAATGGTCATTTAATATTCTTCATCACGCACTACATGTAGAATAATGCATGGTCCAGTCTTAGAATCAAGTTAGCTTTTCCCCTCATGACTTCTAGTTTATATCAACATGTTCCCTAAACATCAGATACCAGATAGGGTTTAGGTACATGTCGCTCCGACCCTCCAGACTCAAGTCTCTGCTCCTAGCACAGAGTTCGTAGCCCCCAGCTCCTCCTAGTAACACGTCATTGCCAGTTTACGCGCACCATTAGGTTAGAGGTCCCGGCTCCTTAGGTAGCCCCCTCCAATGATTCCGCCCATTCATGACATATTCTGTTACGTTTGCATCACATGTCCATGTATACTCCCAGTTACACCTACTTTTACTGTTATCTCTCGCGACTGCTACGCGTCACGCCTTCTGCTCCACCCACTGTTACGCCTACTGCAATGTAATGCTATGTGTTTGCGCTATGTATATAAGTTGATGTATTGTTATTAAAAGTTAGCACGCTCATCCCAGACCCGGCCCCAGCAGCTGCTGGGTCATCCTATGCAGGTTGTCCCGATCCTGTCCTTATGCTGTAATAAACCTGCAGAAACTCCTACTACCTCGAATCTTGACTCTTATTTTATTGAGCTATCTGTTATTCATTCATTCATTCAAAAATAGATCCGGTATTATTTATTTATATACCACACATCTGGAACCCCTCTTATACCCCAAGGTTCAGATGAAGGGAGGGGTGCCTTCTCCACAGAGGGGCATCACCTGCACATGTAGGGGGTGGGGGGGGGGAGGGCACATTTGAATCGTGCATTATAATTACAGATGTTAGCTAAACTATAAGAAATATAAGAAGGACTTTGGCTGTACATGGACAAACGTAAAACGCCTTTATAAAGGCAGATAAGAGCTGCTTTAATCTCAAATGTGCTTAGAAGTTCTACAATATACACAATCACATGACAAAGCTGTGATTTCCACCCATCATCATCCCCGATCCGACAGCACACAGACTACATTTTCTCAAAGAGAACTAAAGCATACATTAATGGGCTTTTGTGATTTGTCTTTTAGTTGAACAGTCAAACCCTTCGTCTATTTCTGCCTAAATAAACTGATTTTCACTTACACAGTTAAACAACAATAATGGCTCGAGCGTTAAGGAGGCAGAAACTCTCCTTTGGGTTTCTTCATATATTGGGTCCTCGGTGTGGGCACAGACCATTGTAGTGTTGTCTGTGGTCTTCATGTTTTTAAAGAAGCTCCTTGGTGTGTCTGAAATTGTTGTCAGTCAGGCTGATGCTTTCATTGAGCTCCAGGACTCGTGGCCTTCTGGCACCTCCACTCTGAATTGCCTGCAGCTCTTGGAATCGGATAGCAGCAAGTACTGCATGCTGTGCTTTCCCATATGTCCAATGTAAAATTCAAATGCAGCTTCAAGGCACTGAAACAGTAAGTAGCCGCCTGGATAGCAGACAGTAGCAAGACATGTTAATACTTATAAAGGCCTTGATTTAATTGCAAAACAACAGATGGTTTGACATGTTCCAGGCAGCAGGACCTACACATGAAGAAGATTTGAAGGAGGCCTCTTAACCTGGCACCGATGGGAAGTTCTGTATCAGCATAAGAGGCGTCCCAAAATGAGCAGTGACATCTTAAGGCTTTTTAGAGAGTGGGGCGAAGCACATTTTGGGGCGCCCTGTTTGGATTGAAAATATTGTATTTATTACCCATTTCCAGCTATTCAAGCTCTTGAAATACCAAACATTAGTAAATTTTACCACATGTTTCCATTAACAGGTGCACAGAAAAATATTGGAAATGAGAGTCCGCCCAGCATCTGTCAGCCAACCAGTACCAAAAGAAAGCTTGAACAAGAATTGATAAAGCCCCTTATTAAATAAATATTTTTTTCTTGCAACAGCAATATTTTATGTTAATTTTTCTTCGCTGACTTGTCACTACTTTCCATTTTCTAAGTGTACACTTCTCTGACAGAAAAGGAAACAGAGAGTTAAAGATAACTTTACGGTCATAGGGATGAAGCAAAGAGAGAAGGAAGATCGATATGAAGAGAAGAGATAAGAAAGGCCAGGTGAGGTAGAGAGAAGTAAGGTAGAAAGAGGCGAGTTAAAGAGAAAGTGAACTGGAGGTAAACATTTAGGGGCAGATTTATGTTAACTGGCGCATCCCCAGGGATGCGCCAGTTAACATGCGCCACAGTGCGCCCCTGCTCCGCCACCCATGGTGCGCCGCATTTATGATGCGGCGCACCATGGGGCAAAAACGGCACAGATGCGTGACGCATCTGTGCCGTAAAGGTGGCGCATTGCTGGAGTTGCGTCGCAAGCGCGACGCAGCTCCAGCAAATCTCGGGGGTGCCCATCTTAACAATGCTGCGTCAAGACCTACGCCTGCTTCAAGCAGGCGCAGGCTTTTGACGCAGCATTGGCCTGAAAGTGACTGAGTGAAATCTCATAGATTTCACTCAGCCACTTTTGCGAGGCGCACCTGCCCTGGAACGCCCCCCCCGCGCCGGAACGCCCACAAGCGGCGCAGGGCTTTACAACGTGACGCATCTGCCTAGATGCGTCACGTTGTAAATCGTTCGTAGGGATGCGCCACGTTTACGCCGCCTTGCGTGACGCAACAGCGGCGTAAACGTGGCGCAATGGCCTCATAAATCTGCCCCTTAAAGCGGTGAGGTAGCAAGTGAACTGTAAAGAGAGGCAATGCACAGAAAGAGAGCTTTGAGATAGAGTGAAGAGCAAACTGAGAAGAAACAAGCAACTAATTAAAACAGAGCATTAAGGCAGTATGAAAAGTAGTGTGAGATTTGTTCAGGTTAGATGGGAGAAGAACAATATTGAGATAAAAGAGGTGAATTAGAAAGAGGTGAGGCAGAACCAGGGGTGATGTTAAAAAATAGAGGAGGAAAGGAAGAGCAATTGAGTTAGAGAGAGGTAGAGAGGGTGAGTTAGAATAGAGAAAGAGGTGCAGAGATAAGTGAGGGTGGAGAGGCGTCAATGATAGATAAAGGAAAAGAAGTAGAAGTAGTTCAGGAGAGGTAGCAAGAAAGAAGTAACGCAATGAGAGAGCTGAGGTAGAGGAAACAGCCGACAGAAAAATCGAGAGGTGAATTTCTAAATAAAAGGTGATGTAAACTAAGAGAGAACGAGATAGGTGAGTGAGATAGGAAGATTAGACAAATAAAGTAAAGGGATATGAGGTAGGGAAATGGGGTAGAGAGAGAGAGAGAGTTGTGAGGTAGAGCTGGGGCACAACAAAGCCCCCGATCCCCAGGGGACCCCTCTGGCACTGTGCACAGGCGGCAGGCCCCTGGTCTGAGAGCTCCTGACTGGGTCCAGAGCATGTGGTGCCCGCTCCATGTACTTTGCAGGGGGACCCCTCAAGCTTTGTTATGCTACTGAGGTAGAGATGATGGTAAGAGAGAGGTAAAGAGAGAAATTAGAGGGAAAGGTGAATTGACAAAGAGAGAAGAGGTGGACAAGGGTGAGGTAGATAAAGTTACCTCGCCTGACAGAGAAGAGAAGGAAAAGAGTCAGGAACACAGAGATGGAGCGATAGGTGTAGGGAGAAAGTCAGAAGTGATGAGTGAGGGACAAGAAGTAAATTAAGGATAGATTCGTTAGACCACATTTTGTGGTCTGGCTGGACAGCGCGTGTGCCCAGGCAATTATGTGAGCATCCCTAGAGAGGATCTTTGGCTCCATGCACATATTTGGAGCCAGGAGTACCTGTTTTGATTGGGTAGACGTTGGGTGCTTCCACAAAAAAGTGATTGCCCTCAATGCAATTGTGATCATTTTGTTTATTTATCCACCTGTCTAAGCTTGAACGTTCAGGGCTAAACATATGGTATTGGACTGCTATTAAAGTGTCTAAGATAACTAGATAATTCAAGTTTTTAATTTCTCTGGCAGCAGCACAGATGTGAGGATGGCAGTCATTAAGCATGATGGATTTTTAGGTCTGGCTTGGCAGTGCAACTGTCCCACCTGACCTTTTAACCTACACAAATATTATCCTACAGTTCTTTGCTTCCACAGAAATACATATCTATTCCCACGATATTTCTTTGTAATTCTTCACATTATCATCTAACATTCCTTTCAAGCCAGACCATTGGCATTTCCAGTGCCTGTTGTATAATTGCCATCAATTGTCTGAGAGAGTGACTCGGTCGTGGCTCAGACCTTATCCCGCCTGGCACCTTGATTATGTGAGGGTGCAAGACAAAGAACTTGGTCAGTTGCTGCCTTGATAACACTTGAGCAGGTCATTTTAACCTTCTATTTTCACTCCTCCATGCAAGCCAGGAGTTTTCTTAGATTTTAGGGATCCTTGCTCTTTCTAGTTGACACAAGAAGGCATCTTTCTGACCTAGGATTTCCTCCCAGGCAACTTCCATTTTCATTATTAATAGTGAATGATGTCATGGTGAAAAAGAATCAATGTGCCATTGTTTTGGCTAAAACAGGAGCATGACAAACTTGTAACAGTTCTGTTCAATCTTAACCTACGGTGAAGAAGTAGATTTTAGGCTTTCTCCTAAGTCAAAATCTTCAGTCATTCCCACTAGATCCCGTCCACTTCGACCTCTGCGCCTAGGTCTGACAACAAATATAACAGTGTCCCTTCTCTCCAAAAGCCCGTCCTATCCCATATAGTCCTGGGAAAGGTAATTATGCAAATCCGGGAAAAAGGCGCACGTAAATTTCCCAGGTCCATGCATGTGCTGCTCATTCACAGCAGGTTTTTTGTGTGCATTCTGACACTCTTAGTCCTTTTTCTTTAATCCCATTATTTTATCAAGGCTACACGTCACAGATAGTAAAGAAAAAACCTAAACTGGATTAGCTGCTCAAACATGGACATAGGCCACTTGAAAATTCTGTCACACCCTGTTATGCACCGAAATTTCAGCATACCCATACTTACAAATATAAATGCTAGGGCCAGTAACTAAAGATTGTCTTGTGTAAAAATTGTGTAAATGTGGCTCAAGTGAGTATCCACGCATTAAACACAATTATTCTTTTCATAGAAAGGTGGTATTTTTGCATCAAGACAAGCTGGAATAGCACTTAATTACCCGCGTGTTAGTCAATTTGCAGCAGCACTAGCCAGATAATAACTTCCCACTTTTAGTGAGTGAATGGTTCCCATTTAGCTAAACTTGTGACAATATCATTATTACCGGTCATTAGGATGCAGTTATCAGAATGATGCCTGCGTTGTGAAAACTCACAAATTTATAGCTGCACCATCATATTTACCATCTAACGGTACATCTCTTTCTTGTACAATTAGTACATATATTCCTCACTAAAAACTCATGCGCTATCGTGTTACTGCCATGGCGAACGAATTTAGGGGCATATTATCAAGACTGGGCGATAACATTATCGCCGCTTTATCGGCAGGAAACTGCCGCTAATGTGGCGATAATGGGCTTGATAATATTCCCTAGAGAATTCCCATAGAAGCACAGGTTAGATGCCTAACCTTGGTTTCTATGGGAATTCCCAAGGGCATATTATCAAGCCCATTATCGCCACTTTAGCGGCAGTTTCCTGCCGATAAAGCGGCGACAATGTTATCGCCCAGTCTTGATAATATGCCCCTTAGAACTGGGCAACAAGGTTCGAGTATCGGCGTGGGCTCAACTACCTGTGATTCTGAGCATATTACTCAAGGGCCTGAGCTAGAGTTCGCCAATAGGTTACTTGTGACCGATATCCCGCCGTATTACAAGTGCTATTGGATATAATACATGTGTAGTATGACCAACCGGATATCCGCCACCTTTGTAACAGAGTAACCTGTCCCCCGAACTTAGGGGCATATTATCAATGGGGTTTATCTCCGCTTTTTTGGCTTTAAAAGCCAAGAAAGCGGAGATAAAATTATCTCCCTATTACCTAGCTGTCGCTAACACCAGTTAGAGACAGCTAGTAGGAGATAGCGACCATCTTGGGCCCCACTTTGCATGTCAGTGATATTTATCACTAATGACATGCAAAGTGGGAATGCCAAGATGTTAGCGACTGGAAACAGTCGCTAACATCGCTAGCTCCTATTACCAACTTTTGGAGATATTTGCGCTAAGCGCGAATATCTCCAAAAGCTAACACCTGCCCTGAGCAGTTCTTAGCCATGTTATCCAATGGGAGGTGAATAACATGGCTAAGAGCATTAGCTCGGTAATGCATGAATATCGCTGACTTTTCAGCGATATTCATGCATTGCGGCCGTTTTTTATCGCATTTGCGATAAACCTTGGTAATACCAAGGTTTATCTGCGATAAAAATGGCCGCAGCTCAGCGGTAAAATTTTGTCTCTAACCAAGCAATATCGATAATTATCGCTATTGCTTGGTAATATGCCCCTTAATTCAGACCCCGCATCTCCCCATGCCTAAAAACATGAATGCGACCTTGTGTAACATACAATAGACAAAGCGCTCGTGCATAGCTTTAGTAACTCTGGACATAGAAACTTTCATAAGTGTGTTTGGCTTTGTCTCACTTTTCACCATATATGTCCCAAAATAACTCTTGTATGTTGCAATCTACGGAAATTCCATATTATTTTCTGGAAGAAACAGCACTGGTTCACTTGCAAATAAGTACATCATTTTTAATTGTTCTTTCCTTGCCCCCGCACCTCTCGTTCTCAGTCTTTCGCGCTGAATATCCATAAACGCTGATAATCTCTCAGTCACACCCACTCTTCTTCTCGCATCTGGATTTCTTCCTGGAATAAAAATAAATAGAAGCCATGATTTATAAGTTGAGAACCCACAGTTCAAATTGTCTCACTTTGGTCAACTTCAGCTTGGTAAGGGTAGGTGTTAGAAAAATTGTAATTTTCTATGCCAAGTTTCATGAAATTACTAAGCTTATCAACTTCTCAAAACTTCATATGCAGGTAAACATTTTCCAGTAAAAACTGCAATGCCAGAGATTTCCTCTAGAAATATGTAGGTTTTTCTGATATTTTCTTTGACCTCAAAAGTGTATTTTTACCAGACTTTTTCGCTTCTATTTATTTTTTAAACTTTGCCCCCTCCTCCCGCTTTGTAAAGACGAAATGTAAAAAAAAAATCTCACACGTTTGACAGAATACATCTTTGCAAATCCAACCTCCCTCCTAAGGAAACGGCAGCCATTGATAGCAATCAATATAAACTGAAATATGCCCAAAAATAATCGATCCATCATGTGTTCTGATGTTGTGGGACACGGTCTGTTGACAGCAGATACGTTTTAGAGGCTGAACACAATAATCGGGGGGCTGAGAGCCAGAGCTTAGTTTGTAAAATAATGAGTACCAGGTCCCTGTCCAGGAGGCCATTACAGCTTGCACCACCCATTCACCCTGACATCGTTGCCATTTTGCGGTACCAAAACAACTACTAAACATCTCTCTCGTCTGCAAGTGCGACAGTTATGATTATTCCAGTTCCCCAAAGCTAAAGGAATGGCTGGAGAGGCAGGGATTATAATTTTTATGTATATTGAATTCATAAACAACCTTTGTTCTGCTCCTCTCTAAATTAGAAGAGCAGTGCCACCATGTGGCAGACTGTCAAAAGTGTGGTGTTGACAATAAGGTGCTAGTGATGAGCACCAGAAACCAATTAAGTGTTGGTACTGAGCACCGGAAACCACCAGCTCAAATTTAGCACTGCTGGGAGCACATCTAGGTAGAGCATACAAGCTCTCTAAATGTGCATGTATACAAGTGGAGTATGCAGTTCTTATAAGAATCAGGAAAAGGAAACAGAAAAGACAGTAGGTTGGGAGAGGTCGAAGCAAGCAGATCGGAGGGATCTGATTGTTCAGATGCAAGAGCCCTCACACACCCAGATGGGCACGTTGGGCGATGCAGCGCCGGCCCAACGAGGAGCTACCCAACGATGAAGCATGACACCCATCTGGGTATACAAGGGTTTTAGGGACTGCCATCATCTCTGAACACTGCTGGCCATATTTGTTAAAACGCATGCAGCTCTGATGGAGAGAGTGAATCTTAGTAGGGGATGGGGAGGAGGGAGGGACTCCAGGGAAGAACCAAAAGGTATGAGTTTCTTACCACTGATGTTTCTGATGATTATAATGTTGCCAATGACTAATGTAACCTATGCTACCCAATGTCTATGCCAGTTGACTGTCGTGTGCCCTGCATTGTTTTCAATAAAAACATTTTTTTTAAAAAGCATACAGCTCAGTGCTGCTTGAAAATCTGAAGTGCTATATAGAGAAAAATTGTGCAGTGCCTCAATTATTAAAAGTTGCACACCAATAATTTCAACAGCGTTCTTAAGCAAAAAATGCAATTTTAACATGGTGCTACGTGTTATGCACTAACGCAAAGGCAAGCAAACAGTGTCTTGCAACAAATATATACTCAGATACAAATTTGTATGTCATGACAGCCCTCCAAAAGCAAGCAAAACAAAATGTGAATTTGCAAGGAAATTACACATTTTACATGAGCTATTCTGGCTTGGCCATAATTTGCACTAGGTTTCATTTAACTAGAAAACCTCGCAAAGCTGGGTCTTGTTAATTTAGTAGATCTCGGTTTACATAGAATCCTAGAGGTACTTATACTCTTCGCAGTCCTGTAACATTGGAGCTCAGTAATGCATAGCCATTGGGCACTGTACTCAGTACTTAACCTGAACTGGTGTTTGCCGGTGCTCTTCAAATCCACTTAATTCTCGACATCAGCATTATGACACTCCACCACATGGAAGTACTATTTATTTTTGAAGTGAGCACAGAAGAGTGTTTAACAAATATACATTAAAAAATTAAAGATACCAGCGTGTGTAAACTATTCTTACATCTTTGGCTGGCATAAAGAAGTTTACATGTGCAGGAGTTGTAGAGGTGGACCTCAGCAAGGCCTACCAGTGCTAGGGGTTCACCCTTCTCTGCACACAAGTCCTCAGGCCAGTAAATAGAAGTTGGCACGGAAATTGAAATAGCAAAAATATATTTTATTAACCTCATGAGGTGGAACTACATTCGCACAACACCCTTCGGTAGTGTATGAAGTAGCACAAGGAATATAAGAACCATGGGTCTTTTATACCTACACAGGAGCTCAAAAGAAGGCGGTAAAAGCCCACATAGGAGAGTTACATACATAGATGGTCATACAAAATGCACAGTCAACAAAGAAGGAGGAGCTAACAGTTGCTAACTTTAGTAGAAACACCCTGACAGTAACAAACCTAAGCAGGCGCATGGGCAGCTGCAAACTCTTCTGAGCATGTGCAGTGTTGCAGGGTTTCTGTACTCACACAGAACTGTGCACAGAGGAGTGGAACCTCGGCAAATTAGGGTGTCCCAAAACTTACCTTAGCAACCAACTCACCCCTTACCGAGCTAGCTACAGTGTCTCATTGGACATATCAAACTCCCAACGTTTAGACAAACCAGAACATGAACTTACAGTACCTCAGGGTACGTGGGACTCATGAACACTCTTTCGTTATATTATCATTACAAACCAGAACATGGAGTAAAGAAGACACATGTGCATTTGAAATGCTTATTTACTAATGCCGTCTTCTCAGGCGCAGTATCTTTGATAATACAAGTATACTTATTATCAGTAGCAAAATTATCAGCATAGTTACTAAGACATAAAAAGCGAATGGTGACAGCATGTTAACATGCTGTAATGAATAAGAGTTAACAACACTTATATCTCACCCTCCCTAACACATATATTATATTATTATCTAAGAAGGTCTCTTTGGGTTGTTTTAGGGCGGGCCCATACCTTAGTGTCCTAGCATGAAGGAATCACATCAGCATACACCAGCTCTCTCTGCATGTGCACCGCATCAAGTGTTTTAACAATTCTCGTGCAAAGCAATATCAATCCCGCCTCAAGCCCAAGTTGGCAAAGGCTGCACTTGTGTTATGACTATGAAGGCGTGGAGATCAGACCTCATAACAATTCCATATCGTGTTGCTCCTGAAACTTCAGCACTCTCCGTGCAGACATGTTTTATTAAACAAAGCAGATATCAGAGCAATAACATATTATTCTCACATTCACCACGGCAAACCACTAGGTTGAAAGCTAAGTCAACAATTAAGGGTCGTGTGCAGAAGTTGCAAGAAAGGAAAAATGGCGTTTAAATCTGAAATGTACCTATGCTAACTTAACACGAAATATGGATATATAGGAGCTATACAACACCCCCCCATGATCCGAGAACGGACTAAATAAGATAACAGAAGTGCCATCACATGAGAGCAGAATCCATTTATAAACGAGCATGAATAAAAATTCAATTATAAAAACTAATGCTAAAAAATAGCCCACAAATATAATGTGGCTCAAGCCAATAGGCAAGCAAAAATAAAATGTCTTGACCAAAAGTCAATAAAATCAAGGAAATGCTATCAATCAGCATGTCAATTTGGGTCAGTGTCTATGATAAGACTGTATATGAAAAGTAAGCTGCAACAGCCTCCAGGAGGAAGTCACTGTCCTCATCCGAAAACAGTTCAGCCATCCAATTTAAAAGATGAAAGGAACATACGTGATCTTCCAGCACCGGATCCTCTATAACCATCAGAGGACAGCTCGGTGGGTTCTCAAGAAAACTTAGTTCCAAGAAATTTTGCGCTGCCGACAACACATCCCAGGGACCCATTAGTCCATGTGCCACCGCCAAGGCCATAATCCTTTCGTCAGAACAAACCAACTCGTGAGCAATGATAGGACTCATCAGTTGATCAAAATCGACGTCAGAAGACACAAATCAATGGCCCAAAGGAAATCGCAGGTCAGACAGCGAAATACAGGCTGGACACAGGTGAAATAGGAGAACCGAAAAGATAATCCAAACGCCGTGCTTAGAGTCGCTAACGGCAGTGTGCCATAGTAATCAAGCATGCGGTTGCGAAACCGCGTCAGTAGTAGCTGTGCGTGGTCTTGCACAGGAAGGGCATCCATATTTAAAAAGGCAGAAAACCACCAATGCGCCAGCCGCTAATGCAAGCAAAAACGGGAACCCTCCAAATAAGGATGAAAAAATAGAATGGAAGAAGGCAGGGATGACTCCAAAAATCTTCTCAAAGGAAGTCACGAGACCACCGCTAACAACTTTAAAAAAATGTGCTAGGCCCGTTGTGGAGGATGCGTTAAAGATAGAACGGACCATGGCTCCGAAATGCAAAGGCAAATCAGTGTTTAAAAGAGCCTGAACCTCCGTACGGGTGTTAGCAATGTGAAGCACGAAAGTTTCACGGGCCGAGCTCAAGGCCACCTCTTTCTGGGACAATAGAGCTCTTATTCTAGCCATGCCGCTGAATTCTGCTCCCAAGGTCGGTATCTGTGGCCAAATGGAAGACTCCCTATGTTCACGTGTGGGAGGATAAAGAACATTTCTGCAGCAAATAACTCGCTCACTAACCGTTACTATGAAAGCTATACCTTTAATTAAACCACAACAGTTTTCATTATTGAGCATTAAATAACTACCATTCTCTAACAATTTAAACGTGGGGATGATAGCAGGAACTGGCGTGCCCTGTAAAACGCAAGCCATATTCGGTCTGTCCTTGTTACATGAACCGTGTAACTGTATGTGTGTACACATTAAAGAATGATCTGGCGTCTCAGTACACTCATCCCCTGTTAGATAAACTTCTTGTTCATCCTTGAAACATCTGTATGTGTATGGGAGTGACCAGACCTCATGAAGAAAACCGCTACCTAAGGGTTCAAAACGACCTATTGGCACATATTTCATACAATTTGAAAACTTATATAAAGCAAAAGGCAGCGTTATTAAACCGTGGATAAGCCACGTCGCAGCAGTGGTCTCTGCCACAGAAAAAGGTAAAGATTCCAATCTTTCAATATGGAGCATAGAAAAGGAAGCATCACGCATTGAAAGCAAGCGTTGTTTGTCTGTCAAATTAAACGGTGCAAATAAAGAGGAAACGTTCATGTATCCCCAGGGAACTTTACCCATTTTTAGAGTCTGTAGTGTCCATGCAAACTGCATGATTGAACGTAATTGATTTTGACCATGGTATAATACAGACACTTCATCATGCACAATATCAACAACAGACGACACAATATTATCTAATGTGTAAATTCTAGAGGAAAGCACGTTAATGCTATTGTCAACCACTGCAAGCACTTTCTCAAGATTTGCCTGATCAATAGCCCTAAGGCGTGAAGCAGCCTCAATCTGTGAGAGTTTCCAAATTTCATTGTAAACACCATATAACCACCTTTTCGACCTGCCACTAGCTGGGCCCTTAATGAAATCATTCAAATCCACGTCTGCATTCAGTTTGGAAAGGTGATACTTAACCGCAGGTAAAGTTGAATGTTTCAGCCAAGCTTGACACAACTTGCCCACAGAGTAAGAGGTGACAGTATGACTCAAATCAAAACGGGGATCAGATCTAACAGTCTTAAAACCGTCAGTCATATTTAAAAATCTCTTTTGGCAAGAATCAGCACTACGGTGCCAAAGCAGCCAACCCTTGGGGTTAATACTGGAAATGTTAAAGGAGGAATTCAGAAGCAGAGCCTGTATCTCTCCAATGGACAATTTAGTAAAATTACTCCAATTCTCATATTCCTCCAACTCCGGGAAAGACGGGGTGTTCAACCTTTTAGATGTAGCCAATCCAAAGCATGTGGTCTGGGAAATGGTTTCATTTAAAAACAACATATGATTTGGGATGAGACATGCACGGTGCAAAGCCTCAGTGCCTTGTACCTGCCAGGCCCTTGAGCCCCAAACTGATTTAAGGTCTATGGTATCCTTCCATAACTCATACCCTCCAGTAACTAATTGATCCAGGAAGGCCTTTGAATATAACAATTTTGTATTTGTAAGTCGAACCTTGGACAGTGGCTGTTTGATAAATTTAAAATAAAAGGACTCGGGATTGGACTGATTAAAGTCAGTGAAATAAGTATACTTTTTAAGAAACGTTTCTGAACTCCCTTGTGTAGGTGCTGGGCAATGTTCCCACTGAGTAAAATTAACCGCATCCCTTCGGGAAGATGTCTTGTGTAAGAAGTGATTGCCATAATGTTGGTAACAGAACAATTCACCATAATTAGCAGATTCTAAATATAAATCCTCAGCATCAAAAGCAGCATAATATTTCAAATCAGAAAACAAACTTTCCACAGCATTAACATCCCAATCATCAGAACGAATGTTTTGTTTCACCACATCCCCCATATTAACTCTTAGTACATTAGGGACATTAACGACTTCCGTTGGGCCATGAATCTGAAAACGAACTGCATCCCATGCGATTCCATCCAGAACAGGCCACGCTGTGATGTTAACCAAAGTCAAGTCTCTTTTTAATCTATGTGTAGAATGTGAAGAGGAAAGTGGGGCCAAAGTTCCATTTAAATGAGTAATGCAAGTTCTCTCCTCGACATAGTGTCCATTCATAATCCGGAAAAAATAAAACACAAAACCAATTGACATAAAAAGGTACAGTGAAAAAAGGACCAGCCAAATGTATATCCAAGGAGGTATCAAAAAATGTTTTTTAAACAGGCTAGCATATACTGCAATTTTAGAGGGTTTTTTCGAGGCAAGGGAAGCAGAGTCAAATGAAAATCTGGATTCCGTGGCTAAACGAGCTTGCAGGTCAGGCATGGACAAATCAGTGGGGTATGTATAGTCTGTCTCATCAAGGTTAGTTCCTGGTAAATTATTCAATAATGGACTGGAAACAGCAGGTAATTCGATGGCCACCTCAGGTTCATTATTAGAAGCAGTGGGCATAACTGAATTTCTCACAATGGAAGGACAGGAAACAGCCGGTGTCATGCTAAGAAGAATCGGCCACTCTGTGTATCTTGACATTGTCAATAGAAATAAACCTGTTTTCCTTACGACCTGGAAGTGGTGGTAAAATGACTGTTCTTGTGCCCTTCACTCCAAGCACTGGGACCGGAGCTCGATAGGAGGGACCAAACTCTTTCTTGTTGTCGATCTTCTCTCGAACCAGTTCTCCAACTTGGGGTAGCCAGCCAACTACCGGGATCTGCAACGCATCATCCGATGTGGAGGGCAAATGTTCCTTTGCAAGAGTGTCTCTCGTCTTTTGTAGATTCTGTAAAACATTGCAATGTTCATCTGCGTCAAAGGAAGTGGCGCGAACCACCGAGTCTAGACCGTCAAGGTCAGGGACGAACATCTTGATGCCAAAGAGCATTTCGTATGGGGTCCGCCCACCCAGAGACCTTCTAGGGAGATTATTAAGAGCACGCTGCACGCCATAGAGGTGAGCCAGCCAGTTTCTGCCAGTGCCTATAACTCGGGCTGTCAAAGATTGCTTTAAATCACGGTTCATTCGTTCAACTACAGAATTACCCTCAGGTCTGTAGGGTGACGAAAACTTGACTTGGACCCCCATCGAAGTCATGGCATCCTTATACGCCTTAGAGGCGAAAGCCGGACCCTGATCCGAATGGAAGGTACCACAGGCAAAAATCCCTATAAAGATACGCAAATCTCTGATGACAGTCCGTGAATCAGCGCTGCGATGTGGCCATACCCAAACAAAGCGTGTGCATGAGTCAACTGCTACTAAGATGTATTTATACGCAGTATCAGATGAAAAAGGACCGCAGTGATCTAAATAAACACAGCCTAGTGGTTTATTAGAAATGTACAACTGAGTCTGTGGCGGACGCGTAGCAGTTGAAGGTTTAATCTGCTGGCATATGTCACAAAGAAGGACATAATCACGCGTCTGTTTGTACAGTCCCCGCCACCAGAAACGTTGTTGTAGTTGCGTTACAGTGGCTGAGACGCCCGCATGCGCAGACGCCACACCTTCATGAGCCGCTGTAATCAAGTCTGTTCTGCGATCCGTGTTGGGAATCAGCCGTTCCCCAACATCAGGAATTGTCACAAAAGGAACCTTTTCGGGACTTAAGTGGTATTTATACTTCGAAGGGAATCCCGAAGGATGTTTACTTCCCTTCTCAGAGGCAGCAACCGCTGCCAAGATGTCGCTATCAATCTTGGTTTTAGACCTAGTAACTGCTGCAACTAAGTATGTAGATACTGCTGATTTCGCCGCTTCATCAGCAAGCGAGTTGCCAAGAGCGTGTACTCCCACGCGCTGATGACCGAGAGTATGAATCACATAAACGAGTGGCAACATAGCCTTAAGCTCTGCCACTCGAACCCAGATCATTTTATGTTTTATTGTGCTACCCTTGGAATCACGAAAGTCATTTTGAATCCAAAAGAACAAGTTTTCATTGTAAGACTGGACACAGTAGTAAGAATCACTTACAATTAGAGTAGTAACACTTGGATCTGCGTACTCCAAAGCTAGTAATAGAGCACGAAGCTCTGCCAATTGTGCAGTGCAATCGCCCAGGGGCAACGTGTGTACCTCCCTGGAAATGAACTCATCATTCAACATAGCACCGACCACAATGGCGCATGCGGAAACGTAGGCATGTTTAGAGCCATGCGCAACCTGCGCCGACCCATCAGTGTAAATGATGCAATGGAAGTCCTCCAAAGGTCGCATCGCCAGAGGAGCAGGATGAACGAATTCATACTGCAAGTACTCCTGTGACCGTAAGGAAGCGTCAAAAATAAACATGACATCTGCGGATGACAATGACGCAGCCCACTGAATCCACCGAGGGTGCAAAGCCTTTGAATTTGGTACACTGGCTTTCGTGACTGCCTCTAAATGAGGACAGGGTGTTACCACTAGCATGCGCTTCCCCTGTGACAGAGCACGTTCTTTTAGAATTGCCATCTGTACAGCAGTTAAAACCTTTTCTATGGTGGGAAACCGCATCTCAGCCGAGGTGTACAAGTGTGACTTGTAAGCAATAGGTACTGTGTCACCTTCATTAAAAGTGAGGTAGGTGAAACCCACCGTCCCAGGAATTATTCTTATTACCAGGTTGGTGTGGTTATCACGAGTCAGTAAATATTTAGAAGCGAGCAGATCAGCCTGCAAGGATTGCAAAATGGCTGAATGCTCAGGCAGCCAGCATGATTTTGAGAAAGTTGGTTGTATCAAAGCATACAGAGGCTTGATACGCTGGGCATATTCCGGAATGTAAGTTCTGCCGAAATTCAAAAAGCCCAGTAAGGATTGTAATTTCTTCAGTGTTGTTGGTGCGCGCAATTGTGCGCACTTCTCCAAGAAGTGAGGAGCCAAACCTCTACCTTCATTGTTGAGCTCATAGCCCAAAAACAACACTGTGTGTTCAGCAATGTGCGATTTTGCAAAGTTGAATTTTAACCCATGTCTGCGAAGTTGCAAACAAGAGAATTTACACGACACAGATGCTCCCAAATATCGTCGTCTGTGAGATATATGTCATCCACATACGAAAAAGCATCAGGGTCGAGTGCCTCCAGAATAGAGACAATTCGAGCGGTAAATACACCAGGACTATTCTTGTAGCCCATTGGAAGACGCCGGAATTGCTTTTGGACTCCAGCGCTTGTAAAACTGGTCCATTGGGAGCTAAAGCTGTCCAATCTGTGGGCATAAAAACCATTGGATATGTCAAGCGTTGTCTTGAAACGCTTACGCACTAGACTATCCACTAGGGCAGAGCCGTGGGTATTCTGTACTGCACAGTTACGGCAATGCGAGTTCAAATGCCGGTAATCCAAAACCAAACGATATGATCCGTCAGGTTTATTCACAGTAAAAAGGGGATTATTCATCGGTGACACACACGTTTCAATAACTCCCTGATATTCCAATTGTTCAAGGATTTCCGCGACGGAAGATTTTGCTTCACGCCGAATGGGATATTGAGGTTGAGGCTGCGGCTGAGACCGCAACGGAATTTCGTGGCAAGGCGACAATTTATCCCAACCACATTGGTTACGGTACAGAGCCGGCGCGAGAGCCCGAGCCCACTCTTCTGCAAAATGCTGCGCATGCTCTTTCGAGACAGTGTTCGCGAAACTGGGTAGGATTACCTCCTCCCCTCGCGGCGCCGCGAGCACAAAAGGCGGGGGCCAGTCAGCCTCCGAAAGTAAAATATCATATGTAGAGGACAGATTCTCCCAAAATACACCTTTAACGGTACGCTGTATGTCACCTTCAATTAACAGGACAATTTCATATAGTCTTTCAGGGGGAGCAAGTCTCGTATCCGCTGTTTCTATCACAACGTAGACATCAGTCGCTGTCACCCTCAGTAGTGGACGCAGCGCCTCTCTGACTATGGTTATCTCCGCCGCGCTGTCCAGCAAGGTCAGAGCCCACGTCAGATTCCGAAGCCGCGTTCTCACTATCTGTGGCATATCGATGCGCTGTTAAGGCTGCGACTTTCTTTTTCGCAAACTGCGGACGCCTAGGCGTAGAATCCTCCTGCTTCACTGCGCCGTCCGTCTGGCGGGACTGACCACGTCCTTGTTGGCCACCACGTCCACGTCCACCCCCTCCTCCTCCACCGGTTTTCGGGGCCGATGTGTCCTGAAAGGAACGAGGAGAGCGTTGATCAGAACCCTGAAAACGATCAGGTGATTTAATCATCGCGCGGTCGCGCAAATCATAAACTTTTTCGGGTGGCGCAGGAGCTTGTATTGCAGGAAAAGTACCCTGAGTCTGCGTTGTCTGCTTCCCCTGTGTCTGTTTTTTAGGCCAATTTTGTTTCTTGGACTTGGGCTGGGCATCTGTCACTGCAGATTGTCCCTGTGGTTGTTTTTTCTCCTTCACTGGAAAATATTTCAGACCTCTACTTGTGCGGCCAATCGTTTTATAAGCGGCCACCACAATCTTTGCTAACTGGCGGGGTTTGTCGGCATCGGGCAGAGCAGCCAAAGCATTCGACACCTGAAAGTTAACTGCATCTCCTTTAACATTGGAGAGAATGAGATCACTTACAATCTCAAAAGAACCACACAGGCGCATACCCAATTCAACCGCTGCCTCTGGACCGTGATCATTCTGAACACGTCTAACGATTTCAGGCAGGGCAGTCATAGACGGGGTGCCGAAGCACCTTGTATAAACTGCCGCAAATGTTTTTCCCCAGCTGTCACAGTCAGCAAGTTCAGGAGTAATATCCTTCGGTAGAGTAATCGTCAACATTATATGTTTATCAGCAGGAGTAGAATTCGGAAAAACCGCCTCCAGTTGATCAAACTTCTCTGCTAGCCAGAATGGGAAGTCATCGTTGTCAACAGGACGCGCACCAAAAACCGAATTTACCATCACTGGATTGAGACGCATTCCGCCTCGTTCCATGGGAGCGGCTGCACCCCCCTGGGGACCACCAGGAAGATGTCGACCGATGTATTGCACTAAAGCACGAATCACGGAAATGGAAACTACATGTAGCCTGCGAATTTCTGCCAGGGTACAAGCCCCGTGATTCGGGTGCGGGGTAAAGCCACCCAACGCAGGCCAATTAGTACCTGGAATTGAGAGTGGACCTAACCTCGCAGGGGACAAAGAGTGGGGGAGGGCGCCATCAAACCAAACTCGATGCTGCCAATGATCAATAGGTATTTCCAAAGCCCTGTATGGCGTATATTCAGCCGGGACATCCGAGGCGGTGTAGGAGTGGAACAAACCAGAATTAGCGTCCACAGCCGGAAACGTAACCCAAGAGTAAAACAACTCGTAAGGAAACGCCGGATCTGCACTTACCACGAAAATCACAGCCATCCCATCTACTGGGACCTGGTACGTCTGAAGATGGTTGCGTACCGCTACGCGACTATGCTGCGCAATAGCCACCGCTGCCGCCATTACAGAATTGGAAACAAGAAAACACAAAGAATACTTTGTAGCACAACTGGGTAGTAATTCAAAGAAACCGTTTGAGTAAGAATCAAGCTTGAATAAAGACCTATTTCAAAAAATAGGTAGGTTTCACCAACACCCCGTTTTCCGGAAACGGATGTGAAGGGGTTAAGGCATGAATGATAAACTACTCGAGTGTCATGATATAAGACCACCGAAACCGTTGGGCGCCATGTTGCAGGGTTTCTGTACTCACACAGAACTGTGCACAGAGGAGTGGAACCTCGGCAAATTAGGGTGTCCCAAAACTTACCTTAGCAACCAACTCACCCCTTACCGAGCTAGCTACAGTGTCTCATTGGACATATCAAACTCCCAACGTTTAGACAAACCAGAACATGAACTTACAGTACCTCAGGGTACGTGGGACTCATGAACACTCTTTCGTTATATTATCATTACAAACCAGAACATGGAGTAAAGAAGACACATGTGCATTTGAAATGTTTATTTACTAATGCCGTCTTCTCAGGCGCAGTATCTTTGATAATACAAGTATACTTATTATCAGTAGCAAAATTATCAGCATAGTTACTAAGACATAAAAAGCGAATGGTGACAGCATGTTAACATGCTGTAATGAATAAGAGTTAACAACACTTATATCTCACCCTCCCTAACACATATATTATATTATTATCTAAGAAGGTCTCTTTGGGTTGTTTTAGGGCGGGCCCATACCTTAGTGTCCTAGCATGAAGGAATCACATCAGCATACACCAGCTCTCTCTGCATGTGCACCGCATCAAGTGTTTTAACAATTCTCGTGCAAAGCAATATCAATCCCGCCTCAAGCCCAAGTTGGCAAAGGCTGCACTTGTGTTATGACTATGAAGGCGTGGAGATCAGACCTCATAACAATTCCATATCGTGTTGCTCCTGAAACTTCAGCACTCTCCGTGCAGACATGTTTTATTAAACAAAGCAGATATCAGAGCAATAACATATTATTCTCACATTCACCACGGCAAACCACTAGGTTGAAAGCTAAGTCAACAATTAAGGGTCGTGTGCAGAAGTTGCAAGAAAGGAAAAATGGCGTTTAAATCTGAAATGTACCTATGCTAACTTAACACGAAATATGGATATATAGGAGCTATACAACAGCAGAGTAGCAGAGGCTAAGAATAGCCATTCCTTTGAGCAAAGCACAAGGGCAAGCGACAGCGGACAAGGAAAGAGCACATGGCGAGCACATGGCCAACAAGATGGCTGCCGGAAACTAGATGGCTTCAGATAAATGCTAACAGCGATCTCTGCCAAATTTCCACAGACTACCCTTTTAGCATTAGCTGAAGACATTCATAATCAAGAGGAGTCTAAATATACATCATGTATGTCAATTTTCATTAGTCTATCAACTTCTTTGTCTAGTATATGCTGGGCATTCATTTGTTTAAAATTACGTCTGGTAGGTGTACAAGCAGTGATACAGATGGAGCAAAGCATTGGACCACATTGTATACACAGGCAACATGTCAGTAGAATTGCAAATAATATCCACAGAACTGTCAATAGTTTCCAGCCCCAGGTAGTGAACAATGTCCAAAAGCAACTGGCTAAAGTCCATGTGTCAGTATCAGGGTGAATCTCAGCAGTCATTTTATGAAGTTTAGAGATCATATCAAAAACTGAAGGGGCATGCTCTGGAATGTATACACAGCAGCTACTTCCGATGATGCAACATGCACCTCCTCGATCAGCCAAAACCACATCTAGAACCATTTGATTTTGGAGCGCCACAATCCTCGCAATTTTCAGTTCCTCTGTGATGTTTCCAAGTGCCATAGCTGTCTGGTTGGTCACAGCTTCCACAACACGAGTCAACCGTCTGATTTTCCTGCTGTTCAAGGCAGCACCAACAAAAAAGAACAGCCTCAAATTAAAATCAACGTATTTCTGTAGTGCGGTGTCAGGCTGATCCACCTCATCATTAGTATCTTTTGTATCTGTTCTATAGAAAAACAATCGATAGTCCTTATGATATGATGCAGGTGCCAGAAACACAGGAGGTAACAAAAAGGACACATAACAGACTTCAGACCATCCAACAGGTAGATGGTAGTATCCCTTGTTTCCGCAGATAAAATACGTGTTATGTGAGGACGTACAACTACTGTTATTAGTGCCCTCAATGGTCAAAACCTGAGTATATTCGCTTCTTCCCACTGGAATTTCCCCAACACTACTCACACACAAATGTGATCGGGCTATAACAAATGGTCAATTACCCTTAGTAGCTTGAGTATTTGGGCAAACATAATGTGTAGAAGCATTTCCTCGTCGGTACTCCTCCATCTCCCATTTAGTCCCTTTAGCTTGCGGATCACCTTCTTCATCAGGATGACACGCTTTAATAAGATAGTAGTTTATTCTCCCTACAGCCACATCAGTCATATTAGACACTTGAGAAGCCAATAGAAGGGCAAAACAGGCTTGACAAGAACCATTATGAGAAAAGGGAAGAGGAATGAAAGGTGTTCCTCCCTTTTTCTGATGAGCTGGCATCATTCCACATACCCAACAGTTAGTAATGTTTGTAGTATTGTGCGTGTGGTGCAACATCTGGATGAACGTGTTGTTCAGATAAGACTGTCTATGCTTCTGCTCATGATAAGGTAGAGTAAAATAGTGGTGTTCAATGGGTGCTGGAGTAGTGGCAGTCAGTATTTGTCGAGCAGGAGCCACTTCCTCTACAACCCAAGTTATCACTGCCATAGCGACCACAGTGACAATAAATCCAACAATGCACATTATCTTCTTGTTGTAGATCCTCGCAGCAGTTTATGTTTTCTCCACAGACATATTCATCTCGTTGTTGAAGTAACAAAATCGTTGGAGCTCTAAATTCCTGGGCAGCGGTTGGTGTCTTCACTGAGGGTTAAGACGGGTGTCAATACACAAAAGATCCACCCCCTCCTCAGTTCAGTTTCTTACTAACCCAGAATGGTTGCTCAACCATTTGTTTTCAACAATGAAGTTTCTTTCCGGGGCCGCAGTTGATATCGGGATACACCAGGAGTCGTACAGTCCGGGAAGACTTCCTTAGGCTCTTCAGGTGATATGGCTTGGCCTTTCTCCGTATCCAGGATATCTTGATGGTCGATCAAGGTAGCAGGTTCCACCAGGGTAGACGTCACACTTTTACAATGGGTAGAATGCACCCAGTTCCTCCTGTTCATCACTCGGACTGCAGTTCTCGTCGCTAGGAGGACTTGCTCTGGGCCGCGCCACCTAGGCTCCAAGCTGCTCGACCTCTGGAAGGATCGGACCATGACAGGGTTACTGGGCCGTAGTCCGTGGCCTTCACCCTGGGACCTGTCAGGAAGAGCTTCTTGAACCTGTTGATGAATAGAAATTAAACTGTCAGTTAACTGTGATAGGTAGTCACTCATCAAGACACATGGTACATCATGTATGGGGCGTGGCTTAGGAATTCCCCAAATATTCATAGGCCTTCCAAATACCACCTATTATCGTGTAAGACCAAATTGTGAATGTGGCACTGATCTAATGGACAACAATGCCAAGGGTAGTGCATCAGGCCATTTCAAGGATGTAGAAGCCTGGATTTTAGCTGGCTTCAGCTTGAGAGTAGCATTGAATCTCTCTAATAGCCCTGCTGATTGTGGATGGAAGGCAGCATGAAACTTCTGCTTAATCCCTAATCCTTTCAGGACATACTCAACAACTTGCCCTATAAAATGTGGTCTGTTATCACTCCACAAAAGTTTGCAAACACCAAATCTGGGGAAGAATTATTTTGGGAGCACCTTTGCTGTAGTAAAAGTTGTATTAACTTTTGTGTGTTATGCCTCTATCTACTTACTGAAGGCACATACCACTACTCAGACATATTTCAGATTTTTACAGAATTCAAGCTGGATGTAATCCATTTGCAAAACTTCAAAAGGTGCAGTTGGTGTAGAAAACCCTCCTGTAGGAGTTTGTGTCCCTTTCCCAGGATTGTACTGAAGACAAACCAACCAGGACCCACTATCTTTTTAGCTGTGCCGGCAATTTCTGGATGCTCCCAAACTTGCGTAAGCAATTTAGTTATCGAGGAGGCTCCAACATGTGCCGGCCCATGTGCCATATGAATCAAAGGTTGTAAATAGGCTGTGGGCAGTTTCCACTTGGTCTTGTCTTTATTTCGCCAACAGCCCTCATCATCCAATGTTCCCTCGTTAGACCAGTGCTCAAGTTCTTCTGTAGAAGTAGTTCTCTGCATGTCTAACACTTCCTGCCTAACATCATGCCAACGTTCACTCTGTGACCTCACTACATACATAGACGTGGTGTTTCGCTGTATTACAGTTTCACGGGCTGTGTGATCTGCAAAGGCATTGCCTTGTTCTATTTTATTGGTCACTTTCTTGTGTGCGCTACATTTAACAATTGCTATTTTCTTCGGGTATGTCAAGGCAGTCAGAAGATTGTGTACCAATTCTCCATGCATTATTTTTATCCCATGGGATGTAAGAAAGCCTCTTTCCTTCCAGAGTCACCCAAAATCATGAGCCACTCCGAAAGCATAGCAGCTGTCAGTATAAATGTTCACAGACAAGTCAGTACTAAGTTCACATGCTCGTGTCAAAGCTATTAGCTCAGCTGCCTGAGCTGACTTCTGTGGAATACGAGCTGTCTCAACTACCATCTGAAGTGTTGTAATTGCATATGCAGCTGATGTCGTGCCATCTGGTAATTTCAAACAGGACCCATCAACCCACAGTTCCCCATCAACATTTGAGAGGGGCGTATCTTGCAAATCGACACAACCCTTTGCCTGTTCCTCAGTAAGGAATATACAATCATGAGGCTCTTGTGACTGGGACTGAGTCACTGTATATGGCAACAAGGTAGCTGGATTCAGCGTTGAACATCTTTTCAAGGTGATATGAGGGGCCAGAAGTGTCAATTTGTATCCTGTGAACATAGCACTAGTTAAATGCTGCGTTTTAGTTTGGTTCAAAAGGGCATCAACTCCATGGTGTACTAACACCAACAGTCTATGTGACAAGATTATCCCTTCACTCTGACGTAAAAAAACAGCTGCCGCTGCGACAGAACGGAAACACCCAGGCAATGCACAAGCAACTGGATCAAGAACAGCTGAAAAATATGCACAAGGACGTTACTTGTCACTGTGTGTCTGTACTAAAACTTAAAGTGCACACCCATCTTTCTCGTGTACATAGAGTGTAAAAGTCTTCGTGTAATCTGGAGTGCCTAATACTGGTGCAGAACAAAGAGCTTAACGCAACTGATGGAAAGCATTCTGGCATTCATTCGTCAATGGAAGGGGCATTGGAGTGTCTTTAGTCAGAAGAGCCAGCAAAGGTTTAACAATGTGTGAGAAGCCTAAAATCCATTGCCTTAAAAAAGAAGTAAGACCAATGAATGCACGGACATCTTTCTGAGTACGGGCACTTGTGTGTCTGAAATAGCTTGAATGCAGTCCGGTGTAGGTGCACGTCCCTCCTTAGACTAGAGGTGACCTAAATAGGTAACCTTCTGTCTACAATACTGCAATTTCTTCCGTGAAACTTTGTGATGGTGCGATGCAAGATGTGAAAGTAATGACAGCGTTCCTTCTTCACACTGTTCAGGCATATCAGCTGCCAACAAGATATCATCGACATATTGTATGAGAGCAACCCCAGTCGGCACAGGAAAAGAATCATGCTGTCTTTTCAATGCTTGGCTGTAAATACTAGGACTCTCTGTATACCATTGGGGAACTCTGCAGAATCTAAAGGATCGTTTATTCAGAGTGAAGCCAAACAAATATCGGCTATCAGGATGACTAGGGATGGTAATAAAAGCATTCTTCAAATCCATCACAGTAAATGTAGTAGCAATTGGAGGAACCAAGGTAAGAAGTGTCGTGATGTCAGAGACTACCGGGTATTGTGGCACTAAATCTTGTTAACTTCTCGTAAATCAATGATAAACCTGTAGATTTTAGTATCAGTGCCTTTCTTCAGAATAGGAAGGATAGGGCTATTGCAAATATTGTAAGGGACTTATTCCACAACCCCCACTTCAATCATATCATGAACAATGCGTACAGGTGCTTCTTCACCTTCTCGAGAGATTTTGTATTGAGGCGATCGAGGCAAAGAAGCTCCCTCCTTTACATGAATATGCACTGGTGGAATATGCATTTGTCCCACATCAGTTTCTGAAGTAGCCCACAAAGTACTAGGGAGTGAAGCCAAAGCAATATCCTCTCTAATGAGACAGGACTTCTCAGCAACAGGATAATTATCATTCGAAATAACACGCACACCTTCTGGGGAACAACGTATTGTAGCCCTACAATACTTGAGCAAATCAAGACCCACAATACGGTCCGGTGTGTTAGGGGAAATCAAAAATGGACATGGAGCAGTAAATTTATGAACATGGAATGCAAGTGGTGTTGACAGTGGGCTACGGCAAGGTGTCCCATCGAAACCTATCGATGTAATGGTTAAGCCAGGCAGGAGAGCCCTTGAAACCAATTGTTTTGACAAGGCACTACGAGTAGCTCCTGTATCGGCCAGAAACCAATCAATAGAACCCAAAACATGTGCTTGAACATAGAGACCCTTCTGATCTACTGGGACTTCAACTGATTCCTTACCCCCATCCTAGGCATTCCTATGCATAAGCAGAGTCCTTCAAATCCGGATTCAAATAATCAGATATTTGATATTGGTTACGCCCATCAAATGTATTGGAAGAATTCGGAGGATGCCCAACAGTCTCAAATCTAGCACGATCATCCATACCTCCCCTATTTCCTGGATTCCTCGGGCCGCTTCTCATTTGTCCCAGACCACGCTGATACTGCTGAGTACACAAATGAGGACATTCAAAAGCCCAATGTCCATTCTCCCTGCAGTAAGCACACTGATCAAAAGACAAAGTAGCTCGGGAAAAAGAGGGTGTGCCTGGGCGATACATTGCACGTCCGCCTCTACCACCACTTCCATAAGATGGGCCATAAACCTGAGCAATCATAACCTTTGTTTTCAGCTCCTTATTTTTTTATCCTCATTGCCCTTAGCTTCTAATTCCTGACGTTCATAATACTGGGCCATAGTCAAAAGAGAGACTGGGGAAGACGTGGTCCATGAATTCTCGCTGGCTTTTAGGCGACTAGCTATTCCTGGCAACATGTTTGCGACAAATGTATCGACAAACAGATGCCTGCCCATGTCATCTGTCAATGACTGGCCACTAAAGTCGTGGAATGCCTCCTCAAAACGTGTGAAGAAATCAGAGACTGATTCATCTGCCTTTTGCTTGCAGGATGCTTAAACAGTCCAATCTATCTTTTTAGGAGGAATGAGACTTTTCAATTGTACTAGTATAGCTTTTGGAAAGTCTAACATTTCTTGCTGTGGTTTCTGTGCAGGTTCCTTTCCGCATCGATCCTCTCTAATACTTTCCAAACATCCCCAAAAGTTGTATGATCATTGACTTTACAAATAGATCTCCACATATCAGGAGTAAAATAAGCCCAAAAAACATATCAATATCAGATAAAGTCATGGTACAATAACTAATAGCTCCTTCAACTTCTTCATAAAAAACGGCTGGATTTTTCCGCGGGTCAGGCAAAGCAGCTTTAAGAGCCATGACATAGACACAAATATAAATAAAATAATCCTTTGCATCAGTGGAATTTTTATCATTATCTGTTCCCGTACCCCCAGGAGGGACATATAAAGGCGCAGCTTCCCACATGGGTTTCCCATGAACTACAACATTCTTATCTGTCCCTGAAGTGTCAGCCTGCGGCACAGTGGTCTGAATTGTTTGTGCACTTGCAGCAGCGGCCTTTTTCTCTTCCCGCAAACGGAAAGCATCAGCTTGTAGTTTAACCACAAGTCTAATTAAGTCAGCCACCTGAGAGGGGAGAAAAAGACCGCCACGCAATTGTTTATAATCATTTGCTATATCAGCAGGCTCCAACTCTGTGGAATACTTTCTAAACCGTTCAATTATTTCTGTAGCAAACATTTCTACAAAAGATAACTGCTCTCTATCCTGCCATTTTTGTACTTCAACTAAAAGATTTGAAGCAGAAATGTTAACACTGGCGGCTTTACGAGCAGCAGATCTAAGGGTAGCCGCACGATCAATGGTCAGCATAGAGTGAGTCTCTCGTAAAGCATCCAATCCCAACTTATCCTGATCCAAAGGAGAAATATCATCATCAGAATCAGGGGCAGACGGAAAAGTATATGGAGGTGGAGAATGATCCAGCAGAATTGAATCATCCTGTGGTTTATTAAGGAGAGGGTAGAGGGGGTGCCAGACAGGGTTTTGGCCATTTACCTGTAAACAACGCTCCCTATACTCTCTCTCTTTTATCTCCTTCATTTCTTTATTTTTTAATTCCAGCGCTTTCGCATGGATATTTTTGCAATGTTGTTTATCTATCAAAGCTTGCTCTCTTCTCACTGGTTCACGCACTTCTTTCTCCTACATTCGTACACAGTCAAACATATCTTGTCTACTTTTGGGCTGAAACATACATTGTTCCACATACTGAAATTTTATAGGATCAAATGACCCATGTATAGGCCATCGCAACTCAGGATCCTTGCTAGTATATTTATTCCATAACATGCTGTACATTATGTTATGTTATTGATTTTTATTATGCGCACCGCTGCTCCAGCGAAGGAGCGTCCTGGCGCAGTGACAAGGTAGCACACAACATAACAGAAACTAAACATTATGACCACTAGAGCATTTTAAAACAAGAAAGTCTTAATAGCTTTCCGGAAAAGCATGAGGTCCTCCAACAGGCGGATTTCAACCGGGAGGGAATTCCAGAGGGTTGCAGCTTTAACACTAAAAGAGCGTCCGCCCGCCCGACAGAGCCTGAATCTGGGGACTACAGCAAGAGCCTGACCTTGAGAACGAAGAGTATGTGTGGGTACATAAAAGGACAGGAAGCTAGACATGATTTGAGGGCCTATGCCTTTCAGAATTTTAAAGGCCAGACACAGGATTTTAAAATAAATTTGCTTCCTCACTGGAAGCCAGTGCAAGGAGCGGAGGACGCTTGACACAGGGCAAAATCTGGGCAGGCCTACAATTGCTCTGGCCGCAGCATTTTGTACCCGTTGTAAACGGGTCATTTCTGCCAGGTTGGCCCCTACCAGGAGAGAGCTGGCATAATCCAGGTGCGAGATGACAGTAGCCTGTATGACCAGCTGCCTGGTTGGGGCATCAAAAAACTTAAGAGCAGGTCTTAAACCCCTAAGAAGTCCGAAACAGCATGCTGCTGTTTTCTTAGTGTGGCCCACAAAAGTAAGACCGGCATCCAGCCAAACTCCCAGGTTTTTCAATTCCAATACAGGAGTTGGAGTAGGTCCTAACTCAGCCGGCCACCATTGATCGCCCCATAATTCCACTCGCTTTCCGATGATCATCACCTCAGTCTTGGTGGCATTAAGCTGGAGACAGTTCCCTGTCAACCAGGTAGCCACCGCCTTCAGTCCATTCTGAAACCTGGGGGCATCATATTCCGCGTCCCCGCTGAGAGTAACCGCCAGCTGAGTGTCGTCGGCATAAGAGACCAGCGTTAGGCCCCACTGCCTAACGACTTCAGCCAGCGGTCTCACGTATAGGTTGAATAACGTGGGACTCAGCGAGGATCCCTGCGGAACCCCCATGGCCAGCGGCTGAAAATTGGACTTGAAGGGAGGGGTGGCCACACAGAAGGAACGACCATCAAGAAAGGAGCGGAACCACTGCAGAGCCTGGCCCCCGACCCCGATCTCCGCGAGCCGGTGCAACAGGATGCTGTGGGACACCGTGTCAAAGGCGGCGCTGAGGTCTAATAATATCAGCGCCGCCGTCTGACCAGCATCCAGCACCGCTCGCAGATGCTCTACCATCACAAGAAGGGCGGTTTCCGTGCTGTGCCCAGCACGGAAGCCATTCTGTGTGGGGTCAAGGGCATTAGACCGGACAAGATGTTCCGACAGGGCCAGATTAACATGAGCCTCCATTATCTTCGCCGGCCAGGGTAACAAAGAGATCGGGCGGTAACTTTCGGGCTTCGAGGGGTCCAGGGTGGGCTTCTTAAGAATTGGGGAAACCACCGCCTGCTTCCATTTCGTTGGAACCACACCTGACTCCAGTGAGAGGTTGACTAGAGAGCACACAACCGAGCGTCCCAAGAAGGCCTGATCTCTAAAAAGAGCAGATCTAACTGGATCCAACGGAGAGCCAGATTTGACCTTCGATGCAAGTTTGTCAAACCCTTCCGGGAGTAGGGGAGGGAAAGAATGCAGGGTAAGGTGGCTTAAAGCCACATCCAAGACTCCCAGGTCAGTCCCTGTGCTGGGGAATGTCTGATAGATAGCCTGGACCTTTCCCAAAAAGTAGGAGGCCAGAGACTCACAATGGGAAATAGACCCCGAATCCACAGCGGGAGTCCGCTTCGCCAAAAGATATTTCCCGGCCTTGAATATAGTCTTTGATGGATTTAAGCTGTTACGAAATTCCGCAGCATAAAATGCCGCTCGGGCCTTACAGATAGCCCGATGATAGATCCTGACGGAGGCAACATATGCGGCTTTCAAATCAGCCCCATAAGTCCTCCGCCATGCTCTCTCCATCCGTCTGCAGATTCCCTTCAAGGCACGCAAGGCACCGTCGTACCAGGGGCTCGACTCTCAGGTACTGATTTTACTCGAAACGATGGGAATCAGAGAGTCCAAGGCCCTAGAGATCCAAGAGCAAAACTGGTCATAGCTTGCTTCCACGTCATTCAGTGGGCCCAGGGGCTCTACCGCTAGGAGACGATGGAAATCATCCAGCCTAAGTTTATTCCAGTGTCTCCTGGATACCCTTTTGACCGAGGGAATGGAGGGGATCACAGGTAGAAGGCAGTGGATGGTCACCAGAAAGGGATCTGTCCACCCAAGCGGAGAGATGGAAATAACCTTTGTCTCAGCCAGATTGGTAAAACAGGGGTCCAGAATATGACCCCCTACATGAGTGGGCTGAGATACCTGCTGGGTGAGCTGGAGAGCCTCTAGGTCAGCCAGGATGCTGCGTATCGTCGGGTTAGTTGGAATATCAAAATGTAGGTTCAGATCACCCACGATGGAATAATTAGCACAGCCCATAGCTAATGTGCTAACAGCATCGGGGAATGAGTTTCTGAACACCACATCACTGCCCGGTGGTCGATATACAATCATCCCAGAGAACGTAAACTGAGGGCTGACCGAGATTTTAAACGAGGCGCTTTCGCAACCGGCGATGTTAAGGCTACTCCATACGCAGGCAAAACAGGACCTGACTATTAGGGCTATACCTCCACCTCTCGATGACCGATTTAAGGTGTGCATTGAATAACCAGGGGGGCAAGCTAGATTAATAATAGCTGCATCCGCATCCTGCAGCCAGGTCTCTGTGATGGCAAAAACATCGGGAGCTTCATCCTCAATGAGATCATAAATATCTTGATAGTGTTTCGATAATGTTCTGACATTCAAGTTCAGGACCCGCAAAAAAGGTGGCAAGCCCTTGACAGGGGGGGCAGCTGGTATACTCCTCCGGGGGATAAACCCCGGACGGTCAAGCACCCAACCGTTACAAGGGCACTGAAACGGGCCACAAAGAGGATGAACAGGAGAAAACCTGCACCGATGAATGGCCTGTCCGATAGCGCACAAACTCTCTCTGGAGTATGTGAGCATCGCGGCGCGCGTCAGATGTACCGCCTGCCATAGTCCACTAACCTGCAGCGTCCCGCACGGCCTTAGCGCGGACAGGCGCAGACGGGCAGGACTCTGGCACGACTCCGGCCACGCGGAGGCGCGCCCGCTACGCGATCCCGCTACGCTGGGCGGGGAGCTTTAAATAACTGTCCCTCAGTAGCACCTGCGCACTAGAGCGCTCGCCGGTAGTAGCCCCTGAGCACACCACCACCACACCACTCCAAGATGGCGGCCAATACCAAAACGATCCCCACCCCAGAACCGGACCCGCACAAGCGGCGGTGAAATTACTATAATAGTGCAGGTAAGGGGGCAAGATAAAAGCAGGGGATAATAACCCAAAAGTAAACACAAATAACAAACAGGGATTTAAAAACAGCTTTCAGCAATAAGAAGCGCCAAGCGCACAAGCAGCGTAGCGTAGCATTACCTTGTCAGGGCGAGCTCCAGGGCGACTCGCCTTAAATAACTGTCCCTCAGTAGCACCTGCGCACTAGAGCGCTCGCCGGTAGTAGCCCCTGAGCACACCACCACCACACCACTCCAAGATGGCGGCCAATACCAAAACGATCCCCACCCCAGAACCGGACCCGCACAAGCGGCGGTGAAATTACTATAATAGTGAAGGTAAGGGGGCAAGATAAAAGCAGGGGATAATAACCCAAAAGTAAACACAAATAACAAACAGGGATTTAAAAACAGCTTTCAGCAATAAGAAGCGCCAAGCGCACAAGCAGCGTAGCGTAGCGCTACTTTGTCAGGGCGAGCTCCAGGGCGACTCGCCTTAAATAACTGTCCCTCAGTAGCACCTGCGCACTAGAGCGCTCGCCGGTAGTAGCCCCTGAGCACACCACCACCACACCACTCCAAGATGGCGGCCAATACCAAAACGATCCCCACCCCAGAACCGGACCCGCACAAGCGGCGGTGAAATTACTATATTAGTGCAGGTAAGGGGGCAAGATAAAAGCAGGGGATAATAACCCAAAAGTAAACACAAATAACAAACAGGGATTTAAAAACAGCTTTCAGCAATAAGAAGCGCCAAGCGCACAAGCAGCGTAGCGTAGCGCTACTTTGTCAGGGCGAGCTCCAGGGCGACTCGCCTTAAATAACTGTCCCTCAGTAGCACCTGCGCACTAGAGCGCTCTCCGGTAGTAGCCCCTGAGCACACCACCACCACACCACTCCAAGATGGCGGCCAATACCAAAACGATCCCCACCCCAGAACCGGACCCGCACAAGCGGCGGTGAAATTACTATAATAGTGCAGGTAAGGGGGCAAGATAAAAGCAGGGGATAATAACCCAAAAGTAAACACAAATAACAAACAGGGATTTAAAAACAGCTTTCAGCAATAAGAAGCGCCAAGCGCACAAGCAGCGTAGCGTAGCGCTACCTTGTCAGGTATATTATAGAAGAAATACAATTTTTAATATACATGTCCCTAATAGGTGTCCCCTCGGGGGGAGCCAGCTGATTCCGCTCGATATTCACATTGGTACCTCCAAAGAAGCAACACATTGTACGAAGTGTGCTTGAAACAGGCATACCAAAAATATTGTAGCATATACAATACTATAAAGCAGCAGCCGCGGCCCATGGAGGGTGTTCCGGTGGGGCAGGAAGGCAGGGCGGGGGAGGGGCATGGTGGGGGATGCTAAAAACCAGAATATGGATAATTGGAGGTTAGTAAACAATTTAATAAATAAAATGAATTTCGTAGCGCGCCCTGCAACGCAAAATGCAATGCAATGCGCGCTACAAAATTAGTGGCACAATATGTGCCATTACGAATTATTCAAAAGTTGGACAAAAGTCTCCCCATTACCTGCCTATATAAATTGCAATGTAGATATATCCAAACAAATTCCAAATATTAGCCAATCTCCATATACAAATTGTCGCATCAAACGACCTTACCAAGCAAAAGTCTCCAGATTCCAAGTGCCAAGTTCTGAATCGACCAAATGGTCTCTGAACGGCGAACACCAGAAAGGATCTCAGTCGAGGACTGGCACCGCCTGGAGGGTCATATCAGGAAGAGAGGAAAAATTCAGTGGGTGCCAAGACGTGGGTCTCCTCGGGCAAGGATCGTCCGTAGCGAGATTCCAATCCTCCGTTTCGACCACTCCTACGGGCATCCGAGTCGCCAATGAGCCCCACTGGTTGGGCGCCAATCTGTAGAGGTGGACCTCAGCAAGGCCTACCAGTGCTAGGGGTTCACCCTTCTCTGCACACAAGTCCTCAGACCAGTAAATAGAAGTTGGCATGGAAACTGAAATAGCAAAAAGATATTTTATTATCCTCATGAGGTGGAACTACAGTCACACAACACCCTTCGGTAGTGTATGAAGTAGCACAAGGAATAGAAGAACTGTGGGTATTTTATACCCACACAAGAGCTCAAAAGAATGTGGAACAAGCACACATAGGAGAGTTACATACATAGATGGTCATACAAAAATGCACAGTCAACAAAGAAGGATGAGCTAACAGTTGCTAACTTTAGTAGAAACATCCTGACAGTAAGCAGGTGCATGGGCAGCTACAAACACTTCTGAGCATGTGCAGAGTCGCACAGGCTAAGAATAGCCAGTCCTTTGAGCAAAGCACAAGGGCAAGCGACAGCGAAGAAGGAAAGAGCACATGGTGAGCACATGGTCATCAAGATGGCTGCCGGAAACAAGATGGCTTCAGCTAAATGCTAACAGCAATCTCTGCCAAATTTCCACCGAGCTTGATGATTAATACTTGGTAATGTAATTTGGACATACTGGCAGCGGCAGTGGATGGTGCATGCTATAATGGCCTCTTGAGAATTACTTTGGGCCCTGACACTTACTTTCCTTTACAAATTAAGCAATGTCTGAACTCACAACAGGATTCAGACCATGATACCATTTAAGCATTAAAACTGATATGTGCTGCACTTTGCTTCATGAAGCACCATTTAATATAGAATGGGGGTTAGGAGCACACTGCCTCGCAGTCCTAGCACAGTTCACCCCTTTGCATCCAGGTAAATGCAGTGCACAGTACAAACGTATTTCAAAATTAGCTTGAGTTTTTCACCAAAGTGGGTGCACTGCAGACTTTGCTGTATATCTCTAGACACATATTTCTGAGTTGAGCCCGTCATCAGTAGAGAGCAGCAGTATTGAAGAGCAAAGAAAAATCATCTGGGGTTGCTGGAAATGCTGCCAAGTTCCTCTCAGTTCACAGTACCACTCACAGGCACATAGGTGCATCTCCAAAGCTTGTCAAGAAGGGCACTGGTGAAATTAAAAGTTCTTAGCTGTCTAAGTGGACGTGCAGGTCAAATTGGGCCCTTCGACCTCTGTGCAGCAGTGCCACTGCATCAGCTGCACCACTGATAGCTATGACGCTGAACTAGTAGTCTGCACCGTGTTGTAAGAAGTACTTTACACCAGTATAATTCAAATAAAGATTTATTAGTTGAATATCACCAACAGTCGCCTACAAACTCTTCCAACTCCCACAGACTCCAAAGCTCCTCTGACCACATGGAATCATGAAGAGCAGGAATGTAGGGAGAATAGAACACAAGTATGTCATAGTACAAGCCTATTAAAATATGTCATGTACATTACAACACACCGCTATATTCTCATATCACTCAAGAATGTCTTGCCCTGCATACTTACCTACTCTACAAATACATCAATCCTACAGCCTCGCAGCACTACTAGGAGGCTATAGCTATTGTTCATAACATACCTTTTGTATATTTTTTTCGTTTCATACCACTTCCAGAGTCTAGGGGCCTCATTTATGAAAGCCTTGCGCCACCGGTGCGTCACTTTTTCCCTTGTTAAAAGTGACGCACCGGCGGCGCAAGGCCTTCATTAATAAGGCCCCAGGTCTTTTATTAAGGTCGGCGGGAGGGTGGGCTGAAGGCATTTAGTCTCTCCATGTTGACGCCCTCCTTCCTTCTGAGATGTCTCCCCTCCCCACCGAATCAATGCAGACATTTGCATATAGTGGGAAGTTTGTTGCAGAATTTCGCAGCTAGTTTTACCCTCCTCCTGCTTCAGTGAGGACACAGCGGGTGTGGAAGAAGTCATTGACATCATAGTCTTTTAATCCCAATAATGCAGCGGTGTAGAAAGGGTGCCATGCATGTAAACATTGTTGGATAGTCAAAAAAAAGCTATACCCGACGAGCTGCGGGCCCTCCAACCTCAACCCCTTCCACCACTGCACCTGCTGCACTGTAGAAAGCTGTCCAACAAATGTACGAAATGTGTCATTTTGATGAAATGTTGCACCATGGGAAATTTAATACTACTTAACTCACGAGCTCTCAGCTAATGGTCTTATTTATGCATGAGTGTGTACAGCACTGTTTCTTGTAGCATTCTGTATTAGCATACACTCAGTAGATTTATATATTTATCTAGAATGTAATCCTATGCGTACTCAAACGTTTCATTGACCTATTTTACAATATGTACAAAACATAGTTGTCCTGGCACGAAGGACAGATACTGACCTTCATGTAAGGAAATGCCTCTTTTTGTATGATCACTCCCAAAGATTTGAACTGATGCTGCCGGTTTTCGACTCTTGAGAGTGCATTGATGCCTGCTAACCACACCTCAGTGCCAGTGCTCTGACCCTTAAAAGTGTAATGTGTGATTGGCTTATACCCAATTGGCATAACATAACTTACCTCGAAGTCCCTAGTTTATGTTACCTGGGGTACCCAGGAACTGTAAGTTAAGTTGCTGCAGCACTTATTGTTCCACCCTGAGCGGACAAAGTGCTCCAGACTGTCACTGCAGGCTTGTAGAGCTGCTGTAACTGCTAACTCGGTTTTGACATTTAAACAAATGACAAAGTCCAGACTTTCCTTTTTAATATATATAAATCAACTCTACAGCAGGCCTATAAAGCCGTGGGGCAGGGTGATGTATATTAAAAACATAAGACATAGTCTAGTAGCTCCATTGGCAAGTGCGGAGTTACATGCTGACAACTCAGCTGTGGTATCTCCAGAATGGAACTAATAAAGTTGGTACTTCAAGGTATCAAAATGGTCAGTACATTAAACCTGATGTGATGTCCAAATGGAATTTAATGTAACTTATAAATAACAGGCAACTTTAGAAAGTCGCCACTCTGTTGCCTAAGCTTTCCAGTGGCCACTCGCAAATGCTGGCCTCGAGTAACCTTCTGTCCACTTGGGGAGAAGTGTGAACAACTCTCAGTAAAGTAAACAATAGGGGCCTTCCATTTGGAAGAGGTGTGACCTCTCCCTGCCAGGAAGCCACACACTCTGTAAGCCCGAAAACGAGCTTCAAATGAGAAGCAACTTTTGAAGGGCAAATGGTGGGGCAAAGAAAAGGGGCTACTTTTTAAATTGGGTATCAGGTTGGCAGTGGGACAGAGAGGAGAAAAAGTTGCTATACTAGTTTTCCCACAGGTGTGTAGATCTCAGCTAGCCATGTCTCTAGGATGGGCTACCAGGCTCCACACACCAAGAGAGGGGTCCTTCTATCTTGGGAATAGTAAGAATGTTGTATGCTGGGATAGCTAGATGCCACACATCACAGGAAGTCATCATCAGGGTGGAAGGGAATCCCTGGTAAACATACCTCAGAGCAAGAGAGGCTTCACCAACCACTGAACTGCACCTGCTTATCCTTGTACCAGGAAGGAGAGGAAGGTGCTTACGGAGTCTGGCTCGTGAATAAGTCATCCCCAAGCCCCAGACAGAAGAGGTGAACTCCAAGCATCTGTTGGCTGACTTCGTGTTACAGCTACGAGGCACAAAAGCTGACATAGCCCACTTTTGCAAGTCAATAGCCACAATTGCTTGACTGCTGTCTTGCAGCCTGGTAGACCAAGCCCCAACACTTCAAAGTTGCACCCAAGACCGCTGGACCCAGGAGACTCATGAGAGTGCAGTTTGGTAACCCAAGAAGCACTCTAGGCTCCACCAAATGGAACCACTGGTTTTGCTGTGACTGCAGCGCAGTAGACAAGCGCCAACTGGACTTTGCTGGACCCACTAGGACTTTGAGGGACACCAAAGTTGCCCCACAAAGACTAAGGACTGAGGATTAGCCCCAGGAAGCCACACCGTCGACTGCACAGCATCCTCAGCATCCAACAACACCTTCAGCATCCTGTATCCCTTGCATCAGGACTACTTCATTGAAGTCTATGGTTTGTCCATAGAGCCTGGAACTAGACTGGTGACCGCTTTGGTGATAAGGTAACTGCCTTATAACTCCTTACTGATCCCTTGACCTCCTCTCTGCCGGAGTTGGTCGCTTGAAGCGGGCCGAAGTACCCGAACACAACTCTACAAAAGTTTCAGAAAGTTTCTAAAGATTCCAATAACTGTGGTAGTTGCCAATGCTTGTAGACATTTTAGGTGAAAAGCTGCAATTTACGTTTTACTTCAAATCTATAAATCTAGAACCCCTTGGTCGATTTTGGTCGATTTAGTGTCTATAAATTCATAACAATAATATCTATTTTTATACATTGTTGGCAGATTTATTTCATGCTGTCTGACTTTCTTATTTAGCTGTTTTAGTAGTTATAAATGCTTTACACTGGTTCCTTTCTTTAAACCTGACTGCTGAGCTGAGCTTTTGTTTAACAAACAAACCTGAATGGAAATAAGATGGTATTGCGAATGGATTACATGGTAAATCTCCACAACCACACTATATTCGACGCCTTAATAATTTACACCACTTTCCTTTAAGACTTCTTTTGGCATACGTTTGTTTATGTATTCATTTATTGGTGTGCATACAATTGTGTGTACCCTTTAATTGTCCCTGTATCCTGTGTTGAAAAATGTTCACTTCTGGGGCTTCTTTCAAAACATGTTTTCTTTCTTCGGGCCTTGAGCATGGCTGAAGTTAAGGAGTGGGTTCTTTTGATGGCAAACAGTGCCGGAGCACCTCACATTAAAATCTTGATCTGTGTTGAAGAGACTGGCTCTGATTTCTGCACAGTGGTCAAGTGTTGGGCTCAAGGAGACCCGAGCTCCATTCCCAGCTTTCCCACTTGATCAAATGGTGTGATTCCATCCAAATTAACATTTAAGTTTCACTCAATGGAATGTTGGGAGTCAAGAGTATGGTAAACGCTTGTGATTTATTTTGTGTATCTGGCATTTACTTACATTTGTTTAATTCAATATAAAGACAGATGTATTTTATTTGTGACACAGGACATCATCCAGCGGAAGGAAGTTGCTGGAAGAAAAGTAGTATTGGCAAAGCAAATATGTCTCACCTATGGAAGCCCTATGGAAGCCCTACACTCGCCCGTCTCTGCACTCAATGACCTTTGGTCACTTCCTGATATTCACACTAAGCCGGCTGAGCACTAATCACATGGCCGATTCCTGGTGGAGCTACTCCCACAGCTATAGGGGAGATTGGCTCTGGCACACTGCTATGGCCGTCACCTACCCAGCCATACTTTGGACATTTGTCTCGTCAGTATCACCGCTGCTGTCTCCTTCCTGTGGTCTCCCAACTCTCCTTGGTCCTTTTTTGGTCTTGATTTTCTTCCTCACTAGTACCTCCTGTCTTGACTACTTAATCATGCTGTAACTAATGTGACAGACTTTTAACTTGTAACATGCTGTTTCCTTATGTAAAGCGCTCGGATACCTCCGGGTCTAGCCAGCGCTATATAAAACTCAAATAAATAAATAAGTAAAAGAAGCTACTAGCTTTCTCAATGTTTTTAGCCATGATGCACAGCAGCGTAGCACAGCACTGCATGGCTAAAAGACTCCACAGATTTTAAAAGAACTTCGAGTGATGATGTGCTATACAAGTGCACATAACATAAACATTTTACAGGGCAGTAGCTATGGAGAGAAACTCATGATGTACTCATCGCTTTGTAATCCCAATATAATAATGCAAGTTTGCAATCCCAGTATAAAAACCTGCCTCTAATTTCCCTATTACAGGCGAGCTGTGACTTAAATAGTCACCTATAATAACCAAAGTATGTAGCTGCTCAACTGTAATAACTGATTACAGTTGAGTTGTGGCATATCAGAGTCCCAACAAAGGTGAGAGGCAGATCACTGAGCATAATTACAGCTGCAGTTTAAACAACAAGGAAAAGGAGAACTTGCTTTCACTTCTTCTGAACTTTACAGTGATTCGAAGGCAGAAAATATTTATGGCAACATGTTTATTTTTTACATGGAACAGGTAATTACAAGGGAGTCAGAATATCTCTGCTTGTTTGTACACATTCTGAGCTGCATCATTTTTTAAATCTGATTGACATAAAACGGATTCTAATATCTTTTTGCAACAATTCACTTGCAGCTTTCTGGGGTACCTAATTTCATAATACAGATGCCACGTTTATTGTTATCCCTTTCCAATGAAAAAGCAAGGCACCAAAGATTTACAAAGTATGTTAGAAGGACGATGGCGTTACCAAGTATTATATGGAATAAATACCCTTTACTGTAGCTAAAAGGATATCGCAAATCATCTCAGAATTCCATGACCTTACAAAGAAACTCGACCCTCTGCCTTGTTTGAGTAAATGTTCACGGAAGTCCTCTGTGATTTGCAAAATGCAAGGAGTACATCAGTCTGTTTATCTAGGTATATGTAACTAACATATAGTGCAGCAGAGAAAAGATTTACTGATTCAGATATATATAAAAATAGTGGGGCATATTACCAAGCAATAGTGATAATTATCGCTATTGCTTGGTTAGAGACAAAGGGGCATATTATCAAGGGGGTTTATCTCCGCTTTTTTGGCTTTAAAAGCCAAGAAAGCGGAGATAAAATTATCTCCCTATTACCTAGCTGTCGCTAACACCAGTTAGCGACAGCTAGTAGGAGATAGCGACCATCTTGGGCCCCGCTTTGCATGTCAGTGAAATTTATCACTAATGACATGCAAAGTGGGCGTGCCATGATGTTAGGGACTGGAAACAGTCGCTAACATCGCTATTTCCTATTACCAACTTTTGGAGATAAAGCTAACACCTGCCCCATAGCAGTTCTTAGCCATGTTATCCAATGGTAGGTGGATAACATGGCTAAGAGCATTAGCTCGATAATGCATGAATATCGCTGAATTTCAGCGATATTCATGCATTTCGGCCGATTTTTATCGCTTAGGAGATAAAACTTGATAATAGCAAGGTTCCTAAGCGATAAAAATCACCGCAGCTCGGCGATAAAAATATTGCCGCTAAGCCAACATAGCGATAATTATCGCTAGTTGTTGGTAATATGCCCCAAAATTTTACTGCTGAGCTGCGGCGATTTTTATCGCAGATAAACCTTGGTATTACCAAGGTTTATCGCTAATGCAATAAAAAACGGCCGCAATGCATGAATATCGCTGAAAAGTCAGTGATATTCATGCATTATCGAGCTAATGCTCTTAGCCATGTTATCCACCTCCCATTGGATAACATGGCTAAGAACTGCTCAGGGCAGGTGTTAGCTTTTGGAGATATTCGCACTTACCAAAAGTTGGTAATAGGAGATAGCGATGTTAGCGACTGTTTCTAGTCGCTAACATCTTGGCACGCCTACTTTGCATGTCATTAGTGATAAATATCACTGACATGCAAAGTGGGGCCCAAGATGGTCGCTATTTCCTACTAGCTGTCGCTAACTGGTGTTAGCGACAGCTAGGTAATAGGGAGATAATTTTATCTCCGCTTTCTTGGCTTTTAAAGCCAAAAAAGCAGAGATAAACCCCCTTGATAATATGCCCCAGTGTTTCCAGACTTGTAACTGATAAAACCTGCATAGCAAAGCTTGGAATTCTGCAAGCAACATGAACAAGATCCAGGAAAGGTAGCCTGGCCAAGGAAAAGTTGTACCTCTCGTCATTCGTCCGATCGGGTTGAAACAGAATGTAATTCTGGTGATGCATTAGTCTGGTCTGTTCAGTGCTGCAGGGAACAAGCACTGTTGAGTTGAGATCCCAGCAGGCATCCTGCTTTTAGCAAAGATGCGTTTCAAGAAGGTTCAATAAAGTCGAAGTCTAGGAAATGAGACAGACAAATACACTGCCAAGTATCAAGTGCCAATGAAAGATAAATCATGCCCCCTCCTCGACATATATCGCACCCAAGAGTGCTTCTGGTGCATTTGATGGAGCTTCACAGACAGGGCCAAGCAGATGTTGCCTAATAGCCGGAGCTGCTGACTTTGGAACTGTGGAACCAGTGAAACCTCATACGTACCTACACCATTGAAGAAACATCAGATCATAACCTTTGAGCTTTACTGTGAAGTATGACCCTGTGATAAGCGTTGCTAGAGGGCAGCACCACGATGTTGCCCATATTAAGCTTCACAGCCCAATGGCGTTCTCATTTGTTAAACAAGTGCAATGTTGTTATATATCACTCTTTGTACAATACTACTCGGTTGTGCATGTAGTCAAAGACAGAAACACTGCATCCTCAGAAAATATGTAAATGAACAAATCTCCCAAAAGTCCACATAATTTCCCATAAAAAGTAAGCTTTTATGGAACTACTGCATGAACCACATGAGCAAAGTTGAAATACGTAAGTTTCAATTTATTTCTCATTTATTTAATCAATCGTTTTTGCATAACACTAATAAGACCAGCGCTAAAGATAGCAGATGAATTTCCAGAGCATAAGGAGGGGCGATATATTGCCCCTACTTGAGAGTAAAACGGTGTACAGATTATGGAGCACATTTGCCTAGTCTTGTGTGGCTTTGTGAAGAAAAGTAAGAGAGTGCAGCAGTTTGCTCTGTGTTGCATTACATTTCTAAGTGATAGGCATAAAATTCATTTTTTTTGAGTGCAGTAGGGGCACTCCCGTGCATGCACCCATGGAGGGCACTTAAATGCCTTGTCAGTCATATGCTGGTGACATCCAAATTTAAATAAACATTTTTAAAAGGATTGTTCCCCTTGTAGAGATTTAGAACTAACTCTGCCCCTGATCCAGCCATGGATCAATCAATCAATCAATCAGGAGTTATAAAGCGCGGCTAATCACCCAATAAGGTATCTAGGCCCTTGTAGGTCCCGGAGGCTTATTCGAACAACCAGGTCTTGGGGACCATTCAGAATTCTGGAAGTGAGGAGATGGTCTGGGGTTGTGTGGGGAGGCTGTTACAGGTCTTTGCATGATTTGTGGGAAAAGGCGCATCCTCCACTTCTGCTTTGGTAGATGTGGGAAGTATGGGCAAGTGAGAGGGAGGTGGAACATGTTCTTCTAGACGGGTGGTGGAAGTTAAGGAGGTAGTTAATGTAGATGGGTCCTTGGTTGTGTAGAGCCTTGTGTGCATGGGTCGGCAGATTGAACTGGCATCTCTTCTGTATAGTAAGCCAGTGGAGTTGCCTGCAGTGGGGTATGATCTGGGTTTGTTGAGGAAGGCCGAGGACAAGTCTGGCTGTGGCATTCTGTATGGTCTGAAGTTTCTGTAATTAGCGTGCAGCAATTCCTACCAGGAATGGTGAGGAGGGAATGTGTCACGATGCGTCTCATGTGTAGAGGCAGGCATTTGAAGATCTTACGTTGCATGCGCAGAGCGAGGAAGCAGGCAAAGGAGATAGAGTTGATCTGTGATTTCATGGTGAGCTTGTTGTCAATGATGATGCAGAGGTTTCCGGCGTGTTCGGAGGGAGTCGGTGCGTGTTCTAGATCTGATGGCCACCAATAGTCATTCCATGTGTTGCTGCTGTTGCCAAAGATCGGTACTGAGGCAGTTGTTCTTCATCCAGTTGGTGATGCTTGTCATGCATCTGTGAGAGTTGGTTCTGCTGGTGGTGAAGTCGTCAGTGAGTGAGAGGATGAGTTGGGTGTTGTCTGCATAGGAAATTATGTTGAGACCGAGGAATCTGATGATGCATGCCAAGGGGATCATATATGCATTGAAGAGCGTAGGGCTGAGGGATGAACACTGGGGGACACCGCAGGCGATCTCCTTGGGTTCAAAGGTGAAAGGTGGGAGGTGGATCATTTGTGTTCTTCCCGTGAGGAAGGAGGTGATTGATCTGAGTGTGTCCTCATGGATACTGATGTGGTGGAGATTTTGAATCAGCGAGTGGTGGGATACGGTGTTGAAGGCTGCAGAGAGGCCAAGAAGGATCAGAGCTGCTGTTTCTCCTCGGTCAAGGAAGGTTTGGATGTTGTCGGTGGCTGCGTCTAGGGCGGTTTTGGTGCTGTGATTCTTGTGCAAGCCAGATTGGGGGGCACAAGTAGCTGCTCCAGGTGTGTCATGAGTTGCCGGTTGATGATCTTTTCCAGTACCTTCACTGGGAATGGGAGCAGGGAGATTGGCTGGTAGTGTCTGAGTTTGCTGGGGTCGGTGAGGTTCCAGGCATCGGGAAATGCTACAGTGGTAATAGAGGTGCTAATTAGGGTGGTGACTTCCTGGCAGCTCCTTTGGTTTCTGAGGTTGAAGATGTGGTGCAGACTTGGGTCTGTGGGCACTCCCAAGTAAACGTATTTCATGGTGGAGGTGAAATAGTGGTTGGAGAGGAGGTTCCATGTGTTCAGTGTGTGGTTCATGTCGGTTGCAGTGGTGGTGTATCTGCTAAGGAAGTCTGTAGGCATGAGGAGAGGAGTTGGCCTAATGGCTAGGGCGCTTGACCTCGGACCTGGGGATCTGGGTTTGAGTCTCAGTAACGACGCTAAACATCCTGTGACTCTGTGCAAATCACTTAATCTCCCCGAGCCTAACAAAAATGAATGTGTGTGTACTCATGTAACGTAACTGGTGCTATGTAAAGTGCTCTGATACCCGATTCGGGTCAAGTTCGTGCTATATAAAACTCTGCAAAAAAAAAATGGGTTGGGATTTGAAGTTTCTGTATATGATTGCGCTCTTTTCATGAAAGAAATCGTCAAGTTTGTCACACAGCTCCTGTGAGGGTGTGATGTTGTTCTCGCTGGCAGTATGTGGAGAATTCCTTAACAATGTTGAAACGTTCCTTGTGTTGTTGGCATTGGTTTTGATGCATGCAGCTAGGGCTGTCTTCTTTGCTGCCTTCATCAGGCGGTGATGGAGATTGAGGGAGGTCTTAAAAGGTACCTTGTTGGAGGTGTCCTTGCTGGCGCATCAATTCCTCTCCGGCTGTTTGCTGCCTTGCGTCGCTGTTCTGAGTTCTTGGATGCATCAGCTGGCCTTTTTTTTTTTTTTTTGAAAAACTTTTTATTTTTTCCATCATGTCAGTAACTTGAGCTGGTTTTATACATAATAAATCTGCACAACTCCACATTTCAACAATCCACAGTTCCACACATAGGGGCCGATTAGGATGGCGGTTTTTCCGCATCCTCCGGGCCGGCGGAAGTGTCCGCCGGCCTGGAGGATGCGGAAAAACCGCTGCGGAGCCTCCAAAGACCCACCGCCAAATTAGGATGGCTGGTGGGTCTGGAATTCCGTCCGCCGCTTTTCCGCCGCGGTCGGCTTCCGACCGTGGCGGAAAAGCTATAACATGGCAGGCGGTGTCTATGAGACACCGTCCGCCATATTAGGATGTTCGTGAATACATGCTTTTCCACGGCGGCTTTTCCGCCATGGAAAAGCATACGGACATTCACTTTGGGGGCCCGTTGCGGGCCCCCTGGGTGAATGGGGGGTGGGGGGTGCACATGGGGGGTACCTATGGTACCCCCCTGCATTTGCGTGCACAAAGCAGCAGGCACCGTGCGGTGCCGGCCGCTTTGTGCATGTAAATGTAAAACATGCTTTTTTAACATTGCGGCGGGTGCAGCTTGAAGCTGCACCCGCCGCAATGTTAAATATAGAGGATGTGACCGCCACCCTGGCGGTCACATCCTAATCAGCACGGAGGGAACGCCGCAGCCCCTGCGGACGTTCCCTCCTCCTCAAGGGTGGCGGACGGACGCAAGTCCGTCCGCCATCCTAATCGGCCCCATAGTACATATACATTGCTCTTCCAATTAATCACAGTTTTTATTAGGCTCCGTCCTTCCAGCCACCCCCCCTCACCCTTCATCCAGGCCTGAGTCATCACTGTCATTATCCGCTGGTGGATCACAAATAACCCCCCCCTGTATTCATTCCATGTCCCCCAGATTTTAGTCCATTTCTTGGGGCACCCTCTATTGCTAAACACTGCCCTTTCAGTTCTCATAGCCTCATCCATGTCTTTGCTCCACGCTGTTATTGTAGGCACCTCTACCCCCCCCATGTTTGTGCTATATTCCTCTTGGTTATCATTATTCCAAATGTGACCCAGTTCTGCCCATGGCGTGTGAGATCATTCGGTTCCCATATATTTAGTAGGCATCTATGTGGTTCTGGTGTGAGCGACACCCCCTCCACTTGTGACAAGGTACGTAACACTTGAGTCCAGTACGTTGCTATTCTGAGGCATTCCCATATAGTATGATAAAAGGTTCCCTCTTCTCCGCAGTCCCGGAGACAGAAGGGGTGGTCTATCCTTCTTATCTTGTGTAAAACAAGTCTGGTATAGTAGCATCTGTGCAAAATTTTGAGTTGTACAAGTCTAAGGTGCGAGGGTATTCCCACCTCCCTCGGGGATGCTAACGCTTCCTGCCATTCCATGTCATCCATCTCCCCTATATCCTGCGACCACTTAAGTTTCAGAGGACCGTCAGCTGGCCTTTTTGAAGGATTTTATCTGGATGTTGCTCTGGATGTTGCTCTTGATGGGGACAATGCTGTTGCTACAATTGATGAGCCAGACATTGAAGTTCTTCTCTCCTTGTTTAAGGATGGTGGTGGTAGCAGGGCTGGAGGTGCTGAAGGCGTCCATCCAGCTGGTCTCTGAGATTTTAATCCACCTCCAGTGGGAGGCGATGGTCATGTTGGGGGTGGAGGTGAAGGGCTGGAAATTCTGAAGTGGACAATGAAGTAATGCACCATGTGAATTCTGTGAAGTGGCTGTATTTGATGCGGTTGATGTCTACTGTTTTATCTTTTACGTTCCAATGGAATAGAACTGTTCATCCTTCCTCTGGCGCCTCCTCCCCCGCAATGTCCTTCCAGTATTTTACTGTGTTTTAACAGCGGGAGGGGCAAGCGGGATCTGTTACAACTGAAAACAAAAGTCAACAAGGCCCTTTGAGCTGTCTGGCAGTCCTCACACAATGAAATGTACACAACAGAACGGTGGGACATGAAGCAGGAGCTTAAAAAGGTACCTTTTACCACCAAGAGGCAAAACATATAAACCATCTGGGCAAAATTAATCTGGGACATTAAGCAACACAACTCCTACATGTTCTGAAAAACAGTGATTGCCCTAAAAAAAACACCACGCCTTGCCTGGAATCCAGCATCTCAGGAAGAAGTATGTGTCACCTTCCTGCATTCCCACTTTAATTCACACATTGGGACAGTGGCAACATTGAAAGCACCTTCAACTCAACTGAGAGCAACAAAAAGCCAGCCGCACTTCCAATTGACACAGACAGCCTGCACATCATCGATGCTAATGACATATACTGACAGATAACCAAGGGCAGAATCACCGGGGCTCCAGGTCCAATTGGTATACCCCTGGCTATTCACAAGACTGATCCGAAAAAATGGGCAGAGGTCATTGTCTCATTCTTCAACTACACCCTAACAGGAGCAACCATACCAGCATCTTGGAATGGTTCTATCATCTCGCCCATTTTCAAAGGAGGTAACAAATTCAAACCAGGGAATTACAGGCACCGTTCAACATGGGTATTTTACTGGAGCACCTTCTTGAATGGGCCACCACAAGATCAATTATCCTGCCCAATCAAACTCGGTTCACAAAAAACAAACGGGCCCTCATCAAACATCTTAGCCTTGTTGCTAATCCTCGACTCCTCAAGAAGCGCCAAACTCCCTCTCTACCTCTACTGCAGTGACTATGAAGCTGCTTTAGGCTGAGTCAATCAACCGGCTTTCCAAAACACTTACTCCAACACCTGGGTCTGAATCAAGCTGGGAAGCAGAGCCAAACTATCAAGGGCCATGGTGTAGGATCCGGCAAGTCTTCAGTAAATATTATATTTTATTTGTGGTAACAGCATACCAATACGTCCACAACAACAGGGGCTCAGGAATAACAGCTCATCCTGGAACCCCAATATCACTGAGACTCCATGACATAGCAACATTCCAGATCTACATCACCACATCTTCTCCCCTTTTCCAAATGATGAACAAACTCAAAATATTAAAAGAATGGAGAGGTAAAGAACATATATCTTAAACACATTACTGTAATGAATAATTTAACAATGTAACTAAACAATGCTCTTTCCTTCCCCTTTGAGTGTGAAAAGAAAGAAGGAGAAGGAGGCAAAAAAACCCACCAAAAACGTAATCACCAATAAAGTCTTGCCACTTGTGAGGTATGGACTTAGTGCGAACACTTCTCCTCAAAGGACCTTGTGAAGTTTCTTCACCAGCTAAACTGACTGGTTGAATATATGGATCTTGTTCCTTGGCATCAAAAGAAACACTGTGATCAAGTGCTACACGAGAACTGTTCCACCAATTGCCATCTGAAAGTCTAGCGGCATTTTTTCTGATTTCAGAAATTTGCAATGGATCTTTGAATTCTGAGAGGCCTTTCCCCACAAGACAGGGGTTTTTGACACGAATCCAGTCACCTATTTTCAATCTGTTGGTTTTCTTGATATCAAAGTTTACTCTTTTAGCACTAGAAAAATCAGAATTAGATTTTGCAATATTCCATTAATCATTTACATTTTTATCTCTGTTAGTGGTTTTGATCATCCAAAAAGGGCAAAAATCAGTGGTTGCTTTTCTACCACGCATAAGTTCAAATGGTGTTTTTGTAGTTACATTATGAGGAGTTGTTCTATAAGTCCAAATCAATTCTTTCAAAGCTTTTTCAACATTCATGCTTACATCTTAATGTAGATTGTATGCATTCAACTAGAATTCTGTTAAAGCGTTCTACTTTTCCATTACTTTGAGGATTATATAGGGGTGTTTTAATATGTTTGATGTTACATTTAAAAAAAAAAAAAAAATTCTAAGGAGGTAAATTGTACACCATTATCTGTTAAAAATTCACTTGGAATGCCTTCTTTAGCAAACACATCTTGAAAGAAATTGATAAAAAAATGTCATGGTGGGTTCCTTAACACCCCTAACCTCCACCCATCTAGATAAATGGTCAATCATGACAATAAAATATTTCATGTGATTGGGAAGAATATGGTAAGGTCCTAAAAAGTCTACTCCGATATGCTGCCATGCTATTCCTGACAGTTGGTGGGAAATTCAATAATTTTTTCAGTTTTCAACACCTTGTCACTAACTTTGCACTATTCACAATCATGTACATAGGTTTCTATTTCATGATCCATTTTTGGCCACCAACATTTTTCTCAGATTTTTATTTTAGTAGAAGTAGAACCTAAATAACCAGAATGTGCTAATTCAATTATGCGTTTGTGAAAACAAGTGGGAGGAATTAATTTATCACCACACATTAATTTACCTCTTTCTAATGATAATTCGTCAGACACTTTCCAGAATGTTTGTAATATGTCAGATAAATTTTTTTCTTTAGGCCAGCCAGAAGTAACCATTTGTATAACATTATTTAACACAATGTCATTATTAAGTTATTGTACTCATTCACTTTCTTCTTTGCAAATACTGAAATCACCAATATATGCAATAAAGCATTCTTCACCTTCTGACTCACAATCATACTTATTGCTGTGGTATCCTCTACAGTAGCTATCCTCCTTGCTTGCCTCTTACCCTGTGTTCCAACATAGAATGGTGTTGATCAGAATCCTGTATCTTGGTTACCAGCCATTTGCTAGCTGGACTCTGGAGGATGAGGTCCTTTGATTACAACCTGCATTAAACTACTATCTATTACAACCTCAATTTGACTCTTCTTCATTTACAAGAGGATACTACATTTTGGCGACGAGGATGGGATCCGAACCCACGCGTGCATAGCACAATTGGGAGTCTAGAAAGACAGTCTACCCTTGAATTTTTCCCACCTGGGATGTATTCTACAGAAAATGAAAATTCTAATAATCTTGCAGATAGTCTAGCTATGCGGGCATTGGTGTGTTTTAATTTCTTCCCTGATAGGATTTCTACTAAAGGACGGTGATCAGTCCTCAGAGCGAAAGGTCTTCTCCATAAGTAAGCTCTAAATTTCTCTACACTCCATACACATGCTAAAAGTTCTTTCTCTATAACAGAGTAAAATGTGTACCTATGTACAATCATATTTTTTGTTTTAGAAAAATATTTATCCAGTTGCACAATTGCTGTTTCAAATTCATCAAGGTCTTCATTTTCTGCAGGGACATGTTCTGGTAGATGATCATAAATGTTTTGTCCTTCTACACCTAAATGATAATACATCAAACTTTTACGTCTTTCAGGTCTAAATTTTTGTGCATCAATTGCTCCAAGATATGCTTTAAATGATCTTAACCCTAAATTCCACCCTACAGGTGGTTCTCCAGGCTCTTGTAAGAATGGTGCTGGTACTTGAACACTCTGCATGGTGAAAAAATAAATAAACAAAAGGAGAAGAAAAAAAAAAGCATGCAAATCACTGTGATTTGCACTATTTTGTGTTAAAATTCTCTCTTTTTCCAAATCCTGCAAATCACTGTCATGTTATACTTGTATGAATGAGAAATGATTGAAGTAAGACTAAGAAAAAAAAAACAAATAAGCGTGCAAATCGCTGTAATTTGCACTTTTTTTTAGTTAAGGTTCTCTTTCCTTTTTGTATTATCAAAGCATGCAAATTGCTGTTGCATAGGACTTTTTATTTAACCTCTCTTTTATTAAATGAATGAAGCACTGTTGTGGTATTTATGAAGCTTCTTCTAAATTGCAAAGCACTGAATAATAGACCAATCTGAGAGTCCTATCTTTGTGTTGAAGGACTTTTCCCATGGTACAATTAGTTGCTAGCAGGAGGAACTTCCGGTGAGATCAAGGACAGTTCAAACTGTCGAAAAGTAGATGCTGAGCATAGAGCTTTGGTAAGTAGACGATTTGCGCAATACACTTTACGCGTTGTGAAGTTTTTCTTTATTTAAGTTTAAAAGACACTTTAGAATAGCGCGCTGTTCACTTCACGCTCGTTGATCAGCAGCGTGGCATGAGGTAATAAGTCTTTCATTCAATTACGCGTTGCTCAGCACGCGCGGCGTGAGGCATTCAGTCTTCCTTGGGATCATGTGCTGTTCAGCTCGTGCCGTCATAAATCCGCCTCGCGCATGAGAAACTGAGCTTGCGCTTATTGAAAATTTCAAACAGAACGTCTTAATCAGTAAAAAGCGCAAATATTGCAGGAAAAGATACAGAAAAAATAAACCTCTGGCCCATGTCTGCTTCACATAACTGTAGATTTCAAAGTTGTAGATTCTCTTTTAGCTTGAAGTGGAGTTCTTGAAAGGTCCCGGTCATCGCCAAAGTACTGAAGTAGGATCTGACATGTCTTCAATAAATATTATATTTTATTTGTAGTAACAGCATAGCGATACGTCCACATCAACAGGGGCTCAGGAATAATTGGTCGTCCTGGAACCCCAATACCATTGAGACTCCATGACATAGCAACATTCCAGATCTACATCACCACAGGCCATTCCAAAAATCAGCGGTCTAAAACAGGGGTGAGTAATGGCCCCACACTTTTTTAAACCTCTTTCTGGCAGAACTGCCCTCCGCATTGTCCTCTATCAACTCCCAAGCTCCAAAGTTTGGCTCAACATTACTATCTAATCTCCTCCACCCTGATGACTTGGTGTTGATAGGCAGACTAAGGTTGGCATGCAGCTTCTTCTGTGTGCCACCCAAGAATACTCCTCTGAAAACGGATTGACAATAAACATCAAAAAGACAAAAATCTCAAATATTTCCAGAAGAAGAACGAAAACAAAGACCAGATAGTTTCTTGACAACAAGGTTGAGGAAACAGCAAATATCTGGCCTCCAATTTGACAGTAATGGCTCATTTAAACATCACAAGCAAGACATCAAAAGTCAAGGGGACCTCCTGGCAGCTGGGTTAATGGCACTGTTCAGAAACCTAAACGTCCACTCGTACAGCTCCATCCTAGAAATTACCTGGGCAAAGGTGCTTCTCACCCTGGCCTAGCGGCCCGAGCTGGGAGTGCTGCTGGGCGCTGATGTGGGGCGGGGGAGGTGCAGGTTGGGGGGTAGTAAACTACGGATTATGGCAGATTAGAGGTAAGTAAACATATAAATAAATGTGATGCAGCGCATGCATCGAAATTCGTTTTATTTATGTATATGTTTACTTACCTCTAATCGGCCATAATCCGTAGTTTACTACCCCCCACCCTGCCCCACGTCAGTGCCCGGCAGCACTCTCACCACGGGCCGCTACTGCTAGTATGGTAGCAAGGCCTTACGTGACGAACATTCAAAAATTCTGGATATAACCATTGCAAGAATCTACAGGCACATATACAACTACCCTTCTATACATCACTAGCCCAGATTAGGCTGAAGTTTGGGTTAACAAAACATCTTTTGATAGGTGATCAGCATTTGCCATCAATTGTTACAAACTCAAATCCACTGAGGAGAACACAATGAACCACAATACATGGCAGGAAATAACCAAAACATCTTACTCACCAGTGGGAGACTATCTCAACAAAACAATCGGTCTGCTCGATCTAGCAGAACTATGACCTGCAGTAGCGAGTTAGGAAACCTTCAAAAGAACTGTCAATAAAATGTCTAAAATGTTACCATCCTTAGATGACAAAGCTACCCTAGGAAAATGCTCTCACGCCTGTACTGTACCAAACAGCTACACTGACTAACCTGTACCCACAGCAATATCTGAGGGTGATCTTCAACAGCAGAGCAATGGGCAAAATTGGGATTCTGCCCTTTTAACCCACATGACACACCCTGGCTGAGGGTTGAAGGAAAAGTGGGCTCTCGACTATGTGGCGACCCAAAGGAGGGTGTAATACAAACTATATGCCTCTGCAAGTCCACCTTATGCCTCTCTGGAACCAGTCAGGAATGCGTCCTTGCATGCAAGCCATACTAGTCTGCCTCAACTCAGCAGACCCCCAATCAATCTCTCGGACAGTGAATTATCTCCAGGGTGTTGAAAGTGCTCTGAAGAAGGCATCAGACCAGGACAAACGTAATCACCTACCCTGAAATTTCACCTGGCCAAGGAAAGGGAGGGACAGACTCCCTAGCGAATTACTTCAGTTAAACAAAAAAACAACTCTCATGTAATCCTGGGTGGAACTGAAAACATCCTACATCGAATAAAGGCATGAGGAGAAGACCTTGCCACCAAGCACCACAAACACGTAATTGCACAAGCACACCAATCATGATTTGAAAGGCCCCTTCATGCTCTTGCAAAGTCCTTGCATAAGCACTTTAGATAAATCAAGTCTTGCATTCTGGCCCTAGCTATAATTAACAACAAACTTTCTCATATTACCTGGTCAAGGGCATAATAAATAACTGTGAAAAGTTCCTGCATAGTCTCAGTAAAAACACTTTAGATAAATCAAAAAATTCATCTTGCCCTTCGAAACTACAAACAGTAAAACTCGATCTCAGATGGATGGCATCCTTTCTCATGCGGCACACAGTGAAGACTCGCCTCACAGCTCAAGCACACCATCTGTAGTGTCCCTCAAGGCTCATCCATCAGTGCCTCCTTCTTCAAGATCTACAGGATGCCACAAGCAGACATCGTCAGAACCCACAACATCAACATAATCTCCTATGCCGACACCCAGCTCATCCTGACACGCTCAGGGGACTCCACTACTACAAAAAACAACTGGCTTGGGCGAGATACAACTGGTTGAAGCTCAACACTGACATAACCGAAGTGCTGATTTTCGCTAGCCACACCTCCCTCTGGAATGACTCCTGGTGGCCATCGGAACTTGGACCCACTCCGAAACATCATGCCTGCAACCTTGTCATCATCCTTGACAGCAAAGGGGCGTGGCTGAGCACGCAATGGTGGTGGACGTGCCTGGGTAGAACTCCGCAAGAGGCTCCCCTACCACAGGCCACTTCTCCGCCAAATTTGCCCGTACTGCCCTCCAAGCGACGGCGAGTGTACTTCAAGCACCCATCTACTGGCTGCCGAAGTTTGGGGACCCTCAATCAATCAATCAATCAAAGCATTTGTATAGCGCGCTACTCACCCGGAGGGTCTCAAGGCGCTTGGGGAGGGGGGGTCCGCTACTGCTCGAACAGCCAGGTCTTGAGCTGCTTCCTGAAGGCGAGGTGGTCCTGGGTCAGGGGGAGGTGGGTCGGGAGGGAGTTCCAGGTCTTAGCGGCGAGGTAGGAGAAGGACCTTCCCCCTGTGGTGACTCTTCGGATGCGGGGGACGGCGGCGAGAGCGTGGCCGGTCGATCGGAGCTGGCGTTTGGGAGCATAGAAATTGAGGCGGCTGTTGAGGTATCCTGGTCCTTGGTTGTGCAGGGCTTTGTGTGCGTGGGTGAGGAGACGGAAGGTGATTCTCTTGTTGACCGGGAGCCAGTGCAGGTCTCGCAGGTGTCCGGAGATGTGGTTGCGACGGGGGATGTCCAGGATGAGCCTTGCTGAGGCGTTCTGGATCCGCTGGAGTCTCTTCTGGAGTTTGGCGGTGGTTCCGGCGTAGAGGGCGTTGCCGTAGTCCAGTCGGCTGGTGACGAGGGCCTGGGTGACCGTCTTCCTGGTCTCGGTGGGGATCCACCGGAAGATCTTGCGTAGCATGCGTAGGATGTTGAAGCATGACGAGGAGACGGCGTTGACTTGTCTGGTCATGGAGAGGGATGAGTCCAGGATGAAGCCCAGGTTGCGTGCGTGGTCTGTTGGTTTGGGTGCGCTGCCCAGGGCGGGTGGCCACCAGGAGTCGTCCCAAGCGGAGGGTGAGGATCCCAGGATGAGGACTTCCGTCTTGTCCGAGTTCAGTTTTAGGCGGCTGTTCTTCATTCATTCGGCTACCTCCTTCATCCCTTCGTGTAGGTTGGCTCTGGCGGTGGCGGGGTCGTTGGTGAGGGAGAGGATCAGCTGGGTGTCGTCGGCGTAGGAGATGATGTTGAGGTTGTGCTGTCGTGCGATGGCTGCGAGGGGACTCATGTAGACGTTGAAGAGGGTTGGGCTGAGCGAGGAGCCTTGAGGAACGCCGCAGATGACTTCGGTGGCTTCTGATCTGAACGGTGGGAGGCGGACTCTCTGTGTCCTTCCGGCGAGGAAGGAGATGGTCCACTGCAGCGCCTTCTCCCGGATTCCGACGTTGCTGAGGCGCTGTACTAGGGTACGGTGGCAGACGGTGTCGAAGGCCGCGGAGAGGTCTAGGAGGATGAGGGCCGCTGTTTCTCCGTTGTCGAGCAGGGCTCGGATGTCATCGGTGGCTGCGATCAGGGCGGTCTCGGTGCTGTGTTTGGTCCTGAAGCCAGACTGCGAGAGGTCGAGGGATCCGTTCGTCTCGAGGAAGGCGGCCAGCTGCTTGTTGACGGTCTTCTCGATGACTTTTGCGGGGAACGGGAGCAGCGAGATGGGTCGGTAGTTCTTGAGGTCGGAGGGGTCGGCTGATGGCTTCTTTAGTAGGGCGCTGAGTTCGGCGTGCTTCCAGCTCTCCGGGAAGGTAGCGGTGTCGAAGGAGGTGTTGATGATGTCCCGCATGTGGGGTGCGATGACAGCGTCGGCCTTGTTGAAGACGTGGTAAGGGCAGGGGTCTGTCGGAGATCCGGAGTGGATGGTGTTCATCGTGCGCATGGTGTCTTCGGTGCTGATCGGGGTCCAGGCGCGGAGGGTGGTGGTGGGGGGCGGTGGTTCGGTCGTGGCGAGCGTCGGTTGAGTGCTGAAGCTGTTGTGTATGTCCGTGATCTTGTCGTGGAAGTATGAGGCGAGGGAGTTGCAGAGGTCTTGCGAAGGGGTGATGTCGTTTTTTCCGGCGTTGGGGTTGGAGAGCTCTTTGACGATGTTGAAGAGTTCCTTGCTGTTGTGTGCGTTGTTGTCCAGTCGTTCCTTGAATGCAGTTTTCTTGGTGGTGTGGATCAGTTGGTGGTGTTTTCGGGTGGCGAGCTTGAGGGTAGTCATGTTGTCCGATGTTGGTTCTCTGCGCCAGGCTTTCTCAAGGGCTCTGCAGTTCTTCTTCGAGTTCTTGAGTTCGTCGGTGAACCATGGGGCTTTTTTGCTGCCGGGTCTGTTAGGCGGGGTCCTCAGAGGGGCGAGGTCATCTGCGCAGTCGCTGATCCACATCGTGAGGTTGGTGGCCGCTTGGCTAGGGTTTGCTGCGCTGGTGGGTGGGTTCCTGCTCAGGGAAGTTGCGAGTTGATCGGCTGTGATCTTGTTCCTAGCTCCTGATGAACTGCCCCATCGGTGAGAGACACTGCCTGCCCCGCCTACGGACGCTTCTGGCCGGCGTGGAGAAGCACTGGAGGTCGGGGATCCGGCTGGCTATCTGGGCCTTGTGACGCAGGGCGGTGTTTGCGGAGCTCCGGGCGGACATCCGCTGGAACCGGAGCCCATGCCAGAGTCGTGAGGTGTTCCCCCCCAACTATCTGTCACGAGGGGAGTTACACGTGGATCCCCGGCGGCTGTGTTGGGCCTGGGACTCGCTGTGCGGGGCCCTGCGGGACGTCTCCCTTGCCCGCCAGGGACCGGGACTGCCTACCTGCCCGGATCTGTGTACCGGTACTGTGGCCGAAGCCCCCCCCCCTGTCGGGGACTGTTCCCGGCTCCCGATGAAAGCCACTCCTGACCAAGCCTTACAGGAGCCACGGCGAGGAGGTGGTAGACGAGCGCGACGACGCCCTGCCCGAGATCGCACTAGATGCGGCACACGGAGGCGGGCGGTTGCTGATCACCATGCCGAGCCAGGAACTGGGAGCCGTTTGCTGTTAGCACCGGAGGCAACGCGGTGCTCCTGACCCCCTGCCCCTTGGTGAAGCTGAGCAGAGGCACAGACTGGGACTCCCACACGGATAGAAGCTGTGGTTGACGGCAAAGCCGGAGAGGTGGAGCAACTGGACGCCATCTCGCCTTGTGGCGTACATGACCCTGACGCTGCTGCTTTTTGGGGGAGTCTAGCGATTCGACTCGCGATCCCGAGCCCTGGTGGGGGACGCGAGATTGCCCTGCCGCCGAGTCTCGATTGTTTTGTATGCGCTGTACCCAGCGCGCACGTCCACTGGAGTGGCGGAGACGGAACCGGGATCTACCTTGTCCTTGCGGCGACGGTCGCCCGTCTATACTGTACTCTTCTGAGCGACGCTGATGTAGATGGACCCTGACACGTGAACCTGACGTGCTCCAGAAGTGTTGCGTGGGAGGTGGACATTGAGGGTCGCAAGATTGTACTGATTGCTGGCACATTTCTCCTCCACACTGACCTGATCGCCATTGCACCTGCGGGGTGCGAGTGTATCATTTTCACTGCAGCTGCGCAGCGTTGCCTTCTCGCAGGGCTACTCCCCTGTGGACTCCACTGAAGGGACCTCCCAAGCATACGCCTGTCTATGCCCTGCGCAGCTTCCCATGTCTACGGGGCCCAAAACGAGAGCTGTAGCCAGCGGCGTGCAGGTGAAAGGCAAAATGTCAAAACAGGCTGACCAGGACCAAACGGCCTCCAAACTAGACACGATGCTGGCAGCTATGGAGAGGCTGGAGGAGGCGATGCAACTAACCCGTACCTCATTAGAGACTAAAATTGATAGCGTGGCCATAGATCTAACGCACCTCCGAGCTGATCACAAAAAACTCTCTGAACGGACAACTGCCTTGGAATCCACGGTGACCGAGCTGACTCCTAAGGTCACCCAGATTGACAGACATGTCCAGGACCTTCTCAACAGAATGGAGTTCCTGGAAGACCGCGCAGAGGATGTGGAAGGCCGGGCCCGAAGAAATAACATTCGCATAGTGGGTCGGCCGGAGCGATGGGAACCTAGGGAAGCACCGGAGCACGTGGAACGGTGGCTCAGAGCCCTGCTACCGGAAGGCACACTCTCACAACACTTTGTAGTGGAACGAGCCCACCGTGTCCCGGCCCCGGCCCCCTCTGAAGGCTCGAATCCACGGCCGATGTTGATCCGGGTGTTGAACTATCAAGACTGTGACGCTATCCTGCGTGAAGTTCGGAAGTTGCCCGAAATCAGGGTTGACAACACGAGAATTATGTTCTTCCCAGACTACACGATCCAAGTACAGCGCCAACGGCACTCTTTCTTGGCAGTTAAGCAACGCCTTCGCCACTTGGCTCTTAAATACTCCTTGCTGTTTCCTGCTCGCCTACGAGTCGTGGCCCAGCACAAGATGCACTTTTTCAACACCCCGGAGGCAGCTGAGGCTTGGCTTGACTCGGGTGTGGACACCGGTCCTGGACTGGTGCCCCCAAAGCCACGACGCGACAGAGGAGCTAGACGACATCGCCGCAGGAGGTAATCGACGGCGAATTCCACACATACGGAGTCGGACATGGGCCCGACTCCTGAGCACCAACAGACTGAACAACAAGAGGCGCTCCGCATGGTGGCGGAGATCAGCGGACCGCCGATGGGGGATCCTGCCCTAGGAACAAGCCCTGATCGACAGGTGAGCAATGACGAATACCTCTACGGGTTGCCAGACTCCCAGATATCAGGAGATCTTGCAGACGTCACGCCTCAAACTGCAGATCTGCTTCACTGACAATACTTCCACCTACGAGACCTATATTTGAGATATGCACTCGCATTTACAGCTGATATTATGTAGAGCCTTTCGGGTGCTAGCGCACCATCGGGGGTGCTGCAGCGTGGCGAGATCGAGGTTTGGATCTGTTTGTAGTAAATTTCGGAGCTACCTTCGGCACCTATACTCTCCCATGGCTGATACTGGTGATGGGGAAGTCCGGGACTTTATAGAGGGAGAGGACGTACCCCCCTGGAGGTGAGTGACTGCATGTGCCCCGCCTGATGCTACTGCCGCCTACTGGGCTTCTAGCCCACCTGGACTGGCTACCCCATGCATTAGAAGACAGCCGCTGTGGATGGGCAGTGTAACGATAACTGCCAATGGTGGGGAGCCCACACCCTCACCCTAATCGCATGAACACTTGGTACACTTGAAGCTACAACCTCAGTACACCCCCCCCTTGATCTTACGGTTTGTCAGTGCTCACTAGAGCGTTTGGACGATGACATGTTCTGCCGTTGTCCTTTTGGAATTTTGCTTATGCTTCCCAAGTTAACGAGACTGGTATTTTTTTCCCTTCCTGTTGATGTGTGTTTGTGGGGCGCTGGGCCTGAGCGGACATTATGGTGGACATGGTACGACGAATTGAACTGTAGTGTTGCTGGGTGGGATGCTGGGGGTGGGTGGTGGGGGCGGGGGGATGGGACACGGAACAGCAGGTCCTGGTCAGCCTGTTTTGACATTTTGTCTTCTGTTAAATTTTGCACCTGGAACGTGCGAGGCATGCACACCCCCTCGCGCAGATACCAGGTATACTCATATCTCAAGCGACACCGGGTACAAGTGGCGTTCCTACAGGAGACACACCTGATACTACAAGAGGCACACATGCTGAAGCGCAGATGGAGGGGACAACTGTATGCCACGGGCTTCTCTGCATATGCGCGCGGATCCTTGATATGGATACACCCAGGGGTCCCCTTTGCTCTCACTCACAGCACACTGGATACCGAGGGTAGATATGTAATATTACAGGGCAGATTAGATGGACAACAGATAGTCATGGCGTCTGTGTACGCCCCTAGCACAGAGCTAGGCAGTTTTCTCACACGACTATCGATGGCACTAGCACCGTGGCCAGGTGTCCCACTCTTACTTGGAGGTGACTACAACTGTGTGATGGATGTCCAGCTGGACCGCTCACTCCCCCCACCGGCAAATGCCCCGATAATCGGAGCATCGCGCTTGTTCGTGGACTGGGCAGCACAGTGGGACCTCCACGATGTCTGGCGCAGTCGCAACCCTACTGCGAGGGTTTACTCGTATTATTCAGGTGCACACGCACTCCATGTCCGACTTGATAGGTTCATGTTAACTGGCGACCTACTACCCCATGTCATGGACTCCTGCTACCTGGGACGCACTCACTCGGATCACAACCCGCACACAATTGACTTTACCTGGGAACGCCCACATCCACCAATCCCCACATGGCGCCTCCAGCCGGATATCTTACTGGACGCCCCATTTGGGGAGACACTTTCAACCCATATTCTTCAATACTTTGAAGATAACACTGATACTGCGTCCACACCGCAGGTTGAGTGGGATGCTTTTAAAGTGGTCATACGGGGTTGTTGTCTGGGCACGCAGGCGGGAATGAGAGGTCAGGTGGACAGGGATTTGACGGCAGTGGAGGCTGCCATGCTAGAGGCGGAGCGAGAGGCAGCGGAGGGCGACGACACGCGATTGGTGACAGTCCGCGAACAACACGCACGCCTTCTGGACAGGTTGAAGAACCTGAATTATGCCGCACACTCAGCGCGCACACACCATGCTGGGGATAAACTAGGCAAGCTCCTGACTTGGCTGATTAGGCGAGACACTCAGTCACTACCGGTCATGTCGATCCGAACTACCCAAGGCACTGTGGTATATACACAGAGGGCCATACATGAAGCTTTTATGAGCCACTATGCGGCACTGTACCTCTTCCGATTGTGGGTGACTAGCGATGACATCTCCAGGTACTTATCGGGCCTGCTGCTACCGATGGCCACCAATGCGCAACGAGACGAACTAAGTGCGCCACTTGCGGCGGAGGAACTTCGAACTGTCATCTTCTCGCTCTCTAACGGTAAAACCCCGGGCCCTGACGGTTTGCCCGCGGAGTTTTACGAGGCCTATTCTACCATTCTTGTCCCCGAACTTCTGCGGATGTACAGGGCGGTGATAGAGGATGCCATCCTCCCACCCACACTTAATGAGGCGAATGTGATATCTCTATTAAAGCCTGGAAGGGGCGAGCTCAATATGGATTCCTACAGACCGCTTGCTCTCCTTAACACGGACTACAAGATCCTAGCGTCTGTATTGGCTCAGAGGCTAGCGCCTCTGGTCCCCACACTAGTACACACCGACCAAAACGGTTTTGTACCCACCCGTAGCACATCATATAACATCAAGCGGCTTTTCCGTGTGCAGAGCCTGGCGGTGTCCCAGTGGCCGCGATCAGGTTATGTGATACTGGATCTAGAAAAAGCGTTCGACTCAGTGGAATGGCCCTACCTCATGGTGGTACTGGGGAAGTTTGAGTTGGGTGCAGCCTACCTGCGAATGGTGGAACTACTTTACTCCGACCCTGTCGCGCGTGTCCGCACAGGCAGACTTTTCTCTGACCCGGTCCGCGTTCGCAGGGGTACCAGACGGGGTTGGCCCCTCTCTTCCCTGATTTTTGCACTAATGATGGAGCCATTGGCTGCGGAGTTGCGTGCATCTGGCGCGGAGTGGGGTATCCCCCTGGCTGACGGGGTACACTCAGTGTCATTATAAGCTGATGATTTACTGATTTACGTCAGAGACCTGACCCATTTTCCATGTACACTCACAGACATTTTTACTACTTTCGGTGCTGTGTCTGGCCTTCGCGTCAACTGGGTGAAATCAGGGGTGTACTCTTTTTCTATAGACACCCCGGAATGTGAGATTCTGGTGGCAGGTGAACGGCTCCTTTGGTATACGTCCACATTCAGATATCTGGGTATACGAGTCTATCGCGACGTTGCTGACCTCCTCGACGGTAATCTCACGAGAGCGATATCGTCGCTTACAGCCCAAGTGACCTTTTGGAATTCTCTTCCGTTGAATGTCCCCAGTCGCATTACATTGGCAAAAATGGTCGCCCTCCCTCGACTGTTGTACTTTTACGCAAACCTGCCAATATACGTCCCTGCTCGCATCTTCCGAGAGCTGGAAACCCTAACCAGGCGTCTGATCTGGAACAAGGGGCGTCCTAGAGTTGCGCTGAAGACTCTCTATGCTGCAACGGAGTGCGGGGGGTTGTCGGTCCCAAACTACAAACTTTATTATATAGCGGCGCAGCTACAATGGGTCACTTATTGGCTCAGTGGTAAAAACGTAGGAGATACGGCCACGTTAGATGAGGTACTGACTACCACGCAAATACACGCGTTATTTCACCCCCTATCTAAGGCCCGCTGCCCCGATCAACTACTCCTCGCTGTAGCGAGGAAATGCTACGCGAGGAGTCTGAAACTCACAAGAACTACCAAGCCATACGCCCCTAATTTGCCACTCCTGGAAACACCTTGGGAGGGGGGGCACCAACAGAACACGCGTTGAGCAGCTGGACAGCAGCTGACTTAGAGAGCCTGGGAGACCTGTGTGAGGATGGCGCCCTGCTACCTTTTGCAGCACTAGCGGATAGCACGGGTTTACCCGCTGGTCAATTTTTGACGCATGCGACGCTTCTCCACACACTGACGCGTGCCTGGGGTGCACTAACGGAGGAGCCTCCGACCCATCTCCTAATTCAATATCTACACGTAATGGGGAACGGCTCTCACGTGATACATTGGCTTGCCCAGGCACTACATATACACACACAGTTCCCGTCGCAGCGGGAGACAAATGGACCGCTGACAGAGGCCGGGACTGGACAGACAAGGAATGGGCACAGGTACTTGCCGGGTCGTTGCACATACCACGCAATGCCCGATTTAAGGTTATACAATGTTACATTGTGCACCGTGCCTATCTATCCCCGGACAAGCTCAATAGATACTTTGGGCTAACAACATCAGCGTGCCCCAGATGCGGACTTGTAGATGCACCACTCTTACATGCACTCTGGACATGCCCCTCTCTGCACTTCTACTGGGCTACAGTGTCGGATACCTTGACGAAGGCGACGGGAGGCAGCCTGCCGCTTACATGGGAGGCATGCCTGCTAGGGATGTTCAGAAGAACGAAACAGACACAAGTTTGTGAGAGATTCTGGGACCTGGGGCTGATCACTACAAAGCGACTCATCACCAAGCGCTGGAAGAATAATATACACCCCCAACCGATCCAATGGGGTAATTCGTTTGACAATTGGGCAAGGGCGGAAAGCACAGCGCTCCATAGGGAGGAGACAGCGGGGCTCCGCATGTATCCCATAGCTCTTGACTGGGATAGTACCCTAACGGCCTACCATCAGGTGTGGCTACAGAGCGGCATTGTATAGGTGCTAGTGCCTCCCCGCCTGCATTCTTTCTCCATCCCCTGGGCGTCCTCTCTCCCCCCCCGCAGCGTCTTTGGTGGGCCTTGAACCTAGGCCCTCACTGTTGACAACACACTGCGCATGCCTGTCCCCACCCGCCTGACCTGAAAGCGACATACGCACACACGCTCTTGTCATTACACATTGACCAGTCTCTAATTCCTACACGCTTTTAGATCGTTCTTGTTATTTGTTAGTTTCTGTCCCGAAACTTTGGATACGTATTGTATTGCCAATATATACTTCCCATTTTGTGACACTGCCGGCGCATAGTTTCTGCTTCGAACTGAACAATTTTCTGATGTGATATTGGAGACAGACACTTGTTTTTTCCACCATCCACACAAATCATTATTTACTACTTTGTTTCTTCTTTTGTTATGCCAGTAGCTTATGATGTTGACATACCATATTGCCTTGCTTGCTTTACAGTTGCTCTTCAAGAATGTATTTCTTTCTGTATAAGGGCAACCACGGTGGCCAAGGCTTTATCTATTGTACTACGGCGTGCTTATTCAATTTCTACATATGTGTATGGTTGTGATGTATACAAAAACATAAAATATGCAATAAACATATTAAAAAAAAAAATAGGCACCTGATTGTAACTTAACATAATAAAAATGTTGTTTAAAGAGAAAAAAAGAAAAAAAAATCATCCTTGACAGCAAACTGTCCATAAAACGACAGGTTAACACCATTGCCTCAGCCTGCTCCCACGTGCTTCACATGCTCCTCTGAATCTTCAAGTGGCTACCCACCAGCATCAGGAAATGAGAGACGAAGGCCCACATCACCAGCTGCCTGGACTACGGCAACACACACTATACAGACACCACCGCAGAACTCATAAGAAGGCTCCAGAAGATCCAGAACGCAGCAGCCAAACTGATCCTCAACCAACCTAAAAGGACCCCACATCTTCCAGCACCTGAGAGACCTCCAAGGTCTACCCATCCAGAAGAGATGCCACTTCAAGCTCTTGACCCACACCTACAAGGCCTTCTACAACCTAGGACGAGAGTACATGAACCACTGCTTGAACTTTCACTAACCATCCAGAAACCTCCGCTCCACCCACCTTGCCCTCGCACAGACACCGAGCATCCACCGCTTCTGCGCCAGAGGTTGATCCTTCTCCTACCTCGTCGCTAAATCTTGGAACGCTCTTTCCCTCCACCTTCGAATAGTGCCTATGAAGTCCAGACTTCAGGAAGGGACTCAATACCTGGTTCTTCGACTGAGACCCTCAGCCCAGTGGCTGGATACCCTCACTGGTGATAAGCTGAGCTTTATAAGTACAGTTTGATTGAGTTTGCTTGATTGATTGAAAAGCACTTTTCTGTCCTGGCTGGACCATGCATCCTAGTGGGGGCTAGCCCACTATCCAAGAACTCACTCATCCCCTCCATGCCATGGCAATGCTTTAACTACAAAGCAAAAAAAGCAGAAAAGAGACATACATTTCCCACGCAGCTAGTTTAAAATGTTTTTAATAAGGAATAAAAGTCAGGACTTTACAAGGTAAGGATTTAGTAGCTCCATAAAGAAGAACATTTGTCTCGGTTCCAATCGCTGCTGTCAGTTGGAGCATGCATTGACACAGGCGACCCTAAAAGCCTTTGACAAGACATTTTTATTATTAGCTTTATCGTCCTTTCACATTTATGGCTTTAAGAATCCAAATGTACCAACTTTCAATTATTCTTCTCACTGCTTTTCTGCACTTACACTTTGCACATTGTAAGGATTACAAGTAATTGAACAATAAAGAGTCATTCATTCATTCATTCATTCTATAGGAAGGAGTGATAAGAGGAAGTGCTAGTTGTTAGACCTGTCTGCCTTAGGGTGGTCTTCTCCCAAACTTTATGCCTTCCTTTTCCATTTTTGCTGATCTCATTTTTGCTGGCCTTAGAACTCTGTACACTTTACCACTAATAACTAATGCTAATGTGTATGTGCTCGCTTCCTAAACATGGTAATATTGGCCTATCCCAATTGGCATATTTAATGTACGTGTTAGTCCCTTGTAAAGTGGAACTACTTGTGCCCAGGTCCTATAAATTAAACGCTACTAGTGGGCCTGAAGCGCTGATTGTGCCAATTAAACATATCTCAGGCCAGCCCTTGCACCATGTGTGTGCAGTATTAAACTGCAATTATGGCCTGGCAAAATAGACCTTTTGCCAGACCCAATCCTTCTCTTTTGATACATATTTCACCCCTACAGTAGGCCCTGGACTGTTCATAGGGCAGGGAGCTATATTTTTAAAAGGTGGGACATAAACCTTTGAGTTTTACATATCCTGGTAGTGATAAACCCTTAAATTTGTTTCTTACTGCTGCAAGGCCTTCCTCTCCCATAGACTAACATTGAAGTTACCTTATTGCAAGTGTAATTTACAAATGGGAACAGGCAACCCCTTCATGTTTGATGTCTCTGGAATTGAAATTTTTAATCCTAACTTATGGTGAAATTGAATTTTATTACAATTTTGAAAATGCCACTTTTAGAAAGTTGTCATTTTCCTGCCTTAGCTATTTAGTGCCTGTAGCTTGTACCTGGGTCACATGACTGGGTGCAGCTGACAGTTGAGCTTTGTGTATTCCGCCTAGACAGCCACACATAATAGAGAGCTTAGGTGTGCCTGGATGAGCCATCACTGGCAGGATGGGAGGTAGAAGCTGGGCACAGCCCCACTTACACTGGAATAGATTGCATCCTGTACCCAGCCACAAAGGGCTTCATACTACCTATAGTTAGTCTGGAGCCAGGAATGGGGAGGCAGAATGCCTGGGGACTTCAATGGGAAACCTCTACAAGCTTCTCCCCCACTTCAAAGTAACAACTGGGTATAAATACCAAACCTCAGACACCAAATCTTCAGTATACTTCTGGACCTGTGGAGACTCCGCCAGGAAGAAGGACTGATGTGCTTTTACACTTTTACAGGTACTGTCACTCTGCTGAACTGATGCTCTGAAAGACTGCTGCCTTGCTGTGCTGACCTGCTGTCCTCTTGCCTGGGTGAGAAAACAGGACCTACATCTCTTGAACCCAAAACCCAGAGTTACTCTAAGGGCTAGTTGGTTGGTCACCTGATCTGAAGCCTCAGGGATGCTACAGGTTTTCAACAATCTTGTACCTCCACCTGGGATCTGTCCTCTGACAGTCTACCGTGGCAAGTGGTTCCACCCCAGTCCTGGGCCCTTGGAAGTGGGCGTTAGGTGCTCTGCCAGCTTCTTTGGATCCAGCAGGACCAATGCACATCCTCTGCTGCGTGGTGCAACACCATGCAGAAGCGAGCATCTCAGGTACTGCGTGGATTGGACTAATTGCAAAGACTCACAATGCTGCAGCAGCCCGCATCGGCTTCGGAACTACCACTGCATGACGCATCCTTGGTGCAGACCCTCGCATCTCTCATCTACAGCAGCCTTAACGCCGGACCCTACACCCCAGCCTTGCAGCTCCTCAGAACTAATTTATCACCCTGCCTTACAATTATGGAAGGGCATGAGGATGATGAGCATGTCATTTTCATAGAATCTGGCTCAGAGGATAACAACATTATCCCTCCTATTCAAGCTGCTCTGAGGAATTTGTTACTGGTACCACCGCCACAGCTTCCATATTTTTAAGGACTCACTGAGACCCGCATCCACCACTATCTCCAAATACGCACTGCAGAAAGACAATCAACGACACACCTACCTACCTCGAGATCTTTTTCAAGCATGAGCAGTGGCACAATAAGAAAGTTCTCCTCCCCAGTTTGGGACTTCTTTACGATTAGGCAGGAGGAGGATGTAATTACAATATGCTCCATTTGCCACGCGAGTGTTCATTGAGGTAAGCCTGGTTGGCTGGTTCACACTATGGCACTAGAGGCCAAATTACCCATATGAAAAAACATCACACATTCCGGTGAGAGGCACACCTTTAAAATATTGCTGCAATTGGTGGTGATGAGAGAGGGGAATCAGCTCCGATCACTGTGGGAGGTGAAGGTGATGAGGAAGAAGAGAGTGACAGCTTTACACAAAGTAGCACTGTCCCAAGCAGTGCACCCGTATCACCTGTCTCAGTAACCTCAAAATGAATAAATGTCAGATGGAGACACCACCGCATACAGTGACTGCTCCAGGATGCACGTTGAGTCTACATCCTCCTAGTTCTCTTCGGAAGTTTCTGTGCCAGTGGCACCATAAAAGATAAAAATTCGAAGCTACTATTACGGGCAATTTTAGGCAGGAGGGGCCCTATGTACACAACCACCCATGGCACATTTGTAAAACGGTAAGCTCGCCAAAATGTTAGCGCTGGACCTCCTCAATTTTTCTTTCATGGAAGGAGTTGGATTTTTAGAATTTGAGGCGGCCATCTGTCCAAATTGAAAGGTTCACAGCCGGATCAATTTTGCAAGAGTTTCTGTTCGAGCCCTCCATCACGACGTGCTGCTACTGGTTGAACAAGCTTTGCAGCAGAGTGCTGTTCACACTATCGACCTGATGACAGACATGTGGACCAATTCTCGAGCCATTAATTCCATGAGTATCACTGCACACTGGATCTCTTTTGTGTGGTTTAGGCAACAGCTATCTACAGGTCTCAGTGCTGAAGAAACCTTTAAGAGCAATTGGGGGTGGGGCTTCCAGATCTCTGGCAAGAAAAAAAAAGGGTACTACACCATATTCTCCAATCCCCCCTTCTGATGATCTGGACATGGGTTGCACGCTGACTGAGTGCAAGAAACACCAGGAGCTTCAAGGGACAAGGAAAGTTCCTGAAAGCCTTACAATTATGGAAGGGCATGAGGATGATGAGCATGTAATTTACATGGAATCTGGCTCAGAGGACAACAACATTATTCCTCCTATTCAAGCTGTTCTGAGGGATTTGTCACTGGTACCACCCCCACAGCTTCCATATTTTTAGTATTAAATATTTTTGTTGACAAAGAAGAAGAGAGCAAAAGAAAGGACCACCGTCCACTGCGCCTACAACCCAACAGGCCAGCGTGGAAGGGGTAGTGCACATGCAAAGCTTCCATATTTTTAAGGAACCACTGAGACCTGCATCCACCACTACCTCTGTTGAAATACGCACTGCAGAAAGACAATCAACAACACACCCACCTACCTCAAGTTCTTCTTCAAGCATTAGCAGTGGCACAATAAGAAAGTTCTCCTCCCAAGTTTAGGACTTCTTTACGATTAGGCAGCAGGAGGATGTCATTACAATATGCTCCATTTGCCACGCGAGTGTTCATCGAGGTAAGCCTGGTTGGCTGGTTCACACTATGGCACTGGAGGCCAAATTACTCATATGAAAAAACATCACACATTCTGGTGGGAGGCACACCTTTAAAATCCTGCTGCAGGTGGTGGTGGTGATGAGAGAGGGGAATCAGCTCTGATCACTATGGGAGGTGAAGGCGATGAGGAAGAAGAGAGTGACAGCTTTACACAAAGTAGCACTGTCCCCAGCAGTGCACCAGTATCCCCTTGTCCCAGTAACCTCAAAATGAATAAGAGTCAGATGGAGACACTACTGCATACAGTGACTGCCCCAAGATGCACATTGAGTCTATAACCTCCTGGTTCTCTTTAGAAGTTTCCTGTGCCAGTGGCACCATAAAAGAAAACATTCTAAGCTACTATTATGGGCAAGTTTAGGCAGGAGGGACCCTACGTACACAACTACCCATGGCACATTTGTACAATGGTAAGCACGCCAAAATGTTAGAGCTGGACTTCCTCAGTTTTTCCTTTCATGGAAGAAGTTGGATTTTTTGAATTTGTGACGGCCATCTACCGAAAATGAAAGGTTCCCAGCCGGGCATATTTTGCCAGAGTTTCTGTTCGAGCCCTCCATCACGACGTGCTGCTACTGGTTGGACAAGCTTTGAAGCACCTGATGACGGACATGTGGACCAATTCTCAAGCCATTAATTCCATGAGTATCACTGCACACTGGATCTCTTTTGTGTGGATTAGGCAACAGCTATCTAGAGGTCTCAGTGCTGAAGAAACCCTTAAGAGCAATTTGGGGTGTGCAACAATAGCCATGTTCACCATGGAGAAATCCCATACAGCTGCAAACATTTTGGAATACTGTAAAAACAGGGTGTTTTAATGGCTGTGACCCAGAGGTCTCAGAATTGAATTTGTTGCCATGGACAATGGCAGTAATATAATTGAGGCCCTGGCAGATGGTGGCGACTTCGGGTCCTGTGTTTTACACATTGCATCAAACTGATTGCGGAGGACTTTCTCAAAAAAGAAGACATAGTCAGCAACATACTGACCACCTGCAGAAGAACCTGCACTCATTTCATTTTACTGGCAGTTTTACATCATATTGAGTACCCGGAAGGATGTCCCTTCATCTTTAGTCCTGAAGAGACCCTACACTGACTATAGGGTCGAAACACCATCGACATACAGAAGAAACGAACCATTACACATCGCATGTCATTCCATATTACCGCTGTCTACATAGAGATTATTCTTGTTAATGGTCGACTTAAAAAATTGTGGAAACCTTCTATATAGAAATTCACACTGTCACTTAACTTTGGGTTCCCGTTCTCACTTGCGACACAATGCACTAATGTTTTTTGATTTTCAAATTATGTTTAGAATGCTTTTGGTCCAAAAAGGTAAAAAAAAATTACATTAATTCTCTTTCGCCCTCTGCCATTGAGGTTCCCTCTAAAATATTGCAATTTTGCCTCCTTTATTACAAAGGTATCTTATCAATCCACAGGAACCGTTAGTTTTCCTTATAGAACCTCCAGGCGAAGCAACGCCAGCTCATGCAGCACGCTGAGTGGGAACAGGACTGGGTAGGAGGGGGGAGCAGTGGTGGTTCCAGTGGATCCTAGCTGCTGGCAGTGCCGGCAATGTTGTGGCTGGGATGGAGGCACTGCGGCTAGCTGGAGGAACAGGGGCCCGGGGCAGTGGTAGATGCCACCTCAGCCCTCTCTTCCTCCTGAGCCGCCAGCAGACGATATTCAGTTTGGATGGCCTCCATAGTCTCCACTGCAGCTGGGCTGCTTTCTCCTGCCAAGTAGATGGTAGTGGTGGACCAGTAGAAGTAGCTATTTCAAGAAACAAAAACTATTAAAAAAAGAAATTGTAAATGATGCTCTGTGCAAACACTTGTTTAAAATGATATAGTGGCACAGTAGAAGTACATTGCTGGTCCCCTAGGGCCATTGGAATTTCTAGATGTCATTAGGAGTCACAGGGACATACTTTACCCACACATGCCTCACATAAACCCACTGACTGAGCACAAGGAATTAAGACAGAATACCACCTTTTAAAGTAATTTCTAGTAAAAAAACACTAAACAGACACTTTGTGTAAAAAGAAAAATATATTACCTCTCATTAATGAGTAAGACATTATACATTATATGTTAGAAATGGGGTTTCTGGTTGGCAAGGGTATGTACCTAAGCAAGGCAGAACCCACCACTATAGTCAGGGTAAGGGGGTTACACACACAATATAACACCTGCTCACCCCCTTGCTAGCATTGCAGAGCAGTCAGGCTTATACCAGAGGCAATATGTAAAGCGTTTGCACAATACACACACACCAGCAACACACTAAGCACACCACCCAAAAAATATTCTGCACAAAGTTATATAAAAATACCCTTTGTATTATACATAAACACATAGAACACAATCACATAAGTCACTTTGCCAACTAGGCAATTGTCATACCACATTTTAGGGTAATAGGTAAATCCCCATATTTTGCACATGTTAAAACAGAACAGCATAAAACCCACAGTGTTATACATGCTATGCAGTCTCCGAACCTAATACTTCTTATTTTATCCCTGGAATGTATGAAAACACACTTAGTTTGCCAAGTAGGCAATTGTCATAAACATAACCTTTTACGGCAAGACAGTAAATATGTTTTTTTAGGTTTGAAGGTATCATAAACTACTTCCTCTGCACAGCTTACTGTAGGTAGATTCAGTAAAAATGTATTTGCCAGTCTGCGTTCAAAAGGCACAGTGAACAACCATTGCCGCCCAACTGAATCCACATGTAGCATATGGGTTAACACAACATGTACCCCAACATCAAGGCAGAAATGCAGCCATTTAGTGGGGAGGACAAACACATAGGTCCCCACTCAAAATTGTCAATAGGTGTTGTCGTAACCCATAAGTCTGTTTCTTCTAGGCATCGAAGTTTTGTCGTGTGCTGCAACACTCTTGCAATTGCCAACCAGGTAGGTGTCAGGATGGTGGGTATCCACGCACTACCTCCGCCAGCAAGGAGATGTTGCTGTGTACCCCACAGGCAAAATTAGCAGAAGGGGCTGCCCGCAAACACGTGGTGCAGTCCTCGGTGCCCGATGCTTGTAGGTGCTGAGAGCCTGCTGGTCACGACGTCAGAGACCTCTTCTGGTCTCAAGCTTTCCAGTAATAATGCACGGGAGGCTTTTCCAGGGAGGTGCATGAACTCCTAAGCAGTGGAAGGGAGTTCAGATCAGCCCCAGTGATCTCTAAATAATGTGAAACACCAGAAAGCACCAGAAATCCCTGAATAAAGTGAGGCACCAAGGATTCAAAAATAAAGTGTAGCACACAAAGGGAAGACTTTGATGTACCTGAGTCTTCTGAAACTGGAGGCCAGCTCACACAGGCCCGTGGAGTTTCTTCCCTAGCAGGATACCACAGCAGGGCAAAGAGTCAGATATTTTTTTCCACCACAGACAGAAGCAGCAACTGCAGGCGAACCCACCCCTCACATAGAAAAGGCAGCGCTCCTCACACAGTCCTTCCGCTGTTCTTCTTGGCAGGGTTCTCTTGTTCCTAGATGCGCTCTAAAGTCCTGGAGTTTTAGGTGCGATACTTATATCCCATTTTGTCATTTTTCTCCTTGTGGCAAGAGTCTCTGAACCCACTCCAAACTAGTCCTGTCCTCCCTAGTGCAGCATGACCACAGGGGGCGGAGACAGCATTGTGAAACAGGAGACACATTCTATTCAGGTGCAAGCTAAACTTCTCCTACCACTCTAAATGCAGACCAGGTCTATTCAACCCAGCAATGAGTTACCCAGGCAAGCAGGGCACACCTCAACCACCCTAATGACTTTCTAGAGTGAATGCATATCCCCAGCTTTTGTCACTCCCAACGCCAGACGCTGAATACACAAACAGCCAGAGGTGCACAGAATGGTAAAGTAAGAAAATGCCCACTTTCTAAAAGTGACATTTTCAAACACAGAATTTAAAAACTACCTGCACCAAAACGTGTGTTAATAAATTCTGAGTTCAGAGATCCTAAACTCCATTTTCCATCTTGTCCCAATGGAAAGCTACTCATGTAAAATGTTATAGCTCAGCCCCAATGATAAGCCTATAGGACAGACAAACTTTCAATAGTGAAAAATGAAATACACTGCATTTCAGTATCAAAACATGTCACACACACCAGGTCATGTCTTACCTTTCATATACACTGCACCCTGCCCATGGGGGTACCTTGGGCCTACCTTAGGGGTAGCTAATATGTAAGGAAAGGAAAGGTTTGGGCCTCGCAAGTGGGTGCATTTGCCAGGGCAACACGGCAGTTTACAACTGCGCTCCCAGACACTACAGTGGTAGGTATGAGACACAATTAAAGGGCTACTCATGTGGGTGGCACAACCAGTGCTGCAAGCCCACTACTAACATTTGATTTATATGTCCTGGCACACTCCGTGTACTTTAATAGGGACTTATAAGTAAATCAAATATGCAAATCGTGGAAAACCAATCATATCACAATTTATACAGCGAGCATATGCACTTTACCACTGATCAGCAGTTGTAAAGTGCCTAGATTCATATAGCCAACAAAAACACAGTCAGAAAAATAGGAGGCATAAGGCATAAAGTTTGGGCGTAAACCTGTCAAAAGGGCCAAGTTTATTACTGTGCATGACAGGTATTCCCGGTGTGCTAAATTAATAGAGGCATGCTAGGGCGTTTGATACTTTGCTACTCTCTGCAGTCTGCTGGTGGGCCAGCTGTAATGGACAATTATCTTACTTTTATTCCAGTCGGTCTGCTCTTCTCCAAATGCCTTTCAATTATACCCTGACTCCAAAGAGGCAGATGAATAATAATGATACTAGGTCACAGACGTCACATTTAAAACGCAGATATCCTCTCCGCCTTGAGTAGAGGGTGGGAAAAACAATGAACTGCAGCACAATGAAAGGAATGGGATGTAGATTTTATTTGTCAAGTTTCTTACAGAGTATTCCATCTGCAAAACTCGAAATCAGGCACTTAGCCCCTGATCTCACCTTTCACCATAAGTAATTTTCAACAAATACATTTGCTTGGCAGTAAGGAAAGAACATTTAACTTACTCTACTGCAGGGTAAGATAGAAGGGCTAGGTCGGATAGTTAAAGGTTTTACAATAGAATAGTGGGATGTCACTGATCATAATGTGCTAAACTTTGGCTTAGTCAGTCACTGTAGCTGATGAATGTCGAAAGGGGAAACTTTGTACAGGAAATATCCGTTATGGAACCCATTAAATATATGAACATAAATCACTTGACATGAAAAATGTGGCATATGCCAAGAATGGATTTTCCAATTTGTGTTGGTAGGCTGGGACAAACTTAGAAAAGAATGTAAGAGTGAAGTACTAGGAGGTGACTGAGTAAGCACTGGGAAACACACCTTGTTTTTGGTTTGTAGTGCATTGAAAACTTTGTAAATGCCACATTAACTGACGCAGAGGCACATTGCACAGCCAACACTGCAATGCTCAATTGAACCTTGCTGTAGTTAGGTCATGTGTGGTGAAATGCCATGAGCAGGGAGGTGATGAATGATAATGGGTGGGATACATATCTGCATCGCTTAACAAATACAGTGAGTATTCTAATATTTTGTCAATAAGCAAGCAATGTGACTCACCACTACCTGTTTCTGCCACTGCTGGGACTCGCCTGCCAACCGCCTCCTTTGCCACGTCTGCTGCACTGGCAATACGGCTGGTCACTGCACTGGTGATCTATGCAGCTAGAAAAAAACATTACCCATTTTAGATGCCAGATACGACTCCCCTTAATATTTATTTTTAACAAAATACAACCGCAATACCTCACTACAGTTCGGTTAGCAGTATCTTCTATCAAAAATATCACCTTGGGCATTTTGTTGACTGAAAATGTTAGAAATGCCAGGTAGTCAAGCCAAATAAAACCTTTTTGTAATAGAGGGGCAGAGCTTTGATGACTATGAGTCACTGAAGAACAGTAAAGGGGTGGAATATATTGATCAATGAAGGAAATATGTTCTTGGTTGGTAAATGCAATGGTACCACTTACTACTTTCCTGCCATGCTGCACTGTCATGGAAACCGCAGCATGACCATGGCAACTCTCTAGTTTTACTGTTTAAGTATTAGCAACAAAAAGAAAGCCTTCTCAACAAACATGCGAAGAGAAAAATAGCTCACTTGGGCTTGCAATTTTCACAGTAGAGTACCTAAAACCTGTTTGCTTAGTTTTACAGTACTAGTCCACAAGACATGTCAGGGGAGAGGGAAAACTTACTGACAAAGCAGAAGAAGTCTACAGATTAGTTCAGACTAAAGGAAGTCAGCTACGGAAATATGGAATGCAGAAAAAAAGGATAATGCAGGGATAACAAGAATTTAACGAACAGAAGAGGATTTGAAAAAGGAGACAGTAAAAAAATATAAACAAGAAAAATTATTCTTATAGTGGTAAGAGGTGTTAGGGAAATAACATTAATAACAGGACTTACTTGGGCCAGTAGAACCATTGGCCGCGGGGCAGAGGATTTTTTGCCCATTCACTGTTCTGTGCAATCTCTCTGAGTTTTTCGGGAACTCCACGGAATTCTGCATAGCAAACCTTCGCAAGTTCCACCTAGGCCTAATTAATATTTATATCTTAAAAATGGAATATCCTTGGGTCTACAGATTAGATTTTTGTTGTTTTGGTATTGTTTTATTTATAAAAAGACACTCTATTTTTCTAAAACTGTTTTGGGATCCTTTTCTGTGGTGTTTTCACTGTGCTACTGTATGATGTGTTGCATAAATACTTTACACATTGCCTCTGAGTTAAGCCTGAGAGCTCTGTGCCAAGCTACCCAAGTGTTGAGCACAGGTTAATTTAGGGTTTGCTTGCAACTTCACCCTGAGAAGAATTATGGTTGCTGCTTGAGAAGGGTTTCACTCCCCTCAACCAGTAACCCAACTTCTTACACTAGACTTGATGGTAGTGTTGTGTTATAGGAGTATGAGTGGTATTGAGCTTGTACGAACTGTAGACCTTCTCTCTGAATGGCTCTGTGTATGATGCAAATTGCCTTAAAAGCGAAGCACAGCATCTGACTATGTCAACCAGTGTAGTGCATAAAGCAGTGCAATGTTCCCAAAGATGCACAATCGGCAACAGTCATGCATTGTTTTTTTTAGTACTGTGTACAGTGTTGAATACTACTTTTTATGCTCGACTAATAGACATCGCATGCACTGTCTTTTGCAAGATGTATTGTCAGCTTACAGCGGGCTTAAAGCCTACCAGTGCTTACCACTGGTTGGCTTTATTGTCACTAAAATGTGCTTGCTTCTTATTTCTTAGCTGATGTGGGCTTTACTTCCTTTCCTTGTTTTTGTGCCTCCCCTGGACACGTTACTTGCGCTCTTTCACTGCAAATTTTTCAGGTGCTGTTTTTTCCTTTTTTTTTTTTTCAATCCAACATAGTGCATGTGTTTTCTAGCTGTCTCACTTAAATAAAATTAAAGGCAAGGACTGAATTAAGGTTAGAGTGACCTTCTTACTCCTTCTTATTATAGGCACTGGCTCCAGTGCTGAAACTTTCAATTGTAAATAATTCATTTTAGGTGTGTTACTCTAATTAGTTTCATGCAAGTAAGACAAGGCTATGACACCAAGAATGCAATGTGCTATAAAATAATAGTCCAGGACTGGAGACAATGTCCACAATGACCTGGAGGAAGGTGGTCCTTCTAGGGCTAAATTAGGACTCAGTGGATACGTTCTGAGTTAGGTCTACAGTAATGGCAGAAGGTGTAGGGACACAGAACCCTCTGTATTCTTTCAAAACAAATATTCCCCTTAGCCTGTATTCTGTTAATCAGGCTATGGACGGAGCATCAGTCATCCAATTAGCAAGGACCTCCTGAAGGGTTTCTAAGCGTGAAAGAAACTGGCAAAATATTCCGTGCAACACTGACAGGTACAAAGAGCAGACAGAGAATCTGAAAAAGATGATTCATGTTTACACACTACATGCCAATTCTTTTCTCACCATCCTTAGTTAGAGTGCTCTTCCCTGCGGGTGTCCTTTGTATGTTGCTTAGCTTTAAACTGCATTGTAATGTACATAAAACAGAACAGAATTCGTGAATTTAAAAAAAATTCAGATGCTCATCTTATAATGTTACAAGAAACCCACTTAGAGGCAGTTTCCTGCAGTTCTCTCTTTAAGAATTTAAGGTGGGTTCAGGAAATAATTAGTTCCAGGCAATCAGGCACCACCAGGGGAGTCTCCATCATAATCCGAGCGAATAGAGGGATAAGTCTAAGAAAATATGAGACAGATCAATCGGGAAGATGGTTGGCTGCAGTAATCTATATTCAAAATATTCCATACACAGTGGCAGTGTATTATGGTCCTAATGATGACAATCCGGGCCCACTATCTAAACTTGAGATAGCACTATTAGGGACAACCGGCCCATTAATCTTGGGAGGCGACTTTAATTTGGTCTTTGACCAAAAACTAGATAGAACTTCTAAAGCTAAATATCATGCTCCCTCAAAATCACTTGCCACCCTAGACGCTTTAATGAAAGATTTTAGTCTCTTAGATGTATGGAGAAAAAAGTACAGAACACTACCAGGCTTTACCTTTTACAGCAAGAAATATAAGAATTACTCTCGGATAGATCACTTTTTAGTCGATCATCATCTTCTCAAAGATATCAATTACCTTTCCTTTACGCCTACAGGGATGTCTGATCACGCTGTACTCGAAATGGTAATTGAATTGAATATAATTCCTCTAAAATCAAGATGGACCCTAGAGAGATCACTGTTATTCGACAATCAAATAAAAATAGAAGTCAGAGATAAAACGATAGAATTTCTTACAATAAATTCAGGAACTTCCTCCCCCCAAGTAGTATGGGAGACTTATAAGGCCTATCTGAGAGGAGTCTTAGGCTCTTTAATGACTTATAAGAGAAAGAATATGAAAGTAAAAAGAAGGGAAGATCTGGCAGCAATAATAAGAAAGGATCTTGAACTACAAAATGCAATTATAACTAACTCCAGGAGAGTACATCTGATAGAGAAGGAACTTACTGAATTACAACTTCAGCTGAAAATCTCGGATGAGAGAATTCTTAAAGAAAAATGGGAGTCTAGTAGAATAAAAAATTTTGAATACGGAGAAAAATGTGGAGCCCTCTTAGCTTGGAAATCTAGAGAAGAGAGAACGAGGAACAATATTAAAACCCTATTACAAAGGCAGACAGGAGACTTGATGGAAACAGATGCAGAGATCAGAGAGGAAGCGAGGTCCTTTATGAGAAGCCTCTATACGGAAGATAAAGATCCCAAGGGGGATGATTTAGAATCTTGGTTGCTAATGAAAAATTTGCCTCAAATATCTGAATTGGATAAGGTATACTTGGAAAGTGAGATCACAGAAGGGGAAATACTGGGTCAATTGAAGAAAATGAAACGAGGGAAAGCTGCAGGTTCAGACGGGTTGCCTGTGGAGATTTATATGGACAATAAAGATCAACTACTACCTACACTCAGGGAACTATTCAACCTCTTATTAATTCATGGTCATCCTGTTCCCCCCTCGTGGGCAGAAGCTACTATAACACTTATAGCAAAACCTAATAAAGACCCAAAAAGAATAGAGTCTTACAGACCAATTTCATTGTTAAATACGGATATGAAGATCTATTCCGGAATTCTAGCTACCAGACTATCGAAGGTCATAAAATCTATAATTCACGCTGATCAAAGAGGCTTTATTCCAGGGAGACAGCTAAACGAATTCACATTTCAAGTAATAGGGGCCATAGATTATGCTAACGTCAAAAACCTTCCGTTGGCCTTGGTCGCGATAGATGCGGCTAAGGCCTTTGATCAGGTTAACTGGAAGTATCTATGGGCCGCAATGTCGGCATTTGGGCTTCCTCTAACTTTTATAAAGGCGGTTAGATCATTATATTATAACCCAAAGGCAAAAGTCTTAGTTAATGGAATACTATCCGATTGGTTTGATATATCGCGAAGTACTAGACAGGGCTACCCTTTATCCCCTCTTTTGTTTGATGTTTATATGGAGCCTTTTGTTTGTGGAATTAGAGATGACAATACAATTCAACCATTTCAGCTTGGTAATTTGTCACTTAAAGTTGCTCTGTACGCAGATGATCTTCTCTTGTATACCTCTGATCATTCAGTGGCAATACCGAGGTTGTTTTTTCTATCGGAAGAATTTGGGAAGTTGTCAGGTTACCAGATTAACCGCATGCGTGCGGGCGGAATTCCGCTCGTACGCTAACTTTTTCAAAAGCGCATGTTACGTGACGAGCTGGGCTCGTCATGAACGTGCGAGGAGGCTACCTCATGACGAGCCCAGCTCGTCATCAGCGTCGAAGGGGTTAATAAGGAGAAAACGGAGATTATGGGCTGGAATAATAACACACATATATTGGGCGTAAAATATAAAATGCGGTACTTGGGAATCTATTTAACTCAAGAGTTAAAAAATATAACATCACTTAGTTGGCAAATGGTGGTCAAAGATATTAACAAAATCTTAATAAGATGGGGGAACCTGCCTTTAAATATCTATGGCCGTGTCAACCTTATTAAAATGACAATTCTTCCCAAACTGACTTTTTTATTTAACTGTATCCCTTTATCATTTTCTCCAAAAGATATTAATACTTTACAGGGTAAGAACGGATCATTTATATGGGCCTGTAAGTCAACTAGAATTGCATGGAAAAAGTTGAGAAGGGGCTTAAAAGTTGGAGGTTTAGCCCTCCCTGATCTATTGTCATACTGTCATGCGTTTCATTTTAAAAACTTTAGGTTACTTGCAAATAAGTTAGACGCATCATCGCAGGGCCGCTTGTTTCAAGCTCTATTAAATGATTTACCTTATGTCCACGATTATTTTCTATTTAAGTTCGGAGACCAGAAATGTTTTTAAAAAATTCGTCTTAAGATATTACAGACTGCACTAAAAAATTGGGGGTTTATCAGGAAGGTATTTGTTATTCCTTACTATCACACATATACTCCAATCTGGGACTCTCCCGGTACACCCCAATGCCTCCAGGACCAACTTTCACAACCTTTGAAAACAGCTGGACTACAAAAATGGGGAGATCTTTGGGCAGATTCAGGCCTTATGAACTGGAATTCCTTAATACAACTTACAAATGGTCAGCTGACTAGGTTTAAATATTATCAACTATCTGCTTGGTGGTTAAGTCAGAATTTGCAACGGGAGAAAGATGCAGATATTTTTGATGCAATTTGTAGAGGGGGGAAATGGATAAAAGAACTATCGTACTGGTACAACCTGATAATTAAGGATGAGGAGAATAAACTGCACTTGGAGGTGATACATTTATGGGGAAATTGTATAGCTGATTCTCCTGAAGAAGTTAGCAAAATTTGGTTAGACTCCTTTTTCCTCTCTCAGAGGCTAATTAAACCAGCCAATTTAAGACGTAACCATCTATTTACAGTTTATAGAGTTTATTGGACCCCGGCCAAATTGCACAAGATTACACAAAATAACTATTATTGTCCCCGTTGTAACCATAGTGCAGCTGACGATATTCATATTTTCCTGGATTGTCCAGCTATTCAGGACTATTGGAAAGCGATAATTGATTTTTTGGGTGATGTACTGTCAACAACTATTATATGTTCATCCAGACTTGTTTTCTTTGGTCTATTGAAAGATTATAATATTAATAGTTTAGATACTCAGTTTATTTTTTATATAGTAGTCATTGCGAGGAGACAAATTTGTATGGAGTGGAAGTCAACAGCTCCACCCAGATTTGCAGTATGTTTAAAGTATATAATGGAAGTATGTAAAATGGACATGGTTGGACGTAATGAGAACACTGAGAATGTCTGGTCTAAATTGGTGGTCTGGCTAAATAAATAAGCGGTCCGATGATTATGCCAGAGGTTGTGTCGGTCCTGTCCTCCCCCAGGCCTAGGGTTCCCAAAATAGGCTTGAGGGAGTTGGATAAGGAAAGCAGCCTACCTCGGGGACATCCCTGTCTGCTATGATACTGTTTCCAGGGCGGACTCGAAAATAACAGTATAAGAGGCAACAGCGAGACCCATCTAGAGCATACAAATTCTGGTGGTATATATGAAGACAAAAAAAAAAAAAAAAGTAATGTACATTAATTCTCACCAGTTAAAGTGGTGAAGTGCAGTTGCAATAAAAGTCCCACCTTCCTGTCTCAAGAACTTTAAAAAAGCACAGTCTCCTCTCCCCTTTGACACTTTTAACTAAAATATCCAGAATCACCAAAAAAGCGCCATTTTCAGACAGACCATCTTTGAACAGCTATTAATCTGTTGTCCTGCTATGCTTATTTTGCTTCAAGCGCTTACCTTTTCTTGGTTGCGGGGATGGCCTGTACTAAGCCTGGGAAGAGCTGGCATAGTTGCTCTACGCGGAGCTCCATGGAGATGGGCATAAACTCGATGGAACTCCGCTCCGCGCCTCCAGCCCCCCTCAATAAATATTGTTAAAGAAAAATTAAAATTAAGGTAAATTTCACACACTTACCTTTATCGTGGCGTCTCCAGGCTGTCCTCCTCCTCCTCGCCGTGGTCCTGCAGAATCCCCTATGTTAGACATACGTCATGTGTAGGAATACCTGGGTATGCCCAGTCCTACCATGACATACGTCTGATGTATGGCATTCTGCAGGATCACTGCGAGGAGGAGGAGGGCAGCCCAGAGATGCCGCGATAAAGATGTGTTTAATTTACGTGAATTTTTCTTTTTTTTTATATTTAATGAGGGGGGGTTGGAGGCGGGAAGTGTCTGGGGCTGAACTCCGCTCCACTGCGGAGTCGGAGTTTTGCTTAAACTTTGCGTTCTCAGCGGAACGCGGATTATGCAAAAATCCACCAGCGGAGCGGAGTTCTCTGCCCATGGTTAGTCTGTACATCTAAGAATATGAAATGTAGGCGGATAATAAAAAAATTATAGCAGTGTGTGGTGTCAAGTACGCGGGACAGCACAGGCTAGCCCACTTTGACCCTTGTTCTCCCATTGAGAGTAATGGTTAATGGTTGCATCCAAACATGTGCAGAAACTAATAAAAGGGGCAGTCCGAGCTCTGGAAGGTGTTAAATACTCGTAAGTCGAGCACTGCAACCAGGGCCAGCCTTTGCTCAGATAGCAACCTGGGCAGAACCAAATTTGGCGCCTCTTCGTCCCCCGCTTTTCATTCTAGTTGTAGCCTATAACTTTAGATATACAAGAAGTGAACCATTATTAACTATCAAGGACGCCTAAGGAGTTACGTGAATGGACGTGACCTACGCTCGTCTGAGGCAGGCCTGCTGTCCTGCCCATGGTTTGATACAGCCACCATGGGCGGACGAGCTTTCTCAGTTCTGATCCCCCATTTATGGAACAAGTTACCGGAAAGTCTGCGGAGGGAAGCTCTCCTACCATTTAGGAAAAAGCTTAAGACTCTGTTGTTCACACAGACTTGGGTACAAGATGTGCTCTGACATAGTAGGCGCACTGACCGGTAACTGCTGGTAGGGTTTTGCAATTCTCTCATAAACGCTAAGAGACCATTGGAGATTACGCGTTATACAAATGCCAATTAACATTAACATTAACATTTCCATTAATTTAGCAAATATGCATTTTCTTTGCATCCTGTATTTATAGTGAGGAGCAACAAAACTGCAAAGGCCACAATCCAAAGAGAAACAGTAGAGCTTAATAAAATACCACAAATTGAGAAGCACAGTAGTTTCCTATTTGTCAGCATTATGTGACCAGAAAGATGCAAGATGTTTCATGTATAGAAAACAGCAATTAGAATTTAGTGTAATAGATGTTCAGCTGCTGCAGACTGAGACCTTCACTGCCCAGCTGTTTCCATTCTGTCTGTCCTATTTCTTCCTTGCTGCTGCTACTAAGAATAATGTGACCACGGGGTGGGTGGTGTGGCGGTGGGGGTCGGACTATTGCTTAGATGGTCAGACCTCAGCTGATTTCACCAACTTGTCCACTCCTCCCCCATTCTCACCTGAATTAACCACAGCTCAGCTCCTTCTTGCAAATGCCAAATTGTAAATGAGGAAGAATAGGGGGTTGGGAGATGGGGGAGCAAGAGGAAATTAATGGGGCCATGAAACCTATATAAGGAAAAAAGAATGATTAAGCACAGTGTAGGCTGACTTGCTGGAGCCATTTCAGAGTGAGACTGCTGCATTACATGCATGGAGACAGCTCCTTGCTCCTCCTCTGAACCTAGATGTCCTTTGCATGGGCCCAGTTCACCATGCCAAAGGCCAGGCCTGACTAGAACCCTAGAGTCCTGTCTGGATTTTTTATTCCACTGTGTGGCCTACACTCATGCTCCTGCCACAGTGGCTGACCGACACCTCCCTGGCAACAAGGATGTGATGCCCCATGCTGACCCCTTGACAAGACTCCACCTACCAAGCCCGCTCTCGCCCACTAAGCCCCAAAGAGCCTGGCTCCCTGTCACCCACCAGTAAATGCTCTACCAGTGTCACCAGCAACCTGCCATCAGCTACCAAAACTCTGCCCCTGCGTTTGGTTCTGCAAATTGACACTAATACGAAGGAACCTCCTCTGTGCACCTGCATGAACAGGTTGGGGCCTGAAGGGAGAAAATACTGACAAGTCACTAGAGTGGTTACCACTACACACCACTAAGAGCAGAACATCACCCAATACCAGTTCAGGCAATCTGGCATAGTCGGGCACTTCAACACGTTACACACTAGAACTATTCTCTCGCAGCGGGGTCCGAGGGGGGCACCTTTAATTTTGGCAAGATGCTCACTCCCCTCCCACCACAGGTCTAAATGAAAAGGAGGTTCAATCTCTCACACATCCCCAGTACCTCTCCACCACCCCGACTGTATCTCCTTTTCAACTAGTATGCACCAACCACATCATCACTGGGAGCGAAATGAAGATTGTGGCTAGACGTGCTGAGAATGTACAGGAACAACAACCAAGCTCCTGAGACGACTACAACGAATCCAGAACGCCTCGGCATGACTGATCCTCAACGTCACCCGACGCAGCCAAATCACACCCCACATGAGAGGGCTGCACTGGCTCCCCGTCAACAAGAGGATCACCTTCAAACTCCTTATCCACTCACACAAAGCCCTACACAACACCGGACCTACATACCTCAACAACCGATTTAGCTTCCACACCCCTACCCGAAACCTCCGCTCAGCTTACCTCGCCCTCATCACTGTTCCTCGCATCTGGAAAACCACCGCCGGCGGCAGATCCTTCTCCTACCTCGCCGCCAAGAACTGGAACGCTCTCCCCACCAGCCTACGACAGATTCAGGACCTTCTGGCCTTCAGAAAACTCCTCAAGACCTGGCTCTTCGATCAGTAGCGGCCCCCCTTCCCCCCAAGGCCTTGAGACCCTCACGGGTATGTAGCGCGCTTTATAAATGCAGTAATTGATTGATTGATTGATTGCAAGGAACTGCTATCCCTACCGAAAGACAACAAGGCATGCTTCTACATCCTGCTTGTGAGCACATCTATAAGCTGTCCCAAAGCATAGTCGAGCTCATTTAGATCTTGACATCCCGGTGGTGGTCCTGGATGCTCACTCTCACCCCCCTCGCCAATTCTGATTACGAGGGTTTTCTTCTCCGACAGGCCAAATATAAACTAGAAGAATCTATTCATGAGTTCCACAGACGTCTCCAAGAGCTGGCCAGCACATGTACGTTGCCAGATGGAGCTAATGAGATGCAAGTTCAATTTATACAAAAATGTGTGTCTGCGAAGTTAAGGCAGCTATCGCTATACGAACCAAGCAAATCACTCACAGACACCCTGACACTGGGCCAGTCCCTGGAAATCATTTCACATATGGAGAGAAAGAGGAAAGAAACCTAAGCGTATCCTCCTTAATTGTATGAAATCACACAACCGTTGCCTAGGTCAAAGAAAGGTTTCACAGGGACACCTCTTTGGTCTTGTTTAAGCTTTAATAAAGCAGAAAATCCAATGCCTCTCGCAATAGAATTGGCAAGAAAAGTGACTGATATTTAGAGAGGTAAATGAAAGGGAACAAAGGTAGAATAAGAGAAAGAGGAGGTGTAAAGGTGAAGTAGTGAATGAATGGTGGGGTACATGGAAAGGTTAGGTAGCGATAGAGTAGTGGGTATAGATAGGTAAGGTAGTGAGGGAGAAATGTGGTAGGGAGAGAAATTAGACAGACAGGTGAGGGTATGGTGTGAAGTCGAGAAAGGGATTAGAGAGATGTAGAGAGAGGTAAAATAGTAGAGACATAGAGAGAGAGAGATAGAGAGGTGAGGTAAAGATAGAAGTGAATGTGTGAGAGAAGTGAAGAGATATATGGGGAAATCAGATGGAATAACTGAAGTGAGACACAGAAGGAGGGATGAGGTAGCGAGGGAGTTGAGAAAGAGAGAGAGTCTCGAAAGTAATAGGTATAAAAGTAGCCAAAAAGAGTGCACCAAGAGAGAAAGGCATGGTAATAAGAGAGACAGGGATATTAAGCTGAGATTGGTATATTGGTTATGTTGAGAGGTGAGGTAAAGAAAGATGAGGTAGAGAGAGCTGAGATAGAGAGAGGTTTAAAGTACATAGAGAAGTAGGGATTATGATAGCGAGAGAATAAAGTTGCATAAAAAGCAAAGAGTAAGAGAGCGAGTGTAGGTAGAAGAGGTGTTGAAAGCATCTGAATGCTACTAACTAGTTGAGCGTGCAAGGTTTAAGGCTGGGCACACCACGCATGTACACAAAGGGGCAGATGTATTTTTAGCGCGACACAGCTGCACTGAGTTGCACAAGGAGGAAAAATGTGTGCCGAGCTATATTTATTTAAAATGGCCTGCTCCGGGGTCTGATAACTATGGTCTACGGCTGAAGGTCTGGCCACTAAATTGAATTGACTCAATTGAATTTTCTTTACTTCCTTATAGACTTTCGAGGTCTCTAGAGTCTCGGGTGGTTTGTATTAGACCATTACATGATACATATGTGTATTAGTTACTGAGTCAACATGTGTATCTAATATGACTTACTGTTTATTGGTTTAATGGTTTTAATACTATCCAAAGTGCTCTAATTCGGTACCACTGCATCTGAGATTGTTGCTGTTATTTTGGAAATTTGACGAATCCTATACATTAACTGGTTGCATTTGAAATGTAATAAATACATGGGATTAAAAAAATGGCATTTTGCTGTACATTAGCCCTGTGCTGGTGCACAATCAGGCTGCCTGGCACCATGCACAACATCTGCACTATGTTGTGCGTGCGTTTCGCATACAATGTGAACTGGAGGCCTACTACCAGTCTCATACAATATTCTGTGCATAAATAAATTCATAAACATTCCGTTCATTGTATATGTGCTGTACCGCGTAGCACACGTGCCATGTGTGGAATGTTTGCTGAAGCTAAAACATTTATCCATGCTAGCGACTCCTTTAACCCCTTCGCTGCGTTCGTCGGCCAACGGATTGACTGTAGATAACAAGATTCTAGACTCACACGTGTCAACGACAGAGAACTATATTAAGACTGGCATTGCAAAATAAATATGATCTGCGGGGTCGGAATTATGACCGGTTTTAAGGTCATTCCCCCAGATGCATCAAGCACCCATTTTGCGATTCCTTATTAGCGAAAAATAACGTTTCGCTAATAAGGAATAGCAAAATGCTATGCAAGAAGAACTCGCTTAAAAAATAGCGATTTATTAAAATTCCTTAATTGCGACTCGCAAATTGCGAGTCGCAATTAAGGAATAACTCCCCATTCATTCCTATGGGCCTAGAGGGCCATAGGAATGAATGGGAAGACAATCTCAATTTGGGATTCTCAATTAGAGAATCGCAAATTGAGATTGCAATTTCAAGGGTGCCAGGGTGTCAAAAGGACACCCTGTTGCACCCCTGAAATCTGCATATGGGTACATCTTGCACATACACATGCCCTAAGGGCATGTTTGTGTGTAAAATAGAACTTTGAAAAATGCAAAATTACCATGAAGTTGAACTTCATGGTAATTTGCGACCCCTATTAGCGAAATCGCTATTTTTTTTTTAACTGTAATGCATTGCATTTAAGGAATCTCAATTTGAGATTCCTTAAATGCAAGTAATCGCAATTTTCCGATTTCTTAAATTGCGATTTTTGCATTTGGGATGATGCATCCCAAATGCAAAAATTCCGGTCTCAAAGGGGCACATTCTGAGAATCTGCCCCTTTGCGAGCGGATTTTAGCTTCATGCATCTATGCCCTAAGCATCTACGTGACTCGCAACAGCACTGAAGAAGTTGAGGGTTTATATAACCCATTGACGAAACACTTGTTGGCTGGCGTGCTCAGAAATACAACATTAAACCAAACATTACAAATAGGAACACCATCGTCTTCATTCATGATCAATATATCCTGTTTTGTACTGTTTTGTACTTATATGCGTGTGCGTAGGAGGTGTTTGATTCGATTCAAATAACTTTATTTCGATTCCTCAAGGAAATCATAAAAGTATACATCAATTTAAAAATACACAAACCATAATAAAATCACAATACATTTCTATCTAATCTTGTAGAAACATCATGATACATAGTTACATAATTCTGATTTACACAAATATAATCAGTAGCGGTTTCTGATTGCAAGAGCCGATCTAATAAAGTTCAATACAGCATTACAGATCTTTACAGTTGACAATGATAACAAAAATTCGTAACCTTCTTTATAATAAGACGTTCCGAGGGATAGTAGTAATGGTCTGATGAAAGAATTTCTTGGGTCCTTATACAAAGTACAAAAAAGGATAAGGTGCAGGGTATTTTGCAAAACCTTATTATTGCAGGGGCAACAAGGTAACTTCTCCCTCCAACCCCCCTGCTTTGGAAAAGCAAAAAGGAAGTGTAAGGTACCGAGGCGAAACCTAGTAAGATAGAAACGCCCTTGCGTATTCATAATGTATGTTAAATAAAATGGTCGCACTAATCTTCCCTGAACACGTAATACCTGTTCATTCGTTTTTAAGGAACCCAGTTTAAGGCTGTACGCTTTTTTTATAATTTCCTTAGAGTCCTTATTCAGCATGTCAGGCTTTCTAAACATAGTGTCTAACCCAATTTTATAGAAAGTATCCCTGACATATCGGAGCCATGGGATTTCCCCATAATGCTCAAGTTTGAGACAATCTAGAAGAATATCTTTCGTCAAAGTCAAATCATCAGATTGCCAAACTTTAGACCATAATACCAAGGGTGCAATATGAATAGTATCACGTACAAACTCAATTCCAACCTCACCATGACAAAAAATATTTGAAGTACCCGAAGGAACAGATAATAAGTGTTTTAAGAATTTATTCTCCATAATCTGTATCTTTTCACAATTCTGTGACCCCCAAACACCAGCACCATAGGTCATAGCAGAAACACATTTAGCTTTATACAAGGATATCATTTCAGCTATACGTCGTTGACCTAACTTACTAGCGAAGCGAAAGAGAGCTTCAATTGACTGTGAGACCTTTTGAACTCGGGTTAACAACAACGGTTCCCAGTTCAGTTTTTTGTTAAAGAGGTTACCCAGATAATTGAAGTTATCAACTTTCTCTATGTTAGAATCCCTTACCCTGAAATTGCGGGTTTTGGCATTTTTTGAACCACAAGTCATAGCAAAAGATTTAGTAAAATTGACCCCAAGATCTAATTCTCCCATGAGGGTATCAAAGGCATTCAGACAAGTCTGCATGCTATTGGGGGTAAGGGTCATTAGGACAGTATCATCTGCATATGACAACATTGGGATCTTTTTACCATTAATCTTAGGGAAATCAGCACCAGTTTCAATCAAAAAACCTTCTAAACCATTTGTATAAACCAGAAATAAAAAGGGAGCTAAAATACATCCCTGGCGAACACCTTCAGTAGAAAATATATATCTAGTTTTTTCTCCTCCAGGACCATATCTAATCCTAACTGTTGTGGCGGTGTGTAACCTACGGAGCAGAGTTACCAAAGGCTCCTCAAACCCCATAGCCTCCATCATACGCCACAATTTATCCCTACATTATGTATCAAATGCACTAGTCAAGTCCATGAATGCCAAGCAAATAGGATTTTTCTTGGCACCCATATACTTGCCCATAATCAGTGCTAAATTCAAGCACTGCTCAGTAGTTCCCTTCCCTCTTCTAAACCCATACTGTGATTCTACAATAATCCCAGTTGATTCTGCCCAGGTTTCCAGACGAGCCAATATCACCCTACCCATTAATTTACAGGAGGCATCTATTAATGATATTGGCCTATAGCAGCGTGTGTCCGATTTATCTCCTTTTTTAAAAATAGGCACCACAACCGCCTCTTTCCATGAGGTCGGAATCTGCCCCAACACTACTGCCTTAAAAACGTTCAAAAGTAATGGGCACCAGACCTTCGGGTTATGTTTAAATAAATCTAAGGGAATTGCATCAGGGCCGGGGGCTTTCAAAGCCGCCCCCTTAGTCAAAGCTAACTCCAGTTCCATAAGTGTTAATGAGTCGCTGAGTAATTTTGCTGATTCCATATTAGAATCACCATATTCACCATCTCCCATGGTAGCAATTTGACTTATTTCCTTAGGGTTAAAAATTTTATTATAATGCTCTACCCAGGAATTTTGAGGAATATGTACTCGAATTGTATTGTCTTCCCCTGTTTTTAAAAAAGGCCTATTTATTGTCTCCCAAAAAAGCCTATTATCCCTTAGATCAACCGCTTTATCCAGGTCATCCCATGCTTTAGTTCTCAAATCATTTTTCCTCTTTCTAATTGCGTCACTATATCTCTTCCTAGCCAGTCTAACCATATCTCTGTCACGTGGATCTCGGCGAAGGGCCTTTGTTAGATAGGTTTGGGCAGATGAGCATTCGGCATCAAACCATTTAGGACCTTGATGTCGATTACTCCCCCCTCTCTTTACAAGACGTGAGGCAACATTTCTCAATAGTGTTTCAAAACTTTTGATTGTATAGATTGGGTCGGCTATAGGTGCCAGACAAGCTTCAATCTGATCTACGTTTTCCTTGAAAATGTCCGTTTCCAATTGCTTTACATTTACTTTGTCCCACCTTAGGGTAATACCCTTATTTTGACTATATACTATCGGTTGTTCCGGGCACGATCTTTTTCCGAGAGCCAAATTAAAACTCAAGATTAGGGGATTATGGTCACTAGCTGGGTTCACCTCAATTTTAAAATCCTTCAAGAAGTGAAAAGACTCCCTAGAGACCATAGCAAAATCAATTGTGCTCATTCTACCCCCTGTGCCTTGAAAGGTAGGTATATTAGATGGGGCTGAAAAACTGGACACATCCAAGATACATAGATCATTATTCATGATAATACTATTTAAAGCTTCCCCTTGTTTGGAATGGGTAAAATGGGCCATAGGTTGGTCAGCTAGATCCAACAGACCACACACCCTAGACCCACTAAACTTACATAGCTCGCAATTAAAGTCACCTAACCATATAATTGAGAGAGGGAAAACACTATTTGTCACCTTGACAATCTCCTCCTGTAAATTATCAATAATTACAGTTTCATAGGGATCAAATATATTATAGTACCAATTAATGAGAAGAAGATTTTCCGGGAATAAATCCTTAATCATAAGTAATTGGTACCAAGGAGATTCCAACACTCTACTCACGTATATTGATTTGTGCCTTACAGAAATCGCTGTCATTAACCCACCCTTTGCTCTCCCTGATTGTGATGGTATTGCAGGGACATTAAACATTTGAAACCCATCCAAACTCTGATCCACAGTACTCCATGTCTCCTGTAAGCAGGCTATGTCAAAAGAATCGACATAATTTAGCCAAACTGGATCCTCCAGTCTACGACCAAGGCCGGCTATATTCCAGGAAATTAAACGGAAACCACTAAACTCCTCTTGGTTACCTGCTTTGTCCTGTTGTGTTTTCGTTATAGGACGGGCTGGGTCACACCCCTCTAGCATATTTCGTATAACATTATTTCCCACATCTAGTTCCTGATAGTTTTTTGTATCACTAAGTATACATGTACCTTCCCCACAACCCCCATCCAAGTGAAAATTAGATTTCACTTTATCCAGAGGAATAAAAATAGACTTGTTATCCCTAACTGATATTTTTGGTTGTAAAGTTGGGTTCAGTCAGTCATTTAGACTCATGGGGGTCAGTGGATGGAACATATTTGATAAAGGAATATTCCAAAAATCTTTTGGATTTGTGGGAAAGTGGTTATTTGGCCCAGAGTAGACCTCAGGATGGCTCCACGGAGGAAAGAAATCAACATTTCTATTAGAAATAGGTTGATTCCTAAAATGTTTCCGTTGATAGGGGAAATCCGACCCAGAGCCATTCCGAGATCCCTTCGAGGGGAATAACATGTTTTGTGGATAAAAATATGTTAGATTCCGAGTTGACACTCCCCCATTACTGCTACACACAAACCAATCGCTTATATAAGATACCACTCTGTGATCCCGAAAGTTAACTATAACCAGATCACCCTCTATATCCTTAGGGCGTATGCCCACCCATTGACATCTTCTAACTGAGACAATGTCTCCATTCAAGTGTGAGGGTAGTGGCCTATTCAAACATAACCAGTGAATCACTTTATTTTTTAAGCTGGTATTCGATTCCACAATTCCCTCAGAGACAGAAGGGACGCCCGTTAATACAATACCAAAATTAAAAGAGTCCGGCGGCAGATCTACAATGTTTTTATAGTTGAGTTTACCTCTATTAAGATATTTTGTTTGAGTAGCAGGTGACCGCCCGGACTTGCTCCAGAACGGTCGCTCCCTCTCCCACTCCCTGGGCCCACGCTTTAAGACTGCTACTGACCGCATTTGGGTATCGTTGCTAGCGCTGTGGATTACTGTGTTAGCGCTGTGTGTGCATTCAAGGCTAGCTCTCTCTGTATAGCGCTGTGTATCAGTGTGATAGCGCTGTGTGGGCATTCATCCTAACTCGCTCTGTGTAGCGCTGTGCTCTGTGTAGCGCTGTGTGTTGTCTGTGGTGGCGCAGTGTTTTGCATCACATCGTGGCTCTTTTTGAAGACACTGTAACTGACCTGTATTGGCATTTAGCGCTGCTCGCTCCGCTCCGCATTGCTGTAGGCGCTCTGATCCCATTTGCTGCCCCTGCCTCAGTTTCACATTCACCCTCCATCTTGTCTGTGTTGGTGCTCCCTGGGCCGCCCCTCCTCCCCGCTACCGCCTCCCAGCTGCTGCCCCTCCCACACACGAATAGAGGGCTCCTCAACTCTCCTGACCAACTGTGACCGCCCGGACTTGCTCCAGAACGGTCGCTCCCTCTCCCACTCCCTGGGCCCACGCTTTAAGACTGCTACTGACCGCATTTGGGTATCGTTGCTAGCGCTGTGGATTACTGTGTTAGCGCTGTGTGTGCATTCAAGGCTAGCTCTCTCTGTATAGCGCTGTGTATCAGTGTGATAGCGCTGTGTGGGCATTCATCCTAACTCGCTCTGTGTAGCGCTGTGCTCTGTGTAGCGCTGTGTGTTGTCTGTGGTGGCGCAGTGTTTTGCATCACATCGTGGCTCTTTTTGAAGACACTGTAACTGACCTGTATTGGCATTTAGCGCTGCTCGCTCCGCTCCGCATTGCTGTAGGCGCTCTGATCCCATTTGCTGCCCCTGCCTCAGTTTCACATTCACCCTCCATCTTGTCTGTGTTGGTGCTCCCTGGGCCGCCCCTCCTCCCCGCTACCGCCTCCCAGCTGCTGCCCCTCCCACGCTCCGCCCCCTTCACTGTCCATTAATGTCAGATGCACCCACGCGCAGCGTCCACGCGCAGCGGTCGCGCCGAAGGTGCGCCAAAGGTAAGCCCGTCTACGCCCGTCCGCGCCTGGACCGCGCCCAGCGCCAGAGCCCCTGGTCCTCGTAAAGTCCACCCCTCCCGCATTACTTACGATGCCACCACCCTCCTAGCCCTCAACCCCGGCCGCTCCCTCAACTGCGTCCTAGCTGCTCCTGGACACACCTATGGACCCTTTTCCTGCTACTCCTGCAAGTTCGACGGCACCAAGAACAACTCCTCATCTACGAACTCACAACAGATATCCGATCCCAACCACCTACAATGCATCCTGCTCAACACCCGCTCGGTCCACAGACACGCCATTGACCTCTGGAATCTACTCGACACCATCTCTCCGGACGTCGCCTTCCTAACAGAAACATGGATGAATGCCTCTTCAGCCCCAGACATCACCATTGCCATCCCGGAAGGCTATAAGATCATTCGCAAGGACCGTACCGGCCACACAGGAGGAGGCATCGCTATCGTCCATAAGAAATCCATCCGCATCTCAACCAGCTCAGACGTCAATCTCGCCAACTCTGAACACCTTCACTTCCAGATCCACACCGACCCCAAGACCACACTCAGAGGCACCCTCCTTTACAGGCCACCAGGACCCCGCGCACAATTTAGTGAAGACATCACGGACTTCATCACTCCACACGCGCTCCCCTCCGAGGACTACATCCTTTTGGGAGACCTCAACTTTCACCTTGAAAAGAACAACGACCGCAACACCACCACCCTTTTGGACAACCTCGCAAACCTCGGACTTAAACAACTTGTCACTACCCCCACCCACATCGCAGGTCACACACTCGACCCTATCTTCACCTCCAGCAAGCATGTTTCCTTCAGCCACACCACAGCTCTCCTTTGGACTGACCACAGCTGCGTTCACTTCACCTACAACAAGCCCACATCCAACAACCACCCCCAACCCACTCTGCAAAGAAACTGGAACAAAATCACCATCGACCAGATATCCTCATCGCTTCTTCAAAAGCCCCCCGCCCACTCCTCAAACCCAGACCAAGCAGCCACCAACCTCACCCAATGGTTATCCAACAGCGCCGACATCCTAGCACCACTGAAAAAACGACAATTCAAACTAGGCAGCAAAAAGGCCTCCTGGTTCAACGATGACCTTAAGAAATCGAAGAAACTCTGTCGCTCCCTCGAGAAGGCCTGGAAAAAAGACCCAACCACCAGCACCAAGGACGCCTTCAAAAACGCCACCCGCATACACCACCAACTAATCCGAAATGCCAAGAAAGCAGCCTTCAAGGACCGTCTAGATAACAACGCCCACAACAGCAAGGAACTTTTCAACATCGTCAAGGAATTTACCAACCCCTCAGCCAACTCCAACGACATCACCCCCTCTCAAGCCCTCTGCGACTCCCTAGCCTCATTCTTCCACAACAAAATTGCAGACATCCACAACAGCTTCGACAACCAACCCAGGGACCAACCCACCCAATCCCCTGCAGGACCCCCACCCCCCCTGATCATCCTCAATGACTGGAAGCCTATCTCCACTGAGGACACCATCCGTCTGATGAACTCTATCCACTCAGGATCCCCCACTGACCCTTGCCCTCACCACATCTTTAACAAAGCAGACTCCATTATTGCACCGCACCTCCGAGACGTCATCAACTGCTCCCTCAACTCCGCAACCTTCCCGGAAAGCTGGAAACATGCCGAACTCAGCGCCCCCCTGAAGAAACCCACAGCTGACCCCACCGAACTCAAAAACTATCGCCCTATCTCACTCCTTCCATTCCCGGCCAAAGTCATCGAGAAAGCTGTCAACAACCAGCTCGCCGCATTCCTCGAAACCAACAAATCCCTCGACTCCTCACAGTCCGGCTTCCGAGCCAAGCACAGCACCGAAACAGCCCTCATCGCAGCAACAGACGACATTCGAACTCTACTGGACAATGGAGACACAGTCGCCCTCATCCTCCTCGACCTTTCCGCAGCCTTCGACACAGTCTGCCATAGCACCCTTCTACAGCGCCTCAAAAACATCGGAATCCAAGGAAAAGCACTGGAATGGATCACCTCGTTCCTCTCCGGAAGAACCCAGAGAGTCCGCCTTCCACTATTCAAGTCAGAGGCTACTGAAGTCATCTGCGGCGTACCTCAAGGGTCCTCACTCAGTCCCACCCTCTTCAACGTTTACATGAGCCCCCTCGCGGCCATCGCACGCCAACATAATCTCAACATCATCTCCTACGCCGACGACACTCAACTGATCCTATCACTCACCAGAGACCCTAACACGGCCAAAACCAACCTACACGAAGGAATGAAAGAAGTAGCCGAATGGATGAAGCACAGCCGTCTGAAACTGAACTCAGACAAAACAGAAGTCCTCATCTTAGGTACCTCCCCCTCCGCCTGGGACGACTCTTGGTGGCCAGAGGCCCTTGGAACAGCACCCATCCCGACGGACCACGCACGGAACCTGGGCGTCATCCTGGATTCCTCACTCTCGATGAACAGACAAGTCAACGCCGTTTCTTCATCTTGCTTCAACATTCTTCGCATGCTCAAAAAAACATTTCGCTGGATCCCTACAGAAACTAGAAAAACAGTCACCCACGCTCTGGTCACGAGCCGACTGGACTACGGAAACACCCTCTACGCCGGCACCACCGCAAAAGTCCAGAAAAAACTACAACGCATCCAGAACGCCTCAGCCAGGCTTATATTAGACATCATGCGTAAAGAACACATCTCTGATCACCTGAAAAACCTCCACTGGCTCCCCGTCAATAAGAGGATCACTTTCCGGCTCCTAACCCACGCACACAAAGCACTCTACGAAATCGGACCCGAATGCCTCAACACACGACTATCCTTCTACACCCCCTCCCGCCAGCTACGTTCCTCCAACCAAGCCCTTGCCACTGTACCTCGCATCAACAAAACCACCATGGGAGGTAGATCCTTCTCCTACCTAGCAGCTAAAACTTGGAACTCACTTCCCACTCACCTTCGCCTTACTCAGAACCACCTAGCATTCAGAAAGCAACTCAAAACGTGGATATTCGACAAGTAACTCCCCACCCTTCTTCAAGCGCCTTGAGACCCTCTGGGTATGTAGCGCGCTATACAAATTATCTGACTTGACTTGACTTGACTATCTTATTATGGACAGTCTTCGAAACTACTAAAGGCGTTTTTTCTTTACTTATTATTGTCGAAGCTGTCGTAACAGTTAAGCCTGCTGGAGCACTAAGTTCTTTATTAACGGGTACAGAGTCAATATTTTTAGAGGAATTATATTGACTGATTTGGATATTTTCAGGTTTTCTAAATGTATTTTTGTTTTTATTTTCAGTTGAGAAGCCTGGGGCAATTGAGAGTGTTTTCTCTGGGTGAATGACATCTGGTAAGAGGCGATCCAGTTTTTTGTCTAGCCTCTTAAGCCTTTCAACAAGGGGAAGAATAAAAGCCTTTAAGAGACTTTCAATAGCCTCCAAAATCCCATCATTAGGGGTATTTTTATTTCCGATATCTACATCCCTTTGTATTGATTCTATCTCATCTGTACTTTTTTCCCCAACTTGCTCTGGTACGATTTCTTTAGGGGCTGTTACACGTGGGGGCAGCCACGGATTTACAGACTCATTATTACTTTTCCCTCCCTTTCTCCTTCTCTTCCTAACTGGGGAGGCTACCACACTTTTAGATTTTTGGTTGTCGCGTGCTCTGCTTTTTTTAGTAATAGGCTGGGAAGCAGGCAACGTCACAACCTCAGTTTGTATCTTTAGTGGGGGAGGTAAGATATTACTAATAGTTTGAGAAACATTCTCCTGAGGGAGAGGTGTATTAAGATCTATAAGGTTATTGGATATTACTGGGGACAAGTCAATAATACCCTCCGCAGCTACATCCAAAACCTTAGGTGATAACGGGCTTTCTTGAAAGATCAAAGGTATACTATCTGTGTTAAATAACTCCGCATCTGTCTCAACTTGTTCTATGATGCTAACGGGAGATTTCGGTTTACTAGAAGGGGGAACCTGCCTCTTTAGTGACTCAATTGAAAGACGACGTTCGGCCCTCCTTTCAGCTAGGAGTAACTCTCGATCAATGTCCTTAGTCGCCTTGACAAAAAATTTATCAAGGGGGCCAAGAATAGATATATTCACACGATCAGGGAGAAGGTTAGGACTAGAGCTAGACATTACTAAAATGATTAAAAAGGGGTATCACCTAAAAGAAAAAGAAATATTAAATACAGGGAAAGGAAGTTAAAAATACCCAGTAAGGGTAACCAACAAGATTTCTCCACAATTTACCCCAAAAGCAGGAGTATCAACCAGGAGAATAAATAAATTTAGTAAGCCTAAAACCAGACCATATAGCAAACTTATCAGAGGGGGGCCCCAGCCCAGCCTCTTTCAGCCCCTGACGGCCACAGACGGTCCCGCCCCGCCCTTGTCCCGGGCTTCTCCCGGCGCTCCCGCGCGCTACCGCGCAGCGGTATTGGCAGTGTCAATTAATAAACAACTGTAGGGGAAGGGGAGGAGCAGACAGGGAGAGCGGCCCAGGTGCTATGAGTTCGGGCAGGCAAGCGCTCCTGGGAACAGTAGTCCCAGTCCAGCGCCTGCTCTCGCTCGCAGCCCCGCCTGTCACTCGCCTTCACGAAGACACCGTCGTACTCCTTAGGTTCCTGGATCCGCCCCACACGAAGCGCGAACCGCGGAGCGGGTTCCGCGAGAGGTAGGCTGTTTTGCAAGGATTAAAAACACTCAGTCCTAACGATAGCTGCCAGTTGCTGGAAAAGCGTCCCAACTTGATTCCAAAAGGCAAGGATTTTAAATGCACAGGGGAAGGGGAGGAGCAGACAGGGAGAGCGGCCCAGGTGCTATGAGTTCGGGCAGGCAAGCGCTCCTGGGAACAGTAGTCCCAGTCCAGCGCCTGCTCTCGCTCGCAGCCCCGCCTGTCACTCGCCTTCACGAAGACACCGTCGTACTCCTTAGGTTCCTGGATCCGCCCCACACGAAGCGGGACCCGCGGAGCGGGTTCCGCGAGAGGTAGGCTGTTTTGCAAGGATTAAAAACACTCAGTCCTAACGATAGCTGCCAGTTGCTGGAAAAGCGTCCCAACTTGATTCCAAGAGGCAAGGATTTTAAATGCACAGGGGAAGGGGAGGAGCAGACAGGGAGAGCGGCCCAGGTGCTATGAGTTCGGGCAGGCAAGCGCTCCTGGGAACAGTAGTCCCAGTCCAGCGCCTGCTCTCGCTCGCAGCCCCGCCTGTCACTCGCCTTCACGAAGACACCGTCGTACTCCTTAGGTTCCTGGATCCGCCCCACACGAAGCGGGACCCGCGGAGCGGGTTCCACGAGAGGCAGGCTGTTTTGCAAGGATTAAAAACACTCAGTCCTAACGATAGCTGCCAGTTGCTGGAGGTGTTGTATATAATTGTACGAACCTTCTGTTTAAATTTCGGGGTTTATGTGTTTCCCCTCACCTGTGGCACCACATCCAATTATTTAGTTTCTCTCATAGTATCAATTTTACGTTATTGGTTTAGCGCTGTCTGAGAACCTGTGATAAATAACACCCCCGCCGTAGGACTAGTCATTGTAATTCTATTTGCATTTATATAGGGCTTACTACCCATGACGAGGCGTTGAGTGCTCTTATGTGGCTCTTTCATCTACTCGGCTGTCAAAGTAAAAAGGAAACTGTTTTGTTTTATGACTCCATGTCAAGTTACAGCAAAACTCCATTCTGGGTTATAGCTGTGGCTGTTTTTTTCAGGGTGTGTAGACATGTTGCCCCCATTGAGGTACCCTTAGCCGTAGTTGAGGAATGTACTTCTAAATGCATATTTACTTCTATTTTTTTTACACTTTCATGCCTTGGGCAACTTGCTCCTTTCACTGCTCATGACATGAAAAGTCTTTTCATTCTTTTTCTGGTGTGAATTTTTTTTATATTTACTCCAGCAGTTGGTCTGCTGCGTCTCCGGGGTAGGACCTCTTACTATGGTCTCATTAAACATTGTCCTTGTCTATATACCAGAGTCATTCTTTGCATCGTTGAAAAAGATTAAAAATTATCTGTATGGTCGGTAGTTGTTGAGCCATCTCATATATAGTGGAGTACTTCAGGTTGTGAGATTTGTTCCAGTGGCAGTCAGTGATCTTTGAAAATGGTGCGGTGATATACCGGCCAGGAGTTCACCCCATTTTGTTAAAATTTGCCTCACTAATACTCAGTTCCTCTCATTCACCCTAACTCACATTCAGTCACTTGCTCATTCACACTCATACTTACTCACACTCACTGTTACTCACACACAAACATATTCATACTCACTGGTTCTCATTCTCATTTGCTAACACACTTACACACGGTAACTGACATGGGCCTTGGTGCACGTGCAACTGCTGCACCATTGATCGCTACACCCTTGACTCACTTCTACTTCCTCTCACAGCCTCCAATCACTCAGTTTAAAGCACTCACAGTCCTTCAATACTCTCTTGCACTCACTTTCACTTATTCATACACACTCTCACACTACGTTCTCATTCACTTTCACTCTCATTGACACTTCTAAACACACTCACACAGATTCACTCAATCCCATTCACTCACAATCACTCACAAACACATGCACACATTCATTGAGAAATAACTTTTTTTAACTTACCTTCCTTATTCAGCTGGCAACTTGGAGGCTCAATGGTAGCAGGAAAGAAAGAATCTGGTTCTGGGCATTGGAACCATCAACCCATGATTCCCAACGAGAAGCCAAATGGAGCAGCAAAGGCAGAATTGAAAAGGAGAAGCCCCTCCTTAATCCTTCTCCCTGCTTCTTGATATGACTGGAAGCACACCCTATAAGAAGCTGGGATAGTGCTTGGCACCCTGCCCTTACCAATGGTGGCATCAATCAGGGTTTTATAAAGCGCACTACTCATCCGTGAGGGTCTCAAGGCGCTAGCGGGTGGGGGGGCAGCCGCGGATCAGTCGAAGAGCCAGGTCTCGAGGTCCTTCGTGAACATGTGTAAGGTTGGGGAGCGTCTGATGTTCACGGGGAGCTCATTTCAGGTCTTGGCTGCGATGTAGGAGAAGGCTCTCCCGCCTGTTCTGTTTCTGCGGATGCGGGGGACCTCTGCCAGGGCGAGGTCACGGAGCAGAGGTTCATCTTAGGTACATGGAAGGATACTCTCTCAATGAGGTATTTGGGTCCGGTGTTGCTGAGGGATTTGTAGGCCTGGGTGAGTAGTTTGAAGGTGACCCACTTCTCAATGGGGAGCCAGTGGAGGTCTCGTAGGTGTTGGGTCATGTGTTGTGACACAGCTTTCCCAGGACAAGTCTGGCAGCGGTGTTCTGGATGGTTTGGAGTTTGTGTAGTAGGGCGTTGCTGTAGTCCAGTCTGCTGGTTATGAGCGCTTGGGTGACGGTCTTTCTTCAGTCTTAGAGATCCATTTGAAAGTCTTGCAGAGGATGCGCATGCAGTTAAAGCTAGTTTGTGCAATGGGATTGATCTGGTGGTTCATGGAGAGGGAGGAGTGGAGGATGAAGCTGAGGTTTCATGCGTGGTCTTTGGGGATGGGTGGATTCTCAAGGGCGGGGGCCACCAGGTGTTGTTCCAGGTGGAGCTGCAGGGTCCGATGGTGAGGACCTTGGTCTTCTCTGAGTTGAGCTTCAAACAGCTGTCTTTCATCCAGGCTGCCACGTTCTTCATTCCTTCCTGGAAGCAGAGTCTGGTGTCTTCTGGATTCTTCGGGAGTGAGAGGATGAGCTGGGTGTCATCGGTGTAGGATACAATGCTGAGCCCATGCTGTCTCACGATGGCTGCTAGGGGGCCATGTAGATGTTGAAGAGCGTGGGGCTGAGCGATGATCCTTGGGGTACTCCGCAGTTGATATCAGTGGGTTTGGAGTAGATGGGAGAGAGTCTGATCCTCTAGGTTCTGCCGGCAAGAAAAGAACGGATCCAGCCGAGGGCGGCTTCTAGTATCCCCGCGTCGTGAAGTCTGGCTGCGAGAGTGCAATGAGAAACAGTGTTGCCGGCTGCAGAGAGGTCTAGAAGGATGAGGGCCGTGGTGTGTCCCTGGTCAAGTAGCATGCGGTTGTCATCAGTGGTGGCGAGGAGGGCGGTCTCGGTGCTGTGGTTGCTGCGGAATTCAGACTGGGAGGCGTCTAGGATGGAGTTCTCTTAGATGAAGTTGGTCAGCTGGGCGTTCACAAGTCTCTCTGTGACTTTGGCCGTGTAAGGGAGGAGAGAGATGGGCTGGTCGTTTTTCAGGTCAGTTGGGTCGGCCGTGGTTTTTTTGAGGAGGGATTTAACCTCCGCCCGCTTCCAGTCATCTGGGAAGAAGCCGGACATGAAGGAGGCGTTGCTGGTCAGTCCAAGTTCGGGTGCGATGGCGGCAGTGGCCCTGAGGAATATGTGTGGTGGACAGGGCTCCTTTGGGGCTCCTGAGTGAGTTTTCTTCATGGTAGCGGTGATGTGTTCAACGGTGGCGGGATTCCAGGTCAAATGGTTGGTTTATCGGCGGCGTTGGGGGGGGTGTCCAGCGTCTGTTTGCTGAAGTTGTTGTAGAGGGTCTTGATCTTCCGATGGAAGTAAGAGCTGAGCTTGTCGCAGAGGTTCTGTGAAGGTGTGACGTCCGTGGCTACGCTGGGGGTTTTAGTGAACTGCTGTATGACGTTGAACAGTTCCTTGGCGTTGGTCGCATTGGTCTGGACTTTGTCTCTTATGAAGGTCCGTTTGGTGTCTCTTATACGTTGGTGGTTTTCCCTCAGGGTGTTCCTGTGATTGTTCCGTGCTTCCACGGTTTTCTGGTTTCAACAGGTTTTCTCTAGGCGTCTGCAAGAGCGTCGGGATTCATGTAGTTCTGTGGTGAACCAGGCACCTTCAGAGGGCGTTGTTTGGTGGGGTGGCGGAGGGGTGCGAGCTTGTCGGCGCAGCGGGAGATCCAGCGGTGAAGTTCTGTGGCTGAGGAGTTGGTGTTGATCATTTAATTGGCTTCAGGGATGCACTGATGTGCACACCGGCAGTCACATTTTAACAGATATACTGTGCTGCCTGAGGCATGCCCTGGAGGTCTGCTAAATAAAATGAATTGCGCCTGTGTAAGGGGATCGTAGTTAAGAACTATGCCTCTCAGACAAGCGCACTTTAGACATCCATCAACCATGTGTTTTATTTTGAAACAACACTATGTAGCTGGCTAATGCCTCAGCCACCCCCTCTTGTCGTCCAGAGCTTGAAGTTGAGGCAGAGAGGTCTCACCTGGGCACTAGCAAAATGTGTGTTTTCATGAACACTGCTAAATTGAAAAATGCACAGGGTGGCTGGGCCCTTTAGCCCGTAATAAGGAGCTGCTGCTCATTTGTTCTCATGAAATGTTTTTTCTTGTTTAGTCACCTCCTTTATTCTTTACAAGACACTCATTGGCTCCGATGCTTGGCAGGTTCCTTAAGCTTCATATATTTTAATTGTTATTTTCCACACAAGTCTTCCCAACTCTCCTTTCATCTGAGGTCTAAGGAAGGGTACTGTGGAATAGCGCAGTACATGGTGGTCTGGGCCATCAAATGTATTTATTTGTATTGCAGCATTTAAGTAGCACTTACTACCTCATTGGGGGCACTGAAGTGTTACACCAGTAGCACTCTACACTGTATGATGCCAATGAACCATAATGTCGGCGTAGGAGAAGTGCCATCAAGCACCTTTTGTGCTTTAATGGCACCACACGTTAGCCTCTTGTTCACACTTAAACCTTCACCAGTCTACCATTTGTTGTTGATGGGCTCGTGGGGAAAAATGCAATGAAAGGAAGCAACAAAAAATAGGTCTTCCTCTGGAAAAAGAATATTACTACATAGTTTTTTTTGTGTGTGTTTTATATAGCGCAAACTAGACCAGAGGCATTGGGTGTATCAGAGTGCTTTACATGAGCACCAGTTTTGTTACAGATAAACACATTCATTTTTGTTAGGCAAAGGGAGATTAAGTGATGTGCCCAGAATCACAGGATGTGTAGCGTCGTTGCCGAGACTCTAACCCGTTTCCCCAGGTCCGAGGTCAACTGCTCTAGCCATAAGGCTACATCTTCTCCCTGAGGTTAAGGAGAGGAGGCACAACATCATTTTAATCACTGACATTTTAATGAGAAAAAATGAAAACATTTCTAAATAAATCTAGTTCCACCATAACAAGCCATAAGATACACAATCTAATGTAACTGGCTCTTCAGTGAAGTCCCGTTTAGATGTATTAGACGATAAATTCAACACCAAAAGGAACTAGGAAGCCATTGATTTTCATAGACTGCTATGAGCTTAAAGCTTCCTTTCCAGATGGGGAACCCAAAAGTTTAACAATACCTGAATGTCTCCTTGATTACTGTTTCCACTTCTCAGACCCAGACTGGGACCTTAATAAATCTGATGGCTGCTCTGCCACTATTCTGCTCTTTGTCCTGAGAGGCAGAGATGCACAGGAATTCCAGGTGGTAGTAGTGGTACACTAAAATAAAATTCTGTTGGAGTAACTTGCAAAATAATCTTAATTTGACATACTTCTGAATGAGCAAGGTATTATTAGTTCTGGCAGTAGCCAGGATACTGTGGGGCATATTCTCAAGGAGCTATCGGCGAGTTAACGGCACTTCATCGCAGCCAAAGGAGCGATAAGGTTATCACCCCATTCACAAACTGTTGTTAACAGCCTATAGCACCAGTTTACCCGCGATAGCAGCCGCAAAAAACATTGCCACAGACGACCCGGCAACTATCGCTAATGAGATGCAGAGTAGGCGTTCCCGTGCAAAAAGCCGCAACAACACCACTCCGCAACATTCACAATGACCAGCCAGAACGGCGAAAAGATCCCTAAACATGTGATAAGGCGCCTTAGCAGCAGGAAATGAATACCTGCTCTGACCTGGTGTAAAGTGGGACCACAGTCTGCACCACAAAAGGGATGCCAGCCCAGAGACACGCCTGAAGAACCAAAGATGCCATGGAGCCACTGAACATGCAGCCCGGACACCCATGAGGGCCACAACACCCAACGCCACCACCCCAGGACCACCCCCCCAGATCCCCAGGACCACCCCCCGACCCCCACCACCCCTCCCCCCCGGACCAACACCGAGGCAGCGCAGACAAAGACAGCGGCACTCCAAAAATGCACCAACCTCACAGACCCAACACCAGAGAATGTAATTGCCCACCACAGGCGCAAAAGGACAACCATCCTCTGCATCCTGACCACCATTGTACACAGGCTGATGGTAGCAACACAGCGGACAAACAACATCCCACCTCAGACCAACCTGCTGGCCGTGATGCACCTGTTGGCCACTGGTACCCTCCAACCAACATTCGCACGAATCGGAGGAGTCACAGAGCCAGCCCAATCCAAGTCCCTCCCAACAGTCATGGATGACACCATCAGCTTGGTACCCCACTATCTATACTTCCCACACACTGCACAGGAACAGCCGAAGACCAAGCAAGGCGTCTATGCCACAACTGGCTTCCTGCACGTGTCAGGGGGCAATTGATAGCACACATGTCCTACTTGTGCCCCCTGGCAACACTGCACACAATAAGCGCAACAGAAAGTGCACATATCTCACCAATGTCCAGGCAATATTGGACCACCGAGGAATCCCTGTCAACATTGCCGCCAACCCCCCAGGCAATGTGCATAAGCCCAACACCTTCTGACAGTCCATCCTCAACCTGCGCTACTAGGATGACACCCACGGCAATGCACTGCTCGTTGGCCAATACCAAATAAATACACCATACACCTCAACTCCACAATCATGCAACTCACAACACAGGGAATGCACACGTCACAAGCTCACATACAAAATGCACACCCACCAGATACGACAGAACAACTTACTGTGGGAACCTGGGCCAGCCACGTACATTAGCGATCAACGGCATGGAACCTCAGCCACACAATAGCAGGATGTGGGAAGAGGTGGGGTCCAGGGATGTGCGAAGGAGGCAAGTGACCCATGAATGAGACTATACACAATGCCAAGTGTGGCGTGGTTGTGCTGGCCAGACTGCAGTATGCAGACCAAACACATTTCCATGTCGACAGACCCCGCTGGTGTTTGGAGTGTAGTGGACGTAACCGTCACCCCAGCCAGTGGGGAGGAATGCGGAAATGTAATTTGTTACATCCCCCCATAAGCGTGAGTGGAGTGGGCTTGCCCGGCGTATGCCTGGCCAGCATAGGGGTGTGAATAAAAGGCACATAACTCTGGGCAGGGTCTCCTTCCGGAAAGCCCAACGTCTCTGCCAGGACAGCACCTCTCACCCCACCACAAAGACGACACCGTGAGTCCAGTTGCCAACGATCCTGTGCGCCTGCTGCACCCCGGGACGCTGGTTGCCGAACCAGTCCTGCCTGTCCCTGCGCACCCAGGCCTCAATGCCCACCTGCTGATACCAGCGTGTGACAAAGAGGGCCCACCACGTGCCGGTGCAATCGCCAAGCCAGAGGCTTGCAACCTTGGCAGCCACCCCAGACCATCACGGCCTCCGCAACACAGGCCCGCAATACTCCTTACTCGTTGATGTACTCTACCAGCATGCACAGCGGGCAAGTAGGTCACACATTTGGAACTGAGTCTTATTTACACCGTGGCAGATCACATTAATTATTGCAGAGTGTATGTCACTATATACCCTTCTTCGTGGTGCCACCAGGCCTTATTAGTACACCACAACCACAAGATTCTATGGGCCCACGTGGACTACTGCTCTCGGCCTACGCTGCGCTCGAGTAGGTCACAGAATTGGAACTGAACATAAATTATGCAAAGACAGAGTACATATCATTGCACGCAAGGAGAGTCGTAAGAGGATGACCCGTTGCATTTTGGCAGAAAAAAGGATCATCGTTACGGAAGTGATCAAACACTACCGACAACTGGCCGGGTGTCACTAACTCTGTGCATCACGAGCCAACTACCCATGGCTGTGGGCCACTGCTGACCAGTAGGTCACAGAGTCTTGATTTAGCAATGGCAAAGTTCATATCAGTGAACAGGCATCATCGCAGACTGCCTTCCCTCTCAGCCCCAGTGCCACTAAGTCTGTTCCCCAACATTCATGGACACTCTTTGGTCGTACATTGGTGGCGTCTGAGTCCTTGGATTAGGGGGTAGTTTTCGTCCTCATGTAGCTGACACCGAATTGGTTGTGGCAACGTGGCTGTTGCTTTCCACTCCACCATTTGCTGCTTCCAGATAACATCAGACCTTCCGTATCATGCACTGGAAGACACCTTCCACTGTCCCCCACAAGCCTCCGCCCCATTCACCTTCGACATTGATGAGGACCCACCCAGTCCTCGTGGCCCTACCTCAGTGCACCACACCGTAATGCTGGCAGACTGACGGAGTTGCTCGCACCTGGCGTGGATGCCATCTTCTGCCTGGTCCCCTGCTTAGCACTCCAGGAGCCACTGACTCAGTGCACCGCAACCCATGGACCGTTACTGATTGAGTTTTGTGCTGTGGAGTGGTTGCACAGCAATGTCACCTCAAGCAGTCTGGGAAACCTGGTACATTGATGAGGAAGACGATGCAGGTCTAACACACCCAAAAGCATTTGCATCAGGAATATCTCGAAGGGACACAATCCTAGACTTTTTCTTCACATTAGCGCACTCAGCTCTTGTGCCCCAACCTCAGTGCACTGCAACTCACGGACACTTCTGTTTGCATGTTGGGTGTCCTCTGGACTTGCTCCGGCTCCCTCCATGTTGCTCAGCAGTTGACTCTGCTATGCAGGGGTTTTCAGTTTCCTTTGCACTGGTGTTGACTGTTCAAGTTGTTGCCAGCACCAAGCACCCCGTGCGGGCTGGCTTACACTCACCCCACACACATCCAGCACGGGCATCACTGTACATGTAGCCCTGCCAATAAAGGGCCCGGCCGCACTTGCCCCTAGCCAATTCAACATAATATCTGTGTGTGAACCTAGGGTTTTGTTGTATGCATGAGGGCCCTAGGCTCTACGACATTACATTGGGCTGTGTACAGCCGGCGCAGACATGTCACCGCAGGCAGCGGGTTGGAGCTTCAACATGTAGCTTTGTCGTCACCCACTCAATTCATAAGGGGAGTGGCCTGGGCCATCGTACGCACAGCCAACGTGGGTGTGTGACTGCTATTTGTGTGCCCCTCGGTGTGGTTCTGTACTGTGAATGTGCATCTGCAGGTGTCTCTAAGGCAGTGTGGGTCTCCTTTGTGGGGTGTAGGTGGTCCCTGAACGATAATAGACACTAGCATATGTGATCTAGTTTACCTACCATGGGTTCGGACCTCACCCACACCTGTTCGGCCACCTTTTGGCGTGCTGACACCTGGCATTGGGGTGCCATGTGTGGGTGGGTAAGTGTTGTGAGCCAGCTGTGCCTGCGGGTGCTTCCTGCTGTGTGGTCTGTTGCAGCGTCTGTGTTCTCCTCTAAGTAGCTTGGCCGCCCGGGTCCTGGTGGTGGGTTCCCTGGGATGTCCAAGGGCTGTTGTAGGGCATCAGTGTCGAAGGTGTGGTGGTCCTCTCCAGCATCACAGATATGTTGTCTTCTGTGCTCTGCTGGAGGTGTTGTGTGCCCCTCTGCAATGTGAAGGGGAGATGCATGTTGACATTGTGTTGATATATATGTTGTTGCATTGTTCTTGTTTACATGCAGACTGTATGACAATATACATTGTGACTGTTTGGGAGGTGCAGGATTTGGATGCGGGACCGAGTACATTTGAACTACATGATGGATGTGAGGTCGTACACGTACATTTCCATTTCACAGTTTCCAGCTCTGTCAGATGTAGTAGGGATGTTCTCCGGCGTATGCGGAGCCAGATGTGTCCTTTGTTCTGCAGTGTCGGGTTTGTGAATTGTACCACGTTGTCGTCAATGTGGGTGTGCTGTTCTTCCTATGTGTGTGTGCTGCAATGTAATCAAGAACATAAGAGGGTCCTTGAAACACTACATTTAAGGAGAGGAAAGCAGGGAACAAATCAACAATTACAACAAGGAACCTCTCCTTAACAATCAATTAATGCACACGTGATACATCCATCCTCAAAAATGCGTTGTCCCACTACAATATTGATCATTCATCTTTGATTTATCAAAAATATTTTTTTTATATAAATATATTAATTTACTTTCAACATTAGACTAATACATAATTGCAACAAGAATTGAGCCCCATGAGCATGTTAATTAAACATCTCAAGATACAGTCAAACACCACCAGGCACACAATTGACAGTTATACATAACACAATCATACTCAATGACATAACCGGACTGAACACATCATAAATGCATAAGAGAAGAAAGAAAGCGACAATGCGTGTTTCGGAGTGGAATCAAAACCCACAATTCCTTCATCAGGGCACAGCAAATAAGTGACTCATTTGGTGGTCAACCGACATACAAACATCAAGAATATTTCTTACACGTGGTGCAGAGGGCTCTATATAACAATTGCTGATAAACTTTAAATACAATGTTTCTGGACGTGGCAAGAACTTGACTTAGCGGTTACAGCGAATTTAGAGCGTCAACCCACAGAGATTATTTCTTTCCTCATGGTGGGTACTGCTAGAGGTTAGATATTTCAATTCCTTTTGGTATTCATGGATAGCTATGAAGTCGAGAGCCAACTACTGTCTCAATCACAATATGTCAAGGATGAGGCGTCAAGGTTTTCTATAGATATCAAACTAATGTGATATATAGGTTGGGGTCAAAGACTGGTTGTAGTACAACCTTCTGTGGGCTCATGAAATTTTCAAAGAGTATGGGCTGCAGCCCAACACAGCTTAATTGTTGTTGAATATCTTTATTCGGTAAAATTGCTCACCATAAAAGCGCTGGCTAAACGTGAATGGGAGGAACAGCATTGGCAGGACTTAACAGATGCTGTGAGCATGAGTAACCCGATGTTATTTTGGGACTAAATCAATAGAGCTAGACAGGGGAGATCCCAACCACTAGCAGCCCATATAACTAGCCAGCAATGGTTTAACCATTTCTCAGCTTTATATGGCGGAATTGAAGATACAACCAGCCCCATGGTAGCTAGCGGTGGGGGAGGGGAACCTTCAGGGGAGGACGAGAATCCATTCACGGCCTCAGAAGTAGTAGTGGCTATTAGACACTTGACCCCAAAGAAGGCGGCCGGTCCGGATGGGATCCCAGGGGACCTTTTGATTGCGGAACCTATGGCCTGGGCCAACTTAATTGCCACTATAATGAATTTGATTGCAAGGGGCCATCCCGTGCCAGATTCCTGGAAGGGGGCAGAGGTGGTCACTGTGTATAAGAAGGGGGCAAGAGATGACCCTGCCAATTACAGACCTATCAGTCTGATAGATGTAATCCAGAAAGTGGTTGGCAGGGTTATCATCTCAAGGGTGGGCGAATGGATGGAGGAGGAAAGTATCCTCTCCCACCTCCAGGCTGGATTCCGCCGGAAGGTGGGTACGATGGACCAGGTCTTTCGCTTTTTTGTTATCTATTGGAAGACAGTTACAATCTAAAAGGGCAGCCTTTATATGGCCTTCATAGATCTCAAGACAGCTTTTGACCTGGTCCCTCGAGCTAAATTGTGGGAGACTTTAGAAAGGATGGGCTTCCCCGGTCCACTCTTGAGTTTAATTGCAAGGCTCCATGAGGGGAATTATGCGAGGATCAGATGGGGTGCCCAGGGACAGCTGACAGACAGGGTCCCCGTGAGGAGTGGAGTCCGCCAGGGATGTGTTATGGCTCCGACCCTCTTCTCCTTGTTTGTGAATGGAGTGGTGGACCATCTGAGAGGGGAAGAGACGGATGCTCCATCCCTGGCGGGGGAAAGAATCCCCACTCTACTCTTCGCCGATGATACTATACTGATATCCAAATCCTCGGTAGGACTACAAAAGCTCTTGCACCGATTTAGCTCCTTTTGTATAGACAGAGGCCTAACCATCAATACCTCGAAAACCAAGCTGATGGCTCTCTCACCCTCCAAAAGATTTAAAAACAATTTCATGCTCAATGGGGCCCCCCTGGAGTTGGTCGATTCTTTCGACTATTTAGGGGTGCGGATAAATAGTCGAATGAATTGGAAGGACCACTTGGCTAAAATGTTACTTGGTCACAAAAGAGTATCGGGGTGACCCTGAGAAAGTATCGGGAGTCAACCAGTAAACCTGTGTCACCGGTCATGGCCATTTATGAGGGTCAGATACTCCCGGCTGCATTATATGGCTCCGAACTTTGGGGGTTCGAAAACGTTTCGGAGCTAACTTCAGCGGAAAATACGTTTCTGAGGGATGTGGTGGCTCTCCCCGTTTCTACCCCGTTGATCCCCTTGCGGCTAGATTTGGGTAGACGAGCCTTAAAGGACCTAGTGAGGTTGCGCCCACTGCTCTTTTGGGTTCATCTAAGAAGGACCAAGGAGCTTGCCAAATATGCTGAAGGGTTGGATGACCTAATACTGCTTGATACTGGCAACAAGATTGGATGGCTGAATAATGTGAGGCACCTAGTTTTCCAAATGGGATTGAGAGATGTGTGGGAGACCCAAATGCCACCACCCAAACTAGTGATCAAGAAGTTATATTGGGATTGGGTGCAGGTCGAGGCAATACGCAGCGGGGCTGGGGGTTCACTCACTGAACGGTTCTTAGAGTTCAAGTGGGCTAGAAAGTTGGAACCCTTTTTTGATTTTATAACCAAGCCGCTAGAAAGAGCCCTATATTTAAAACTAAGGTACGGGACCCTCCCGGTGTATGAATTCACCGCGAGGTGGTTTAACTCTGGTGGCCCATCGCGACCGTGCCCTGGTTGTGCGGCTCCTAAGGAGTCTGTGGCCCACCTACTTTTTGCCTGCCCCGCTTACAAAGTGGCACGGAAGATCTGGCTGAAACCAGTATGCAGGGGGTTGGGGCTGAGGTGCCACAGACTGGCCTTACGAGTACTCTCTACGGACTCATCTTCTACTGCCATGATATGCGGGGTGGCAAAATACTTGAGCAGTGCATGGCTGACACGCTCAAGGATATTGAAGCTGCACTCTAGGCTACCAATCGATTAGATTGGATGTAACTGAAGGTTCACCCATTATAACATAATGAACTGTTGAGAATGCCTGACTACGGTCCATACTAACTGTATTGTTTTATAAATTGTGTTTTTTAATCATGGTTTCTATTGATGATAGTTAATATTTTCTTATTGGGTGAAATGTACTCTTTTAATGTGTAAAATGTACTCTTTTATGGTGAGCAATTTTACCGAATAAAGATATTCAACACAGCTTAATTAAACCACGGGTCCAAGCAGCAAGTCGCTGTAAAATTCTTTCAAGTCAGCGATTAAGATGTGGTCTCTGTCATATATTGAGTATGATTGTGTTTCGTATGATTGCCAGTTGTGTGCCTGGTGGTGTTTGACTGTATCTTGAGATGTTTAATTAACATGCTCATAGGGCTCAATTCTTATTGAAATTATGTATTAGACTAATGTTGAAAGTAAATGAATATCTTTATATATAAAAAAGATATTTTTGATAAATAAAAAGATGAATATTCAATATTGTAGTGGGACAATGCATTTTTGAGGATGGATGTATCACCTGTACATTAATTAATTGTTAAAGAAAGGTTCCTTGTTATAAAAGTTGTGTGCTGCAGTGTGCCATGGGGATTAGGGACATGATCCAGGGTAATTGTGGGTGTGCAGTGTGCTACAACTCGTTGTGCATGTGTGCCATTGTGCCCATCTCCTCCTGTCCCCCAGTCCCTGTTGATGTTGTGTCTGGTCCTCTCGAGCTGTGTCCGTAATCACTACTCCTTGCACCGTCTCTACACTGATGACTGTGGCCTCTGTTTCCTCCAGCTCCTCCTGTGGTGCAGGACTCCCACCTCCTGTCGCCGTTACAGCCTTCCTGTTGGCAGCAGGTTTGTGCCGGATTTAGGTTGTCACATCATGCCAGCGACTCTTGGCCTCATCAATTGGCCTCCTTGATACTGCGAATGCATTCCAGGTGGTCTACTAATGGGTCAGTTGATGGTAGTGTCCTGTCACCTATGTGACGCAAATCTGTATTTGAAGTGGACTGTCCCCCATCTTCCTCTCCCTCTTCTCCTTGGCCGTCCCCGTTTTCCTTGCTGGTGGTCTGTGGGGGTTGTCGGGTTCGCGTTGGCCTCTACGCTCAGTCAGGGTGCATCCATGTTGCTAGGGCCCCGATGTAGGTAAAAGGGAATTTCCGATTTCAAAATACCGAGGCGGGCCGAATCGGTATTCTGAAATCGGAAAACGAGATGTAGCAAACAAACAGCGAAATAATAGGGAATCGGTCGGCATCGGTAATGTGAATCGGTACGTACCGAATCGGCATGGACCGAATCGGAACTAGCCGAATCGGCTACCACCGAATCGGAAATAGCCGAGTCGGTAAAATCAGAATCGGCAATTACCGAATCGGAGGTATGAAAACACACCCATGGCCAAAAAGCCCATAGGAATGCATTGAAGAAACCGAATCGGTAAAATCCGAATCGGATGATACCGATTCGGATTACACCGATTCGGTAATATCCGATTCGGATACAGCCGATTCGGTAAAAGCCGCTTCAGCCAATGAGGTGGCTCCCCCTCCCCCACCCAAACAGGGAGTGGCAACCCTGGCAGGTGCAGCCAATTAAGAACTTTCTGGAGAGCCAGCCTGAGCTGAGCAGTCACAGTTAGCAGCAGTGGGAGTAGGAGTTAGTGAACTGTTCAGAGCAAGATGGAAAACCAGAGTGAGAGCCAGAAGTCCAGCCAGAAGAGGAAGCCTAAGTTCAGCAGCACCGAGCTGCAGGTGTTGGTTGAGGAGGTGGTGAGGGTGCACCGGCAGCTATTCGGAAAGCTGTCCCTCAATGTGCCAGACAGCACCAAGAGGAGGCTCTGGAGCGTAATCGCCCAAAAGGTCAACGCTGTGGGTGTCACCCCCAGGTCCCTGGATGAGCTGAAGAAGCGCTTCTACGACATCCGCAGCCTGACCAAACGGAAGATGGCAGAGATCCAGAAGCAGGCTGGAGTCACTGGTGGTGGCAGGAACCCGGTGCCACCCCTCACCGAGCTGGAGGAACTGGTCTCCAGCACCATTGAGAGGGAGAGCGTGACCGGAATTGGGACCCTGGACAGCTCAGCCAGAGCTACAGCTACAGGTAAGAGGCATGCGCATCAGGACACACCCTACCAGACACCTCCCCATTAGACACAATGCATAGCCAAACCCCAGCACAGTACTGTAACCAACATACAAGAGACAAGCATCATGGTACATCCAGTCAGCAGAAGGTATCAAAATATGGCAGTGCAGAATCACAAGACATGAAACAGTGGAACACATTCTACGGAGATGCTAGGACATGTGGAATGCTTTAATTGTACTGACTGTAATACATCGGCACACTATTTACAAATGCTTCTTTGTACCTAGGGGCACCATCAGGCGGACAACCACTGCCAAAGGAGGCAGCAGCACCATCTACCACTGCACTCGCAGGGCCAAGCACGAGTCAGGCTGCCGAGGAGGAGGAGGAGGAAAACACCATAGGGCTGGGTATTGAGGGAGACCTGGCAATTGACTTTGATGCACTTCACTCCCCACTAATGCAAAGCACACCCCCCTTGCAGTTCTCCCCAGGGAACTCCCTGACAAGGGAGCTCTTTCCACCTACACCAGCTCCTGCCACTGTGGCTCCAGTACACCCTGTCCTGGGAGCAGGGGCTCAGGCCCCGGCCAGCACCACACCCCCACCAGTGGCACCCCAGCCCACTCAGCAGGCGGGCAGCAGCAGTACCCGGCGCCGTGCCATTCCCACCACTGCAGAACCAGCACGGGAGGCCAGTGTGTTCCGGGGCCTCGAAGGTAATATGGTGAAGATCCAAAGGCAGCAGGCGAAATCCATCATGGCATGCCAACGCCAGCTCCTGCAGCACAACCTGCAGATGGGGGAAATGGTGAAAGGATTTCAGGCCTTTGTGGATTCCAACAAGGAGGCAGTAGCAGGTTTAGGCAGGCTAACCACTGCCATCACACAGTTATGTGGCAGACTGGAGGAGCAAGAGGTGATGCGCAGGCGGGATGCCCGGGTGCAGAACCGCTCCATAAGCCGCCTTGCTGCAGCAACGGCACGACTCTGTCAGCGCAGTGCCAACATGGAGTCTAGTCTGGCACAAAATACCGCAGAGTTGACAAGGGGAATGGCCCGCATCACAACAGCAATGGAGGCCTTGATCATCTCTACCACTGCCGCAAATCCTGCCCTGGACCTGGGGGATGCTGGGGACAGCAGCAGCCGCAGCAGCCCGGCCAGCGCTGCGTCAGAGCCACGCAGGAGCACCAGGCGCTCCGCAGATGCCGCTGGTCATTCTGAAGGGGGTGAGGGACACCACAGTGGGGCTGTAAAGCGCTCAAAGAAATAGCCTAGCAAGGGCGGGTGAGGCAACCTGGACCCTAGACTTTTGTTTTCATTGCTATTACACCTTTTTTATGTTGCACATCAGTGCAGTAACTGTGTAGCAACAGTATTAAAAATTGCTTATTCAACACAACCATTCACCTGTCTGTGCATTTGTACTCACTCAGAAATAGTTTGCTGTTATCTCCTCACGTCTATATCTGCCATCATTTGGCGTACACACCCCAGCTGGCTGTGTTAGTGGCACAGCTTCGTCGTCATCATGGTCCTCGTAGTCACTCAACTCCACCTCAGTGCCCTTCTTCACCGCAAGGTTGTGTAACATTGCAGAGACAGCTATGATTTTGCAACAGGTGATGGGGGTGTACTGCCTTGCACCTCCACTCTTGTGCAGGCATCTAAACCTGCTTTTCCAGATGCCGAATGTCCTTTCCACAACATTCCTGGTGCTTTTGTGGGCACGGTTATACCTCCTTTGGCTGGGTGTAGAGGGGTTGAGGTAGGGGGTGAGAATGAATGAGCGGAGGGCATATGCACTGTCGCCTAGAAGGAAAAGGGGTAAAATTACTTACATGCATACATGTATTTCACTTTGCTGTTTTTGGTTATGGGGGGCTGATGATGTGTCTCACCTAGGAGGTATCCTTCTCCAAATTCCCCAGCCATCAGCCGTGCATAGATGCCGCTCTGTTGGAAAATGTAGGAGTCGTGGGTACTACCCGGAAATTTTGCTACCAGGTCTGTGATGGTGCTTTTCGCATTGCAGATCACCTGTACGTTGATGGTGTGAGTGGACTTCCGATTGCGGTAGATGTATTCTGTGTCAGATGGTGGGCAAATCGGAATGTGTGTGCCGTCTATGCAGCCAATGATGTGGGGGAATCTTGCCATCTGGTAGAAGTCTGCTTTGGTCTGTACCAGTTCTGCCTGGGTTGCAGGGAAGGAAATGTAGTGGGCCATCCTCTGGATCATGGCATCAAGGAACTTGTGGAAGAACCTTGACAGGCTGCTCTGGGACACCCCTCCTGCCACAGCGACTACACTTTGATAGCTGCCAGACGCCAGCAGGTGTAGGCAGCATAGCACCTGCACCTGCACAGGGATTGCGTGTGCCCTTGGGGTGGGGTGCTGCAACAGGGGTTGGAGGTCCCTAATGAGGTCTGTGATGGTCTCTGAGTCCAGCCTGTACCGCTGTAGGATCTCTGCATCTGTCAGCATGACCAGGGTGATACGCTGTCTGTATACCTGCTCCTCTCTTTGCCATTCCCTCTCTCCTTGCTGCTGTAGCCGTAGCCGCCTCGCTATGACATAAAAAGCTGCCATCCTGCAAGTTGCAATGCATTTTGGGGCTGTTTTTATGGGTTGGAGTTGGTTACCACCTGATCGTAATCCATGGTAATTACCGAGTGGATTCTACCGATTTTGAGCCAAAATCAGTGTTTCTGTGCCTCCCTACATCTCCCCTTCTGTCCGAAGCGGGGATTTTCCCGATCGGTGATTCTACCGAATTGGTAGGTTCTCCGATTTGGCTTCTGTCCGATTCGGTGTCTCTACCGAATCGGTACATGGACCGATTCGGCTTATGTCCGAATCGGTGTCTCTACCGAATCGGTACATGGACCGATTCGGCTTATGTCCGAATCGGTGTCTCTACCGAATCGGTACATGGACCGATTCGGCTTATGTCCGAAACGGTGTCACTACCGATTCGGTACATGCACCGAATCGGCTTATGTTCGATTCGGTGTCACTACCGATTCGGTACATGCACCGATTCGGTGTTTGCATCCGATTCGGTGTGTTACCGATTCGTACAGTATCCGATTTTCGGTATGTACGTATCGGATTCTTTTACATTCGGTAATCATTCCGATTGGGTTTTGGGTCCGATTTGTACTTTTTTTTGAGCCCTACATCTCGATGCCAGTATACCGATCGGTAAGGGCCCTAAATCGGTATTTTCGGCCGTTACCGATCGGTAACGGCCTACCTACATCGGGCCCTAGGTGCTTTAGATTGTTTCTGGTGTGTTGTTTCTGTAGTTTTTATGGTGCATTTTCCCACCAGACGCTTAGGATTTGCAGGCCTGTTGCTGGTTTTCGCTGCTTTTTGTACCGCGATGGCCCTTATCGCAAGATTTTTTGTGTCCGCGTTTCGCATTTTTGCAGTGTGGCATTGACATTTGACGCGTTATCTGGAGACTATTGCATGGTACCGCCGTGCTGAGAATGCTTGGTTAACACGGCGTAATTTTTCTGCGATAGGCTGGATGTTGGAAGTTGCGTTAAGTTACTTTTGCGATGGTTACCACACATTCTTGAGAATATGCCCCTTTGATTTTTAGTAAAATGAGATGTGTAAAATATATTTACTTATAGGGGCTTTCATTGATTGGTCTGTTATTGTCATTCACATTTTTGTTCTGCTGACTTGAGCATGCAGTGAGTGATGGCATTCTGTCCTTTCAGGAGGAACATATCCACACACAAAAGAATTCTTTTCAGTGCTACGTGTGCTTTGTGGACCAAAATTACTTTGGCGTTTAGTCATTTTTTCTAACATTAGCAAGGGCCCAGTTGCTTCCCCACTAATAAAGTTTTCAAAAACAATGAAAATTGAAAATAGGCATACATGCCAATCGCCCAGATTCAAGGGGCATACTTCAGCTTTTTAAACCCCAAAAATTAGCTTAATTTTGGACGTCTCCCACCTGAAATTGTCTGTGTTTCAATATGTCACTGGAGAAATACAGTCTCCCGATTATTATTTTTTTAAATCTCCCACTTTCCTATTCTAAAATGTTGGCATTTATAAATAGACGTTGACAGAACCCAAAGGCTGGTAGTAAACATCATACCTATTGGTTTTGTCAATGCGTTTTATTTTATGAAAAAAAGTTTTCACTCAAAAAGTCACTTTGCCGTTTTTTTTCAGCAGTATAGATCAAGAATCTTGGGGCCTCATTAATGAGGCTGTGCGTCACTTTTCCGCCGCCGGTGCGTCACTTTTTGTGACGTACCAAGAATTCTGCTCTTGTAATTTTCCAAGCAAGTCGAATTTATGCGCATTCGTTCTACTGCAAGCATCTGCGAATGTGCTTTCGAGCCAAAATTCAGAATGGAAGCATTTAGACTTGGAGTTCCATTCCCGGGCCCTGAAAGATACCTGAAGATTATAGCAAATGAAGCCAACTTGGTCTCGAAAAAAGATGGGTGTACTGTACACAGACTTTTTTATTTTTTTTTATTTCTGTAATTTTTATTGAAAATAAAGAGCATATTTACACTAAACTTCTTGATTCGTTGAGGGTCTAACTCCACGGGAGGGTTTTGGTGCACCGCCGAGGGCAGAGTTTCTGCCTTTATAAATGAAACCTTACGCGCCGGCAGCTCAGCAAGGGCACCGCGACAGCGCTGTGCGTCTTGCGTTCTAAACGTGTGTGGTCACGTAAGGTGACACCGCATTTACATACTTCTCCACGCAGGCTCATTACGTCCCCGCTGAAACACGCTTCCCATGTTGTTAACATTTCAATAAAACCAGCAGAGGTTCATGCGATCTTGGGGACTGATAGCAAGCCGCTCCTTTCCCACAGCTTGAGTTTCTTTTCAGAAATTCAGCTTGGATTACAAATAAAACACGTTATGCTTCTGACCTGCAGCTTTCATGTGTTCATAAATTGTCTTCAAATATAAAAAGAGAAAGTAACAATTTTAGTAACAATTAAAAGTATGCGTTTATTAACTATTAAACTGCACACACGGCCAAACGAAGGCACTGCGCATACCCAACGGAAGGGCCTTGGCATGGAAAGACTCACTAATCAACTAACAATTACTGAAAGCTCTAGATGGTAATAAAATAACAATATTTACAATCTCTGTGTTTGAGACCGAGAGGAGTACATGGAATTGAACTATACTTCTGCATACATGCCAACATTTTAGAAGAGCAAAGTGGGAGATTTAAACATAATCGGGAGAATGTATTTCTCCCATTGAGTCCTATTGAGGGTGCTTAAGGATCAGATATCAGAAATGCAAATAAACGTTTTTCCTCACCTGTCAGGAAATAGCACTGCGAAAGCGCTATACCAGGCAGAGAAAGTGGGATGCAAGTGTTGTGCACTTGCCTGCAGGAACAGGTTACTGGCAGTGGATATTCAGAAAAGCACAAAACCAGTCCCTGTCGGCTGAAGCCCGCAGAGGACTCCTTTTCGTCTCCTGCCTGAATCGGAAGGGTTGGTGTGTATGCGCCTGGAACACAACAATTTGCTTGTTGTTCCTATGATGCTTGTTTCTACAACCTTGCCTCTTCATAGGTCCGGCTATCAAGACTAATCAAATCATTCTGCCTTTCAAGCTTACTGGAATGATACTGCTCTGATGTTCTGGGAGTTCTAACTTTGTTGAACTCCAGATTGTCAGTTGGGAGCTGGCTGGCTTGGTATGGCCATTTTCTTAAGTACTTGTTGCTTCATCGCTCTCTCTCTTCCTCGGTTGCTACATTTTGAGAATGAGTTGGCCTGCAGCTCAATAGGACCCACAAGGTGCTCAGGAAGCGCTGAGAAAACACCCTTTTGAGGACAAAAACAATATTGTATGGATGGAAAATATTGTCTCAGTATTACTGTGGGCCAAGAGTAAGGTGGATGAAGAACAAGTTCCTTAAGTTCTGTAGTGCTCTTTCTGGTGGATACTCTAACTGCAGATTCCTCATCTTAGAATACTCCACAGGCCCCAGACTGGAGCAGGAAACGTTTTCTTTAGTGGTGCTCCAATGCACCGCCAGGTGTTTGCTCCATACAACCTCAGAAGTGACAAAGAGGAACCACATATGAGCAGCACCTCTGCACGCTGGCTTCAGTTTCTTAATTGTCCCTTTCGATGCCTTCAGATACTGGGCATGAATAATTTCTGGCATCTATGTGCTGTACAATACTAAGCTGGGACCCTTTTAGATGTTGAAAAGAGGCCACTCTACAGAACAGGGCGGTGGTAGGGCAGCATGGAATCTGCAGTGAGATAAAGTATCCACCAGAAAGAGCGTTATCAAATGAAAGTAACTTCTGAAGAATACTTCAAATCATACATTTCTCACCCTAGAATAGATACCAAAGCAGTCTCTCTCTAGGTCCTGCTCGTCCTGCTTGTTATCCGGCCGCTGCTCCCCTGGCTCTCACGCTCCCGCCTCCCAGCTGAGCTTCCCTTCCACCTCCCCAATTTAATGGTGGCCGCGCGCAGTGGGAGCGCCAAATGCAGGCCCATATGTGCCCGTCCGCGACACGACCGCGTCCAGCGCCCTGCGCCAGGTGCCCTGGCTCTACAACCATCCACCGCTATGACTCAGCTACCCTCCTCGCACTCAACCCCGCGAGAAGCAACAACTGCCAGCTGTCCATGCCGAACACCACTCCTGGCACCACTGCAGCCAGACCTTCAACACCATCAGCACCCCCACGGCCACCACCCCTGCACCAAATGCCAACATCTTCGAAGCCTTGAGGTGCATCCAACGTACGCTCCCTGCAGAAGCACGCCGTTGAAATCTGAGACCCCCTCAACACCCTCTCACCAGATGTCACCTTCTTGACAGAAACCTGGACCAACGCCTCATCCGCCCCGACATCGCAACTACCATACCTGACAAATACAAGATCCAGAGGAAAGACCGCCCCAATCGCTCGGATGGAGGACTTTTCATCGTGCACAAGAGCTCCCTCCGACTCTCCATCTCCACCACCGACTCCATCTCCACTATTGAACACCTTCAATTCCAGATCCAGACCAGCCCTAGAACCACTTTGCGTGGCACCCTTGCTTATAGAGCCCCTGGACCTCACACTCCATTCGTCACAACCAACGCGGACCTCATCGCTAACCCTGGGCGTATTTCTCGTAGTAGCACTATGCCTAGCTACGCGAAGTGCACTTCGCACTATGCAAGCTACGAGGACTGCGTAGTGAACTGTGCAAAATGCTGTTCGCACTGATTGCACAGTGCCGGAAGCTTGTCCGCACTGTGCAATCAGTGCAAACCGTATCTTGCACAGTGCAAGCGGTCGTTATCTGCCGCTTGAGTAGATTTCTACTCAAATGGCAGCTTTCTCAACGCAGATTGGTAGTTTCTCATCGCGAGCGGTCGCGAGCATACACGACCACTCGCAATGAGAAACCTGACCTCCCCCCGTTGAGAATCTCGCCGGGAGGTTTATTTTTCACGCTCGCGATTGGCAACTTGATGTTGCTGATCGCGAACGAGGAAAAAGTCTCGCCCGGATGTCATTTTGCTCACTCGCAGTTGCCAACTTGCCGTTGAGGACTGCTAGCAAGCAAAAATGACCGCTGCACTACGCTATGCTACACGTGTTTGCACTGTGTACGTGCAATTTGCATAGTGCGAAGTAGCGCAAACTTCGCAAACTACGTGAGTGTAGTGTAGTGCTTCGCCCAGGGTTACTCATCGCACCCCACGCCATTGCCTCCATGGACTACAACCTCAGCGACCCCTTCTTTAATTACCTGACTTCAAGATGGCCACCGGGCCTTCCTCAGCTCTTCATTGGTTGTCCACCCTGACTCTAAGATGGCCGCCGGGTCTCGCGAGATTTCACGTTAAATCTTAACGCGGGAGGCTCGAGCTCTCTTTTAGTCAGTGGGTGGCTTTCTCAACGATCGGGTGTCTTTATTTGTGTTTCCCTCATATCGCTTTTCTTGATGCCACCAGGGTGGGCTCCCGATGTCGCTGTAGACGCTGCACACAGACCAGGGTGGGCTCCTGTCTCTGTTTATTTCGTAATCGGGGTGGGCTCCCAATTTCGCGCCTTCTTTCTTTGGGGCCCGAAGGACCAGGGTAGGCTCCTGGGTTTGTCGTCTTCTGTGGTCGGACGTACTCCCAACGTCGTCTCGTCGGTAGGCGGACCAGGGTGGGCTCTTGGCTCCTTGTGGACGTTGTGGCCGAGGTGTGCTTCGTGTCTCTTCTGGTGGTTGTTCCTGATCCCACCTGCTCATTGCCAGTTGCGTTGTTGGAAATTACCCACACGAGACTGGTAAGTGAATATCTTCTTCTTTATTCTTTGCGAATCTCGGTACATGCATGCACGTCTGTTCCCTCTGCCCTCGTGTCCAGTATTGCCCGCCCCACTCCCTGACTAGAAGAGGTGTCCGGTCTCTGTCCCCTCCCTTTGGTTGAGTGCAGGGTCCTAGTGCCCCTGACCCAGGTCACTACACTCACCAACCCCAGCAACTCCAAAGATCTCTTCAACATCATCCAGGAATTCACCAAGCCACCCAGCGAAACCACGGACATCACCTCCTCCTAGGACCTTTGCGACAAACTCGGATCCTACTTCCACATGAAAAGCAAGGACCTCAACCACCACTTCAACGACCAGACACCCAATGCCGAAACCATCACCCTATCATCCTCTCCAGCAACGCCAGCCAGCCTACCATCTCCTACTGAACCCCAGTCACCACCGAAGTCACCACTTCAACCATGAAGGGCATCCACTTGGGTGCCCCCTACCGACCGCTGCCCGCCACACATCTACCACAGAGCCGCCATTGCCCCAGAACTACAATACCCCATCAACACCACCTTCAAGACGGGCACCTTACCAAATGACTGGAAACGCGCAGAAGTCAGACCCCTGCTAAAGAAGCCCACAGCAGATCCCACAGATCTCAAGAACTACCGACCCATCTCCCTCATCCCTTTCATGGCCAAAGTCAAGATCGTCAATGCCCAGCTAACAAAATTAATCGAAGAAGCCCCATACCCCAGCTACAGACATGGCGATGGGTACACATTGTGCCTTATAAATGTGCAAGAGAGGCTTAAGGGAGCCACTCCCCCACAGGTTGGGGGAGGCAACTTGAAACCCATTAGCCATTGCTAATTTCATGTTACGATGCGCAGTATTAGCCGACCAAGTCCCTTGTGCCGAAAAAATCACACCAAAGTATAGAAAGATACTGGTGTGACCCAAATGCTGAGAGCCAATGAACATATTTGGCATAGGATTAGCCTTTTATTAATTAATTAATTTTATTTATAATGTTTTAAATAGTGCAAAAAAGATCCCGAAGGATATCAGAGCGCTTTACAATATGATGGGAGGTAGAACATAAATGCAATATCAACATCTGGTAGAGAGAGAGCAAAAAAAGAAAAAAAAAGCGGGACAATTGGGCCCAGGAGGGAAATACAATAAGCAGGTGTACACGGGCAACAAGGGGCATCCCAGTATGCATTAAAGAGGAGGCGTTACAAATGGAGGTATCATGATAGTGGGAACAATGACAATGAGCAAGTGAGCCTACCCAACTTAGGGTAAGAATTTGTTCATAAGGAATCCTTTAGCTTCCAACTTGAAAGCCTTTGTTGAAGAGATTCTGCGAATTTCCGGTGGAAGAGAATTCCATATCTTTGGTGCAGCGCCGGAGAAAGCTCGGTGACAAGTTATTTTTTTGTTAAAGATAAGTGGTTTCAAGAGGAAGGTAGTGGCGCTTCTTGAGGCTCTTAAACCACAGGATAGTTCAAGTTTTTGCGCAAGGTACCTGGGAGTATTGAAGTGAAGGGCTTTGTGCACCAGAACAGCAATCTTTAACTGAATTTGTGCTTCGTAGGACAGCCACTTGAGAGATTTTAGAACTGGGGATATATGTTCGTATTGTTTGGTACCTGTGACCAGTCTAGCCGCCGTGTTCAGTGATGACCTTAGTGGAGCCAGGGCATATTTGGGAAGGCCACAGAGGGTAGCACTGCTGTAGTCTAGCCTCAGCAAGACAAGTTCTTGGACCACCGGCTTGAAATCATTAAGTGGAAGGAAAGGTTTGACTTTTCTGAGTGACCCCAACAAATGGTTTGCTCCCTTACATACATTGCTGATATGATTTGGTCCACGTGACATAATATGGGATTTTGCCAAATTTGTCTGCAGATCGAGTGCGGCCATGAAGTATACAAAAGCATACACTAGGTGGCACAGTGCCCTGAGGGTGAGTGCCATGAGCACTGCGTCATCATCATATAATAATGTCGGCAGTGGCTTTCCCTTACTTCTCTGTACATCTTGTTTTGTCTGGACTTAAAATGAATGAAGCTCTATAATATAAAGGATAAATAAAAGGGGAGCCAATACACACCCATGTATTACTCCTCGTTGTATGCCTACATCTCCAGATACCTCACCTTGCATACTGATACAGACCCTTGTCCTCATATCATTGTGTAAATATGCTAGAAAATGAACTAACACAATATCCAAGCCATGATCTATAAGCAATGACTACAATTTTGATCGATTTACACAATCGAAGGCTGATGAGATGTCCATAAATGCTAAGTAAAGAGGGGATTTATTAACAACTGTATACTTTCCTAAAACCAGGTTCAGATTGAGGCACTGCTCAATGGTTCCCACTTTCCGCCTAAACCCGTACTAACAGGGTACAAAACAGACTCATCATCAACTCATTCTCTAATCTTGTTATAGATTGTTCTGCCCTGGATTTTAACAGTGGCATGGATTAAAGAGATAGGGCGATAGCAGCTTGAAGTAGATCTGTCACCTTTCTTAAAATTGGGCACACTAATTGATGTGCCCCATGGAACAGATGTGATGCATATACAAGATTATTAAAAACATTCGTACGAATTGACGCCCCGAAAATAATATTGCTTTTCATCATGTCGATGGGGACACAAATGTGTCCAGGTGCATTTCCTCCAACACTTTGATTAATAGCTTCTTCCACTTCCATAAAGGTTACCCGGTAATGTTTAACAAGGCAAAGGTCTATCTAAAAAATTATAGACATAGGTGGTGTGGCATATATTTTGCTAAAGTGCTCCTCCCATAGTTTGCTAGATATGTGACACAAGATGGAACCGAGGGACCTTTATTTGCACTTCAGCTCAGATATAGTGAGTCAAAAAGATCTGCTGTTATACGACACTGATGCATGTACTAGTGTATCACATTGATTCACAATTACCTCCTGCCATCTTTTGGAGGTGCTTTCTTTATATTTCTTATGCATGCTGAGCACTAGGGCAGGATCCCTAGGCTTTCAGGCCAAGTCTCTCCTCAATGCCCTGTTTGCCATTGAGCATTCAGTGTTAAACCATCTAGGGGAGTTCTGCAGGGGTCCTATAGGCTTTAATAGAGCCATCCTAACTCTATCACATAATGTGATATATGCATTCACCATGCCATAATTGGCCTCTATAGCTAGACACTTCTCCACCACCCTCTGATTTGTTCTAATTATAGTTTTAAAAAATTGAACAGGGTCCTGTAGTTCCCATACCTACCTCAACTTATGAGGGTTGTAGACCGTGGGCTCCACCGTCCACCCTGAACCTATCATTTAAACAAAGAAATAAAGAGATCTCAATAGGGTTGTGATCAGTAAAGGTGGAGGAGACCACTTAACCATGAGCAAGTAAATCATCGAAGTACCTTGTAACAAAGACATAATCAGTTGTAGAGGAACTACCTCTGCCACAAAAAGTGGGAGTCATACAGTCACTCAAGCCAACAACCTCTAAAACATTGACCAGGTCAAAGGGAGTAAGAAATGAAGCTACCTCCACACCACATGGATTGCTGTTGACAGTCGGATCAATAAAGGTAATTGTACCACATGTTGCTTTTAATCGTGGGAGGCAAACAATGAAGTCCCCAACCACACAAAGATATGCAGTGTGCCAAAATAATGTAAAATCACCTAATATTTTAGAAATTAAATTAAATGGTGGGGGAAACTCCGTGTTTGAGGTCCCAATAAAATCATTATAAAAATTCACATTATCCAATCTCACCCCACTCTTTAATGCTATTCCTTGAAAATCACTATGCACAGTCTCCATTGATCTAACATATTCCCCTAGGGCAACCCTTATCCAAATTGCCAGTCCTCCCGAAGCACGTCCACATCGAGATAGAGTGGGAGGGAAACTAAAACATTGAAAGCCATCTACTAGTGAGGGAAGTATATCCCAGGTTTCCTGAAACAGGACAATATCATAACTCCTAGCAAAGTTAGGCCACTCCGTTATGTTAAGATTTGTCCATAGGCCTGACACATTCCAGCTTACTATTTTGAGAAGGAACCTCACCCATCCACAGCAGAAATTTCCGGGTCAATTGCAAAAAATATGTACTACAGAATCAGCATTGAACATGCCACCGGGAAAGGGAGCTGGAGCCCCAAGCTGGTGACCTGTGGGAGTCCCCCTGATATATAGCTAGCTGGTACCCCAAGCTGTTCTGCTTCCGGTAACCCCTAGCATAGAAATAACTGGGTATAACAAATCAATAGCACTAGGAGGGCAATGTGGCTTTAATAGGTCATCAAAACGTCAATCTATATTTTCCAAGCTTCTACGTGCTGAGAATATTTTAGTGTAGGGTACATTAAAAAACAGAGTTTGTATCCCCCAATTATCTAAGGAAGGAGTGGGGGCATATAAAAATACAATAGGGGCAAGGTGACAATCTGAGTTTGTGTTAAACTGCGATTTTGTTTTCCTCTTAAGATGTTCTGGACACAAACAGGAGTCCTAAAATTAACAACAATAAAGTCCCTTGTTACGTTTTTTTTCTGATTGACCAAACCATCCCACCGTTTTGACCATTATGTTCTCGTTGTTACAGTCCCATGAATTGAAATGTTGTTTTTGTGAATCCAATGAACCACCTTATTCCAAAGCTGAGCCCAAGACTCCTTCTGACCAGCCAACAGAGGAGGCACCCCGGCCAGAATGAAAACATATGGGCAAGCCGCAGGCGGGAGATTCAATATATCATGGCATTATATAGGGGTGATGTTCCCTGTATCCTGAGAAATTGAACACGGAAGTGTCTAACCAGGCTGAGCTGAAGTTGGTTGAGCGCTAATACCTTGAGCTGTAGACTTCTCGGCAATCGAGCCTCCGCTACTTAACACTGAAGCAGGCCTCCCACTATTCTTGTCAATACTCCTATCCACAATCTGTGAAGAAGTACATTGTAAATTTTGCACAGGCGGTGCATTACCCCCAGATGAGCCACTAACCAAAGAGCCAGGCCTTACATAATTTGGAACATTGAACAGAAGCCCCTCTATTCGATCCAATCGCTCTGTCAGTGGCCTAATTGTCTCCTCAATAATACCACTAAATTTGTCTCATATGACATCCAATGAGGGAAAAAGGTCTGAGAAAGTATCACACATCTGGCTAGCAGAAAACTGGTTTGTTAATTGCAATGATAATGATAAAGACTGGATTGTTAATTGCAATGATAATGATAATGCTTCAAATATCAGGAATTAGGAAAACACCTCATTGTATCAAATTAACAACGTCGCCCTCGCTCACCTTCAATGATAATGCCACTGTCACCCTTTACAATAATGGTATCATCCTTATCCAAGCCTCTAATGCCAATATAGCCATGATGGCCTACATCTACCCTACACTCAAGAAAGCGGTCTCGACTAAATCCAAAGACTCCTACCCACACCCTATCACCACTCTGGACTTAACCAGTCCTCCCCCCTCCACAGCCGGGAGGTCCACACTCTCCCTAGATCATTCCCCCCCCTTAGATGCTCTCGGAGCCTCTCAATTCCCTGGCAGTAGGACGAAATACACGAGGCCTCCGACACAGAAGACGAGCGAGCCTACTGGATCACTCGTCTCACCATTCTCCAGTCCGATACCGGCTGATTCTCGAGTGCTGAGTTTCCCTATCATCCTACCTCCATTGCATTCCATGAAAGCTCGCCGTCACGCATCCCTCTTTCTACGCCCCTGCTAGGTCGGAGTCCTGGCAATTGCCCTCCACGGACCATGTTCAGCTAAACCCACTCATTCCTTACTTAACTGTCCCTGACTCACAGAGCATTGGCCCTCCCACCCTCTTACTTTTACCAACCCTTCTATCCAGGCATCATGGAACACCACAAGTCCCCGATGACCAATTCCCCCTCTAGAACCTCATAATACTGCCTTAGACCTCTCTGCTACACATCGAGACCCCTCCTCTCTGCCAAATCTCCACACACAACCATTACCCCTCTCACAGCACTCAGACCTGGTGGCACGCCTGGAGGATATGTCTCTCCAGTTACACCTTCTCACCGCCTAACTTCATGATCTAAAAGCCCTTTCAATTGAACACCTTTCACAGATCAGTTCCCGCCTCTCCCCGGCGATTTTGCCCAGAGCCCCTGCTAGTAATAGAAATCGCAGTGGTCAGCCTCCCCCTCTCTATCTCTAAAACCATATCCCTACCTAACGCTCCCTCCCACCCCAGAAGAGCAAAGGCCTATCTGGCATCTAACGATATTGTTGAACTACTTAACTCTTACTCACTCATCTTAGACACTAACAAGATTATTTGGGGCAAATTCAAGCTATTCACACTAACCCAAACAGAGAACCCCCTCACAACCTTAGAGGCATAAATAATGACAACCTTATTAGAGCGAACATCATACAGACTCCTCCCCCTCATACACCGGTGCAACTTAAATACGTACTACTCAACTGCAGGTCACCCAGCAAACACACCTCTGACATATTCGACCTCATCCAACACAATGAGATAGACATCATCATCATCCTCACTGAAACTTGGCTCAATCCCGCTTCCACTCCTATCCTAGACCTCTTAGTGCCTCCTACCCGTTACATAATCCGTCTAGACAGAGATATAAAGCAGGGCGGTGGCCTAGCTTGTATACATCGGAGCACACTAGCAGTCTCCCACTCGGAGTCCTCTACACCATCCTCATGCGAATATCTTTGTCTCAACATTTCTTGTCACAACCTTCTGGTGTGCACACATTTTATCACCCCCCTGGGGACAACCTCCCCTTCATCGAACAATTAATGGAAATTATCTCTGGCAATGTTGATTCCTTTGTGCCCCAAATCTTCCTCGGTGATTTCAAACTTCACTGGTCCAACCTCAATGACCAAGCTGTAACATGCCTCAAATCCCTCTTAAGTGCTCGTGAGCTGATTCAACATTGTGACCAGTCAACTCATAATAAAGGTGAAATTCTGGACCTCATCATCACCAAAGTTCACACCATCACACTGGACACCATTACCCCTTGTGATTGGTCCGATCATCACAGCATCTTTTTTTAATCAACTTGGCGGTCTCTCTGAGGAAGGTTTAGCCAACGAAATTCAAGATTTGGAAAAGGGACCTCAGAGATATCAATACAGCTGATCTAGCAGCCCAATGTAAATTTGCCCTCTCATCACAAGATACATGTCTGAGGAATACGCACTCACTGACGTCTACAACTCCACTATCTCTGGCATCATGGATTCCATTGCTCCACTCCAACAAAAAAATGCCACAACAAATAGTTCCAAACCGTGGTAAACGACAACTTAAACTCGGAACATCACAACCTTAGGGCAATCGAACGTACCTGGAGATCCAAACCATACTCGGACCAGCTAATAATCCTTAGATTGGTAAGGAGCTCTTATAACAAACAAATCAAGATAGCTAAGGCTGACCACTTCAGATCCCAACTTAATTAAGCCGCTAATCGCCCCAAGAAACTTTTTGAGCAGGGAAAACAACAATCGGTGGAAGTACCAAACCACTCAGACTCTGGAGTCAGCCAGCCTTCATGCAATGACCTGGCTGCTTTCTGTACTAAGAAATCTAGACTCATCAATATTGATCTTGACTCCAGGAAGGCACTATTGCTATCCGATGGGTCTGTGCCCCCTCCCCGGCCCAATTAGTGAAGCTCGAACCGACTAGCCTGAGCTCCAAGAACAATGCCACATGGGGCACCCTCACTCCCCTCAGTGAAAAAGACATTACCAAGTTTCTTCAGAGTATCAACCCATCTAATCCTTTCAATGACTCGTTACCACCTTCCATCTTCAAAGAAATCAAGGATGTCATCACCCCCATCTGGACAAAGATTTTCAATGCATCTCTATCACAAGGTACGATCCCAGACTGCCTAAACGCTTCTCACGTAACACCGATCTTAAAAAAGCCTACCGCAGATAGTACAGACTTTAACAACTTCCGCCCTATTTCTAACGTCCCCACTTTAGCCAAACTCCTAGAAAAATGTGTCCAATCTCAACTCTGTGCCCACATCGAGAATTTCCATCTCCTCATCAACATCAATCTGGTTTTCGGAGTGGGCATAGCACTCAATCAGCGCTCACTCACTTTATGGATGACATTTTAAAAATACTTGACCAAAATGAATCCTGCCTCCTTATCCTTCTTTACCTTTCTTCTGCATTTGACACTGTTAATCATGACAACCTCCTATCCATTTTGAGCACAAGATGAGCCTCTCTGGTTGGGTGCTGCAATGGTTCTCGTCCTTTCTCCACCACAGATCCCAAAGAGTTAAGGCGAACCACTCTCTCTCCCAGTCATCACCAGTAGCCATTGGAGTCCCCCAAGGGTCCGCCTTATCTCCCATACTCTTCACCTTGTTCTTTGAACCGTTAGCTAATGCACTAAATTCCGCGGACATTCTCTTCCATATGTATGCGGATGATACGCAACTCTATCTGAAAATCTCCTCCTCGGATGACCTCATATCAGTCAATACTACCCTAATAAATACTCAAAACTGGTTAACTGAGAACCACCTGTTGCTCAACACCTCTACACAGTATGCCTTCTCATTCCCCCCCCCCCGAATCACATCCCCAAGTTAGACCTTTGGATGAGCCACCTCACTGCCTTCAACTGCTCCCCCCTCATTATTGACTCAGCCATATCGCTCAGATTCACCCTGGTCAAGCATCTGAACATGAAGAATCATATCAGCAATGTGTGCAAGGGTGCTAATCACCTGATGAGGATACTCAGGAATCTCAAACCATTCCTCCCACAAGCTGACTTCAAGCACGTGATCCAAGCGCTTGTTTGGCAAGGCTAGACTATGGCAGTGCTAAGCTATGTGGCTTCCACAACAATACCTCGGCCCCACTAAGGGCTTCACTGAATGCTGCGGCCAGATTGGTTACGGGTAACAAAAGAAATGTGCACATCTCCCCAGTCTTAAAATCCCTAAAGTGGTTGCCCTAGGAAGCAAGAATTCAGCTAAAGATTGCCTGTCTATCTCACAAAGCCCTCCATTCAAAACCCCCATTTATCTAGCGCAAAAGCTAAAATTATCCGGAGGGGTAGACCTTCTAAGAGTGCTAACTCTCTCCTCCTGAAACCACAGATCTTTCGCAAAAAGAGAACATGTCATCGAGCTTGCTCCGGATATGCGCCGAAGATCTGAAACTCTCTCCCACCGAAAATATGCAGAATCTCCTCCAAGGTTGCCTTCAAATTTGAAGTAAAAAGATTCCTCATGAAGAAGTTCTTACCTTAAAAGGTTCTCGGATCGTCTGCTCTAATGCTTTGGACCTACACCCTAGTTCGCTATGTACCAGTTATTACCCTACTCTTTGTTGTTCTCTTTCGATTGTAACCATTTTGTTTGGAATGCCTATTTGATTTTTTTGGTTTGGTATTCCTTTTGATGCCTGTACTGCAACTGTTACCTTCCTTTCCCTCAAACTGTAAAACGCTCTGATATCCTTCCCGATCATGTACGCGCTATATAAAACTTTATATAAATAAAATAAACAAATAAATGATGACTGAACCCATGAAAGCAGCTGACCTTTATTATTTTGACAGGAAGAAGGCCATTTCTGCTTTGCAGTCCCTATCTTCACAGGTAATCCCTTACGCTTCATAGCTAAGCTTGAAGTGGGCTGTAAGGAGGAAATATCAGTTGGATCAGAACCAGTGTCATCGGAACTCAAGCGGGCACCAGCACTAACACTAACACAAACGCTAACGTTCCCAGTCGGCAAACCTGCCCTTCCATTTATGGACTGGGGAACATTAATCTCAGTAGTGGTTTGTTGAGCTGACAATATACCATGGTCCAAGGATAGCCTGCATTCTATTAATTCTATTTATTCGCTTGAATCCTGACGGCTCTCTCCAACATACTATCAAGAGAGTCGGAGGGGCGCGTCAGCGGGTCCCCTGTGGTCTTACATTTCACCATGATCACAGGTCCAAAAGGAAGAAAGTCTCACCTTGAATGAGGTCAGATGCAGCACTGACCACTAAACCCACTTTGTACAAAATCTAAGGGGGTTGGCCTAGTCCAGCCTTATCCGGCTGCGGGTTCTTTGCCTGGTCTTTGCTCAAGCACAACTCGCGCAGCAGGACTGAATGAGCGCTTAAGAGCACGCCGTCTAGGCGGGTGGCACTCTGGGGGATGTAGTCCCGTCCAAGCAAAAATCCAGGCCACGCTGTGTCACGTCCATTGCTGTGGGACTGAAGGAGCGCTTAAGAGTGTGTTGTGTGATGTCCGGGTTGGCGGCACTCTGTGGGATGTAGTCCCACCGCAGAGACTCTGTCCGTGCAGAAATCACTTCACTGCTGGAAAAAGGCATCAGGACGTAAAGTTGTTTTCAGAGATAATCGACTTTCAGTGAGACCTAAGTGCTGTAAGCCATTTCCTTGAGGCAATGCTGTTCGCTCCTTGTAGCAATCCTCAAAACATAGTGGAACCCGACATTATATATAACAAAAGAAAGAATTTCATAACATCAGGATATACTTTGGTATGAGAGTGGTACATAGCGTAATATAGTACATGTCTCTCACATATTCCTACACACTCGATGTGTATCGGATTTGGTTTCAACTTCTACCACATGTATGAAAAATGTACCTTGAATTAGCCTGAAAATTTCAAGTGTATATTGACTTTGAGATAATTCAGCCTTTTTGATTACTGGTTAGAACTTAAAATTATGATTTAAAAGTTACATAAGTGGCTGAGATGGCTTCATTTGTTGTGTCCCAACCACCACCTTTTCTAAATGAATTTGGAGATCCAAAAATTAAATGGAAGAGGTGATTAAAGTTATTTGAGCCTTATCTCATTGCAATTGGAGGGGACAGATTCTCCTCAGTATGGAAACAGCACATACTTTTACATAATGCAAGGGAAGTCTTTGATGACCTGCCTGATTTAAGCACTGTTGAACAAGGTGGTGAAGATGATGCACAAGGGGACGTGCAGTAAGATTCCTATAACATTTCCCTAAAAAAATTAGAGGAACAGTTTGGGGTAAAAGATAAATATAATGCTAGAAAAACACAAGTTTTTGTTGAGGTTGCAAGGAAAGAACAAGAAAGTACATTGCTGCCTTAAGAGGATTATCTGCTGCATGCGATTTTAGTGTTTTGGCTGACTAATAAGAGACCAGCTTGTAAGGTGTGCTTGTAATACCAAGGCTCAAAAAAGACTTCTAGCAGAATACTCTGATAAAATTTTAGCGGTAAACACAGTCAAAAGTATTGAACGTCCTGCACTTTGTATGAGACAGATGAAAGTCATTAGAGACACAAATGGTAGACAAATGCACAGACAATGAGTGTGTAAATATGGTTACAGAGAAAGTTGACCCAAGCAAAGGAAGTAATTCTGAAGCGTTTAAAATCAGAGAGTGGAAAACTAAAATGCTTCAAATGTGGATATTTTAATCATTTGGCATGTCACACTAGGTGTCCAACGGGAGGTTGACAATGCATCAAAATGGGTCACTTTGCGAAGGTTTGAAGAGACATGGGAAATAAAGTCACTCATATGGCTAGCGAAGAAGATTCAGAAGAAAAATAATGCATTCCATTTCTCTGATGCATTGATAACGTCTGACAGGGCATAGCCTACATGTGAGGTTTCTCTAGATGGGATTAATTTCAAGGGTTTTGCAGACTCCTGTTTCCCATCCCCCTTGATAATGAGGCAACATTTAAGGAGAACTTTCAAGACAAAGTGTATACTATGCTAACTCCTGATATAAGTCCTGGGGGGTATAACAAGGATTGCATTCCTTTATCTGTTATGTTATTCATGCACATTAACTTTAAGGACAGGACCACATTAGGAAAAGTACATATCACTAAGCAGGGTACCAACATTTTAGGGTGGAAGAAACACAGAGGCCTGGGGATCAAACTTTATCCTGATGCAGAAGTGTATTTAGTCAACAGGTCCATTACAGGTATGAACATATGGGATACATTTCCAAAGCTTTTCACTTATAAATTAGGTTTATTTCAAAACTTGCTTTACAAAATTGTGTCAACCCTGATGCTAAACCAGTGATACATAAAGCTTGCCCGATACCATTGCTTATGAGGGAGCCACTCTTGAGAGAATTAGATAGATCAGAGGATACAGGGCTGATTGAGAAGATTGAATGTTTGAAATGGGTGGCCCCCACTGTTATTGCTTCCAAGGAAGGAGGGTAGAGTATCCGTCTATGTGTACATCTTAGAGAGCTAAATGCCATTATATGGATGGACAAACACCCTCTGCCAAACATTACTGAAATAGTTAGTCTCATACAAGGCGCTAGCTACTTTAATGTGCTGGGCCATTCATCTGCTTACCACTAGCTTGCCCTTTATCCCGACTCAAAGGCGTTATCATCTTTTACAACTCCCTTTGGAGCCTACCAACTCCTGCAGAATTCCATTTGGGCTGAGAGCTACTGCAGCAGTTTTCTAATGGGTAATGCAGCACATATTGCAAGGAACTGGAAAAGATCCAAGGAAAAACGAAACAGATGGTGTTACACAAACTAGATAAGGCGGGAAAAAGGAAAAATGTAAGATTGGGGTCAAATCAGTTGAATATCTGCAACACACAATCTCGGAAGATGGCATTAAACCTAAAATGTATTTGATTGACTTTGTCAAGTTAGCTTCTGCCCCTACCAACAGGAAGGAGCTTAAATAATTTCTAGGTCTAGTAAAATACATGACCAAATACGTGAGGAACTTTAATGAGCAAGTTCACTCTCATAGAGCCTTACTAAAGAAAGGAGTCTCATTTGAATGAAGTGAGCAGTGTCAAACTGGTTTTAACCAAATAAAGGAAGCCATCATTAATACACCTCATTTGGGTATGTTGGACTCTAAAAGCAAAACCATATTGACAACAGACGCTAGTACGAAAGGATTAGGTGCATCTCTTTCCCAAACAACAGGTGGTAAGGGAAAGGTCATCGTTTTTGCTTCTAGAGCACTCAGAGAGACATATTTCAATTACTCAACAATAGAAAAAGAAGCTTTGGTATGTTATTGGGCCATAAACCACTTTAAACTTTACTTGTGGAGAATACCGTTTGTGCTAAGGACAAATCATAAACCCCTCATTCCCATGATGTTCACCAAATGAATTGAAAAAAACACTACCAGTTACTCCAAATGGGTATTGGGTCTACAAGGGTACAACGTCAGTGCCATGTATGCCCCAAGAATGAGAAACCAAGTAGCTGATTACCGGTTCCATTTACCTAATGAGAGGGAGGTTCCCCAGAAAAAAATACAGAGAAGTTATTTTGAACATATCAATCCTGGCTATTCACAAGGATGAATGGGAAAAATGTGACAAGGACGATGAAATTCTTACTGCTGATAAAGAATAGATAACTTAAGGGTGGCCGAACAAGTGTAATGAATTGCCTGAAAACCTCCAACCTTATTGGAATATGAATGGCGAGTAATCTATTGTTGACAATATGGTCATGTGGTCTAACAAAATTGTACCCCCTAGTAATGTCTGTAACTGCATTATTGAAATTGCCCATGAGGGACACTTCGGGAGGAGTTTTTCCAAGAGCAAGATCAGGAATTACTGTTGGTTCCCATATATGGACCCTACAGTTCCCCACTCCCCCGCTCCACTACTTCGCAAGACGAGAGGCCGCTCCTGTAGACACACATACATTAATATTTAGATCGTGTGCAAGATACTGCTTCTGGATTACACATTTTAGGGCTGCACAGCAGAGCACGTTACTCTGTCAGAGCCAACCAGACAGTGTTTGGAGGAGGCTTGCGCGAAGTGCATCTGACGTAAGGCCCTGTGCCTCTGCCTCCAGTCAGCACATGCTGAGAACAGCAGCGCGGAAAGTAAATGGCATGGCTGAGCTGCAGCAAATGTTTTCTCAGGGCAGCTACTATCCATGAGATAGCAGAGACCATTTTTATGTTCTTCATTGTACCTTCAGATTATGTGGTAGGTGGATCCTAGAGTCTTTTACAATTGTATGTGACAATGGAGAAGGATGGTACTTTAGTCTTGGTCATCTTCAAACTTCAGCATCCTTCAATACGACTGACGACGAGTGAGGGCATTCCTGAATGGAGAGAAACCATGGCCTTTGATGTATTACATTTTGTCTCTCTCTTCTCTAGTGCCCTGTGAGTACTTTCATCACTTTATTTCAGCAATTGGTGACCCTCTCTTAGAAGTTATCCTAATACATGACCTACTGAGAGCTCATAAGGCTGGTGACTTCTCAGAAACTTTCAAAAACAGCCTATGATTATTTGCCATTTTTTCCAGGGAAACCTCAGCTGGTTTTCAAATATTCCTGGCTCGCATGGGAATCTTGAGTCCTTCCAGAAACATGACACATATCCAGGACCTCTACTTAATTTTAGCATTTAAACATTAACAGCAAGTTAGAGCAAGCCCACACTTAGCAGTGCAACACTTTTTCCTGTTTTGAAGCCATAGAGGCAGGCACAGGGAGAGAATTGCAGCAAAAATTCTCCTAAAAGCTCCCCGACATTGATACAGTAGTCCTTTGTGTCACATTTACATAAACTGCAAGAGTAAATATTGATTAGTGGATGAAGTGGAATCAAAACTAGAATGCAAAGATTTGCAACATTCTCAGGATTTGGTACCATTCTGCAGCATTGGCAATCAGTCTGTGATTTTATTTATAATTTAGGCACTGATCTCAAGTGGTAACTGATTGCAGAGCTTAGAACCTCTTATTCCCGAGAGTGCACTGGTAATTGATCGGGCTGGACTGTTCCCATGAGGCACAGGGTCAGACTGATTTGCATATAGCCATGTCTGAACTGGGGTGGCAGAGTGGGCTAAAGAACGGTGATGGATCAAACCCAGATCTTTCGACTGGGTGTGAGTGTTTGATTGGTTCAGATGCTCCGTCCATCACCACCCCCTTTTGTACCGCTTTGGCCGCCATAAGTGTGGCAGGGTATGCTCAGACGTGAGTCCCTTGCTCACTTCGCCACTGGATTCAAGCAAGCCGGGCTGAAGACGGCTGGAATGCCAGAAACCGGTCCTCGGAAGCTTGTTTCCGGTCCAGGGAAAGCATGGCTTGGCAGTTCGGGTTGGACTGTTCCCATGAGGCACAGGGTCAGACTGATTTGCATATAGCCATGTCTGAACTGGGGTGGCAGAGTGGTCTAAAGAACGGTGATGGATCAAACCCAGATCTTTTGACTGGGTGTGAGTGTTTGATTGGTTCAGATGCTCGGTCCATCACCACCCCCTTTTGTACCGCTTTGGCCGCCATAAGTGTGGCAGGGTATGCTCAGACGTGAGTCCCTTGCTCACTTTGCCACTGGATTCAAGCAAGCCGGGCTGAAGACGGCTGGAATGCCAGAAACCGGTCCTCAGAAGCTTGTTTCCGGTCCAGGGAAGGCATGGCTTGGCAGTTCGGGCTGGACTGTTCCCATGAGGCACAGGGTCAGACTGATTTGCATATAGCCATGTCTGAACTGGGGTGGCAGAGTGGGCTAAAGAACGGTGATGGATCAAACCCAGATCTTTTGACTGGGTGTGAGTGTTTGATTGGTTCAGATGCTCCGTCCATCACCACCCCCTTTTGTACCGCTTTGGCCGTAATAAGTGTGGCAGGGTATGCTCAGACGTGAGTCCCTTGCTCACTTTGCCACTGGATTCAAGCAAGTAGGGCTGAAGACGGCTGGAATGCCAGAAACCGGTCCTCGGAAGCTTGTTTCCGGTCCAGGGAAGGCATGGCTTGGCAGTTCGGGCTGGACTGTTCCCATGAGGCACAGGGTCAGACTGATTTGCATATAGCCATGTCTGAACTGGGGTGGCAGAGTGGGCTAAAGAACGGTGATGGATCAAACCCAGATCTTTTGACTGGGTGTGAGTGTTTGATTGGTTCAGATGCTCCGTCCATCACCACCCCCTTTTGTACCGCTTTGGCCACCATAAGTGTGGCAGGGTATGCTCAGACGTGAGTCCCTTGCTCACTTTGCCACTGGATTCAAACAAGCAGGGCTGAAGACGGCTGGAATGCCAGAAACCGGTCCTCGGAAGCTTGTTTCCGGTCCAGGGAAGGCATGGCTTGGCAGTTCGGGCTGGACTGTTCCCATGAGGCACAGGGTCACACTGATTTGCATATAGCCATGTCTGAACTGGGGTGGCAGAGTGGGCTAAAGAACGGTGATGGATCAAACCCAGATCTTTTGACTGGGTGTGAGTGTTTGATTGGTTCAGATGCTCCGTCCATCACCACCCCCTTTTGTACCGCTTTGGCCGCCATAAGTGTGGCAGGGTATGCTCAGACGTGAGGCCCTTGCTCACTTTGCCACTGGATTCAAGCAAGCCGGGCTGAAGACGGCTGGAATGCCAGAAACCGGTCCTCGGAAGCTTGTTTCCGGTCCAGGGAAAGCATGGCTTGGCAGTTCGGGTTGGACTGTTCCCATGAGGCACAGGGTCAGACTGATTTGCATATAGCCATGTCTGAACTGGGGTGGCAGAGTGGGCTAAAGAACGGTGATGGATCAAACCCAGATCTTTTGACTGGGTGTGAGTGTTTGATTGGTTCAGATGCTCCGTCCATCACCACCCCCTTTTGTACCGCTTTGGCCGTAATAAGTGTGGCAGGGTATGCTCAGACGTGAGTCCCTTGCTCACTTTGCCACTGGATTCAAGCAAGTAGGGCTGAAGACGGCTGGAATGCCAGAAACCGGTCCTCGGAAGCTTGTTTCCGGTCCAGGGAAGGCATGGCTTGGCAGTTCGGGCTGGACTGTTCCCATGAGGCACAGGGTCAGACTGATTTGCATATAGCCATGTCTGAACTGGGGTGGCAGAGTGGGCTAAAGAACGGTGATGGATCAAACCCAGATCTTTTGACTGGGTGTGAGTGTTTGATTGGTTCAGATGCTCCGTCCATCACCACCCCCTTTTGTACCGCTTTGGCCACCATAAGTGTGGCAGGGTATGCTCAGACGTGAGTCCCTTGCTCACTTTGCCACTGGATTCAAACAAGCAGGGCTGAAGACGGCTGGAATGCCAGAAACCGGTCCTCGGAAGCTTGTTTCCGGTCCAGGGAAGGCATGGCTTGGCAGTTCGGGCTGGACTGTTCCCATGAGGCACAGGGTCACACTGATTTGCATATAGCCATGTCTGAACTGGGGTGGCAGAGTGGGCTAAAGAACGGTGATGGATCAAACCCAGATCTTTTGACTGGGTGTGAGTGTTTGATTGGTTCAGATGCTCCGTCCATCACCACCCCCTTTTGTACCGCTTTGGCCGCCATAAGTGTGGCAGGGTATGCTCAGACGTGAGGCCCTTGCTCACTTTGCCACTGGATTCAAGCAAGCCGGGCTGAAGACGGCTGGAATGCCAGAAACCGGTCCTCGGAAGCTTGTTTCCGGTCCAGGGAAAGCATGGCTTGGCAGTTCGGGTTGGACTGTTCCCATGAGGCACAGGGTCAGACTGATTTGCATATAGCCATGTCTGAACTGGGGTGGCAGAGTGGTCTAAAGAACGGTGATGGATCAAACCCAGATCTTTTGACTGGGTGTGAGTGTTTGATTGGTTCAGATGCTCGGTCCATCACCACCCCCTTTTGTACCGCTTTGGCCGCCATAAGTGTGGCAGGGTATGCTCAGACGTGAGTCCCTTGCTCACTTTGCCACTGGATTCAAGCAAGCCGGGCTGAAGACGGCTGGAATGCCAGAAACCGGTCCTCGGAAGCTTGTTTGCGGTCCAGGGAAGGCATGGCTTGGCAGTTCGGGCTGGACTGTTCCCATGAGGCACAGGGTCAGACTGATTTGCATATAGCCATGTCTGAACTGGGGTGGCAGAGTGGGCTAAAGAACGGTGATGGATCAAACCCAGATCTTTTGACTGGGTGTGAGTGTTTGATTGGTTCAGATGCTCCGTCCATCACCACCCCCTTTTGTACCGCTTTGGCCACCATAAGTGTGGCAGGGTATGCTCAGACGTGAGTCCCTTGCTCACTTTGCCACTGGATTCAAACAAGCAGGGCTGAAGACGGCTGGAATGCCAGAAACCGGTCCTCGGAAGCTTGTTTCCGGTCCAGGGAAGGCATGGCTTGGCAGTTCGGGCTGGACTGTTCCCATGAGGCACAGGGTCACACTGATTTGCATATAGCCATGTCTGAACTGGGGTGGCAGAGTGGGCTAAAGAACGGTGATGGATCAAACCCAGATCTTTTGACTGGGTGTGAGTGTTTGATTGGTTCAGATGCTCCGTCCATCACCACCCCCTTTTGTACCGCTTTGGCCGCCATAAGTGTGGCAGGGTATGCTCAGACGTGAGGCCCTTGCTCACTTTGCCACTGGATTCAAGCAAGCCGGGCTGAAGACGGCTGGAATGCCAGAAACCGGTCCTCGGAAGCTTGTTTCCGGTCCAGGGAAAGCATGGCTTGGCAGTTCGGGTTGGACTGTTCCCATGAGGCACAGGGTCAGACTGATTTGCATATAGCCATGTCTGAACTGGGGTGGCAGAGTGGTCTAAAGAACGGTGATGGATCAAACCCAGATCTTTTGACTGGGTGTGAGTGTTTGATTGGTTCAGATGCTCGGTCCATCACCACCCCCTTTTGTACCGCTTTGGCCGCCATAAGTGTGGCAGGGTATGCTCAGACGTGAGTCCCTTGCTCACTTTGCCACTGGATTCAAGCAAGCCGGGCTGAAGACGGCTGGAATGCCAGAAACCGGTCCTCGGAAGCTTGTTTGCGGTCCAGGGAAGGCATGGCTTGGCAGTTCGGGCTGGACTGTTCCCATGAGGCACAGGGTCAGACTGATTTGCATATAGCCATGTCTGAACTGGGGTGGCAGAGTGGGCTAAAGAACGGTGATGGATCAAACCCAGATCTTTTGACTGGGTGTGAGTGTTTGATTGGTTCAGATGCTCCGTCCATCACCACCCCCTTTTGTACCGCTTTGGCCGCCATAAGTGTGGCAGGGTATGCTCAGACGTGAGTCCCTTGCTCACTTTGCCACTGGATTCAAGCAAGCAGGGCTGAAGACGGCTGGAATGCCAGAAACCGGTCCTCGGAAGCTTGTTTCCGGTCCAGGGAAGGCATGGCTTGGCAGTTCGGGCTGGACTGTTCTCATGAGGCACAGGGTCAGACTGATTTGCATATAGCCATGTCTGAACTGGGGTGGCAGAGTGGGCTAAAGAACGGTGATGGATCAAACCCAGATCTTTTGACTGGGTGTGAGTGTTTGATTGGTTCAGATGCTCCGTCCATCACCACCCCCTTTTGTACCGCTTTGGCCGCCATAAGTGTGGCAGGGTATGCTCAGACGTGAGGCCCTTGCTCACTTTGCCACTGGATTCAAGCAAGCCGGGCTGAAGACGGCTGGAATGCCAGAAACCGGTCCTCAGAAGCTTGTTTCCGGTCCAGGGAAGGCATGGCTTGGCAGTTCGGGCTGGACTGTTCCCATGAGGCACAGGGTCAGACTGATTTGCATATAGCCATGTCTGAACTGTGGTGGCAGAGTGGGCTAAAGAACGGTGATGGATCAAACCCAGATCTTTTGACTGGGTGTGAGTGTTTGATTGGTTCAGATGCTCCGTCCATCACCACCCCCTTTTGTACCGCTTTGGCCGCCATAAATGTGGCAGGGTATGCTCAGACGTGAGTCCCTTGCTCACTTTGCCACTGGATTCAAGTAAGCCGAGCTGAAGACGGCTGGAATGCCAGAAACCGGTCCTCGGAAGCTTGTTTCTGGTCCAGGGAAGGCATGGCTTGGCAGTTCGGGCTAGACTGTTCCCATGAGGCACAGGGTCAGACTGATTTGCATATAGCCATGTCTGAACTGGGGTGGCAGAGTGGGCTAAAGAACGGTGATGGATCAAACCCAGATCTTTTGACTGGGTGTGAGTGTTTGATTGGTTCAGATGCTCCGTCCATCACCACCCCCTTTTGTACCGCTTTGGCCGCCATAAGTGTGGCAGGGTATGCTCAGACGTGAGTCCCTTGCTCCCTTTGCCACTGGATTCAAGCAAGCCGGGCTGAAGACGGCTGGAATGCCAGAAACCGGTCCTCGGAAGCTTGTTTCCGGTCCAGGGAAGGCATGGCTTGGCAGTTCGGGCTGGACTGTTCCCATGAGGCACAGGGTCAGACTGATTTGCATATAGCCATGTCTGAACTGGGGTGGCAGAGTGGGCTAAAGAACGGTGATGGATCAAACCCAGATCTTTTGACTGGGTGTGAGTGTTTGATTGGTTCAGATGCTCCGTCCATCACCACCACCTTTTGTACCGCTTTGGTCGCCATAAGTGTGGCAGGTTATGCTCAGACGTGAGTCCCTTGCTCACTTTGCCACTGGATTCAAGCAAGCCGGGCTGAAGATGGCTGGAATGCCAGAAACCGGTCCTCGGAAGCTTGTTTCCGGTCCAGGGAAGGCACGGCTTGGCAGTTCGGGCTGGACTGTTCCCATGAGGCACAGGGTCAGACTGATTTGCATATAGCCATGTCTGAACTGGGGTGGCAGAGTGGGCTAAAGAACGGTGATGGATCAAACCCAGATCTTTTGACTGGGTGTGAGTGTTTGATTGGTTCAGATGCTCCGTCCATCACCACCCCCTTTTGTACCACTTCAAATATTCCTGCCTCGCATGGGAATCCTGAGTCCTTCCAGAAACATAACACATATCCAGGACCTCTACTTAATTTTAGCATTTAAACATTAACAGCAAGTTAGAGCAAGCCCACACTTAGCAGTGCAACACTTTTTCCTGTTTTGAAGCCATAGAGGCAGGCACAGGGAGAGAATTGCAGCAAAAATTCTCCTAAAAGCTCCCCGACATTGATACAGTAGTCCTTTATGTCACATATACATAAACTGCAAGAGTAAGTATTGATTAGTGGATGAAGTGGAATCAAAACTAGAATGCAAAGATTTGGAACATTCTCAGGATTTGGTACCATTCTGCAGCATTGACAATCAGTCTGTAATTTTATTTATAATTTAGGCACTGATCTCAAGTGGTAACTGATTGCAGAGCTTAGAACCTCTTATTCCCGAGAGTGCACTGGTAATTGATGGAATGATGGACTGTTGGGGTTACACATTATTGTAGGCATCTAGGACCCTCCAAAAATTAGGGCACTGATATCAAGTTCAGCAGAGCAGAATTACCATGCAGAATTTTGCTCCGCCTGATCATAACTATCTAGGCGTTCCTACGCCTGATTTTCCCGGCTGTGGGAACTCCGGATCCAATGTTACCAGCCAGAAATTCCAGGCAGTAACATCAAATGAGGATTTGGTTTTAAAAATGGCCAAGCCACGTCTCTGGACCCTGGCAAGCTTATTATTTGGCAAGGAGGGCGGATGCAACACCTGTCAAAACTGTTCTTTTGTTTTTCTGCTGCGCCTTCTCAACCAAACCAAATCTATTTCTTCAGATGTGGCATGTGGCACATATAAAAGTGTGGAGGCATGCTACCACACTTATATATGTTCCACATGCTTGTATATGTTCCACATGCCACATTTGAAGAAATGGGTTTGACCAACATTCAAATTGACATGTCTCATGCTGGCAGCTAAGTTGATCGATCACTGTTGCCATCCGTCATTACTATAAAGGTTGCGCTTTTTGACACCAAAGGTATATTATGAGGATATGCACCTTTCTAAGATGTCCGTCAGACATGCTAGATAACTGGTTTTATTCATAATGATGATGCTTGGTACAACTGAAATCAATTGAATACTGCTTAAAAGACACTTGTCCGCACTGCCTTGACCGGGCGAGCGGGGTATGGTAGGTCTGCTGCACTCTACACATGCAAGTAATGTGAGTACCATTCCCTTTGTTTTGCACGCTACTGGAGTTCCGTTTAGACACACTGCTCATTCTGTCTTGATAAAAGGCACAAGTACTATTCAGAACTTTCCTCATTTTTTAGCCAAGCAGCTGTGCGCTACCTCTACCCTGACTGTTGAGGCATTACTTGATTGATCCAAGGGGTAAAACTAATTAGAATCTCTTGATTCTATTATTATAAAAATTGGGCTGTAACAAGTGATTTAACAACCCACTGTATCTCACATGCATGCCTTGTTCCTCTATATGTTGGTCATATATATACATTCTGCTACTGTGCGGGTTGTGTGTAATATGTTTCGCTATCTAGCTAATTTCTGTTTTATTCTTTGGTCCATACATGGGGCCCCTTAGCTCCACTTTGGCCCGCCCACACCAGACGCATCAGTCTGTCTTAAATCACTCACAGGACGGGACCCGTCAGAATGACTCTTTCAGAACTATGATATCATGACGATTTGTAAGATGATATCAAGAATGGGGACATGATGCATGTCACTATAATATGTGTCTATGTCTCTGTGTTTATATATGGTAACCAATGAGTACCAGCTGAATGTTGTGGTCTACTAGTAGGGACACTCGGGTTATATAAGGAAGTCATATACCAGATATGCAATAACTTGCATATCGGTGTCTTTCACAGTTTTCTTCTCATCCTTTCTAGGTTGGACGGTCATTTTAGTCTTTGACAAGTAGGTAACTCCCTTTTAGAGGGGGTCCTCTCATAATGATTTATAGTTGTGGGGTAGGCATGTTACCCTTCTGGTCCTGGAGAAGCTCCAAAGATCATTTACTGACCACAGGGGCACAAAACATGTTGACCCGATTTTACCCCACCTACACACACTGAGCTACTTAGGTTCATCATACCTCTATAGTAGCATTAAACAATTATGTTTTATAAGTCTGTCAGAGGAGTCTGTATATGAAAGTATGATTTGATATCCACTAGTCAGTTTTAATTCACCTTCTTTCACAAACACTGCCGCCCCACTTGATTAAACACCCACGTACTCATCTTTGCTAAAGTGAACCTTCAGGGGACCCGTAGGGCATTGCAGCGATGATGAAGCATGACATCCCTAGGAGTTTGTTAGGGCAACAAGAGACAATTTTGAGGATTGCCTTTGACGTCCTGTCCAGAGCTTAGTTCTCTTGATCTTTAGGAACAGTATTCCCCTTGTTGAATTGATCATAATTTCGGAGCATGGATACTGGACCTTTATCTGCTCCTAGTTCCCCCTCTTTTCTTTTGATTACACATGTGGCAGGATGCACCTGCTAAGGAGGCTGAGCACATGCACTAGGTGAGCTATTGGTTGCATATTGTTATCCAGTCCACTATGGTACCATAGATATTTTGATATATATGAAAGTGGGAAGTAGCCCCTACCTTCCAATGGGCTACCTGGTAAGGTCAATCAACAGTCGAAATTCCTGCCACAATAATGTTGCTCATAAAAAACAACTTTGCAACACTTACTAAACAACTGCTCCATGATATAGTCATGCAAGGTGACACAGACGAAACAAGTATTACAACCTAACTTACCATGCATTGTGTTTACCACACAGTGGTTACAATGCGACTTCCATAACGCATAGCCTTAACCATGTGTGATTTTACAATGAATATGCCTTTACCATGCATGCCTTTACAAAGAAATACGTTGTAAAGGTATGATTGGTAAGGGCATATGCATGGTACAGGTGGTAAGTGCATATGCGTGGTAAATACGGCCGCCCGAGGCCACCGTAGGTGGCCACTCAGGCGGGCGACCCACTAGTAACATTGGGTCAGGGTGGTAGCTCAAGGGGCCGGTTTTAGGGCTCAGGGCTGGGGCGGGTTTTTTTAGGGCTGAAAACTGGTGGGTTTTGCTGTGGTCCTGTTTTAGGGCTCAGGGTGCGTAACGATAACGTGTGGTAGCGGTCCCTGCGTTGTAACCATTGCATGCTAAAGGCATGCATGGTATTCACAGGCGAGATTCCATCATACATTCTGACACACATCATGGCAAACTTTTGCCAGGGTAAATAAATTCCAGTGAACACATTATTATGTGTTGGAAAGGTGTCCTTTTATCTGTGCATATAGCACTTTCCATCCCTTTCTGTCAAAGGAGTGATACTTGGGTGGATTAGTGTAACCACACATAGTTTTTGATGCAAAGCTCGATCTACTAACATAACCAAACTGCGCTTTGCATGAAAAAACATAGCGCCTACTTGAACTAGGCTCTAACATGGAGAAATGTTTTCATTTCTGCAAACATTCCAAACAGTGCATGTGTGCACTGTACAGTATGTATAAAATGTAAGGAATGTTTATGAATTTGCCTAGGATTTGGAAGGGTATGCATCTTGGCTAAGGCCCCACATACCCTTAAGATGTCACCTCATGGTACAAGAGCACAGTGCTACGAGGCATGATGGAGGCAGCCTGAAGAGGCCCACAAAAACACTCGCACTGTCACACATACACCCTTCTCAGCCTTGTATTTCTGTCTTCACACTGCCAGATCAGAGCCAATAAATCCCTCAGCGGGATCAAGACATCCAAACCTCATCGAAACACTACATGCCGCACACATGCACCATCAAGCAGTCGTCTTCACTCTCACCTCAGACTCCTCACTCCTGCTGCCACTCTGCCAATGGATGCAGTACACAGCTCAAAATATCCTTCCATTAAAAAATAGAGATATATTCCCCACCTGGGGGCTGCAAGTGGCTGCGCGCGGAACATTCCAGCCCTGCTCTCATTCTCCGAGCTGTCACTCGGACCCCTCGGTGGCCACGCCGCGTTCTTAACGGCTAACCATCCCGAAGTCAATGAGTTAGTGATGGATTCTCATCCATAATTCTGTATGTTGACAGGCTCTGGGAGGAATGGGCCCGGTATGTATTAACAGCTCTGTCAGTGAAGATCAATCACGCGTCAGAAATCGGTGTCATCAAAACATACTAAATATAAATGCATGACGTGGGCCATCATTTTTGAAAGAAGTTTGACGGCAGCCGGACATATATCGACATTCCCAGCCATTTTTCAACCTATCCCGCCGCTGCTCTGTGGAGATGCTGACCTCTCCAGGCAGCAGGCCTCTGATTGATGGGGACCTCACAAGGGAGGCAGCGCCGCGTGGTCCTCTGACGTACAGCAGAGCTGCCGGATGCAGGAGCGCACCTGAGCGACCGCGAGGGCAATGGTATATGTACCCAGCATCTGAGGAGCGCTACCCAAGGGGGTAATCAGGCACTCCAGGCTCACCCTAGTATTACCGTGATAACAGAACATGTCAGTGATACAATCCCTGACTACAATATACAAGTTGCACTTCACTTTTGTAATGTAGAGATGGAGGCAGGTTTCTTTGAGGAGATTTATTCAAGTTACAGGAATAAACAGGTGGAGCCAGGAAACACAGCTGTACAGTAATAAGTCAGGCTGCAACTGACTCCACACAGAATTCGAACCTACAGGGAGCAAGGCATTCTAAAGAACGGCTCGCTCTAACACGAGCCTTAAAGCAATATGCATAATAATAAATATAAACACAACATAACACATCCCCCTCCCTCACAAGACAACCTATAAGGAACCCTAAGGGAAAGGGAACAATGGAAATCAGGGAAGGGAAAAAAACCTAAAAAAGAAATTGATGAACTACCTAACGTAATCCTTTAACCAACAAGGCAAAGCCTTCGTTCTTTGGAAACTCTTAACAGGCGGTAAAGAGGGTACAGAAATTGCGTTCTTGCTAACAGGAAGGGAAGTTACATTGGAAGAGGAACTCACGTTACCACCCTTGTAGTCACTGTTCACAAAGCAAGGTTCCTGTTCCACTTGGCCAGGTTTTTGCACAGACCCATTAATTTGACAGTCAGAGGAATCAATCACCACTTCCCCCCCCTTTAATTGAGGACAAGAAACACCAGGCGCAAGTTGAGATTGCACTTCGCTACCATCAAAATGATCTTCAACCCAATCAAAATTAGTTTGTTCATTCCTCACAACTTTACCCTCATCATGATTCTGACAAATGTCCAAAGCAACATCCTTCAGGTTCCAAACCTTACCATCACTTAGTCTGACCGAGTTCTTAAGGACTTCTAGAACCCGTCTAGGCGAATCAAACTTATTCTCGCCCTTCAAGACTCTGTAAGGTTTTTTGATCCTAACCCAATCTCCTGCTTTTACACTGACATCCTTTACACAATGACGTTGATCATAGTAAGTTTTGCTTTTGCCATGCACCAATTCTAATTTTTTCTTAACCTCCATTGGTGACCATTGTTGAACACTGTCCTTGAACATCCAGCTGGGGTTAAACTTGCACCTGGGCAGTCTACCTCTCATCATCACAAAAGGGGAAACCCCTGTAGAATTATTAAGAGTCACCTTGTAAGACCACACAGCTTTCTGTACTTCCAATTTCCAGTCCATTCCTTTGTAATTGGCTGCTTGTAAAATACCTTTAATCACTCTATTGAACCGTTCTACAGTTCCATTCCCGCTAGGATTGTACAATGAGGTCGTCTTGTGTGTAATACCGCACCTCCCAAAATATTCCTTAGCAGCTTTGGACAGAAACTGAACACCATTTCCGTTAACACATTTACGGGTAGCCCTTCCACCATAAAAATTTTATCTAGAAATTTTAACACATTCTGAGTATCCACTTTATCCGCAAACTTAACTACAGGCCACTTGGTGAACAGATCGATTGCAACCAACCCATATTCCTTTGGATCCCCTACTGGACCAAATATGTCTACAGCGATGGTTTCCCAAGGCATGCTAGGAATGAGTCCATCACTCATCGCTGGTCTCAAAGTCCTTAAGGACTTGTCTGCTGAACTGCAAACAGAACAACCTCTGACAAAAGCCTCAACTTCACTGTCGACTCTTGGCCACCAAAACAAACCTTTTACCGCTAACTTAGTCCTAACTATACCAAAATGCCCCTCATGACATAACTGTAGGATCTTTCTCCTCAACCCAGAAGGTGGAACAATCCTGTCCCCTCTCAATAAAACCTCTTTCTCAAAAGTCAACTCAGATCTCACTTCCCAAAATGACTTCACAGTGCCTGACAAAAACTTTTCCTTTGGCCAACCTTGACAAATAAACTTTGAGACCTCTACTAATTCCTTATCTGCATTATGTTCTCTTAGCCAATCCTCCCTACTGATGGCTGGGAAACCAGAATCATGTATCAATGCTACACTAAAGTTCGCCCAAGGATCATCAACACAATTCTCCAGCGGAGAAGGGAGTCTTGACAGACAATCGGCTACAACATTGTCTCTCCCAGGTACATAAGTGATATTGTAAATATATTCTTTCATACGCATAGATATTCTTGCCAACCTAGCAGAAGCTGTAGCAGTGCCATCCGTGGATAAAATGTGGACTAACGGCTTATGATCAGTCCTGATATTAACCATTTTCCCCCAAATGAATGCACGAAAATGTTCCAAGGCCCATGCGCAAGCCAAAGCTTCTTTCTCTATGATAGGGTATCTGCTTTCAGCTGGTGACAAGGCCCTAGATGCAAATAAGATGATTCTTTCTTTACCGTTCTCACCCACTTGCGACAAGACTGCGCCCAAACCTTTGTCACTTGCATCAGTTGTCAAAAGGCAATTCAAATTGGGGTCAAAGCTAGACAAAGCACTCACTTTCTGTAATTCCCACTTAATTTCATTAAACTCTTTCTCACATTCCTTGGTCCATTCAAATGTGACATTTTTCTTCAACAAGGATCTAATGTTATATACCTTTGAAGCAAAATCCTTGATGAACTTGGCACAGTACTCTGCCATACCCAAAAAGGATTTGATTTCCTCTTTAGATTCGGGTGTAGTCAAAGTAACTATATTCTCTACTAATGAAGATTTTGGTCTGACACCTTCTTCACTAATTACATGACCAAGGTATGAGACACTTCTTTCCCCAAATTTGCATTTAGATAACTCTACGGTTAAACCAGCAGAATTAAGCGTGTCAAAACCCTCCAAAGTTTTGCGTCATGATCTTCTTTATCAGTACCTGCTATTAGAACATCGTCTTGAAAAAAACAAATTCCATCCATATCTCCAAACAATTTGTGCATTAACCGTTGAAATACAGCCGCGGCTGATGCAAGGCCGAAAGGCATCCTTATAAATTGAAAACAACCAAATGGTGTGATGAAGGCTGTTAGATGCCTAGACTCAGGTTCCAAAACCACCTGGTGGTAGGCTGCAGAAAGGTCTAATGTGGAGAACCAAGTCGCACCCCTTAAGGAAGAAACCATTTCATTAATTTTTGGCAAGGGAAAACGCTCAATTACAATGTTTTGGTTAAGATGGCGTAAATCAATACACAAACGGATTTTGCCATTCGACTTCCTCGCGACGACCACTGGGCTAATCCACTCCGAAGAGTCTACCTCCTCGATAACGCCCTTAGCTAATAGACCCTGGATCTCTTTTTTGACTTCGTCTCTTATCAATAGAGGAATAGGCCTAACCTTATGTACTTTGGGTTGTGCATTTCCTTTGAGCATGATTCTATGCTCAAAACCTTTAAGTTTGCCTAATTGACCACTCACCACATTGGTGAACTTACTTTTCAAAATATCTTCCAATTTGCTACACTCATCTAAGATTAGCACTTTCTCTTTGCTATTGGGGTTTAAGATGATATGAAGATTCTTCTGGTCATACCACCCCAGAACCGAAGGCCCCTTTTTGGCTATGTATAATTTGCCTCTGGACATCCTGCCTTTAAAATTGAAAGTGAGCCATCTGAAACCCAAAAGGCCAATTCTCTCACCTGTATAGCTTACAGGACTGACATCTGAGGCATTCAACTTATCTCCTATATTTTGTGTAAATTTCTTTCTCCATACTTCCTCGTTGACAATTGTATATGGAGATCCAGAATCTGCATATACATTAACCTTGACGCCACCTAAGGAAATTTCACAGATAGGTTTGCCCTCCATAGCTTCATCAGTAATGTTCAACATGTAATTGCCCCTCACATTTTTCACACAACCATCCTCATCTTCACTGCTTCCACTAGCACACACATCCTCACCCCAGATACACTTGACATTAGTACGCCTGCGACACATTTTACTAAAATGGCCTATAAGACCACAAACGCTGCATTTTTTACGTAGGGCAGGGCATGACTTGTAGTAAGCCATATGTTCCTTGCTACCACAACGGTAACATCTTCTATCTTCCACCTTATTGTCCATTCCTTGATTCCTAACAGTTTGACTGAAGTTCTTGTTTGGAGCTTGTTTATTCTGATACTTTGGTGTTCCCTGAATTTTGAAGATGGCAGACGATGTTTTGTCTGAATCTTTAACTGTATCTTTTATTACGGTGGCGCATCTCCCTGACATTTCCGACTTCCTCATTATAGCAAGTACGTCGTCAAGAGGTGCATCACCATTTACCCAAAGGCGATCTTGAATTGGGGAATTATCATTGTGCATTACGAGTTGGTCTCGAATAAAATCATCATGCAAGTCTCCAAATTTACAGTCTATAGCAAGTTTTTTAAGGTCATCCACCCATTCATCAACCACTTCATCCTTCTTCTGTTTCCTTTGGAAGAATTTGTGCCTTACTACACCTATGCACACTTTAGGTGCGAAATATCTGTCCATATCTGAGATGGCGTTGTCAAATTCACTTAAATCTGCATTAATTAACTTCTGCATTCGTGAATAAGTTTTTAACCCTTTGGGTCCTAGAGAATGTAGGAGTAACCTTTTCTTTTGCTCAGGTTTCATTTTGGCATTTTCATCAATAGCACAAATGTAATTATTAAAATATTCCTTCCATTCTACCCATTTCATGTCTGGCTGTGATCCAGTAGCCCAAAAAGGTTGTGGAGGGCTAATAACAAAACTTTGTTGAGCCATTTCGTCCTCTGAAACACTTTGAGATTGATCTCCTGAATCCATATACTAATACAATGTAATTAGAAGGCTTTCCAAAGATACCTCACTCCACAGTAGTAAGGTACTGATTGTGAAATAAGTGTCCCGACAATCTCACCTGTTTATCCTACTTCTCCTCACTCGACTGAAGTGTCTCTGAATGCTACGACAAACGACTCTGCGCTGGTTAGTTGGATTCGTTATCCCCCTTTTTTTTTTTTATTGTCGCTGCCTCGGTGCTTGAGAACGCATTGGTAGACTCCACGACCAATCCAAAATGGCCGCTACGCAGGGTCACGCAACGTGACCTTGCGCGAATGCGTCATCACGCGATGACCAAGAATGCGTGACTGACGTATGGCTCAGAATGGTCGCGCGTCGGAAGATCGCGCATGGAATCCCGCCCTCAATCAAAAGATGCCGTATGTGCCATCAACGGAAATCTTGTAGTAAGTCTCGGCAATAATTAATAAAAAGGATATACGAACCAGGCAGATGTTCTGTAGACAGTCGGAGAGGGAGAATAACAAAAATCATAGAAGATCGATCCTTTTCTTTTTATCGTGAGGGTATTAAGAAGGAAAAAAAATTCCAGTTCTCCGAACTTGTAGAAAGCCAGGTCCAGATCCCGATCGTCGCCACTTGTAATGTAGAGATGGAGGCAGGTTTCTTTGAGGAGATTTATTCAAGTTACAGGAATAAACAGGTGGAGCCAGGAAACACAGCTGTACAGTAATAAGTCAGGCTGCAACTGACTCCACACAGAATTCGAACCTACAGGGAGCAAGGCATTCTAAAGAACGGCTCGCTCTAACACGAGCCTTAACCACTTGGCTGCTAAGGGGTGTGCATGTAGGTCCATTGACTTTCCATTGAAATCAATGGGCCCTACATGACGAGTTACCCTTGTCATTAGCACTGAAGGGGTTAAAGCAATATGCATAATAATAAATATAAACACAACATAACAACTTTGCATTCCATAACATCATTTTTTTGCTGATGTTGGGTTTATGTAGGTTTTTTTCAGTAGCATATGACTCTTGCACTACATACTATGAACAGGTACCTGGGTGAGTTCAGGTTGTGGGTGGGTGTTTATGACTATACAGACTGGGAGCTCAAGAGCTCCGACAGTGACTTACAGACAGTGACTACCAGCGGATCATAAAGGTAGTCTGACTACATTCACATCCAATCTGTGGCCTCTCTGCAGAAGACACAAACTGACGATCAGCTAGGTGCCCACCGAAGTTGTGGGAACATGTGCGAAAGAGGACCTCATCTGTGAAATACGGACAGCACCGAAGGGAAAGAAAATGCAATGCTTACAGGTGAATGGATGGGTGGGTGGGTTGGGGGATGGTGATCTGGAGGAGATGTAAAAGAAGTGAGATATGCAGATAGATGATTTCAGAAATATGTGGGAGAAAATTGTGCAATTGCCTAACAACGTGAGAGACAGCATAGAAAAGTGGTCTGAGTCTGAGTTTGGAAGAAACTGAGACACTTTAAAGCCCACTACCCATTTTTAGTTTGTATGTCTTTAAGCCATGCCCATTTTTACATATGCCACATCTCTTGAAAATGATTCCTAGTTACGCTCTATAGGCACTTCTCTTTTAGAGACCCCCCGATCTTTTTCATTCCACTTTAAGCACTGTTTGTATCCCATGTACACATTTAGTACTCTTCCACATTTCATGTTATCCACCTGTGCCTCACGTTTTCGAATATTATTATAAACACAGAAAAGCCATTGAATAAAGGGGTTTCATAGTAGATACATTCTCATTGCACAATCAAGTACCAATAAAGACACGTTTGAGAAAATTTATTTTGAAAGTTTTATATAGCGCGAACAAGATCTTTGCAGATAACAGAGCGCTTTACATAGGCAAGGGAGGGTGGGTACACGAGGGAGCATAAAATACATATAGGAGGAAGTAATAATAATCGGGTAAGGTCGGTAATACAGGTAAAAACAGCTGTGCAAATGGATCAAGCAAGAGTACATATCGACGCAGAGTCTTAAAGATCAAGGGTGGCAGTTCAGGTGTATTTAGCCATGAGGATAGCTTTAACTTCTTTCTTAAAAAGAAAAGTGGAGGGGATGAGCCTGGTTTCAGGAGGGAGTGAGTTCCAGATCCTAGGCGCCATTCCTGAGAAGAAGCGTTTGTAAGTTCTTTCCTTCCGGAATCTTCGAGGTTTCAGCAGAAGATTCTTTGTGCTTCTGGTGGATCTCGAGCCGCCTGAAATTGTCAGCTTCTGAGTGAGGTAGCTGGGTGAGTTCAGGTGTATAGCCTTGTGTGTCAAGCAGGCAATTTTCAGATGTATTCTGGCTTCAAAAGGCATCCAGTTCAGGGATTTGAAGTCAGGGGAGATATATGAATGTTTTTTTGATCCAGTGATGAGTCTCGCTGCCGCGTTTAGTGAGGCTCTCAGGGGTGCAGTTGTAGTTAGGGGGAGGCCGCAGAGGGCGATGCTACTGTAGTCTATGCGAGGGATGATTAGCGCTTGTACTGCAGTTTGGAAGTCTTTGGCTGGGAGGAAGGATTTAAGTTTCCTCAAGGTATTTATTTGGAAGTTCGCTCCCTTAGTTGCCTTGCTGATATGCTGTTGCATGTTGAGATTGGCGTCCAGTGTTATGCCTAGAGATTTTGCTGAGTCCACGATGGTCGGCTGGACATTGAGTGCAGTTAGGTGTTTAAGCCAAGTTTGAGTGGTAGAGATTTTCGCGGGAGGTGAGATCAGAAGGAACTCAGTTTTCATAGCATTGAGTTTGAGGTGGTTATCGGCCAGCCATGATTGGGTGCTTATGAACGTTGAGTTCAGACGCATGATGTCTTTGGGGGATTGTAGTTTGAGATACAGTTGAGTGTCATCGGCGTACATGTGGAAGTGTACATTGGATGCTTGTAGCAAGGTGGTGAAAGGTTCCATAACTAAGTTGAACAAAGTAGGGGATAGGCAGGATCCTTGAGGTACACCTAATGATACAGGTACTGGGGAGGACATCAAGTTGTTGCTCTTGAATTTCTGAGATCTGTTGTCAAGAAATGAGGTGAACCACTGAAGAACAGTCCCTGAGAGGCCCATTCTTGTCTTTAAAAGTTTGAGTAAGTTCTCGTGTTTCACAGTGTCGAATGCCGAAGAGAGATCAAGAAGGATAAGGAGGCAGGAGTCATTGTGATCTAAGATTTGGAGGGCATCGTCAATTATGTGAATCATAGCCGTTTCGGTACTATGCTCTGCTCTGAAGCCTGATTGATGAGGGTTGAGGAGATCAAACTGTTCTATGTGCTTTGTCAATTGTAGTTGAACGCATTTTTCAAACACTTTGGCAAGAGTGGGAATGTTGGTGATAGGGCGGTAGTTGTTTAGATCAGTAGGGTCTGCTGTTGGTTTCTTTAGTAAAGGTGTAACTTGTCCAACTTTGAGGGAGTCAGGTATGATTCCTTGCTGAAGTGAGCTATTGATAATTTTAGTCCAGAGTGGGAGGATCAACGGGGTGAAGTCTTTTACAGCGTTAGCGGGAAGAGGGTCACTGAGGTGATTGGATGGTTTCAGGGTGCTGAGTAGGTTGTCAATTTCTTCTTCAGAGTACGTGTCAAAGGATGACCATGTCGCATTGTTTTTAGGTTCATTGGGTGTTATGCAGTGGTCTTTGGAGTAGAGGTTTGCGTCAATGAGGAGATCGCTCCTTATGTTGTCCGTTTTTTGTTTAAAGAAAGCAGAGAAATCTTCACAGGAAGGTGCATTGCCCATAGTGTCGACTGCTTGGGGTTGTTCCTTGGATTGGGATCGAATTAGCTCGAACAATTTTCTTGGATGGTTTTTTGCTTGGTCGAGCTGGAGTCTGAAGAAATCTGACTTTGAGCGTTTTATTTTCCTGAAGTATGCGTTTCTCTTTCTCTTCAGAATTTTTAGGTGCTGTGCCGAGGGAACAGATCTCCAAGTGCGCTCTGCCATTCGCAAGGCCCGTCTGTCTTCATTGAGTCTCCCGTCGTACCAAGGGTTAGAGATCTTGGTGGTGTCTCTTTTCAGTTGCAGCGGTGCAGCCTCATTGATTAATGAGGTCATAGCGTTGAGATATTGGTCAGTTAAGCACTGAACGTCAGTAACGTCGGAAGGGGGAAGTAGGAGATTGCAGCTGTTAGGGGGTACGGAGTTTGGCTTGAGTTTCTTCAAGTCTCTTTTCCAAACTTTGGGCTTGGAGGATTGGACCGGGATCCTTTTAACTTTTTCGTTAATGTAGAAGGTGACAGTATGGTGATCTGACCAGTCACAGGGTTGGATTGAATCAAGTTGAATAGTGCCTTCTTTGGAGATGATGAGGTCGAGGATAGAGCCTTTGTCATGGGTCGGGCTGTTGCAAATTTGGGTGAGGTCAGAGGCGCTAAGGTAGTTTTTGAGGCTATTGACCACTGCGTCACTACTATCATTCCAGTGAAGATTGTAGTCTCCAAGGTAAATTTGTGTGTTTAGCCGTCCTGAGTTGATTGAGATTATGTCCATGAGTTGTTGGGAGAAGGTGAGGTTGTGCCCAGGTGGGTGGTAGATGATGTGTAGTGAACAAACAGGTTTGTTTTCACTGATGACATCAAGGCAGAAGTATTCACAGGAGGTAAGAGAGGGGGCGGAGACTTTAATAATTGCAAGGTTGCTCTTGTAAATGCATGCAATTCCACCGCCCGTCTTCCTGGGTCTGTCAAGTCTAATGATGCAGTAGTTGGGGGGGACTAGGATATCCATGATAGGAGTAGAGGATTCAGTTAACCATGTTTCAGTTAGGATGGCTAGGTCAAGTTTCAGAGAGATGATGAGATCAGCGACCTCCGAGGAATGTCTTTGGGCCGATCTACAGTTGAGAAGTGTGCATTTGAGTTTGGGGGTGCAGAGGGTGGGTGGGTGATCTTGAGTCAAGAGGACTTTAGTGAGGTTGTTTGGGACAGAGCCTCTGTTGTTATGCGTGGGGTGCCTAAGAGGGTTAGAGAGGATCGTAGGAATGGACAGGTGTGTGGTGGCTATGGGGTTTTGGCGAGCCGAGACATATGTGCGGAGTAGGGTGAGTATTTCGAGGTCCGACAGAGACCTGACGGTGCATCGCGGGCGGTTGGAGGTGTTGCAAGAGGGGATAGTGGTCCACTGTGGGGGGTGCGTAGGGTATGAGGGGGCTAGGTTGTTAGGTCGAGAGCGGTGTGAGGGGTCTAGGTTGTTAGGTCAAGAAGTGGAGGTGGGAAAGGGGTGTCTGGGGCGTGTGAAGAGAAACTCTCTGAGGGTGTGGAGTTCTTCTCTCAATTGGAGGAGGGTGGACATGATAGTGTCCAGCGTGGGGTTGGGTACGGTGTTGGGGGTGGGGATTGATGGAGAGCTAGTGTCTGTGTTACTGGAGACGGGGGGGTGAGGGGAGGGGGTGCTTGTGAGGTGGATGGAGTTGGAGTAGGGAGTGTTAGTGAGTGTGTTGCTGTTCGGGTAGGTGTGGATGTGGGGGGGTGAGTGAGGGGGTGAGTGAGAGAGGATTAGTGGTGGTGTTGGTGTTATTGGGCAGGGAATAGATGATAGGGGGAGTGAGGTAATTGCGGGACGTTTGGAGGCTGGATGTTGCGGGGGTGACAGCGTGGTAGAAGGGAGTGAGAGTGGGGGGGAGAGGTTGAGGGGGGAGAGGGCTCAGAGTGGTGGGAATACAGAGAGTGGGGGGGGGTTGAGGGAAGAGTGAGGGCTAGGAGTGGCGGGAGTGAAAAGAGTGAGAGGGGTGATGGGTTGGGAGAGAGTCATGTTGCGTTGGGTGCTGTCAGGTGAGGTTTGTTGTTCTGGGAAGCTAGTCGGAACAATGGGGTGCTGGTTCGGTGGGAGAGGGGTAGAGGGGGTGGGGGTGTTGGTGGCGGAGGGGAGAGCCGCGATTGGGATAGAGTACTGTGATGTGTCAGTAGCCGGGAGGTGATAGAGTAGAGTACTGGAGGAAGGAAGGAGGTGCGTGTTAGTGGTAGGAGGTGCTGGGAGGTCGGGGGTGTTGGAATTGGGGGCCAGGTGGTGTGGGATCTGAGCGTTGGAGATGTGTTCTATGAAAGTGGGGAACAGGTTGTCAAATAGGTCGAGGTTTCTGTCTGTGGATTGAATTAAGATAGTACCGTTATTGTAGATAGTGATGGATGCTTTAGCTGGGTATAGTTGGGATGGTGTGGTGGAGAGTGTAATGCCATGAGCAGTTTTCCTGGTGGTCGATATGGTGAGCAGGGTGAGGAATGTTTTTCTCCATTGTGCTCTGCGTGCAGTGTAGAGAATGATATCGGTGCTCTTGGCTCCATTGATGGGGGAGTAGTAGGTGTCTAGGAAGGGCGTTTCAGGGTGGGACTTTAAGAAGTTTTGCTTAAAACGTTTTGCGTTTTTTTTGGAGAGCTCTGGGGGGTAGTTAATTTTATATGTGTGTTTGCCCATGAGTTCCATGTTGGACAAAGGGGGAAGAGGCATGCGAGGGGGGATGTGAGGGTGGGCGTAAGCAATAGCTATGGTGTGCGCGGGAGAGGAGTGGGAGTGGGAGAGGGAGTTAGGAAGTGTGCATGGGGTAGAGGATTTGACTAGCCTAAGCTGGCCGCTTCGTTAGGCATGGTTAAGATGGCTGCCAGGATAGAGAGGTAGCACAGAATAAAGTAGTCCTATGTTTGTTCTTATGTCCTGAAATCAGGGATGCATCCAAGTTTCGGGGAGGTCCTTTTTCTATCTTACTAGGAGGGTAGCGAGAGGCGAGTCCTATGTCTATTTTGGAGGGCCAGGGGAAGGCAGTGCTAATAGATTAGCTTTGTGAGGGTCTGGCAATTTGTTGTTGCTGGTTTTTGACCCCAGCCATTTTGGGTGAAAAGATCTGTTATCTGGGGAAGACAGGGAGATGGAGAGTAAATGCTGCAGTTTTATGGCCCCAACCATTTTGGGCAGAGAATCACCAAAGTTTAGTCACGTAAAACCGGCTTCAAAAAGGTGCAAAAATGCCAATTAAAAATGCACGATACCTTGCCATAGTCCTGGGGTCGTTTTTGTACCAGATTGTTAATCTACTAGCTTCAGAACGTCCCTTTTCCACGTTGTCGCTGTAAGAATCCTCTTTTCAGTTGTAGGTTCCAAAAGAAGTGAATCGTCTTAAATGTTAATGAGTGCTCGACGATTGTATTGCTCTCCGCGTTGTTTTGCTTTGTTTTGGTGCCCTTCCTGGGGGCGGGGCCACGCGGCAACTTCTCTCCGGGTCCGAACGCAGCACGGTCTTCCTGGGGGCTGCCGAAGCCGTGATGCAGCTGATCCGCCGCCTCCCCCTCTCAGGACGCACTGCAGCTCCACCGCTCCCGCTCATGGGCTCCGCCGCCGTCCACCGATAAAGATCCCGGTGCAGGCCGCGCGACAGCCTGTGACCAGCAGCCACGACCGGCAGGCAGTCAGGGCAGGCTCGCACACCCCGTCAGCCACTGAAGCCGCGATGCAGCTGATCCGCCGCCCAGTTCTTCCCCCCCGCCACTGATCAGGGGCTCCGTTTACCGGCATACATCCCGGTACAGGCTGAGCAACCACTTGTAGCCAGCAGCCACGGCAAGTGGGCAGTCAGGTCAGGCTTGCACTCGTCCGGGCAGACTCGTACTCCCCCACCGGGGCCTCGGAGAGGAACAGTCCACAGGTGCCGGCGATCACAGCAGCCGCGGCAGGGAAACACGGCGGGCTCCAGCCCGCCGCCGAAGATCCGCTACTGACCGCGACCACCCCCAGCGTCCAGGGCTCCGCCGATGATGACGATCCGGTGAATCCCAGTGCTTCAGGTACGTGTGTTACTCCAAACACGTTAAACCCGTCACTTTCAGGTTCCATCCAGTTACTCTCAATCCAGTTACTTGTTTTTTCTCACTAGCGATGGGTGCTAGCAGGGATAATTCCACGACGGGGATCCCCAGCACTAGGAGCTCCGGACTAGAGCTCCTACCAGGCGGCCATCTTGGACGTTGAATCATCAGGACTTAAACAGAATAATTGCCTGCATCTTCGGACGAACAGGATACACGGGCACCCTATCTAGGTGCCCCCAGCAGCCTCTCCATCGGGCATTACTAGCAGCCCCCGCTGAACACAATTGTATCACGAGCGCCCAGAGGCCTCGTCGAGCCCACATTGAGGCGCAATTGGTATATTACCAGGCAATTATTCTGTTTAAGTCCTGATGATGATCCCTTGTAATTAGAGCGCGGGATTGAAACGTCGACCTTTCTTAGTAGACATACTGTTGAGCATTGTTATCATTGTTTGTATGTTCTACTCTGGGAAACACTGATATCTCTCGACCCTCACAGTGCCCAGATTGCTCACCTCTCTATTGCCTGAAGTACCCTTCCTTTTCATCTATTTTACTCTGTTCTTTTCTCTCTCTATTTTCAACCTTTAAGTACGGCGCAGGATTGTGCCTTACAGCGGAAATTGTTTGTTGTAAAAATGTATTCTAAACCCAAAAACATTTGAATTAACTTATAAATAAATTCCCTACCCGGCTGGGTGTGGAAAACATATAGTAGCCTATTGTGGTCTATATAATCTAAGTACACTATCCCTTCAAGCTTTGGACCCTTGTCTTTTGTAATAACTAATACCCACGGTCCGCAGCTACCAATTGGGTCCCCCTTGTTTTCCCAAAAAATCATTGACCAATAAGGCAGGTGTCTTGACAGTGAAAAGTGCCCAAAAACCCTTTTCACTGTGGAAAAGTTAGCTGCTTCATAGGAAAATACTGAATTACATTATAACACCTTATAATGATATTTGTGGTTCGAAAGCAGCTAAAAATATAATTAAAGGACTCATATTAATAATTAATCGAAATACAATTGAATGGTGAAATCAAATTTTGACGAACTATGTGGAAATAGTACTTTTAGAAAAGTTATCCTTTCCGTGGTGGTAGAGCCAAGGTTCCTGGCGCTGGTTGCAGTCACGGCGTGGCGGTTGCAGACCGGCTTGCCTTTGGCTCGCCGGCAGCATGGCCGTGGTGCTGTCTCCATAAGTAGGCATGAGAGGTGGGAGGTGTGCTTGGGGTCGGTGCTGGCAGGAGGCGGGAAACAGGAGAGAATGAGTGGGAAAAACAGCGGGAGCAGCGCAAAAAATCAACGTAAGAACACAATAAAGCAAAATCAGATACAGGTATTGAGAGTCCACAATAATATGTTACAGCAGTAGAAACACAATTGACCACAGTGTTAAGAAACAGACTATGAGGCTGAGTCACAAAATGTAATAATGAGTGATACCGCAGCAGCAGGTGAACTGGTATTTAGTCCACGAGGTCGAGGACCTGGCTCTAATACAACCTGAAGCTACACCGCCGCCCATCTCCAAGCCCTGAACCAGGACTGCGCAACAACTGGTGCTGCACCTCTTCCTGATCCACAGTCAGAACTTTTTCCTGCCAGCACTGCCTCTTCTTCTGCAACACCAAAGCACCAGCAAACACGGCGAACACTACCATGCCTAGAATAACCACCCCAGACGTTCTCCACTGCCACCTGCTGAACACACAATCTCTCTGCAAACACACCACAGAGATTGGGGCACCGTCACCTTCTTCATTCACCCCCGACGCCATATTCCTTACTGAGACCTGGCTAAACCCTTCATCTGCACCCAAAATTACCTCATCCACACCCAACGGTTACAAGATAGCAAACTAAGACCGCATCAACAAGGACAGAGGTGGAATCCGCATTATCCGCAAGGAAGCCATCCACTGCACCACCACCATGGACGACATCACCCCGGTCACGGAACACCTCAACTTCCAACTCCGAGCTGAAAGCCAAACCACCATCATAGGCACCCTTACCTGCAGATCTACAGGACCTCCACCCAGTTTGTGCAATGCCATTTCCGAATTCTTCTCTCCACTTGCCATTTACTCAAAAAACAACATTTTCCTTGGCGACCTCAACTTTCACCTCAATGACCCCAATATTACGAACACCACCAAACTCCTCAAGAGCATGAGCAACATGGGCTTTGCCCAACTTGTCACCACCTCACACACATCTTAGGAGTTAGAACACACACTAAACCCCATATACACGACCTGCGACAGAGTCAAGTACAGCCACGGCACCTAACTCACTTGGACAGACCACACCATCATCCACTTCACCATCTTGGAATCCGCCAGCACAGACCCCAAGCCACCCAACACTTCAACCCACAGCTGGAACAAAGTTTCAGAGAGCCAAAGAACTAATACACTCAACAACTTTTGCCCACACAGCAACCAACCTAGAACAAGCAGTCAAGAACTTCTCCACCTGGATCACAGACTGCACTGACAGAGTCTCCTCCAGCAAACTCACCAAGCTCAAGAGGTCCTCCAAGCGAGCCAGTTGGTAAACTATGGAACTAAGAACCATGTAACATACCTGAAAATATCTCAAAAGGACATGGTGTACTAGCATGGAGCCCATGGACTATGCCGCATTCAAAACAGCCCGCAATCAATACCACCAAATCCTGAAATTGACAAAAAGAAGCACCCCGGCTGACCCCATCGAAGCGGGCTGAAACCACCGAAAAGAATTCTTCAACATCATCAGAGAGTTCTCCAGCCCCTCAACCAATGAAAACTCCATCACCCCTTCCCTGGTACTCTGCAGCACCCTGGCGGACTTCTTCAATGACAAGATCTCCACCATCTACAGAAACTTTGAACCTCAACCAACTAACATCTTCAGCCATCTGACACCCACAAATCAAAAACACGACCACCTGCTCATCACCTGGGCCCAGCTTATCACCAAGACAACACAGCCATCATGAACTCTGTCCACTCAGAAACACCCATGGACCACTAACCCGGCCTCATGTTAAACCTTGGGGGTAAGACGATTAGCAGCGAGCTCATCACCATCTTCAATGCATCCATCACCATGACCACCTTCCCCAAAGAATAGAAACATGCAGAAGTCAAGCCCCTGCTAAAAAAAAACATCTGCCGACCCCAACTAACTTGAGAACTACTACTTCCACACAGTATCACAGCACACGATGATCAAAATGCTTCATAGCATTGCAAACCAAGGAGACACCTTCAGGTGGATTGCCTCCTTCCTCACCAGAAGAACCCAAAGAATCTGCCTTCTCCACTTCATCTTGGAACCCAAGAACACCATCTGTGCTGTCCCTCAAGGTTCGTCCCTCAGCCCTACCCTGTTCAACATCTACAAGACTCCTTTGGCCAACATCATCAGATCGCATTGACTGAACATCATATCATATCCTACGCTGACGATACCCAGCTCATCCTCTCACTATTAGAAGACCATTCTGTCACACTGACCATCTTCTGCAGGTTCATAAAGAGCATCACCAAATAGATGAGGCAAATACCTAAAGCTCAACACAGACAAGACTGAAGTGCTGTTCCTCCAGAACAACACCTCCCCATGGAACAGTTCCTGATGGCCTCCCTAACTAAGACCCTCGCCCACTCCGACCGACCACGCCCGCGACCTTGGTATCATCCTCGACAGAAAGCTCACCATGAAAAGACAGATCAACACAGTAACGTCCACCTGCTTCCTCATCCTTCACATGCTCCGTAAGATTTTCAAGTGGCTCCCTATCGACACCAGATGCACAAGCCCTTGAAACCAAATGACTGGACTAGGATAAAGCACTGTATGTAGGAACTACCGTGCACCTTCTTAAAATACTGCAATTCATACATAACTCAGTGGCCAGACTCATCCTAGACTTCCCTAAATGGAACCACATCACCCCCACCTCAAGAAGCTTCACTAGCTTCCATTCAGAAGAAAGGCTAGTTCAAGATGTTGATCCCACCTTCAAAATCCTCCACTACCAGGGATCAGCATACATCAACCACTGCCTGAACTTCCACCTTCCCTCTAGACACCTGCATTTCACCTCCCTCTGCCTTGCCCACACCCTCCGTCTCCATCGCAGCAACAATGTAGGAAGCTACTTCTCCTGTGTTGCCGCTAAATCCTGGAAAGTCCTCCCACTTTACCTCCAGATCTCATCCTCTCTGTTGGAATTCAGAAAAGGACTCAAGAATTGGCTGTTCAACTGAGCCTCCCTGCATCAGCACTCTAAGCGCTTGGATACCTGGGTGATTAGCAGCACTATACTGAGGGATAAAAAATAGATTTCCCAAACATAAGTAGTATCGGACCATATTATGTTAGCATGATGCATCTATATGTACCCTCTTTGCTTGATATATATATATATATATTGCTTTTTCAGGAAGGACAGCATTTATACACTCCTTGCGTTGACACTGCTAACAGAGTAGGCCGAGAACCATACAGACGTCATTTTCGGACTTATGCTCAAACAGGGGCTGTGATCACGTGTTAATCTCCGGCAGTTGTCAAGCCCCTGTTCATCTGAATTACTTGGAGTAGCTGAACGTAGGCTGTTTGTCCTGAGACTCAAGGTTGCATCTGGCTTTGGGTTCGATAAGCGCTTTCCAGGAGGCGCCGTGACTACACTCCCGGCCACCAAGACGAAAGGGAGTCACCCCTCCTGACCTTCCCAGTAATAAATAGTTGGGCATTGAACTAATCATGTGTGCCATATATGGTCCTTCCCTGAAGCTCGAGGGCCAACTGGTGTTTTTCCTTTTACAGTGATTATATGTGTTGAACTGAAAAGTATATAACCTCATGTTTGAATACGAGCCAACAGTCTGCTCTGCGCACCTGATGGGGGAGGGTTGGAGAAACTCCTCTATAGAGTATTTTGCTTAATAAATGATTGAACTTTCTTCACTGCCAACTGACTGATTATTTGGTAAATGGGATTGGGGCTATTGGTAGGTATAGCCCTTTTTGTTATTTTTATAGTACTTCAGTTGGTGACTCAGGTGGGACTCCGTGATAGGGTCGTCCTCCCCGTAATCGGGTAGAAAGAACAAAGAAAGGGGAGCTCTGGTAGAGCGGGTGGACGGACCGAAATGTTTTGACTTACTCCGCTCTCGCGATCAGAGTGCCCCAGCCGCTAGTGACCCTTCGCCGTAACCCAGGAGCTGACTGTTTTGGTCTTCAGGAGTTATATTGAGTTTTTAAGAGGTATGCCCAAGTAAAAACTACCCGGCCTGGGTCAGTAGAGCAGTATGTTATACTATTTGGTCGGAGTAGCTACACATTCTCAAAGCATTTACACAAATTAAAACACAAACAGGAAAAATGATCACCAAAAAATTATCTGAATGAGAATTTAATTACTCAGTAGTTCAAAGCACTATATGCAATTAATATTCAAAGCATTGGTAATAAGGAAATTATTGGTAGTGCTCATGAGTATAAGAGAAAGGATGGGATAAAGGAGTAGTGAAAGTGAATTGGTAAGTGGAGGACAGGGTAAAGGTGTTTGTGACACAATATACAATACACACTATGTACAAATAGACCTTCACAGCCTAATATCGGTCAAATAGGTCATGAATATACATTGCTCATGGGTACCATACAACTTATAACATTTAGTACTATGAGCATGTGAAAAACAGTGGGACGGTCTACGTTTCGACCCCAGTGACGAGGAGGGTGAGTGGTTGCCTCACAGCGGGGTCTTCATAGGACAAAGGAGCACCTAATGAAAGGACAAACAAGAATGGGTATCTGGATCTTCATATGAACCAAATAGAACCTACTTGGAAAACGCGCTAGGGCATGTATAATATTTACATGTCTCTCCCTTTTTAGCAATCCAGGAGCACCGTGTGAGCCCTACGATGACCTGAACGCACACTGTCTTCTCTCTTTCAAAGTAGGTTCTATTTATACCACCTACTTAATATGATCACCATCATATGAAGATCCAGATACCCATTCTTGTTTGTCCTTTCATTAGGTGCTCCTTTGTCCTGATTTTATGGGAACAGTGTTTTGCAGGAGGGATGGCCCCCCGAGTGATGTATGATATTCGGGACAGGGCTCATAAGTCTGAACTTAGACCAGAGGAAGTGTACAAAAATGTAGAGGTTTTATTAAGTTATCGAGGGCGGATGCACCAAAAATGTTCCTCATGGAACTCTCAGCACCCTATGCGAGAAGTCCATCCTATCTTTAACCCTGAAATACCAGAATGAAAAAATGATCAGGATGTAGTGACTAGACCTCGTGTAGAGGCACGAGTGCAGGAACAAAGGGTTTACACCCCCTGGAAAAGGAGTGAAGTCCTCTCGCTAAAATCACAACTACCTGACCCCCGTAAGATTCCCACGGCTTATTATAAAGAACTCACAGAAGCGGCTTCCTCTGCCGTTATGACCCTAGCTGACATAGAGCTATTTTTTGCATTGCTAGTCCCTGGTGATGTATGGCATCAGGTGCATGATCAGGACCATGTTCAGGAGTTAGGCGGAACATGGGAACAGAGAAAAGATTAGGATAAGGAACGTAAGCCTGGTGATAAACCAAAACCAAAACTATTGGCGTTACCTGGCCGTATTATTACTTACATGCATTCCTTAATTCCTCCTCGTAAGGTGGATTGGGATATATTGACAGCATGTAAGCAGAAGAAAGACAAACGCGTTTCTGATTTCTTTACTAGATTTGAAGGTGTATTCATTGACTGTAGTGGACAGGATTTGTCATTGGAAGACAGTATACGATTATTTGTTCATCGTTTTGTGACCAATTTGTTACTGTAAGTTTCTGCGCGGCTACAAGCCGCTGAAAGTACCTGGACTACGTCTACGCCCTTGGTAATATTGAGTATGGCCCAATATTACGAACATTGAGAAAATGAGAGTAAGGATAAGTCAGAAAAGAAAACAAAAGATTTTAAGACGTGGGTGTTCGAGGAAGAGGCAGAGAGCGAGGCGGTAGAGGGTTCGTCCCGAGGGGGGCGGGAACCGGACGAGGCGGAGGGCCAGCTGTTGTTTTGGGACCAAACCAGTGCGCTTACTGTATGGAGGAAGGGCATTGGCGATTTCATTGTCCATTGTTGCTGGCTCAGAATGGGGGTATGAGAGGAAGAGGTTGAGGTGGTGTGGATCGCAGTGATATGCGACCAGAGGAGGATCAGAAAATAATTATTTCAATCATCCGAGAGGTAGGCAGTACTATAATGAGGACTGTGCGATGGATGCAAACGAAGGGTATGCCTATACATAGGACAGCCAAGGACAGAGTGGGGGCCAGGTGTCAGTACCCGTTGATCAGCAGGATCCTTATGTAAAAGCGCATTTGATGGGGACATCTGAAAAGTTTTTAGTTGATACGGGTGCGATGAATAGTTCTATTTCTCGTTCTCTGGTCCCTGGGGCTGCTCTGTCCGGGCACAATAATGTTTCGGTGGGATTCTCTGGAATTCCGGTGGTAAGCCCCATTTCTAACCTATTCCGTTCACAATTGGTCCAGTTACGGTAGACTCCCCGTTTCTCTTGAGTTCTCATTGTGGTAAAAATTTATTGGGCTTGGATTTGTTGAAGAAATTACATACAGAAATTCATTGTTCACCTGATGGTGTTTATTTGACTATCAATTCCCGTGGGCAGGCATACTTTGCAGTGTTTCACCAAAAATTAACCCCTCCCTCCTGAGTTTACTTCTATCCCAGAGACGCTGTGGGCCACTGGAGACACAGATGTAGGATTATTAAAGATTCCACCCGTTTCTATTACCATGAAGCAAAATGCTCAGCTTCCATGTATACCTCAGTACAAAATTTCTTCGGCAGGCGAGAAAGCTTTGCTCTCCATCATACAAGATTTGATCAAAAGGGGTGTGGTAGAGGAGACAGCTGCTAATATATGCACCAGCCCATTTTACCGATCTTAAAAAAGGCCCCTGTTGTAAGTGATCCTGACTACGTTGAAACTTATCGTTTTGTGATTGATTTGCGTGAAATTAATAAAATAGTGGTGCCCCAATACCGAGTGGTTTCTGACATCCCTACTATTCTCACTATGATTCCTCCCACTGCCGAATATTTCTCTGTGATCGATTTGAAGAATGCTTTCTTTAGCAATCCGATACATCCTGATAGCCGTCATATTTTCAGCTTTTCATTATCTGGTCGCAGCTTCCGGTTTTGTTGCTCTCCCCAGGGGTACACAGAGAGTTCTAGTATTTATAGTCAAGCTTTGAAGACATTGTTGGATGATTTGGTACTGCCCCCTGGTAATGTGCTTTTGCAATATGTCGATGATCCGTTAGATGCCTCTGACACTGAGGAAGGTTGCAAGGAAGCCACTGTACAATTATTGTCTCATTTGGCGGCTAATGGCAATAAAGTATCTCTTTCTAAATTCCAATATTGTCGACAGGAGGTGACCTAACTGGGTCATCTACTGTCGAAAGAGGGTAGGAGACTAACCCCTGAGCGCCCGTGTGACTACCATTTTTAATATGCCTGTACCTTGTACTCAGCGTGATGTTCATGCATTTCTCGGCATAACTTCTTACTGTCGCCAATGGATCCCTAATTTTTCCCTTCTCACTAAACCTCTCCTGTATTTAAGCACTAAAGATGTGCATGAACCTTTACCCTGGACTGATGCTTGCCAAGATGCTTTTGAATCTTTGAAATCTGCGCTTTTCTCTGCACCAGTTCTTGGTACCCCTGACTACCAAAAACCTTTTGTGCTTTATGTACACGAGGTGGACGGTTGCTCGCTTTCTGTATTAACACAAGGATTTGGTGGTAAGCAGAGACCTTGTGCTTATTTCTCGGTGGTGTTAGATAACGTCGCCAGAGCACTCCCTAGCTGTTTATGGGCTACTCCTGCGGTCGCAGTGGCTTTTCGACAGTCGGAAGAGCTTGTTCTGAACACTGATCTCACAGTGATGGTACCGCACGCTGTGGATACATTATTGAACAAAACGAAGACCCAGCACGTTACGAGTGCACGTCTTACAGGTTACGAATTGACTTTGTTTGTCCCCACATTACGATTAAACAATGTGCCACTCTGAACCCTGCTACTTTACTACCCCTCCCTTTGAACGAAAAGAACAATGATGTTCATGATTGTATATTTCGGATGGAGGAAGAGACGAAGGGATGGGTAGACCTGACAGACAATCCTCTATCTGACCCTCAAGGGGAGTTGTATGTTGCTGACTCTTGTTTCAAATTACCAGATGGCTCGACAACTGCTGCATATGCGATAACTACTCTTCACACTGTAGTTGAGGCTTCTCGAGTACCCTATCAATCAGCACAGGCAGCTGAGTTAGTGGCATTGCTTCGGGCCTGTGCTAAGTGAAGGATTGAGAGTAAATATTTATACCGACAGCCAGTAGGCCTTCAGCGTGGCTCATAGTGTAGGCCAACTTTGGGCCAAAAGAGGTTTTCTTAATTCCATGGTCAGCGCATACAGCATGGACCCTTGATTTTGCGATTGCTGACAGCATTGACGTTACCAGAGATGGTGGCTATAGTTAAATGCAGTGCACACAAGGCAATGGTTGATGCAGTGGGTGAAGGTAATGCCTTTGCTGATCAAGTAGCTAAGGAAACTGCGAAGTCCAAATTGACCTCAATGTTTGTGACTAGCTCTGTTAGGTGGGTGGCTGAAACAGAGATGTTTAATAACACCATGGAGAGTGTCCGAGAAATACAGAGAGAAGCTACCCCTATTGAGCTGGCTCACTGGAAAGAGAAAGTGGGGAAATTAGATGCAGATGATTGTTAAATTGATTTGACATAAAAACA